>NC_052156.1:161626447-162376447 GCF_902713615.1 Scyliorhinus canicula | reverse complement strand
CCAAAGTCTCCAACTATGGGGGAGTCCTGGACCGCAGGGCCCCAGAAAACGTGGGCCAGAACGAACAGAGAGATAATGTCCACAATCACAGGGGTTGAGAAGCAGAGAACACTGATTATAGCTGATGGACAAAAGAAGCAATGACGACACGAGGGTCAAACTTTCTCACACAGCAAGTGGTTGGAATGTGGAGTGCACTGTCTGAGAGCGCGGTGGAGGCAGATTCAATTGTGGTCTTTGAAAAGGAACAGGGTCAACACCTGAAGAGAAAGCAATGGCAGGGCTAGGGGGAGCGGGGAGAGGAACTAGCCAATTTTCTCTTTGCAGAATAAGTTGGGTCAAATAGCCTCCTCCTGTGCTGTAACAATTCTGTGTGCGGGAGGTGGATGTGTCTGTGAAACACAACCAGAGGCCTAAAAATACGTCAGAATAACATTAAACTCTTGACTGCTCACAGCCTTTCATAAAGAAAAGGTAGTGAACCAGTGTGTCAGCTTTCTTCATCAAAGTTTCTTCCAGTCGGGGCTATTGCAAGAATGTGTTCCATAGAGAAACCTTTTAAGAATCAGTCTCCTTTTCTACATCAAGCATAAAGATTATTCCACCTTTAGTTTTTTCTCACAGATAGCTTTGAAATGTCAGTTTGTGTCTCTTGTTATTGCATGGTTCACCTTCAGGAATTAAAGAATTCCAGGCCCATCTTTTTTTTCTAAACACGTCTCTGAACTAAAACTTGGATATCTGCAGAGCAAGATACCTGGCAATCCCTCAAACGCTCGTAAACTAAACAGATGTAACAGTGGAAGGGAACAGATGTTAACTGTGATTATGCCACAATCACAGATAGAAGGCTGAAAACCACCTTCAAAGCAAATGACACCAGGGCAGATTTCAAAAGAATAATGTCGCACCTGCTTTCAAGGAAGAGGAGAGTGAGGGACATTTAAATCTACGTTAGGTTAAGTGGCAGTGCTTTGCGGACGTTGCCTGCAAAAATTTCAAGGTGTGGAAATAAACTGAGTAAGTTAGATTTAAAGGCGAGCCAAGCTGTGCAAATATAGCTCACTGGCTAACCCGAGCTCGGAGTGCAACCTCTACTCAGAGCTTTTCAAACTTTTTTTTAACCGGCACCCACTTTTGCCAACTGGCCGATCTTCAGGACCCACGGCGGCTGACCTTCGCTCCCCACATTTGCCTATCTTTTAAAGCGAAAGGGGAACCTGCTTGGTCCTCACGATCTCACTCCAATCTGGTTCACAGGAGTAGAGGGCAATGCGCACATCAGGTGCAGACTTCAGCCAGTTCCTTCGTGCCGTCTTCATCGTTATGAAAAAGGAAAATCCAACCTCGCACACATAGGTCGTTGTGAAGGACAATAGCGACAAAATGTTTGTTTTGCTCAGCACTGGATACTCCAGGCAGTGCTACTCCAGAATGCTGACAGCCTAATGCTTTTGTGGTGTGTCACAGGTCAGGTACAGCAGCATACTCTTTTCATTTGAAGTCAGCCGTAAGTTAATAACTGACTCTGAGGTCTCAACCCCAAAAGGAATGTTTAACTCATTACTCCTCATTCAAAATCTGAAATTTCTTCTCTCATTCGCCAGTACTTTCCAGTATAAAACACACAGGGGCTTTGCATCCTTATTTAAATTGGCACAATTGACAAAACCATACCTCAAGAAATCATCTTTATACTGCTTTGTTCTTGAGTTAAGTTTCTTCTTTGTAGACTGTTAACCAGAGGCCATGGAGTTCTGTACAGAGCTGACACTAGCACTGTTCTGTCCTGCTGTCGACTCTCAGCAGCTCTCGCCAGTAGATTCTGTTGTTTGATCCAGGCCAGTAGTGTGTCTCTGGCTGTCTCTTACTTGTAACAAAACAATTCATCTTTACAGTCCTTTTGCCATGCTTGCTAGCAGCTAGAAAATGGAAGAAGCTCTCCTCCATGATTTGCCGCCAAAAGCACGTACATACAGGACGCTCGACGTCACGTGCACCTGCAGGATGTGTGACCTGCTCACTGCTGCCGCTTATGGCCGGAAGACTTCATGCAGCCTCATTTCATTCTCATTTAAAAGGCGGTAGCGGCTGGTATTCTCAACTTAAATGTCGATAATGGCTGTTGGATGCCTCTCCCGTGATCGGGACCACCTGACCTGTGACAGCAGGATTTACTTTGGCAGCAATACATAGGTGAATAGTGCCAAGGATTTGTGGTCGCACACCTTATGTCGGATATGCGATGCTTTTCAAATTGAAAAGTGTTTTGTTTCATTGTTTTTGATGTTTTCTCTATTCTCGCCTCATTCTGAAAATGTTCTGCCAGGGTCTCCGACTGTAACTCTGGAGAAACTGCAGAACAGTTGAAAATGACCACCCCTCCAGGGTCTCGATCAGTCTCCCCCCCCCCCCCCCCCATTGATTCTTATGGTGCCACCGATATCCGCGCCCTTTCTGTGGTTCAGCAAAGCAGTCATTCCTCACACATCACCGTTAATAGTGAGGGTTAACGGGACAGTTGACCACGGAACCTAATAGCCAACATTAACCCCACCCTCAGCCTCAGCTCACCTGGTCACTTTCCACAGAAGGTTTACTGGGTGACAACTGAGAACAGGAATTCTGCTTCGCTTTTTCCCTTCGCTGCTCAACGTGGTCAACTGCTGCACTCCGACTGTAAAACTGTCCCAGGTCGTGTGTGTCAACCTGGACACAGAAGTAGGCCATTCAGCGCCGAGAGCCTGCTGTGCCGGTGAGTTAGATCATGGCGGACCTGTACTTCAACTCATCTCATCTCATCCAGCATGTAAAAGCTGACTGTTAGTTGAGAAGCTCTGGACAATCAATCCTAAATAAAGGTCTGCAGTAAATCAAAATAAATAATGACACTGAATGTGCCGTCGGTTGGAACTTCTCTCTGCCCTTTGGATTGGATTTTGTTCATTGTCACGTGTACCGAGGTACGGTGAAAAGTATTTTTCTGCAAGCAGCTCAAACAGATCATTAAGTACACGAAAAGAAAAGAAAATACATAATAGGGCAACACAAGGTACACAATGTAACTACATAAAGGCCGGCATCGGGTGAAGCAGAAACGGGCGCACTCCACGGCGGGTGCAGAGGTGGGCGGGGGCAGAGACGGGCGTGCCCCATGGCGGGTGCAGAAGCGGGCGGGGGCAGAGATGGGTGTGCCGCGTGGCGGGGCAGTGGCGGGTGGGGGCAGAGTGGAGATGGGCGGGCCCCATGGCGGGGGCAGAGGCGGGCGGGGAAGAGGCAGGCGCGCCCTGCGGCAGGGGCAGAGATGGGTGCGCCCCGCGGCGGGGGCAGAGATGGGCGTGCCCCATGGCGGGGGCAGAGATGGGTGCGCCCCGTGGCGGGGGCAGAGATGGGTGCGCCCCGTGGCAGGGGCAGAGATGGGTGCGCCCTGTGGCAGGGGCAGAGATGGGTGCGCCCTGTGGCAGGGGCAGAGATGGGCGTGCCCTGTGGCGGGGGCAGAGATGGGCATGCCCCGTGGCGGGGGCAGAGATGGGCATGCTCCGTGGCGGGGACAGAGATGGGCGTGCCCCATGGCGGGGGCAGAGGTAGAGCACCTGCGAATCAACTGGAGCTGGTTTAGCACAGTGGGCTAAACAGCTGGCTTGTAATGCAGAACAAGGCCACCACCGCGGGTTCAATTCTGTTACTGACCTCCCCGAACAGGCGCCAGAATGTGGAGACGAGGGGCTTTTGACAGTAACTTAATTGAAGCCTACTTGTGACAATAAGCGATTATTATATTATTAAGCATACAGGGTGTAGTGTTAATGAGGTCAGTCCATAAGAGGGTCATTTAGGAGTCTGGTGACAGTGGGGAAGAAGCTGTTTTTGAGTCTGTTCGTGCGTGTTCTCAGACTTCTGTATCTCCTGCCCAATGGAAGAAGTTGGAAGAGTGAGAACGCTTGGTGGGAGATGTCTTTGATTATGCTGCCCGCTTTCCCCAGGCAGCGGGAGGTGCAGATGGAGTCAAAGGATGGGAGGCAGGTTTGTGTGATGGACTGGGCTGTGTTCACGACTCTCTAAAGTTTCTTGCGGTCTTGGGCCGAGCAGTTGCCATACCAGGCTGTGATGCAGCCCGATAGGATGCTTTCTATGGTGCATCTGTAAAAGTCGGTAAGGGTTAATGTGGACATGGCAAATTTCCTTAGTTTCCTGAGGAAGTATAGGCACTGTTGTGCTTTCTTGGTGGCAATGTTTGGCATATCAGAGTTCCAGATGGGGAATGGGGTCGGTGTTGTGGTCTTCATCTCTCTGATTGCCCAGCAATGGACACTACTTGGGTGGAGATTGGCTGTGCCACCAAGGGCTTTGGCATGGTTGGGAGCTGCGGCAGAGTTTCTACAAATGGAGGAAATTTAATTTTTTAAAAATTTGTTCTTGGGATGTGTGCGTTGGCCGTTTGTTGCCCATCCCTAATTGCCCTTGAACTGAGTGGCTTGCTCGGCCATTTCAGAGGGGGAGGGGTGCAGTTGAGAGTCAACCGCATCACTGTGTGGGTCTGGAGTCACATGTCGGCCAGACGTGGTAAGGATGGCAGATTTCCTTCCCTGAAGGACATTAGTGAATCAGATGGGTTTTTAAGACAATCGACAATGGTTTCACAGTCATCATTATACTTTTAATTCCAGATTTTGATTGAATTCAAATTCCGCCATCTGTCATGGTGGGTTCCAAACCCGGGATCCCAGAGCATTGCCCTGGGTCTCTGGATTACTGGTCTAGTGATAATACCACTATGCCATTGCCACCCCTAACTTGTCATTAGGGGGGCAGAGAAGGGATTCAACTCGAGGTGGAGGCCATGGGGCGGGATTCTCCGACCCCCAGCTGGGTCGGAGAATCGCCAGGGGCGGTGTGAATCCCGCCCTCCGTCGGCTACCGAATTCTCCGGCGCCGGGGATTTGGCGGAGGCGGGAATCGTGGTGCACCAGTGGGTGGCCGCTGGGTGGCCCCTGGCAGGGCCCCCCCCTCCCCCCCCCCTCCCCCGGCGACTCTCCGGCCCACGATGGGCTGAGTGGCCGCCCGTTCCAGCCGGCGTAAATTAGAGTAGGTATTTACCGGCGGTACCTGGCGGTGTGGGCGGCCTCCGGGGTCCTCGGGGTGGGGGGTGCGGGAAGATTTGGCCCCGGGCGGTGCGCCAAGGTGGCCTGGCCAGTGATTGGGGCCCACCGATCCGCGGGCGGGCCTGTGCCATGGGGGCACTCTATTCCTCTGCGTCGGCTGCTGTGGTCCTCTGCGATGGCCAACACGGAGAAGATTCCCCCCCCTGTGCATAGGCTGCGATGACGCCAGCACACGCTGGCGCTCCCCCACATGTGCTAACTCGCGCCGGCCGGCGGCGGCCCTTTGGCATCGGGTGGAGTGGCGCCAAGCCCCTTCCCTGCCAGCCGGAGCGGTGCACACCATTCCGGGGCCGGCCTAGCCCCTGAAGGTGTGGAGGATTCCGCACCTTTGTGGCTGCCTGACGCCGGAGCGGTTCACGCCACTCCTCGGCGCCGGGACCCCCTGCCCCGCCGGGTAGGGGAGAATCCCGCCCCATATATCTCTGTTTTTGAAGATCACCGGCAATTAAGAGGGGGGAGGGGGGGTAAAATTAGTTAATTTATAAAGATATAAAATGACAAACGGCCTGTAAAATGTCTGTGTGTGCTTTTTATGATTGTGGAAATATTTGTATTGTTTGTACTAAAATATATTTTAAAAAAGAACTTCTCTCTGTCTTTGAGAAGACGTGTTAAACTAGGGTACTGTTTGCCTGTTCCCGTAGACATAGAATATCGTCTGGCCTTTTCCAAAGAGCAAGCAGTTTTCCTTGTGTTGTGATCATTAAATATCGTTTTACCAGCGTCATCAAAATTAACTAACTGATCGTTCATTTCACTGTTATTTGTGACATTTTACTGCATCCAAACTGACTGCCACATTGGGCTACCGAACAGTAACGCTTGCACTCAAAGTAATTCTTGTTCAGAATTTAAGTTACAAGTGAACAGATTATTCTAATACCTTGTCTAAAGATAAAAGTGCTACATTTCAGGAAAGTGTGATTTGAGATGCAGAAGATTTAGTGATTTCAGAGGTGGGGGAGAGGTTGAAAGTGTACAATTTATTTCTGGATGAACTGGGACTATTTATCTGATGCCTTTGAAGCCAAAGACTTAACCCACAAGGAATGCAAAAGCTTAAATATGAAAATGAAAAGAGCAGACTTATCCCACTCTCCTGATTCCGGCTTCCTCCCCATTGGGACAATGTTGCACAGTGAGTACATCGATCATAGTTGTGATGATTGACAGTACTGAGCAAGGTGTCTGATTACTCTATCATTTGGTGTTGATTTTGTTCCATATATAAAGACAGATTGATCAGAGACTGTGTCTGAAACATAAGAGATGTTAATGCGAATAGTAAACAGGCAGGTGGCAATGACAATGACAATATCATCAAGCATCGCACCATTTTATTTAACAGAGGGTAATCCACTGAACAGTATAAAAAGCAAGGCATGCTTCTGTATGGTCACCATTTTTTAATCCCCGTTTTCTCCAGGGGATATCCCGGGTTTGGGAAAGAGGACCCGGTTTAAGGCCGTTGGTGCGAAGACCAGAAAGGACAAAAGGGCGGCACGGTAGCACAGTGGTTTGCACTGTTGCTTCACAGCGGCAGGGTCCCAGGTTTGATTCCCGGCTTGGGTCACTGTCTGTGCGGAGTCTGCACGTTCTCCCCGTGTCTGCGTGGGTTTCCTCCGGGTACTCCGGTTTCCTCCCACAAGTCCCGAAAGACATGCCGATAAGGTAATGTGGACATTCTGAATTCTCCCTCAGTGTACCTGAACAGGCGCCAGAGTGTAGTGACTAGGGGATTTTCAGAGTAACTTCATTGCATTATTAATGCAAGTCTACTTGTGACAATAAAGATTATTATTATAAACTTTTCCCACGCAAAACCAAATCTATCCCCACCCAAGAGAGACATGTGATCACCTCATTGCTGGCTCCAAATTGACTAGAGAAACAATGACATCCACTGGCCTCATGTGATCAAGGAGATGTTACAACCCATTGGAAGGCAGTTTGCACATCGCATATATATAATATAATAATCTTTATTGTCACAAGTCAGTTTACATTAACACCGCAATGAAGTTATTGTGAAAAGCCCCTAGTTGCCATACTCCGGCGCCTGTTCGGGTACACAGAGGGAGAATTCAGAATGTCCAATTCTCCTAACAGCATGTCTTTCAGGACTTGTGGGAGGAACCCGGAGCACCCGGAGGAAACCCACGCAGACACGGGGAGAACGTGCAGACTCCGCACAGACAGTGACCCAAGCCAGGAATCGAACCTGTATGATATCCCAGATCTGGAATTTCCATTATTCCACAATATCATCCAGATAATGGGTGGGGAAAAAAATACACATTCAAACAAAGCTTTCTTTCCAGTGGACCAATTGCTAGAATTTGGGGTTTAGTTTTTGCCTACTGGGCAGAAAATGGTGTAACTGGGGAAGCCTCTGAAACAAAAAGGGGTTTGAGCCAGGGGGCGAAATGGAAAGGAAGGACATGAACAAGGCGCACAAGCTTGACGAGATCGGTACATCGGAGTAGCCTCTGCCTCGCTCTCGCCCTCTCTCTACAACCAGGACTGAAGGAAGTCACGGACCCCAAGGACTTTGACCAGAGAGGACACGAGGGGGTGAACATTTCATTTGTAGCCTGCGGAATACTCAGTCCCATACCGTATGGAGAGTCACATCGCATCTGCCCACCAAACCTGAGGTAACTTTGGGGATTTAACAACTGTAACAATGGGACTCAGTTCGGTACTCAAGAAAAATCAGAGCCCTACTTTGACCATTTCACTTTCAACCGAGGTCTAATCAATATGCTCAAGTTCAGGAGTCATAGTGTTTGACAGAGCACGTGCAGATGAATTGAGCTTCTCCAGGGCAACCTCAGAACACTACAGATAACTTCATGGGGCAAAAAGGGGACACTGAATCTGGAAGACTGACTGTCCACATAAAATAATGGTTGTGCTACCCAACACAACACAATGCGGCAGTGGATAGGTTACCATCTGCATTAGTAAAGACAGTGACTGGAACTCTCTGTTTGGGAGACTATGCTCTCCTGCCGGAGATGAATCGCCTCTGATTTGTGCTTGCACTGGGAGCGGGAAGCAGAGACTATGCCGTGCAAATTTGTGCAATTTGGGGATTGCGAGGCATTCCCTAACAACTCCTGCTATCGGGCTGCCATTTGAGCAGGCAGCCCAGTAGCGAGGTCTGGTGGCTATGCCCCCATCTCTGGTGATGGGGGGGAAGGGTCGTGGGGGGGGGGGGGGGGGGGGGATTGGGTCAGCCTCGTACTGTGGGAGAGGGGGGGGGGTGACCCAGAAAATCCTGGGGAGGTGCTGAATTGCATAGCGTGGGAGGGGGGCACAGCCACTGGATCTTCCTATTGGGCCGCCCACTCAAAATGGCTGCCTGATAGCGGTGTTCCCCCGCAATCCTCGACATACACAAATTTGCATGGCAAAGGAATGTGAACGGCTTTCTGATTTGTGTTTCCCAGCGCAAACCAGGTGAGATGCAGTTCCATCGGGAAAACATTCTACGTGATTCTCCGTCGGCGGATTCCTCCACTTCACCGGCGGCCCACCCACACCCGCGGGTCTCCAGAAGATGTGGGATATACACAATGGGAAACACCATTGGCCAGTACGGATGATCCTGCTGCCGGTGGGGGCGTGCCGCGCTGTGCCGGAAAACGGGGTTGGTGGGTCGGAGAAGAGAATCCTGTCCCGTATGGGTGTTTATTTACTCTGAGGCTCTGCTGACTGTGAAAACTGCTCAAGCCGCATATTAAAGGTTTTTTCATGTTATTCAGCCCAGGAAAGTAATAATTCTGAGTAGAAATACTGAACAAATCCTTTTTAATATCATTGTGGATACTATGCACTGAGAACATAAAACCTTCTCCCATTCTTCAGTCACCAGCATTTAATCGCATGAGATAGGCTTTCATTTGGATTGTAGTTTTATATTTAAAAAAAGGCATGTTTGAGAGATGGACCATTGCAATTTATTTTTATCGGACAAAGAATATTCAGCCATTTGACCTGCGGGCAGCAGGATAGCATTGTGAATAGCACAATTGCTTCACAGCTCCAGGGTCCCAGATTCAATTCCGGCTTGGGTCACTGTCTGTGCGGAGTCTGCACATCCTCCCCGTGTGTGCGTGGGTTTCCTCCGGGTGCTCCGGTTTCCTCCCACAGTCCAAAGATGTGCAGGTTAGGTGGATTGGCCATGATAAATTGCCCTTAGTGTCCAAAATTGCCCTTAGTGTTGGGTGGGGTTACTGGGTTATGGGGATAGAGTGGAGGTGTTGACTTTGGGTAGGGTGCTCTTTCCAAGAGCCGGTGCAGACTCGATGGGCCAAATGGCCTCCTTCTGCACTGTAAATTCTATGATAATCTATGACCAGTAAACTCTCCCTGCTTGCAATATAACCTAAACTAATCAGTTAAACGGCAGTGGTTTCCACCTATATATAATTCTTTAATTAGTGGAATGTCTGGTCACATCAGCATCCACAAAGGATCATAAACAAGCTGGAGGAAATGTCAGAGGACAGCTTCATGAAACAAGATAAACGCTGCTCGGCATTCAACAAAGACAATCTATTTTTATGCTGAAACCTAAAGGCTGCTCATTTTTGGCTTGTTGTTAGTAAAATACATTTTGTGACAGGCAATCATCGGTCATCATAGTTCCTCCCAGGAAACAGTTAACACTTTCTGAGGTTAACTAGCGCCCCACCCTCTAAGCAGGAGGTATGTTCAGGGTTAGAACAGGAGAGGGTTTTCTTTTTAATGCAATAAAATGTTTGCTGGCGATGAAAGCTTACCATGAAACCTCAGTGTCTCCATAGCGATGGTCATGCCGATTATGTGGTAGGCAAAGTGAACTTTGTCACAATATCATGGGATAGAAAAGAACCAGAACTTACATAATGATCTTAAACAAAGCACGAAAGACAACATGACTATTTTGCTGACTTGGTCAGCTGTGTGGTTGACGCACATGAAAACAAAGCAAGATTCCCCAAACCATGTCGACATTTTTTGAGCCAAACATTAACGACTGTTTCTCACTTTGCAGGTGCTGCCCAGCCTGCTTATTGCCTCCAGCATTATTGAAGAATTGTTTTACTGAGATGATTGGTGTGTCAGATACAGTTTGCACATTCTGTCTCCAAAGGAGACATGCTACTTACCTCAGTCCCCAGGACACAGGTCAGCACCGCCAACACGCCACGACCATATTCCTCTGAAGGGGTGCAATCAGGTGATTCTCAAGGTAACATTACTGGGCAAGACATTGAGCAGGATTCTCCCGCTGGATTGCACCTGATTCGCACTCACACTGGGAGCGCAAATCAGGAAGCGATTCCCAATCCATAGTCATGTAAATTTATGCAAGGCGCGGATTGTAAGGGATTCCATAGGGCGGGCAGCCCGATAGTGAAGTCCTGTGGCAGGGTGCTCTCCGCAACGCAATTTAGCCGCCTCCCCCCTCCCCCCGCCTTTAGTATCGGCATGACCCGAATCAGAGATCCTGTCAATAAAAAGACCCCCGCAGAGACTTCCCAAATTAAGAGCTTCCCCCCCACCCCCCCCAGAGAACCCCAAAATAAAGAAACCCCCCACAGATCCCTCAGTCCTTCATTCCACCTTCCCCCCTAATGTTCCATTCCTTCCCATTCCCACAGCTCCCTCGCCCCACATTGGGGTCCTACCAACATCACACAGGGTGTTGGCCCGATGCCGGCAGTATCAGAGGTTCGTGTTCATGGGAGGGATGATGATGACTCGCTGTAACAAAGTCTGAACCCTGTCTTTTGGATTCCATTCAACAGTCTGATCTGTGACCCCCGCATGTGTGCTGGCCAGTCCACCTCACGGGCCCATATATCCTTTTGTGGGGAGGGGAGATGGTCGGGGGGGGGGGGGGGGTTGGGAGATGGTGAACAGTGAGTGCTTATTCACTGGAGATTCGGCCGTACAAGGTAGGCTCTCACTTCTGACCCCGTGCCCTGCCACTTCTCTAAAGGTGACACTACGTGGGACTTTCATGTGGCGTGGGGGACCTGCCTGCAGCTGCTCCAGCCCCCACCCCTCACCCCCGCGCCCAACCCTGGGACTAGATGGGCCCAGCTGACCTTCGGGTGTCACTGGCGACGTCTGTCCATGAGATGCACTAGTGTCCGGTGAGGGGGATTCGGAACGGCTTAGGTGATCCAGCACCTCCCCTGCAGGAGGCACCGACATGGGCCCCCGTCACTCCCTCCTTCCTCAGGGCCATCGATGGCCACCAGGCCACTCCATGGGCCGGAGGTGAGGCTGGAGTGTGCTCTGGAGCTGCCAATGTCACCTGGCGCTGCCAGTCCTGGAGGCCCAACCTCATCCAAGCCATGGTCATGATGCCCTCAGCCATGGAGCACTGAGACTGGGTCAGAAGATCAGTGAGCAAGACCTGTCCCTCTGTGACTGTGCCGTGTCCCTCTGTGACTGTGCCATGTCCCTCTGTGACTGTGCCGTGTCCCTCTGTGACTGTGCCATGTCCCTCTGTGACTGTGCCGTGTCCCTCTGTGACTGTGCCATGTCCCTCTGTGACTGTGCCGTGACTCTGTGACTGTGCCGTGTCCCTCTGTGACTGTGCCATGTCCCTCTGTGACTGTGCCGTGTCCCTCTGTGACTGTGCCGTGTCCCTCTGTGACGGTGCCGTGTCCCTCTGTGACGGTGCCATGTCCCTCTGTGACTGTGCCGTGTCCCTCTGTGACTGTGCCGTGTCCCTCTGTGACGGTGCCATGTCCCTCTGTGACGGTGCCATGTCCCTCTGTGACTGTGCCGTGTCCCTCTGTGATGATGCCATGTCCCTCTGTGACTGTGCCGTGTCCCTCTGTGACTGTGCCGTGTCCCTCTGTGACTGTGCCGTGTCCCTCTGTGACTGTGCCGTGTCCCTCTGTGACGGTGCCGTGTCCCTCTGTGACGGTGCCATGTCCCTCTGTGACTGTGCCGTGTCCCTCTGTGACTGTGCCGTGTCCCTCTGTGACGGTGCCATGTCCCTCTGTGACGGTGCCATGTCCCTCTGTGACTGTGCCGTGACTCTGTGACTGTGCCGTGTCCCTCTGTGACGGTGCCATGTCCCTCTGTGACGGTGCCGTGTCCCTCTGTGACGGTGCCATGTCCCTCTGTGACTGTGCCGTGTCCCTCTGTGACTGTGCCGTGTCCCTCTGTGACTGTGCCGTGTCCCTCTGTGACTGTGCCGTGTCCCTCTGTGACTGTGCCGTGTCCCTCTGTGACTGTGCCGTGTCCCTCTGTGACTGTGCCGTGTCCCTCTGTGACTGTGCCGTGTCCCTCTGTGACTGTGCCATGACTCTGTGAGGTGCCATTTCGCTCTGTGACGGTGCCATGTCCCTCTGTGATGGTGCCATGAATCTGTGACTGTGCCGTGTCCCTCTGTGACTGTGCCGTGTCCCTCTGTGACTGTGCCATGACTCTGTGAGGTGCCATTTCGCTCTGTGACAGGCTAATGCCAGTCAGCACCTGGCCAATGCTCTCGACACCCTCAGCCATACCGCTTTGTGACTGGGCCACGTTCCTGTGCGCTGCAGTAATGTCTATGTGGGCCTGGGACTGGTCTCCTCTACCCTGTGCCTCAGCCTCAGCCACACAGGAGTCCGAAGCAAATTGGTCAAAAGAAAACTTGGTTTATTGCAAAGCTGGATCTACTCTGTCGGTTCCATGCCTGGCTGACTTCATACAGATCTCAATCATGGATGTTCTCAGGATCCCGGCCCTTTAGCGGGGAGCCTGTTTTCGCCGAGACTCACGGGGCGATGTCACAGGGAGATGGATTGCTCCAACCCAGTAGGTCTCGTGCGGGTTGTGACATAAATCTTCTGAGATACCCGCACTTCTCTGATTCTGGTCTCCTGAACATTCTTAATTTTAATCGCTGCACCTTTGGGAGCTAAGCTTTTAGCTGCCGAAGCTCCCAGCTCCGGAATTCCCCCCACCCCCTCCCCCCTCCACTTTTCCAACCTTTACACTACTTTCTTCTTCCAAAATGATCCTGAAAACCTACCTCTTTGACCAAGCTTGTGATCACCTGTCCTAATATCTCCTTATGCAGCTTGGTATATATTTTGCCTAAGGATCCTGTGCAGTGCCCAGGGGAATTTGATTACACTGAAGGTGCTCGATAAATACAAGTTGCAGTTCTTGACAGGTAAGTTTCTGAATGAAGAAAAATTACCAAACCTCCATAGAACTGACAGAATAAATTGAGTTGACATTTTTATTAAAATAGCACAAGGTTTTCATGTACAAACATAAATGTATTGGTTACTTCGTCCCTTAATTTTGCTGATTACAAATAGCAAGAAGATTCAATGGATGGGGGAGGAGGGTGCTGAACATTTTCACAAACGCCACAGAGATCTTGTTAAACACTGGGACAAACTTGGCAGCAGCAATAAAAGTAAAGTACACTTTGGCCCCAAACTTACAATCGTTGTAGGTAAGGCTGAGGGGAATTGTTGGCCACAGGAATTAATTAATCTGCTCCTCGCCATGAGAGAGAGAGAGAGAAACAATACTGAGGTCAGGATGACCGATTTGACCCAGATGGTAGGGAGCAGGTTGACAGGTTTTGAAACCACAAACGATTGTTAATATTACGTAAGTTCTACGCTTGTAAGGCACAGCCACAGGCTAAATAGCAAAGGTATTGTGGAAATGTGCACAGGATTGTGTGAGATCATGAACGTGTCGTAATATTACGGTGAAGTGTTTGCACTCTGGTTTATCCAATAACACAGCAAGGCATTTCGATTCAAAATGCCCGATCATAATGCAAATGTTAATTGAACGTAGGTATTTGACATTCCGTCGAATTCTTTGCAACCAGGTTGCTACATCTGTGGCAAGTGTAGAGAGAGGCCAATTTGAAATCAAAAGAATTACGAGCTGTTTTTTTGCAACCATTTCTCTAATTCTACTTTCTGATACTTATATCTTAGGAAAACTTGAAGGACGCTTTTGTGGTAAATTTCAAACTGAAGGAGTGCATTATTTTCATGATTCACTGAATGATGTGTCAGGGTAACAGCTAAACAGCAGCTCACCCAATCGTCCTGTTGGCAATGGCATTGCACATGTGTGATTATTCCTGTGCATGCAGACCAAAGTGCATTTGCTCCAATTCCAAATGCCTGACGCCGGTCCAGTCAGAAGCACCTAGTAAAGAACAGTCGTATGCATGCAACAAAAGAGCAGAGTAGCAAAGCATACTCTCAGCTTGTGAGCTTCTATACTGGGAGCTTGCAAGCAAAAACAAGGCCCTTAAAAGTCCAACAGGTTCAATTACTAATCTGTGCTGATTTAATTCATTTCAGCTGGTGTAGAACAATCGGTTTCAGTGCGTACAGCTGAGAAAATGAACTTTTTAAAAAAGAGTAGGGGTGCGATTCTCCAGCCTCGTTGCACTCTCGGTCAAGTGAAACGAGGCTGGTGAATAGCGGAAGAGGCCAAAAACAGTTTGCGATGCAACCGGCCGCTCCCGTAGGCAAAATTGGGATCTCACTGTAGCGTGACGACAAATCAATTATCACCACCTGAGCCCCATTTCCATACAATTAGCGGGAGCCACCCCAAATCTAATGGCCTCCCATCATTCAGCGGCCTCTCCAGCGAGCAGGAGTAGGCCATCTAGTCCCTCGAGCCTGCTCCGCCAAACAATGAGATCATAGCTGATCTTTTGTGGACTCAGCTCCACTTTCCAACCCGAACACCATAACCCTTAATCCCTTTATTCTTCAAAAAACTATCTATCTTTACCTTAAAAACAGTTAATGAAGGAGCCTCAACTGCTTCACTGGGCAAGGAATTCCATAGATTCACAACCCTTTAGATGAAGAAGTTCCTCCTAAACTCAGTCCTAAATCTACTTCCCCTTATTTTGAGGCTATGTCCCCTAGTTCTGCTTTCACCCACCAGTGGAAACAACCTGCCCGCATCTGTCCTATCTATTCCCTTCATAATTTTATATATTTCGATAAGATTCCCGCTCATCCTTCTAAATTCCAACGAGTACAGTCCCAGTCTACTCAACCTCTCCTCGAAATCCAACCCCTTCAGCTCTGGGATTAACCTTGTGAATCTCCTCTGCATGCCCTCCAGTGCCAGTACGTCCTTTCTCAGGTAAGAAGACCAAAACTGAACACAATACTCCAGGTGTGGCCTCACTAACACTTATACAATTGCAGCATAACCTCCCTAGTCTTAAACTCCATCCCTCTAGCAATGAAGGACAGCATTCCATTTGCCTTCTTAATCACCTGTTGCACCTGTAAACCAACTTTTTGTGACTCATGCACTAGCACACCCAGGTCTCTTTGCACAGCAGCATGTTTTAATATTTTGCCATTTAAATAATAATCCCTTTTGCTGTTGTTCCTACCAAAATGGATAACCTCACATTTGTCAACATTGTATTCCATCTACCAAACCCTAGCCCATTCACTTAACCTATCCAAATGCCTCTGCAGACTTCCAGTATCCTCTGCACTTTTGACTTTACCACTCATCTTAGTGTCATCTGCAAACTTGGATCATAGATCATAGAATTTATCATAGAATTTACAGTGCAGAAGGAGGCCATTCGGCCCATCGAGTCTGCACCGGCTCTTGGAAAGAGCACCCTACCCAAGGTCAACACCTCCACCCTATCCCCAGTAACCCCACCCAACACTAAGGGCAATTTTGGACGCTAAGGGCAATTTATCATGGCCAATCCAGCTAACCTGCACATCTTTGGACTGTGGGAGGAAACCGGAGCACCCGGAGGAAACCCACGCACACACGGGGAGGATGTGCAGACTCCGCACAGACAGTGACCCAAGCCGGGAATCGAACCTGGGACCCTGGAGCTGTGAAGCATTTGTGCTATCCACAATGTTACCGTGCTGCCCTTAAGGGATACATTGCCCTTGGTCCCCAACTCGAAATCATCTATGTAAATTGTGAACAATTGTGGGCCCAACACTGATCCCTGAGGGACACTACTACTTACTGATTGCCAACCAGAGAAATGCCCATTAATCCCCACTCTTTGCCTTCTATTAATTAACCAATCCTCTATCCATGCTACTACTTTACCCTTAATGCCATGCATCTTTATCTTATGCAGCAACCTTTTGTGTGGCACCTTGTCAAAGGCTTTCTGGAAATCCAGATACACCACATCCATTGGCTCCCCGTTATCTACCGCACTGGTAATGTCCTCAAAAAATTCCACTATATTAGTTCGGCACGACCTGCCCTTTATGAATCCATGCTGCATCTGCCCAATGGGACAATTTCCATCCAGATGCCTCGCTATTTCTTCCTTGATGATAGATTCCAGCATCTTCTCTACTACTGAAGTTAAGCTCAATGGCCTATAATTACCCGCTTTCTGCCTACCTCCTTTTTTAAACAGTGGTGTCGCGTTTGCTGATTTCCAATCCGCCGGGGCCACCCCAGAGTCCAGTGAATTTTGGTAAATTATTACTAGTGCATTTGCAATTTCCCTAGCCATCTCTTTTAGCATTCCATCAGGGCCAGGAGACTTGGCTACCTTTAGCCCCATTAGATTTCCCATCACTACCTCCTTAGTGATATCAATCATCTCAAGGTCCTCACCTGTCATAGCCTCATTTCTATCAGTCGCTGGTATGTTATTTGTGTCTTCCACTGTGAAGACCAACCCAAAAAACCTGTTCAGTTCCTCAGCCATTTCCTCATCTCCCATTATTAAATCTCCCTTCTCATCCTCTAAAGGACCACTATTTACCGTAGCCACTCTTTTTAGTTTTATATATTTGTAGAAACTTTTACAGATTTCCCTAGCCATCTCTTTTAGCTAGGGAAAAATATTCTGAGCAAATTTACTTTCATAATCTAACTTACTCTTCTTCATAGCTTTTTTAGTAGCTTTCTGTTGCCCCCTAAAGATGTCCCAGTCCTTTAGTCTCCCCCTAATCTTTGCCACTTTGTATGCTTTTTCCTTCAATTTGATACTCTCCCTTATTTCCTTCGATATCCACGGTCGATTTTCCCTCTTTCTACCGTCCTTCCTTTTTGTTGGTATAAACTTTTGCTGAGCACTGCGAAAAATCGCTTGGAAGGTTCTCCACTGTTCCTCAACTGTTTCACCATAAAGTCTTTGCTCCCAGTCTACCTTAGCTAGTTCTTCTCTCATCCCATTGTAATTGCCTTTGTTTAAGCACAAAACATTAGTGTTTGATTTTACCTTCTCACCCTCCGTCTGTATTTTAAATTCCACCATATTGTGATCGCTCCTTCCGAGAGGATCCCTAACTATGAGATCATTAATCATTCCTGTCTCATTACACAGGACCAGGTCTAGGACCGCTTCTTCCCTTGTAGGTTCCATTACACACTGTTCTTGGAAACTATCGCGGATACATTCTATAACTTCTCCTCAAAGCTGCCTTGACCAACCTGGTTAAACCAATCGACATGTAGATTAAAATCCCCCATGATAACTGCTGTACCATTTCTACATGCATCAGTTATTTCTTTGTTTATTGCGTGCCCCACCATAATGTTGCTATTTGGCGGCCTATAGACTACTCCTATCAGTGACTTTTTCGCCTTACTATTCCTGATTTCCACCCAAATGGATTCAACCTTATCCTCCAGAGCACAATTTCATCCCTTACTCTCGCCCGGATGTCATCCTTAAATAACAGAGCTACACCACCTCCCTTACCATCCACTCTGTCCTTCCGAATAGTTTGATACCCTCAGATATTTAACTCCCAGTCATGACCATTCTTTAAGCATGTTTCAGTAATGGCGACTAAATCATAGTCATTCACGATGAACCTGGCGGAAGGGTTTCAGTGGGGAGCCGAGGAGGTGAGTAGCCAGCTTTGTTCACAGGCAAAGGGCCCGGGGCGCTGGGCTTGTCGTTCCAGTGCTCGGTGGGGGGTGGGGCCCCTCGGCTAAGGGTGGGCAGATCTGCCCAAGGAGGTGCAAGTGAAGATGCAGATGTTCAGGCAACAGCCAGTAATATTTTGGTGGAGAGGCCGAAAAGGTATTGATGTTGTGATATATTCCAGGAATTCTATTAAAAGTTCCAGTTTTGTCCACAATACCTGTGGGTGGGGTTTGAAGATCGAAATGCACTCCAGGAAGGACAGTTGAGAGAAATTCTTTGAATCGTTTCAAAGGCAGTTAGATGCTGCAACTCATCCTCAAAATGATCGGCTTGATGGGCTGAATGGTCCTCCTCATCTTTACTATGTGACCTTAAATCCGATTAGTAACTATCTAACTAGGAAGAATGTGAAGGTTTATTCAAATGGTTACAGGGATAGACTGGAGAAGCTGGGGATGCTCTCCTTACAGTAGAATAGATTGAAAACAGATTTGATAGAGGTGTTCAAGATCATGAGGGCAACAGACAGATTAAATAAAGAGAAAGAGTTCCCACTGGCAGAAGCCGAAAACCAGAGGCCACAGATTAAAGGCAATTGGCAAAAGAAGCAAAGGCGAAATGAGGAACATCTGGGGCGGGATTCTCCGACCCCCCGCCGGGTCGGAGAATCGCTGGGGGTCGGCGTGAATCTCGCCCCCGCTGTCCTCCAAATTCTCCCTCCTCCAAAAATCGGCCCAGCGTGAGTCGCGCCGCCCGCCTCGGAGAATGGCAGGGACCGGCGTGACTCAATGGGCCCTGGGGCTCCCCGAATTCTCAGGCCCGCGATGGGCCGAAGTCCCGCCTGTTCTCTGCAGGTCCCGCTGGCGTAAATTGGAGTAGGTCCCTTACCGGCGGGACCTGGCGGCGCGGGCAGCCTCCGGGGTACTTGGGGGGGGGCGTGGGGGGATCTGGCCCCGGGAGGTGTCTCCACGGTGGCCTGGCCCGCAATCGGGGCCCACCGATCCCTGGGCGGGCCTGTGCCGTGGAGGCACTCTATCCTTCCGCACCGGAGGCTGTACGGGTCCGCCATTCCCGGTGCAAAAGCGAATCCCTCTGCGCATGCACGGGGATGACGCCTATATACAATGGCGCTCCCGCGCATGCGCCAACTCGTGCCAGCTGGCAGAGGCCCTTCGGCGCTGGTTGGCATGGCGCCAAACCCCTTTCCCGCCGGCCGGCCGGGTGCAAACCACTCCAGGGAGGGCCTAGCCCCTGAAGGTGCGGAGGATTCTGCAAATTTGTGGCGGCCTGACGCTAGAGTGGTTCACGCCACTCCGCCCCACCGGGACCCCCACCCCGCTGGGTAGGGGAGAATCCCGCCCCTGTTGTTTATGCAGTAAGTGATGGGTAGGGCACGACACTGAAGCCACACTCGCTATCTGTATAGCTACCGGTGAGTATAGCCACCGGTGTGGAGGGGGAGGAGGGTGAAGAGGGTAGTGGAACTGCCCGGGCAGTGCCCAGGCCCTGCCCCGGCACAGGTTGGCACAGGCAGGTTGGCACTGGCAGGCTGGCACCCTGCCAAGCTGGCAGTGATAGCCTGTGTCGGGGCAGTACCAGGGGGCCAGGCCTAGTGGGAGACCCATGGAGGGGGTGCATTGATGTGCGATGCAGCGAGAGTGATAGCTGGGCTTCAATGCCATTGGGGTATGTGAGGGGAGGGAGAGGGGATGGAACACCACCCATGTGCGGGGAGGGAGTGGAAAGTTGTTGAAAATTGTTGGTGGGTGCAGCCCCCGATATATCTGTGATCCATGATGGGGGCTGGGGAAATTAAGCACCAGTGGTAATCAGGGCGCCCTTTAAAGATGGCACCCCAATCTGTTTTGGAGCCGGTCCTCAGGTCTATGAGGCTTCACCCCCACCGGGGCGACAGTGTAAACCATGCCCACTCTTTGTTTGTATCCAAGAGGCTCAAGGTTCCATGAGAAAACTGGCCTGTGCAATAGGAGAGTTACTCGTCAGTGTTCCATCTGATCCTGACAGCTTGCCAAATTCTGGTACGATACTGCCCATAATCTATATTGCACAGCTGGGAAGGGTACAGGAGGCCAAATCAATCGTGACTTCACAGGGAAGTAAATAACCATTTGAAGGAAATATTGGGCAGCGCTACAGAGGGAAAGTGGGGTGGGGGAACTATGGTAGGGGTGACGGAGTGATCTTGCAGAAGACCAGCATTAACCCGTTGGGCTGAATGACCTCTTTCTAGGCTACTTTCTACTAGAGTTTGGAAGAGTGAGCGGTGACTTGACTGAAGTATATAAGATTCAGAACGGCCTTGACAAGGTGGACACTGTTTGTGGGCGGCTCTAAAACTAGGGGGCACTGTCTTGAAATTAGGGATCGCCCTTTTAGAACTGAGATGAGGAGAATTCTTTTCTCTCTGACGGTTGTGCGACTTTGGAACTCTCTGCCTCCAAGGGTGGTGGAGGCAGAATCACTGAATATTTTTAAGGTGGTGGTAGATAGATTCTTGTTGGGCAAGAGAATCAAACAAGATCAGGGTAGATGGGAATGTGGAATTTGAAACACAAGTAGATCAGCCATGATTTTATCCAAGGCCGAAGCAAGTTGGAGGGGCTGAATGGCCCACATCTGCTCCTATTTTGTATATGCTCTAACCATTCTATGATTCAATGGCCCTGGAATATCGGAATCTCTCGTTCCGGGTCTGGGAGCAACATTTAAAGGTCACGCTAAGGAGCTCCAGGTGGGTGGGCCGCCACCCGCTCACCACAGGAACTCATGTTCTACAAAGCCCACTGGGAGATCAATCCCCCGTAGTCCTTTTGAGAGTTATCACCTCCCTCCCCCCTCAAGTCCAAATCATCCCCTCATTCTCGGGCGATGAGGCGTCTTTCTTCGGTGCAAGGTCTCAGGTCGGCAGCAGGTGAAGCAAGATCGGGGTTGTGAAGCGGACCGGGGTTGATGCATCCTTGTTGAGTGCCGAAGGGCCACAGATGGAGGCTCACCTTCGGTGTTGACATTGGCAGAGGATCAATCCCCTTCGTCTCCATTTCAGACTCTGAAACGCCGTTGTCGGGGGCAATGACTCTCAGTTCCCCCAAAGGTTGAATCTCCATGCCAGAGGTAGTCAGAACACATCTTTGCTGGAGTAGTCTCTGCTGGAGTGGGTTCCCTCCTTCACAGGTGGCCCAGGTGTTTTTCACGGCCTTTCCTTGATCTTTGTAAGAAAATGGACCAGTCTTTTCCAAAACAACTCTTGGGATCCATTGGGGCCCATCTCCAAATTTCCGCACATGGACGGCATCTCCGGTTCTGAAGCTCCTTTCGTGCCTTCTGGTGTTGCAGTTCCTTTTTTGGGTCTCCTGCTTTGACTCCCCCCCCCCCCCCCCCCCCCCCCCCCCAATCCCCACCCCCCTCCCACAAACAGCACCTGAGCCTGGTGCACCATCGTTGTCCCATTAACAATTCTGCTGCTGTGACTCCCGTCATCATGTGCGGCCTGGCTCTATAATCAATGAGGAACCCGACCGACTTCGTATCGAGGCAACCAGCGGGCTGTTTCTCCGTCCCGCTTTGAATGTTTGAACTGACCGTTGGATCAGGCCATCAGACGATGGGTAGCATGATGTCATTTGGTTGTGTATAATGTCTTCCGACTTCATGAATGCCTGAAATTCTCCACTGGTAAAGGCGAGACCATTATCGAATGCAAGGACCTCCGATATGCCATGGGTTCAGAAACTTTGCCAGAGTTTTCCTGTTGTTGCATAAGAAATTGTGGAGGACACGCAACATACTTCTGAACATTTTAAGTGGGTGTCGACCATAATAAGGAACATTGATCCCAGGAACGGGCCAGCAAAGTCCACGTGCACCTGTACCCATGGACTTCCGGACACCCATGGGTGCAACGAGGCAGAAAGTGAGAGTGAAAGGCCAAACTAGTTTATTTCAAACTGAAAATAAAGCCGCTATTGCGGCTCACAAACAAAACATCCCGGCCCAGGACAATGGCGAATGCCCGGTCTGGGTCTCAGAGATACAGTCAAAGGTCCCACCAACAAGTTAAAGCTGGGTGGGCCTCCAGCCGCTCACCACAGGAACTCGTATTCTGCGACGCCCACGGGGAGATCAATCAGAGATCCCCTGTGGTCCTCGTGAGGGTTATCACACTGTTGAATGTTGAGAATAATGAAAGGCGAGATTAGTACACAAAGGAGCAGGAGTTAAGCAATTTGTGCTGTGGAGATTTATTTGGAGAAAGGAAGAAATTAAAGTAATCCCTCAGGTTTGAATAAAAACTCGGCAAGAATCATCTATATGTACATTTCTTATAGTTCTGGAATTAAATAAATTTCTAATCTTTATTGATATCAATTTCTCACAGTCTTCTGCTCCAGTAGCACTTATTATACAATTAGTGGCAGGTCAGTGTCCAAATTTTATATGGAAATATAACACTTTGCCTTCAGCTGTAACATTACATGCACATGATGTACCGCTTCTGAAGCAGTCCCTCAGGATCAAGGTTGGCTCACTTTGATGGGCTCTGAGATAGTTGACAAATCCAAAGAGCAATCTGCAGACTCTCCCAGTGCTGGAAGGGTCGGGTCGATGAATTGTTGGGAGGTTTGAGCCCTCTCTCTTTAATGCTGCCACGTTATCGCTCCGTGTTCCCAATGATGTCTCCCCATGTGTTTGGTGGCTTCCCTAATTAACCTTCTCCATTTTGATTGGTCACAGGGCAGAGACTCCCAGGGGTCCATTTTCTTTATTTAACTGCAGCAGATTGAATAAGGTGCTCAAATCTCTATGTGACCTCTGCCCTCTTTATATCTGTGAGTTCCTCAAGGCCTACAATCCTCCAAGGACTCTACGTTTCTGACTTGCTACGCATTCCCAATTTTCTTCTTTCCACCATTGGTAGCCTTACCATTAGCTGCCTAGGTCCTAAGCTCTGGAATTCCCAATGCAAAGCATTCTTTCTGGTTGTATCACAGCTTGGTATGGAGCCTGCTCTGCCCAAGACGGCAGGAAACTACAAAAGGTCGTGAAAGTAGCCCAGTCCATCACGCAAACCAGCCTCCCATCCATTGACTCGATCTATAATTCCCGCTGCCTTGGAAAGGCAGTCAGCATAATTCAGGACCCCACGCACCCCGGACATACTCTCTTCCACCTTCTTCCGTCAGGAAAAAGATACCAAAGTTTGAGGTCACGTACCAACTAACTCAAGAATAGCTTCCTCCCTGCTGCCATCAGGCTTTTGAATGGACCTACCTCGTATTAAGTTGATCTTTTCTCTACACCTTGCTATAACTGTAACATTATATTCTGCAGTCTCTCCTTCCTTCGCTATGTACGGTATGCATTGTTTGTACAGCATGCAAGAAACAAGACTTTTCACTGCATACGTGTGACAATAATAAATCAAATCAAATCAAATCAAACCTCACCACCTTGCCATGTCATTCTCCTTCTGCAAGACACTGCCTAAAACCTTGCCCACTGACCACAAGCGTTGGTCATCTGTATAATGTATCCGTTGTCTCGGTGTCTGTTTTTGGTCTGATTTCTGTGAAGCTGCCTGGGACATTACACTGTGCTAAAGGTGTTATGTAAATGCACGTTGTTGTTGGTGCTGCATTCACACATTTATTAGTTTCCATAACTGTATAAATGACTCATATACATGTTTATTTATCTATGGACCTGCAATAACAACTTATATTTACATCGTGGCTTTACTGTACTAAAATGTCTTGAGGCATTTCACAGCAGTGTTATGAAACAAAATACAAAAGCGAGCCATATAAGGAGATACCAGCTTAGAGGTGGGTTTTAAAGAGGGTCTTGAAGGAGAAAAGTGAAGGAGAGAGATTGGGAGGGATTTCCAGAGCTGAGGGCTCTGAACACCACAGCGTGGCTACCAGAGCAGTTGAATTAAAAAAAAAAAATTTAGAGTACCCAATTAATTTTTTTGCACTTAAGGAGCAATTTAGCGTGGCCAATCCACCTACCCTGCACATCTTTGGGTTGTGGGGGTGAGACCCACGCAGACACGGGGCCAACCCGGTAGCACAGTGGTTAACACTGTTGCTTCACAACTCCAGGGTCCCAGGTTCAATACACGGCTTGGGTCACTGTATTTGCGGAGCCTGCATGTTCTCCCCGTGTCTGCATGCATTTCCTCTGGGTGCCCTGGTTTCCTCCCACAGTCCAAAGATGTGAGAGTGGATTGGCTATGCTAAATTGCTCTTAATGCCCAAAAAAGGTTAGGTGGGGTTATGGGGATAGGGTGGAGGTGTGGGGATAGGTTGGAAGTGTGGGCTTAGATAGGGTGCTCCTTCCAAGAGCCGGTGTAGGCCCGATGGACTAAATGGCCCCTT
The DNA here is from genome assembly GCF_902713615.1 of Scyliorhinus canicula. Lineage (NCBI taxonomy): Eukaryota > Metazoa > Chordata > Chondrichthyes > Carcharhiniformes > Scyliorhinidae > Scyliorhinus > Scyliorhinus canicula. Next base: position 162,351,992 of record NC_052156.1, on the reverse strand, counting down.
TCTGCACTGTAAATTCTATGATTCCATGATTCTATGAATATGCAAACTCCACACGACAGTGACCCGGTGCCGGGATCGAACAGTGACAGTGACCTGGGCGCCGTGAGGCAGCAGTGCTAACCACTGCGCCACCGTGCCGCCCTGCCAGAGCTGCTGAGTTATGTGTTAATTTACTTATTAACATATTAATGACAGATATGTATTTATGTATTCATCTAATAATAGTAATAATCGCTTATTGTCACAAGTAGGCTTCAATGAAGTTACTGTGAAAAGCCCCTAGTTGCCTCATTCAAGCGCCCCATTCAGAAGTTATATTGACGGGTATGCATTTTCATTATATTATATGAAAGCTATTATACTGATGATGTGTGTTTGGAAATCCTTTATGTCACCCAGTATTTTGTGCATCTTAACACAGCAAATAGCTGCGATCCTTTACTAGCCTTTGATGAGTCATCTATCTGCTCCTATTTATTATGTACTTGGTGTAACTTTCAAGTCATGAGCTCACATATAAAACTGTTGCTGTGACTCTGGCTTCAATATTCATAAAGTGTGTTTTGATTACATGTATATTTAATGATCTATAAATCTGTCTCATTGAATCAGGGATAAATAACGTCCATAAGCAGCACAAAAATACATGTAGATTATGCAGCTTTTGACTGCTCGAAAGATTTATTATATCAACGAGGGTGGAAAGGCAACTATCTTAAAGGGGGACTATTGAAGGTTAGCGTTAAGGATAACAGGAGGAGCCTGTTTCCCTTGGCAGAAAATTCAACAAACTAGGGGTCATAAATTCAAGCTAAGTGGCAGAAGGATTACTGGGAACATGAGGAAAAACCTTTGTAAGCAGAAGGTGGTGGGTGTCTGAAATTCGCTAGCTGAGCTGGTGGTGGAGGCAGAGATCCTAAACTCTTTAAAAAGTACCTGGATCTGTACCTTGAGTGCTGTAAACTGCAGGGCTATGGGCCACATGCAGTAAAATGGGATTAGAAAGGGCACCTGGGTGTCTTGGATCGGCATGGACAAGATAGGCCGAGTGGCCCCCTTCTGTGCTGTATCTTTCCTATGGTTCTGTTATAACATTCGCTTTCAGTACATTTTCCAGCATCACGCATCTGTAAACATTATTTGGAAATCACAGCGTGTTCCCCAATCTTCCCATGCCGAAAATGATCCCTTTATTTGCGTCTTTCTCTCTGTCACCCCATGTTACTGTGCTAACTGGTTCAAAATAATCCTCAGAGACAGTCGAGAAAAAGTTATTTCATAAAGCGCGCCTTCCTGTGGTTCTCATCCAGTGTGTCACCCATAATTTTGGAAGGGCCCCTATTGCCCCAAAAATGTGAATTGAGACCGGGGGGGGGGGAGGATTGTGAGAGAGCGGGGTGGTCTCAGGCTTAAATCCCTGCTTGGAGAGTGCAGGCCGGCTGTGAGATTTGCCGCCCAGTTTACAAGAGAGAGTACAAATCAAGCGTCAGGTACAAGACCAATTAGCCGAGTGAGTCAGACAATGTTGACCTCAGCTCCACCACGGGTCTTCAGTGACTCACACGGGCTGTTAACCACGTTGGGAGTGAACGGGCTGATTGAGGTCCACTGTGTACCTATGAGAGATGCGGGTGCACACCTGCAGTGAGATCATAGCATGAGGTGATCAGGGTGGACTTCATGCTGGGCGGGGGCTGGTGTGGTTTACTTACTGACACACTGGTAGCAGGAAGTCAAGGGGCAATTCAGGTCGGGTGTTGAAAACCTGGGATTCCCCGCGTGATGCTGGCGTGAATTTTACAGGGGTGCGCATACGACGACCTTCATTGAAATGTCGACCAGCAGCATCCCACCCTTAATCTGACTGCCCTGGAGCAATAATGTGCTGGGGGTGGCCTTAATATGGTGAAAGTGGGACATCCACGCACACACACACACAGGAAACCCACGGGCCGGTGTGTGCTGCTGGTGAGAACACAGAATTCCAAAGGCCAAAGAACTCCGGCCCGTGCCGTGGGAAGAGCTTGGGAGCTGGAAGGAAGCACTCCTACCTCTCTTGGTCCCCAAGCAATGCTATAAACGCACTCCATCTTCCCAGAGGCTGTGATCACTTTGCTACAGTTATCACGTTTCTTAAGGCCTGGGTAACCAGACCAGCCACAGTTAAACCTACAAAGCAGATGAAATCGAGGTGTAGAGCCTGGTTAACATGTATAAAATTCAAACCCACTTCCTGGGAGCACGTTGGCTGCAACACCCTTGTCCGACTCAATCAAACTTAGAGATTTTCCTTATTCCCTCAAACAATTTCTCCACTTCAAACCCTATCAGCACCTAATCCCATACCCACAAAATATGGTAAGATTCCACACAGTGGGCAGAATCCTGAGGCCACACTTGTCACCCACGGGATTGGTGGCCAGGGCGGAAAATCCCTGAAGAATCGGGAAACGTGATTTTCACCGGAGAGATTGCATTTCCCGATTTACCCCACCCCTCGCAGGCGGGGTCACGAGATTCATGCTCACTTCGGTGATGTGGGCTGGGGGCCGTTCAGTTGCAGCGCTGGCCGGGAACCCTTTAAAGATGATACCCCAATCTGTTTGGAGCCGGTTCCCGGATCGAAGAAGCCCCGCCCTGCCGGAGCGAAGCCGTAATCCACGACCACGCACATTTCCTGTGGCAAAAAGGCTCAAGGCTCCATGAGAAAATATTGTGTAACTGGAGAGTTCTGCACCAGTGTTCTGGGAGTGCCTGACACTTCGCCAAATTCTAATAAGATTCTGTCCAGTGTGTAAATGTAGGTCTATTCTCCGCTCTCCCATTTAGATGATGTGAAGCTTCAATGCAGACTCCTCCCGTCTGACAGACCTGAAGTGGTGAAGATGCTCGGTGAACACAAAACACTGAGATTTCCCAGCTATCCCCAATGGCAGGCACATCCTCCAGTGTGTAGCCAAGTCAAACAGGCCTTGAATGTGCCAGGTCGCATCCAGAGTCTGGGTTGAATGCTCTCAATTGAGGACCAATGTTGCTTTTAGTAGCTCACCTACTTGAAGTACTGTAAACCTCAGGACTACAGACCCGGTACAGGAAGGTGGGACTAAGCTGGAGAGGTGCTATCATTGATCAATGGGCTGAGTGGCCTCTTTCCAGCTTGTACATTTTCTGTGATTCTTATACTTTCTCTTACTTAGATACAGAGAAATGAATCAGGCAGAACTCCTGTTTCTGATTACCATGTAACCTACACGACGGTTGAAGCAGGCGGTCATTGGCTAACAGAGCAGCAGAGCTTGAAGTGATTCACCCTGTGGTGAAAGTTAAACTGACTCTCTCGCCTCCACTGACAGTGCGGAGCGCGTGCAGTCCAGCGTCCTACAATGACAACATGGATCCTATGTGTACCAAAGGATCCCGATTTGCATTTTTAAGTGACGTTATTAAAAAGAGAGGCTTGTCGCTGAGGCATCCGGACAAACAGAAGAATGGCAAATTTCAAACGATCACAACTTATACTACCAGAGAAAAGGGTGCTCATTGATTGGTAAGTCAATTGGTTGCCAAGGCACAGTCATGAAGAAAATGCCTGGGTAATTCAGCAAAAGCATAAGGCTTGAACATATTCCTTTTGTTCACAGAAAATTGGTCCCTATGTTGAGCTGCCAACCATGCAGCACCATTTTCTCCTGTCGCATAAGTTGCTGTGATTCATTTGTGCATTTGTTCTGATGAGTGCAAAATAAAAAACTTTGACAACATGTCTCTCTCATTTCAGCAATATTCAAGTTTGGTAGGACCAAACAAATATTTAGAGTTTTATTACCCAAATCAGACAGGTGGTCTGGTTGGCCGATGGACGGTTACTCTCATGAAAATAAGTCCAACAGTGTGTGAGGAACCCCCAAAGAATAAAAAACATAACTGGGGCGGGATTCTTCGACCACCCTGCCCAGTCGGAGAATCGTCGGGGGGGGGTGCGGCGTGAATCCCGCCCCCGCCGGCTGCCAAATTCTCCAGCGGCAGAGATTTGGTGGGGGCGGGAATCACGGCGCGCCGGTCGGCGGCCGCTTGCAGCAGCCCCCTGGCGATTCTCCGGCCAACGATGGGCTGAAGTCCCGCTCATTCTATGCAGGTCCCGCCGGCGTAAATTGGACTAGGTCCCTTACCGGCGGGAATGGCGGCGCGGGCGGGCTCCAGGGTCCTGGGGGGGGACACTGGGTGATCTAGCCCCGGGGAGTGCCCCCACAGTGGCTTGGCCTGCGATTGGGGCCCACCAATCAGCGGGCGGGCCTGTGCAGTGGGGGGAATCTATTCCTACGCGCCGGCCGTGTAAATCTCCGCGATGGTCGGCATGAAGGTGAACCCCCCCCGCGCATGTGCGGGGATGACGTCAGCAGACGCTGATGCTCCCGCGCATGAGCGGACCTGCGCCGGCCGGCGGAGTCCCTTCGGCCCCGGCTGGCACGGCGCCAAAGGCTTTCCACGCCAGCCGGCGGGGGCGCAAACCACTCCGGCGCCGGCCTAGCCCCTGAAGGTGCGGCCCAACGCCAGAGTGGTTCCTGTCACTCCACTGCGCCGTTTCTGCCCACCCTGGCAATTCCTGGATAATCCCGCCCCTTATCGTTTTGATCAGTAGTCGGAGGCTGGGGACTCCAGTTCCCAGTGGTCCTTGGGATTTTGTGGATGTGCTGGCTGGAGGAAGGTCACACATGCGCAGTTTGTTGATTTCACATCTTCAGGCTGGGAATGGCCCTGAGCACATCTGAAGTTGTCTTTTTTTTAATTCCTTCAGGTTGGAATTCCTGTCCCTGCGCGGAAGAAAGAAGTAAAAGTGAAACAGTATGAAACTGGAGGTCAGGTGACCTGAAAAGGAGCGCTATTCCAGAGAAGATCTCCCAAGAAGTAGGACAGGAGGGGGACAGGGAGAAGGTCCCAAACCGAGAAGAAGGTCCCAAACCAGGGAATGGGAAAGAAAGAGGTCCCAGAAGGAAGTCCAATTTTAGGGATAAGGACAGGAATCTGAAACAGATCCTGTTAAGTAAACTTAAAAGTGCGGAGCAGAGCAATTGGCCCCGGGTTCAAGGGAAGGCTGCAGGGTGCTGGCTTGAAGCAAAGCGGGCACGAGAGAAGCCAGAAGATCCAAGGTGGCACCCAAAGGTTACTGATTCCATGCTGCCTGCCTTTGGAGCAGTGCCGTTCTGCTTGGCACGGCCAAATGACTGCACATGTGCTTGGAAGGTGAAACCTGAGTACACGCGGAGATCCAGGGGAAAGGAGCATTGGAAGGAGAGATTGAAACCCTGGAGGTGGATGCTGGTTGAAGACATCTGAGTAAATGACATTTTGGAGAGGATTGCAAAGTGAGTTCTTTGAGCGTGGAGATTGGAAACATTCGTGAGAAAGACTGAGTTTCATCGAGACTGGTTAGCCCACAGTGCAACAGGCATCTGTGGAGGCTGCTGAGAAAGCATCGAATCGGCTTTGGTGGCATCTGTCACTTGTTTTTGGGGTATGGCGTGCCAAACATAGTTGGCCTATTAATTCACATGTATCACATACTTGGCCTGAGTGCTAAAATGAGAGTTTGATGTTGTAAATTGTGATATCTTTAGGAAGTTTATGGGCTGGATTCTCCATCCCGCCGCGCCAGATTTCTGGTTCAGGACACCGGTGGGATGCTCTGTTTGCCGGCTAGTCAATGGGGTTTGCCATAGTGGGGCAACCTCCCTCCTTCAGGAAAGCCCCGGGCTGCAGGAGCATCCAGCCCTATTGTATCTGTAAAGGTATGCTGAAAGAAATAGTGTGATTTGGCTCATTCACAGGTGTTTGCACTGAAATCTTTCCAACCTCTTTGGCTTGGGTGATGTAGGAATTTTTCTTCTTTAATACACGTTTGATTCTCTGTGTTAAATGTACACTGGCAGGCTGCTATGAATGTGTTCAGTAACTGCTCTCCAAGGTGATGTTTCTTTAAGTCTTTTGCTTGATCTCTGTGAAATTCTCTGGGTGGCTACAACTCAGAGCTTCTGAAACAAAGAAACAGCGATGTGTCCCACCACGCCACAGGATCCCCTGAAATATAAGACAGTCACTGATAAATGCAACAGGGAATTCAGGAGAAACATCTTTCCCCAGAGAGTGGAATTTGCAATTGTCGGGAGCGGCTGAGGTGAACTGTAGAGGTGGATTGAATGGAAAACTAGATGAACACTTTAATCGAGAAAGAAACAGGTATGTTGATGGGGGTAGATGAAGAAGGCTGGAAGGGGCTGCTGGACATCAGTATGGATTTGTTGACTGTTTCTGAGCTGTAAATGCGATGCAACCAAGATTATTAATAATTTAAGCATTTCTTCGTCACTAAGAATAGGCGAGGAATTGTGTATGGAGACAGGGTGGTTATTAGCCCTGATAAAGCTTATACCCTACTTGAGTCAACACCTTCATGCACAAAGAGAGGCAAATCATGGAGCAGGGTTCCATGCAGGAAAGGTGTGCATGTGAGAGAGGGATTAACAGTTTACATGTTATACATTTTATACAACAAATTTCTGTTCTTTTGAGGTGATTTTTATACAGAGAGAGCTGCTCCTGTGCAGTGCAAGAACTATGAAGTCAGCTCGATCAAAATAAAACCAATATGCAGTCTCAGAGCAGTGAAGTATTGGCAGCCTGGCTGGTCTCCATTCCTGCCATTCAATAACCTTGGGATGACCTTGGCACCCATTGAGATCTAGCCTCACCTGGTGAGATATCCCTCCTTTTCCGAGCAGTGTAGCGTAACGATTTGTTGCAGTGCTGCAGAAACAGCAGTTCAAAAAGCTGAATACACCAGCTTCACAGGCACAGAGTCAGGCAGCTGCCCATGTTTCACGCCTCACCCTGTCTCTCAAAAGGTTGCGTGTTTCTCTGCCTGAATCTGGGGCCAGTGTCAACATGTTTCAGTTCACACTTATCACATCTTGCAGCGGGGGTTTCGGTGAAATGTCAGATTTTTGCGACTCCTGTTTTCTCTTTTTTCATTAAGTCAGTGCTCAAAGGCTCCAATCAATGAGTCGGCCTGCAAAGTGGCAACATTTTTAACTTCCACCTTCCCAATTTGGCTGAACTATTCCTTTTCCAACAAGGCCGCTTCATCAGCTGGGTCTTGCTACGGCACCCAACATAAAATCTTAGAATGATACAGCACAGAGAGAAACTGTGCTGGCTCTTTGAACGAGATGTCCTGTCAGTCCCACCTCCCCTACTCTTCCCTTACAGCCCAATAATTTACTTCCCCATGGAGCAGTTTATCTATCCCGTTTTTGGAAGTGTTTTTTGAATCTGAGTCCATTGCCCTTTCAAACAGTGCGTTACGGATCATGAAAACTAGCAGGATAAAGTTTCTTTTCCTCATACCCCTGCTGCATTTGCCAATAACGGTATCTCAGGGTCCCAGGTTCAATTCCCGGCTTGGGCCGCTGTCTGTGTGGAGTTGCACATTCTCCGCATGTCTGCGTGGGTTTCCTCCGGGTGCTCCGGTTTCCTCCCACAGTCCAAAGATGTGCAGGTTAGGTGGATTGTTGGCCATGCTAAATTGCCCTCAGTGTCCAAAAAGGTTAGGTGGGGCTACTGGGATAGGGTGGAGGTGTGGGATAGGTTGGAGGTGTAGGGATAGGGTGGAGGTGTGGGCTTAGGTAGGGTGCTCTTTCCAAGGGCTAGTGCAGACTCGATGGGCCAAATGGCCTCCTTCTGCACTGTAAATTCTATGATTCTATGATTCTAATAGCTTTAAATCTGTGCCCTCTGATTCCTGACCCCTCTGCTATCTTGTGGAGCAGTTGCTATGCACAATGGCAGAATTTTCTTACCCCTCAAGGAGGCAGGGTCTTCCAGTTCCCCCCTCCCAAAAAATGAATGTTCGAATGGCTTGCCGCATCCACCATGGCAGAATCCCCCCGGCAGAGCCAGAAGGTTCTGGCCAGTGTACGACAAGAAACCTATAAGCCATACGAATTTCAATCAGTGGAAATGCATTGTCGGCGAACATATTGTTTATCTTTAGAGTTGCTAACCTTTTCTTCTCCATGACGTCCTCGACAGACTTTGCCAAATTCCCATCATTGGTCGTTCATCTGCTGAGTCAAATTCTTGGAAAATGTTAAAATAATTCCTATGTAACCTGTGGGAGTAAATGATCATTTATGTTCCAGGAAAAGGAGGGGCACTGCCCTTTCAATTTAGCTCTAAATGCCGCCAGACTGATGAGACACTAGTTTATTTTGTTATCTGTACAGAATCAATGTAAATTGAGTTCTAGACATTTCAGACCAGTTCCCGGCCCGTGGGGATAAAATAGCAGATCTTGATCAGAAAGATTGAAAGCTCACCCTCCATTGCAGTACGGGGGGTGCTGCACTGTCGGAGGTGTCGTCTTTCAGGTGAGGTATGCAGCGGAAGCCTCATCTGCCCGCAGAAAGATAACAAAATCCAGAAGAAACTGGGTGGATTCTCCGATGTTTCACCCCAAAATCGCGATCGGCGCGAGGGCGGAGAATGGGCATTGACGCCGAAAACCGGTCCCCGGAGAATCGGCACAAATCGCCCGCTCGCGGTCTACATAGCATTGGTAGAGGGCCATTGGCAGAGGCCTCTGCGGCGATTCTCCGGCAACACGTTTTGCCTGTCGGGAACGGCCGGAGATGGCTGCAGAGTCAGTCCGCATTCGCCTGGGCGGGGGAGCGGGGGGGCGGGGGGGGATCCTTCACCAGGGCTGGAGGGGGGGGGGGGCCTCTGGGACAGCCAGGCTAGCGATCAGGGGCAACCGAACCATGGGTGGACGTGATATCGGGAGCCTCTATTTTCGGGGCCGCTCCGCTGTGCGAGTCCGCCATGTCGCGCGAGGTGACCGCTGAAAACCTCCGCTGTGCGCATGCACGGATACCCAACCGGAAGTGCAGGGCCCCATATCGGCAGGCAGAGCTGCGAGGAGTACTCTGGGGTCTTGCTAGCCCCCATCAGGTAGGTGAATCACTCTGCACTTTCTTCAGGAACTGAATGCCCGCGTTTTGACGCTGGAGTGGGGGCGCAGCCCCATTATTGGAGAATCCAGCCCACTATCTTGAAAGTGAAGAGACAAATTCTGCCTGTTGTCCTGACCAGTATTTATTTCTCACTCAACTTCCCCAATCCTACTCATCTGGTCATTGTCAGGTTGTTGCTTGTGGGAGAGGTTTTTATCTCGGACACTGCTGTGTGCAACCCTGGAAAAAAATCATCAGGACATTAATAAAAAAAATCGGGTCACTTTCTTTGAATATTTTGTGGTGGTATGGATATGAGCACTGCCGTTGGTGCCGTACACTGGTTTCCCATTGGCTCTGGCTGGTCATGTGCCTCTCGTCCGATTGGTTGTGACTAGTCATGTGACTTCTCTCCAATTGGTCGAGAGGCAAGTAGGCCCCGCTTCCGAGGCGGGGTATAAGTACCCAGAGTTCCCGGCGGTCGGCCTTTCTCTGTAGTCAACCACCGGGCTAACAACTAGCTGATTAAAGCCACAGTTCGGATCCTAATTGTGTCTTGAGTCGAATTGATGGTACATCATATTTATCTTTACCAAATAGAAATATTGAAAAATGGGTGTGAGGGGGGGGGAGAAAATGGCTGTTTGGCTGACAGTCAAACATCATCCAACTGGCTAACGCTCCCAGTTGGCGCAGGAAGACTGTACATCCAAGGATGGATGTGTTGGCCAACTAGTGTGTCACGATATGCATGAACAATTCTGTATGTTAACATGTTAGACCTCCAACCAGCAGGTGGCAGTAGAAATACACCACATGACACTGCAACCTCGAGGAGTCTGGGTGAGGAGTTGTCGTGGATAATCATGTTTTGTATTAGCTCTCGTATTCTAGTTGTTAACAGTTTACAGTTCGTTAGTAGTACTGTTTTCTACCCACATTATTGTAATTTGATAAATCTTAACTAGCCACGAACTGGATGTTCTTTGGTGCTCTGACTAAATCATTGCAATGCACTAGAATGTAACGGAGACAAGCCATGTGATGAAACCTCCAGGAACCCACTCAATTGTAGTTGCCAACCCTATTGTTGAAGATTGCTGTGTGCAAATGGGTTGCTGTGTTTCTGACATTTGCTGACATTGCGATTACACGGCAAAAGTACTTTGTTGACTATAATGCGCTTTGGTACATTCTGTGGCTGTGAAAGGGGCTGAATAAATGCAAGATTTTCTTTTTTTATTTAATTGGTGAAACTGCCCCTTAATTTGGCACAAAATCCCCCTCAGACAAATTGCAGGGTTGGCTGCTGTAGGAAATGGATTAAAAAATGTCGCCCCGTCACTTTATTCTGAGGCTGGAGCTGAAGTTTGATATTGAGGCAGAATCGAAGGAGCCTTTATTCTGGATCTAACCCTTGATGAACTTGCCCCAGGAATACTGGGTGGGTGATTGAGATTAGAAGCATTAGGCTTGCCCATCATACTGTCGTCAGCGACCTTTAAGCAAAAGGATCTCACGCACAAGCAAGGCTCTATGTGACTCAATGACAATGTGAGCACTGAATAGGTAGGAATCTGTGTTTAGTTCATTATCATTGAAACTTGCCCCTGTAATGTTTCACCTTTGTCATGGCTTATGCTTCATCAGGTTGCCACTCTGTTCGCCGGAATATAAATTACGATTCAGGCCCTAACCTGGTGGCAGGGGCTGCTCTTTGATGGATGTGCGAAAAGTGAACATGTGTTCTGTATTGAGCCTGCACCTGGACAACATTCACGGTATCCTCCCTGTGTCTCCCTCTTAGTACAGCTCCACTGAGAGACGCACGGCAAACAGATGTCGAGGCATTTATTTTTCTGTTCTCAGTGACAGAGTGCTGAAACAGCGCAATCTTAAAAAGTTCCTGAGCTCAAAACCAAGGGCAGAAGGTGAAAGAAAAAGAGCCTCAACTGCAGACAATGAGGGATGGTTTCAGTCTCGAACAACCCACCAGAGTGTAGCTAACATGTCCCGACGGTAAGATTATTTTGAGGATCTACGATATTCTGATGTCATTCCTGTTTGTCACTTGGCAATGGCTTGATTCAGCACAGGTTGATGGTGGCTTTGTGCTGCAGTGGGTAATGTCACTCCTCTGTACCAGGACCTGCAGTTTCTCATCCCACTCCAGCACTTGGAGTATTGTGCACAGTCATGGTCCCCTTATTCGAGGAATGATGTAGTGGCATTGGAGGCAGTTCAGAGGAGGTTCACTGATTCTGGAGATGAGGGGTGTCATGATATGCAAACATGCAGCTAATGAACACATAGAATAGGACACGACCAATGAGCAGTCAGGACACTCAGGGGTGGTATCTCACTATAAAAGGGATGAGACATTCACACCCCGCTTCTTTCCACAGACCAACATCTCCAGAATGAGACAGGGTGTATCCCCAGCATCACACCCCAGCACGTGGCTTAGAGCAAGGCTGGTTCAGTTAGACTGCGTTACTACATTTAGATTAACAGAGAGTCGAACTCATTGAGAACTGTGCTAATAGTTCAATAAAACATATTGAACTCACTTCAAAGTCTGGAGCATCTTTTACTCAAAACTGCATTAAGTGGCAGCTTGTGTTATTCCCAATTACATAACACAACACGGGGTTTGGCGTAGGAGGAGAGATTGAACAGTTTCGGCCTATAACTCTCGGGAGTTTGGAAGAATGAGGGGAGATCTAATTGAGGTGTACAAGACGCTATAAAAGGTCTGGATAAAGTAGATCGTGGAGCTGATGCTTCCTCCTGTGCGGCATTCTAAAACGAGAGGTCATAATCTTAGAATAAGAGGTAGCAAATTTAAAACAGATTTGAGGAGAAACTACTTCTCCCAAAGGGTTGTGAATCTGGAATTCGCTCCTCCAGAGTGCGGTGGATGCTGGGACAGTGAGTAAATTTAAGCAGGAGTTAGACAGATTTCTAATTGGTAACAGGTTGAAGGATTATGGAGAACGGTGGCATTGAGGCCAGGGTGGGATCGGCCATGATCACATTGAGGGTGTTAGGCTCGGGAGGCATAGAACAGTACAGCACAGAACAGGCCCTTCGGCCCTCAATGTTGTGCCGAGCCATGATCACCCTACTCAAACCCACGTATCCACCCTATACCCGTAACCCAACAACCCCCCCTTAACCTTACTTTTTAGGACACTACGGGCAATTTAGCATGGCCAATCCACCTAACCTGCACATCTTTGGACTGTGGGAGGAAACCGGAGCACCCGGAGGAAACCCACGCACACAGGGGGAGGACGTGCAGACTCCACACAGACAGTGATCCAGCCGGGAATTGAACCTGGGACCCTGGAGCTGTGAAGCATTTATGCTAACCACCATGCTACCCTGCTGCCCCTATAGTCCTATAGCTTATGAACTGACAAACTTGTTGGACAAGGAAAGACCCGCTCATGGTGTGGTTCAATGGACTGATAATCAATCAAGAATCCTTCCACCACCTGAAAAGGGAAAAGTTTGTGCATGAAGGCATGCTTAAAAAAAAGCTACAACTTCATCAGTTCACTTCTTGGATTCTCAAAGACAAAATTAAAACTTAATTAAAAATTAAAACTGAAGAAATAGTATCCGGTGAAGGCCCTTTGAGCCTGCTCTCCCATTCAATAAGATCGCGGCTGATCTTCCACCTGAACTCTGCCTTTCTACCTTATCCCCATATCCCTTACGTCCCATTATACCTAAAACCATCTCAATGGACTCAATGGCTGAGCATCGACAGATTGCCGGAGTAGCAGATTCCAATAATTTACAGTGAAGTCATCTCTTTTGGAATCATAGAATCCCCACAGTGCAGAAGGAGGTCATTCGGCCGATCGAGTCTACACCGACCACCTGAATGAGCATCCCACACCATTCCCGTAATTCCACCTAGGACAAATTAGCACGGCCAATCCACCTAACCTGCATATCTTTGCACTGTGGGAGGAAATCGGAGCACCGGGACAAAATCCACACAGACAGGGGGAGAACGTGAAGACTCCGCACAGACAGTGACCCAAGGCCGGAATTGAACCCGGGTCCCTGTCGCTGTGAGGCAGCAGTGCTAACCACTGTGCTATTGTGCACTTGCACTCCCCATCTCATGAGAGTTAGACACCCACCCTTTGAACATGCTTTGTGAAACATAGGGAATTGGAACAGCAGAAGGCCATTCGGCCCCATTTTGGGGGTGAGGGGGATGGAAATCCCTCCATGGGGGAGAAGATACAGCGAGGAGGCCCCACTGAGGTTATGTTAATATCTGCAGACGGGTTTCCTGACCTTTCATGGTGAGAACCCCATTGGCAGGGGCAGGTACAATTGAACAGGGAAATCCGGCCACCATGAAAGCTATTTTGGGATCCCTCTTCGAGTCTAACCCCCACTGCGGCCATTCTCACCCGTCAAAAACTGAGGTGGATAATTCCGTTCCCCCCCCAAACCCCGCCACCCCCTTCCCACCCCCAGGTCTCCACTGCTCCCTGGCGATGAGAATTCCAGACAAGAACAAACTCCTGAGGGAATAAATTCCTCCTCAAGCCCACCTTAAATGGGAGACCCCTTACTGTGCTCCCTCATTCTGGATTCCTCGAAGAAGGAAAACCTCAAGCAGCATCCATCCTGGCAAACCCCCTCAGAATCCTATCTGTTTCAGTAAGATCTCCTCTCAACCTTCGAAACTTTGAAGCTGTGAACTCCGAGGGCACTCAAGGGGCACAGCCCAAGTATCGAAAGGAATTTCACACTCTGAACCCTTCAATAATTCTCCCCTTTTGAGTACTTACCTAATCCTCGTTTCAATACGGCAGTACGGTAGCATGGTGGTTAGCATAAATGCTTCACAGCTCCAGGGTCCCAGGTTCGGTTCCCGGCTGGGTCACTGTCTGTGCGGAGTCTGCACGTCCTCCCCGTGTGTGCGTGGGTTTCCTCCGGGTGCTCCGGTTTCCTCCCACAGTCCAAAGATGTGCGGGTTAGGTGGATTGGCCATGCTAAATTGCCCGTAGTGTCCTAAAAAGTAAGGTGCGGGGGTTGTTGGGTTACGGGTATAGGGTGGATACATGGGTTTGAGTAGGGTGATCATTGCTCGGCACAACATCGAGGGCCGAAGGGCCTGTTCTGTGCTGTACTGTTCTATGTTCTATGTAATACCGTGCTTTAACTATGTTCCAAATCCACTTGTAATAATGCATCCATGACGACTTGTGGTCTGAAGGCAATTTCAAATGGAACATAGAACATACAATGCAGAAAGAGGCCATTCGGCCCATCAAGTCTGCACCGACCCACTTAAGCCCTCACATCCATCCTATCCCCATAACCCAATAACGCCTCCTAACCTGGCCACTAAGGCAGCTTATCATGGCCAATCCACGTAACCCGCACATCTTTGGACTGTGGGAGGAAACCGGAGCACCCGGGGGAAACCCACGCACACACGGGGAGAATGTGCAGACTCCGCACAGACAATGACTCAGCGGGGAATCAAACCTGGGACCCTGGTGCTGTGAAGCTGCAGTGCTAACCACTTGTGCTACCGTGCTGCCCGTAAACCTCCTTTTAATGCTCACACTCAATTTATGCCCCCACGTTACTGATTAACTGATCATCCCACAGCGTGATGTCAAAGTCAGGAGATGAGAGAAACAGAAGAAACTCAGAACAATGCTTTGCACGGACATTGAAGCAGTTAAACATTCTTTGCTCATCCCCCTAATTACACCACTAAGGTTTAGATCCGATTTTGATTATCTATCTTGGTGTGTGGTGAGAGAACGATACCTGTCCGACCAGAACTCACATTTACACAGAGTGGTATGAGAAGCATTACTGTATTTAAAAAAAAACATCTGTCAGCATCAGCCACATCTGCTCTATTCAACACAGAAACCACTGATTCTGGTAAAATGCACAGTACAGATTGTACAGTAATTCTTCAATCAAACACAAACCATCTAAAGTACCACAGGTGCAATAAAAATAATAATAATCTTTATTATTGTCACAAGTAGGCTTACCTCAACACTGCAATGAAGTTACTGTGAAAAGCCCCTCGTCACCACATTCCGGCGTCTGTTCGGATACACAGAGGGAGAATTCAGAATGTCCAATTCACCTAACAAGCACGTCTGTCGGGACTTGTGGCAGGAAACAGGAGCACCCGGAGGAAACCCACGCAGACACGAACGTGCAAACTCCGCACAGACAGTGACCCTAGTCTGAGTGGAAGTCTTCAATGCTATGGCCTGGTTAAATGTTCACAGCAGTTATTTAATACAAGCCCCTGGTCAGTTATTCTTACTGCAGTTTTGGTTTTCCTTCATGATTCTACCTCTAAGCCAACAAACAGCACGTGATGGTGTCCTGGCTGATCCACACGAAGTGTCTTCACCAATTCTCCCAGTGAATCCAGCTGGGACAGCATCCAAACTTTCTGGGAGATGTGCGACTGAATTTATCCACCTATCTCTCAATGCTGACTGTAGAGACCTAACCACATGATGGGGGGAGGACCTTAAACTTCCTGAATGGCTGGTTTGGGTCGGGTCGATGGTTAAAGTGTTTAAAACCCGGCTACCCTCCCAAACGTCCCTCCAACCCACCATTTGCAGCAGGTGGTGAGGAAACCAACAAGCAGGAAAAGCGTCGTCACCAGCCTGCCAGCCGCAGATGCGCATGTCCATCTCAGCATTGGTTCGAGTGACAAACACACAGCACTTGTTGAGACGAAGCAGGTCTTCACATTGAGGATACCCTCCATTGTGTTGCGTGGCAATACCAATGTGCTAAATGGGAGAGGTTTCGAACAGATCTAGCAACTCAAGACTGAGCAACCACGAGGTGCTGTGGGCCATCGACAGCAGCAGAATTGTACTCAACCGCAACCTGTAACCTAAGCAGAAAATGCTGGACAATCTCAGCAGGTCTGACAGCGTCTGTGGAGAGAGAACTACAGATGCTGTCAGGCCTACTGAGATTGTACAACATTTTCTGTTCTTGTGTCATCCGCAAACTTACTGATCCTATCCCCCACATAGTTATTGACGTCGTTTATATAAATGACCAATAATAGGGGACCCAGCACAGATCCCTGTGGTATGCCACTGGTCACTGACTTCCAGTCACTAAAGCAGCCATCTGTCATCACCCTCTGTCTCCTACAGCTAAGCCAATTTTGAATCCATGATGACTATTCCTGATCAAACCTTGCCTCTCCAAATGGAGATAGATTCTCCCCTTCAGGATTTTCTCCAATAGTTTCCCTACCACTGATGTGAGACTCATTCGTCTGTAGTTCCCTGGCTTATCTCGACAATTCTTCTTCAATAGTGGAACCACATTAGCTGTTCTCCAGTACTTTGGCACCTCCCCCGTGGCCAGGTGGGTATTAAAAATTTGGATCAGAGCCCCTGCACCCTCCTCCTTCATCTCCCACAGCAGCCGGGGACAAAATTCATCCAGACCTGGAGATATGTCCACATTTAAGCCTGCCAACATCTTGTCACACCTCTGCCAATTTTCTCAGGGACCTCACAGTCTCTCTCTCTGAGTTCCATACATAAATCCTCATTCTCTTGGGTGAAGACAGATGTGAAGTATTTGTTCAACACCCTACCAATGTCCTTTGGCTCCACACACCCTTGGTCCCCAATGGACCCGACTCTATCCCTGGTTATCCTCTTCCCACTGATATACTTAGAGAATATCTTGGGATTGCCCCTACTTTTACCAGCCAGAGCTTTGTCACATCCGCTCTTTGATCTCCTAATTGCTTCCTTAAGCTCCATCCTGTACTTTCTGTAGTTCACTGATGCCTCTGCTAATTTGCACCCCTTGTACCTGCTAAAATCCTCTCTTTTCCTTTTCATCGAATCCTGAATATCTCTGGTCATCCATGGTTCTCTGGGCTTGTTACAAAAGGTACCCAGCTCAAAGACAAATCAGAAATGTTGGTGTTCAAATTACATCCTTCTGTGGTCGGCTTTGCAAAACAGCATCACACTGCCTGCCTCACCATTGAACAATGTGACGTGACTGTATTTACACAGTAAATACAAACTAAACTTGTTACACACATTTAGATCAGTAAATATACTTTCAATTATGTGGTAAGTGTTAATTACTGCCTAACAACTTCTCTAGCACCGAAAATTTACGATTACAAAATTGGTGCCCCATCGATGCCTGTTTTGTGGGAAAAATTGTTAAAATGTCAAATTTTAAATTGCATTTTTTGTTTTCCCTTTCCATCTCTTTTATCTCTCTTTCTTAACCAATGTTTCTTTCCCTCTATTTATTTATTTTCTATACCTGAATTGGCATTAAATTCATGCCCATTTGGAGTATCGTGAGCAGTTTTGGACCCCGTATCTAAGGAAGGATGCTCTGGCTTTGGATAGGGTCCAGAGGAGGTTCACAAAAATGATGCCTGGAATGAAGGACTTGTCTTATGAGCAGCGGATCTGTATTCGATGGAGTTTAGAAGGATGTGGGGGGATCTTACTAAAACGTATGGAATACTGAGAGGCCTAAATAGAGTGAATGTGGAGAGAATGTTTCCACTTGTAGGAAAAACTAGAACCAGAGGACACCATCTCAGACTAAAGGGACGATCCTTTAAAACAGGTGAAGAGGAATTTCTTCAGCCAGAGGGTGGTGAATCTGTGGAACTCTTTGCCGCAGACGGCTTTGGAGGCCAAATCACTGAGTGTCTTTAAAACAGAGATAGATAGTTTCCTCATTAATCAGGAGATCAGGGGTTTTGGGGAGAAGGCAGGACAATGAGGATGAGAAACATCAACCATGATTGAATGACGGAGCAGACTTGATGGGCCGAATGGCCTAATTCTGCCCCTATGTCTCATGATCTTGTGGTCCTTAATTCTCCTTCCTTCTCGGTCCTTCTGCTACCTATTTCCAAATCCTACAATCGGGTTGCTTACCCTATTGGTTCCTTTGTTTACACTGTCCTCAAACTCCTCTTTTCTTTGCTGTGTCCTTGCAAGCCTGCTTTTCCAGGAATGATGCTACTGAAAAGTGCAGGGCAGCACGGTAGCAATGTGGATAGCACAATTGCTTCACAGATCCAGGGTCCCAGGGTCCCAGGTTCGATTCCGGCTTGGGTCACTGTCTGTGCGGAGTCTGCACATCCTCCCCGTGTGTGCGTGGGTTTCCTCCGGGTGCTCCGGTTTCCTCCCGCAGTCCAAAGATGTGCAGGTTAGGTGGATTGACCATGATAAATTGCCCTTAGTGTCCAAAATTGCCCTCAGTGTTGGGTGGGGTTACTGGGTTATGGGGATAGGGTGTTGACCTTGGGTAGGGTGCTCTTTCCAAGAGCCGGTGCAGACTCGATGGGCCGAATGGCCACCTTCTGCACTGTAAATTCTATGATTAAAAAAAAGTGGAAGTAACAGATGCCGAAATGTTCCCTACTACAGCAAACTCTAGGTCAAAGTTTTCCTTTTTGAAGGGCTCATAAGCTGAAAAGAGTAGGAGAGGGGATGAGATCAATTAGGAAATAATGTCATCGAATTTGGTTTTTAAAAAATCCTACCGTTTATAAGCAAGTTCCAGTGTTTTGAGTTCCTAGTAGTTCATGGGTTACAGTTTGGGAAAGGGTAATGATGTAGTGATTATGTACTGATCATCTAAAGAGATAAAGCATTGTTTTGCTACATGGGCACACTGAGTTTTTCTGTACATTTCAGTGGGTGGGATGTGTCCGACACAGCTTCGACATTCCATAATCCAGTTTCAGATCCTGTGGAAAAATCAGCATTGAGCGTCAGTGGAAACTATCACAGAAAATTGCTTCAGGTTAATTGAGACACCTTTGTTTGTTTGCTCATTACTATCTCAGTTGTTTAATAATCACGTTGCTTCTGAATAACATCTACAAACTGGGTGGTGCTTTATCACTCACACGTCTTGAGGTTTTCTCACTCATGAAATACTTTGCGGCTGTAACAGTTTATTACTAAGCAACCATAAAACTCCACTGAACTCGAAGTTCTGGATAACTGGAAGTTTCTTTCAAGCACCCATCCATTCCCAGTTTATTTTAGTTACTTCACAATAAGGGCTGGTTTAGCACAGGGCTAAATCGCTGGCTTTTAAAGCAGACCAAGGCAGGTCAGCAGCACAGTTCAATTCCCGTACCAGACTCCCCGAACAGGCGCCGGAATGTGGCGACTAGGGGCTTTTCACAGTAACCTCATTTGAAGCCTACTTGTGACAATAAGCGATTTTCATTTTCAATTCAGTTTAATACAGGTTTCCATGTGCAAATCCAAGATAAACTCAAGGAACTGTGGGTTTGGCGTTTACACATTCTCCCCGTCTCTGCGTGGGTCTCCCCCGCACAACCCAAAAGATGTGCAGGGTAGGTGGATTGGCCACGCTAAATTGCCCTGAATTGGGAAAAAAAAATAATTGGCTGCTCTAAATTGTTTTAAAAAAGAAACAGTGGGTGGCATTCGAGAAAATGTCCCTTCCTATGTTTGCCGGTATGTTTTCCATTGGATTGGTCTGATCGGGATTGCTTACACTGCCTGAAAAGTGAAATTCTAAAAACAGCTGCAAAATTAGCAACCTGGCATTAATGAAAAATGCACATGAAGAGATTAGTAGAAAAAGGTCTCCCCCCAGCGACTGATCATACACGATGATCGACAGAACTCCTGCTGATTTCTCTGGATTCACAGCAAGCTCAGCTTTAGAACATACAGAGCTGCACATTTTAAGCATTTCTCCGGCAAATAGAAATAAATGCCAGTCTTGTACATGTGGCGTTGTATTTGCTTTCATTCATTGGATATGGGAGTCGCTGGCGGGGTCAGCATTTTTTGCCCATCCCTAATTGCCCTTGAACTGAGTCGAGGACCAACGGCCCGTAACTTCCTTTCAGGTCCCCGACTGACGTCGCTGGTGCGCCACACTGGAAGTGCAGACGCATTGAGCATGTGCGCTGGAAAACGCGGCGTTCAAACTCCCGGCTGACTTCTTTTTTACGAGCTTAAACTCATACCTGGAACTGCTGAATGGAAAAGCCAGGGCAGCACTAACCTGGTCTACTTGCCCCGATGTTCGGTAATTTTGTACAATTTTTCATTTGCACTTTTATTTCTCAGTCGAGGATTATCGAGCAGAGGAAGGAGACATCGGGAGACATTTTTGTGGCAAGTTAATGTTTTCTATTATTATTGTTGATCGTTTATAAATATGTATAAAATACAAATAAAGTTAAAGGAAGATATATATTTTTTTTAACTTTGATTTGATATGAGGCTGTTAATTCGATCAAAATAGCTTTACTGTATAATGTGAGTTTGCAGTCACAGAAAATGAAATAAAGATTTTTCTTAAATTTTGGTTTGTGAGGATGTTATTCCATTAAAGGAACGATGATGGGTAGAATGCAGTGATCACTGTGGCTCGGTTGGCTAGACAGCTGGTTTGTGATGCAGAGCGAGACTAACAGCGCTGGTTCAATTCAGGGCAGCATGGTAGCACAAGAGCAGCACGGTAGCACTGTGGTTAGCACTGTGGCTTCACAGCGCCAGGGTCCCAGGTTCGATTCTCCACTGTGTCACTGTCTGTGCGGAGTCTGCACGTTCTCCCCGTGTCTGCGTGGGTTTCCTCCGGGCGCTCTGGTTTCCTCCCACAGTCCAAAGACGTGCAGGTTAGGTGGATTGGCCATGCTAAATTGCCCTTAGTGGCCAAACAAAGGTTAGGAAGGCTTATTGGGTTATGGGGATAGGGTGAAAGTGAGGGCGGTGCAGGCCCGATGGGCCAAATGGCCTCCTTCTGTACTTTATGTTCGATGTTCTAACTCCCGTACCGGCTGAGGTTACTTCATAAAGGCCCCGCCTTCTGAACCTTGTCCCTCGCCTGAGATGTGATGATCCTCAGGTTAAATCACCACCAGTCAGCTCTCCCCCCCTCAAAGGGGAAAGTAGCCTTATGGTAATTTGGGACTATGGTGACTTTACTTATTTACCGGGTTCTGTAGGTCGTTATGTGGCTGATGAGCCCGGTACTGGAGCTGCATCTTCAATTACTCACTTGGCAGCAGTTTCCAAAAGGTGGCATCAGTCCTTGGATGCTAAGTCGCGGGTATTCCTTTCTCATCAAACTCCTTTTCCAGGCCTCCTCTTGCTGTCAGGTGTTCTTGAATCGGGAGGTTCCTTCCGAGCAAAGAACTCCAGGCAGTGACGTCTATGTTCCATTTCTTCATGTAAGCCTTCAAGGTGTCTTTGAAGAGCTTCCTTTGCTCTCCTCTTGATTGGGATCCTTCCTTGAGCTTGGTGAAGAAGATTTACTTTAGCAGTCAGGACTCTGATATCCTCAGCATATGGGTGGCCCAGCAGAGTTGGTTTTAGATGATCATGGCCTCAATACTGGTACTATTGACTCTTTCAATGACACGAATGTTAGCACAGCTGTCCTCCCAGCTGATTCAGAGCTAATGTACATTTGGATTTTGCAATGTAGTTTAAGATGTGTTGTTTAGGAGTCTCGCTGATGTAATGTCCATCCTTACAAGCCTCAGTAATTACTTCAAATGCTTTAACAAAGTTGAATGCTTTAGTTGACATATGCAAGCCTCCTGTAAGCTAATGTGAACTATCTCTCTGGCAGATATTTCGCAATCCGTTGCAGATTCAAAATCTGTAGTCAGGCTACATCTCCGCCTGGTGAGGAAGAGAATCAATTACCCACCCCGAAGAGTGTACAGGCAAAGGACACCCCAAAATGATGTCAGAGGCGATATGTGCCAGGATAATGCGCTTCAGTGGCTGCTGCTTACGGACGTCGAGATTGTAACATTAACAAGTGATATGTCTCCTTCCTCCCTCCTCTTAACTCCTCTTCCCTCCCTTCCCGCTCCCCTCCCTCCCTCCCCTTCCCCACTCCCTCCCCTCTTCCCTCCCTCTCCTTCCCCCCTTCCCTCCCCCCTCTCTCCTTTACAGATAGACAGAACTGTGAGAAAATATATTTTATTGCAACAAGTTTGTAAAAGTTTAATTAGTTTTAGGTTCAGCGGAAAAAGTTAATTGTTAACTTGTTTCCAAGTATTGTGTTTATAAAATTATTTTTGTTCATACATGTTTACATTAAACTTTACAAGCCTCTACAAATGTCTTACTGAAACATCAAACACAACATTTAATTATGTCATAATTATAAATGAAGTAAACAAGGCAGAAACAAGTAGCATGGTGGCACATTGGTTAGCACTGCTACCTCACAACACCAGGGGTCTGTGTTCAATTCAGACCTTGGATGACTCTGTGGTGTTTGCACATTCTCCCTGTGTCTGCGTGGGTTTCCTAGAACCATGGAATGGAACCTATAATTCCTACAGTGCAGAAGGAGGCCATTCGGCCCATCATGTTGGCACCGACCCTTTGAAGGAGCACCCTACCCAGGCCACTGCCCCGGTCCAATCCCCGGAAACTAACCTGTACATCCATGGGCACTAAGGTGCAACTTAGCATGGCCAATCCACACAACCTGAACGTCTTTGGAATGTGGGAGGAAACCCGACTACCGGGAAGAAACACACGCAGACACGGGGAGAGCGTGTAAACTCCACACAGACAGTCAACCAAGGTCAGAATTGAACCCAGCTCCGGGCACTGTCGGGCAACAGTGCTAACCACTATTCCGCAAGCTGCCGCCGTTTCCTCCGGGTGCTCCGGTTTCCTCCGACAGTCCAAAGGTTAGGTGGATTAGCCACGCTAAATTTCCCTTAGTGTCTAAAGGTCAGATGGGGTTACAGGGATCGGGCGGGGCCATGGGTAGGGCGCTCTATTGGCGTGTCATTGCACACCCAATGGGCCGAATGGCTTCCTTCTGCACTGCAGTGATTCTATAAACACAAATTTAAAAAATATCAGATGTTACAAAGACAGTGGCAGCAAAAAGCCCTGGGGTGCTTTTCAATCTTATGACCATAATTTAAATTAAAGCATACAAACATTTTAAGCATGCCACACATTAGAGAATAACATAGTGCAGATTTAAATAGATTCACAGATATAAAACAAATTTAAAAAACTATGTTCACTTATAAATAATCACCTTTAATCATAAAAATATAAAAAATTACTTTAAAAGAACCAATCACAACAGCAATACCTGTGTAAAATAAAGAGTAAGAAAACTGTTAAAATGTCTACATACCTTGAAAACACATATGAAAAAAGTTGCCCGTTGTCTGCAATATAAATCTGCAGTTTCAATCTCTGCCCTCAATGACCGTTCCCAACCTGGCCCCGTCGGAAGAGGGAGAGCCTGCACTCCTCCCGTGCGGCACTGGAGTCTGCGTAGGCTGGTGCGCTGGAGGCCGCAGGCTGCTGAATGGAGAGGGAGATTCATTGCGATATCCGAGCACAGGAAAGTGTGCATTTTTCTTTTCTGAGTCAGCGGCCATGGTTTCCTGCTACTAGCCAGAGGTTGATGTGGACCTGGTCACATGTAGGCCAGACCAGGTGAGGA
This sequence comes from Scyliorhinus canicula, assembly GCF_902713615.1. Lineage (NCBI taxonomy): Eukaryota > Metazoa > Chordata > Chondrichthyes > Carcharhiniformes > Scyliorhinidae > Scyliorhinus > Scyliorhinus canicula. Next base: position 162,328,449 of record NC_052156.1, on the reverse strand, counting down.
TGGCAAATATTCCTTCCCTGAAGGACATTACAGAAACAGATGGGTTTTGTATGGCAATGGATTCATGGTCATCATTGGACTTCAGGGGCGAAATTCTCCGACCCCCAGCAGGGTCGGAGAATCGCCTGGGGCCGCATAAAATCCCGCCCCCGCCGTGGCAGAGATTCCCCGCCACCCGGGAAGTGGCGGTGGCGGGAATCTCGCCACTCCGATCGGCGAGGCCCCTGCGGTGATTCTCCGCGAAGTCCCGCCGCTGGGGGGCCTCTCCCGCCGCCGAGGTTTGAACCACCTCTGTAATGGCGGGATCAGCGGCGCGAGTAGGCCCCGGGGGGAGGCGGGGGTGATCGAACCCCGGGGGGGTGCCCCCACGGTGGCCTGGCCCGCGATCAGGGCCCCCTCGCTCAGACTCCGGGCCAGTGCCCTGGCGGCACTCTTTCTCCTTCCGCGGCCGCCACGGCCTCCGCCATGGCGGAAGCGGAAGAGAAACCCACATCGCACATGCGCCGACCGGCGAAAGCCTTTTGGCCAGCCCCGCTGCCGGGGGCGCCGGTTTTTTGCGCCAGTCTTCTGGTACCGACCGCTCCAGCGCGGGGCTGGCCCCCAAAGGTGGGGAGAATTCCCCACCTTTGGGGAGGCCCGACCCCTAAGTGGACTCTCCCTTACGCCGGGACCCTCCGTCACGCCGGGTAGGGGAGAATCCAGCCCCTGATTTCAGATTTTCTCGAATTGAATTTTCACCGTCTGCTGTGGTGGGATTTGAACCCAGTTCCCCAGAGCCTCCCCGAACAGGTGCCGGAATGTGGCGACTAGGGGCTTTTCACAGGAACTTCATTTGAAGCCTACTTGTGACAATAAGCAATTTTCATTTCATTTCATTTTCTGCGACTTCTGGGTTCCAGCAGCTCCCTGGAAGTTTTGGTGCCAATGCCGCCCTCCATAGTGACAAACGTCTCAGGGGGAATTGTTAATTGAGAGAAAGTCTGCAATGAAATACAGGAAAACATTAATAAGCTTTCAGAATGGATGTGCAATTGGCAAATGAACTTCCAGAGGTGTGAGGTTGATCACTGTGGTGGGAAGAATAAGGAGGTTACACCCATCCCAGGAAGAAAATGTTTACATGGTATAGACGAGCAGAGGGATATCAGTGTACAGATTCATCCCAATTGGGACTGCATTCTCCTGAATTCACCACTGGGTTATTAGTGACCATTATATGCTTATGGGCACTCGTACAAGTGGAAACACTGGGGTGAATTCTCTGCCTCCCCAGCCTAGTGTTTTTCAGCGGTGCGCCATCACTGGCAGCGGGATACTCCATTCCTGCCGCTGGCCAATGGGATTTCCCATTGTAGCCACCGCCGGAAAACCTGTAGGCGGGGTGCACGGCCGGTGAAATGGAGAATTCCGCCGACGGAGAATTCTTCAAACTATCTCCCCAGCTAGCCTGTAAATTTTCGAAAATACCTTTATCAGTTCTTCTTTTGCGTAAAGAAAAGAATCCTGGCCTGTTTAATCTTTCCTAATCTCCCAGTTCTGTTACAATCTGAGTTGGGGTAGCACGGTAGCACTGTTGCTTCACAACTCCAGGGTCCCAGGTTCAATTCCCGGCTTGGGTCACTGTCTGTGCGGAGTCTGCACGGTCTTCCGTTGTCTGCGTGGGTTTCCTCCGGGTGCTCCGGTTTCCTCCCACAAGTCCCGAAAGACATGCTGTTCGATAATTTAAACATTCTTAATTCTCCCTCCGTGTATCCGAACAGGCGCCGGAGTGTGACGACTTGGGGATTTTCACAGTAACTTCATTGCAGTGTTAATGTCAGCCTACTTGTGACAATAATGATTATTATTGGCACCTTGTCTAGTGTCTCATTGGCCTGGATTTTCCAGTCAGGGGCAGAACAATGGAGCTTGACTCAGAACTCAAAGAAAACTGCCAAAAAACATTTTCAGAGCGGTTTCCTGTCTTTGGGCAGCTGTTTATGGCTGCTGCCAATTCAAGGGAATATCTTTGTGCGCAGCAGCAGTGATGTCAGCAAGCAGATAAGCTACCAATGAAATATTCAAACTCAGCAAACCAGAAAGCCAATTTATATTTTTAGACAGCAACATAAGAGATGGTGATTGGATTAGGATACAAGATAAAGCAAAAATAAACTTTCCTTAAAACAAATTTTTAATGGAGTGCTTTGACATTCCACAAGTATATTGGGCTGGATTCTCTGTTGCTGAGGCTCAGTTTTGACACTGGGGCAGGATTCGCGGACTTTTACAACAGCAAAACTGGAGCCCAACCTGGGCCGATTTACAAGTGTGGAGGGGCTGGCACCAGCGCCACATGGAACACGATCGATTCCAATGAGAAATGGTGCGGGATTTGCTGGGTCCGTGATTGACACTCGGGAAGCTAACAAGCTGCAGCTGCACATACACATTACACTCCCCACACACACACTCATCCCAGCTACTGATTGTGCTGGAGCACCCATCCCGCTGATGGGTCAGAGGGTACCTGGGGGATGCCCTGGTGGGGATACCTATACCACACATGGTCCTAAGTTGACAGTGGGCAGTCAGCGGCATGCGCAGCTGCATGGCTGCCTTGCTGGCTGCGGCAATGATGTTCCGTGCCCGTCCACCCCGACCCCACAGCCCACCTCCTGGCCACCCCCCACTACTCCCCCCAGCCCTGGCAGAAGCCCCCCGGCCATCGTCACGACTGCCAGTACACTATGGTGATGTTGGACACTTTCCGTCCTCCCTCTCCCTCCCACAGCAGCCACGACGCCGGTTTCACGATTTTGAAAAGCACAAGTGAACCCGCCGTCTGGAACTGGGCCCATCAGAGGCGGGTCTGGCCAGCTAATGATGTGCCAACGGTGTTTACTGCACGTACATTCTGGAATGAATTGACGCCACTGTTGAGGCCATGGGGAATTGCAATTTGTCATGAAATTGGCGCCCGCCCCAATTTCGGAGTCGGAACCAATTTTCTAATGGACAACCCGCCCATTAGCTTTTCAGCCCGAGTGAGGGAGGTTGACAGTAATTATGAAGTTGTTATGCCATTGATAGCAAAGTTATACCTCATCCAATAAGATGTAACCTATTCAATGGTTTTTGCAAGACTTTATTTTATTCTTTTGTGCTAGGCCAGCACTTTTGTCCCCAATTTTCCTTGAGGAGGCAGTAGTGAAACTCTTTCTTGTCCACAGTTCATGGAGTGTAGGTACACCCACAGTGCTGGCTGGGAGGGAGTTGCTGATTGTGACTCGGCTTCAGTGAAGAATATTTCTAAGTCAGGATGGTGTGTGGCTCGGAGGGGAACTTGCAGGTTGTGCAGTCCACATTGGCTGCACTTGCCATTTTGGGTGGTGGAGGTTGCAAGTTTGGAGCATGCAGTTGGAGGAACCTTGGTGAATTCTCTTTTGTGTACTAGCTAGATGAATAAAGAACTGGCTGGGCAACAGGAGACAGAGAGTAGTGGTGGAAGGGAGTGTCTCAAAATGGAGAAAGGTGACTAGTGGTGTTCCACAGGGATCCGTGCTCGGACCACAATTGTTTGTGATCTACATAAATGATCTGGACGAAGGTATAAGTGGTCTTATAAGCAAGTTTGCAGATGATACTAAGATTGGTGGAGTTGCAGATAGCGAGGAGGACTGTCAGAGAATACAACAAAATATAGATAGATTGGAGAGTTGGGCAGAGAAATGGCAGATGGAGTTCAATTCAGGCAAATGCGAGGTGATGCATTTTGGAAGATCTAACTCAAGAGCGGACTATATGGTCAATGGAAGGGTCTTGGGGAAAATTGATGTACAGAGATGTGGGAGTTCAGGTCCATTGTACCCTGAAGGTGGCAACGCAGATCGATAGAGTGGTCAAGAAGGCATACAGCATGCTTGCCTTCATCGGACGGGGTATTGAGTACAAGAGTTGGCAGGTCATGTTACAGTTGTATAGGACTTTGGTTAGGCCACATTTGGAATACTATGTGCAGTTCCGGTCGCCACATTACCAGAAGGATGTGGATGCTTTAGAGAGGGTGCAGAGGAGGTTCACCAGGATGTTGCCTGATATGGAGGGTGCTAGCTATGAAGAAAAGTTGAGTAGATTAGGATTGTTTTCATTGGAAAGACGGAGGTTGAGGGGAGACCTGATTGAGGTCTACAAAATTATGAGAGGTATGGACAGGGTGGATAGCAACAAGCTTTTTCCAAGAGTGAGGGTGTCAGTTACAAGGGGTCACAATTTCAAGGTGAGAGGGGAAAAGTTTAAGGGAGATGTGCGTGGAAAGTTTTTTACGCAGAGGGTGGTGGGTGCCTGGAATGCTTTGCCAGCGGAGGTGGTAGAGGCGGATACGATAGCATCATTTAAGATGCATCTGGACAGATATATGAATGGGTGGGGAACAGAGGGAAGTAGACCTTGGAAAATAGGCAACAGGTTTAGATAACGGATCTGGATCGGCGCTGGCTGGGAGGGCCGAAGGGCCTGTTCCTGTGCTGTAATTTTCTTTGCTCTTAAAGACGGACATTGTCTGGCGTTTGTGTCACATTAATGTTACTTCCTATTTGTTAGCACAAGTCTGGATATTGTCCAGATCCTAGATCATACACTCTGGACAAATGTTGATATACTGACAGTAACGTTTGGATACCTGCATTACTTTGTACATGTGTGGACTCATTCTCCCCTACCCGGCGGGGGGTCCCGGCATAGCGGAGTGGCGCCAACCACTCCGGCGACGGGCCTCCCCAAAGGTGCGGAATTCTCCGCACCTTTAGGGGCTAGGCCCACGCCGGAGTGGTTGGCGCAACGGTGACTGGCACCAAAACCGGCACCAACGGCCTTTGATGCTGCCGCCCGGCGTCGGGGCTGGTCGAAAGGCCTTCACCGGTTTGCGCATGCGCCGGTGCGCCAGCGGCCGCTGACGTCACCACCGGCACATGCGCGGTAGGGGGGGTCCCTTCCGTCTCCGCCATGGTGGAGGCCATGGCGGCGGCGGAAGAAAAAGAGTGCCCCCACGGCACTGGACCGCCCGCCGATTGGTGGGCCCCGATCGCGGGCCAGGCCACCATGGGGGCCCCCCCGGGGTCCAATCGCCCCGCGCCCCCCCCCCCCAGGACCCCGGAGGCCCGCTCGCGCCGCCAATCCCGCCGGCACTAGAGGTGCTCCAATTCCCGCCGGCGGGAGAGGGCTGTCAGCGGCGGGACTTCGGCCCATTGCGGGCCGGAGAATCGCCGCGGGGGGCACGCCGATCGGCGCGGGGAGATTCCCGCCCTCGCCGATTCCCGGGTGCCAGAGAATTCCGGCCACGGTGGGGGCGGGATTTACGCCGGCCCCGGGCGATTCCCCGACCCTGCGGGGGGTCGGGGAATTCCACCCCAGATGTTGCTGTCAGCTTTAGTGAAGCAAGAACAGCCAAAACTGACCATCACTACTGCTGCAAAAGTCATCCCTTCACCCTTTTGTAATAATATGGAGACCAGAAGCATTCCCTGTATGCCAAATGTGATCGAACAAGGCTCTACACATGCTTAACGTAATTTCTCCGCTCTTCAAACCTACCCCTCTGACAATGAATCCTATTTCTTTGCTTACATCAATTTTATCTTTCTGGCATCAGTGTGTTTAGTGATATAAATAAAAGCAAAATACTGTGGGTGCTGGAAATCTGAAATGAAAACAGAAATCACTGGAAAACCTCAGCACGTCTGTGGGGAGAGAGACAGAGTTAGCTTGAGCCTGTAAGACCTTAATCTTCCCACCACAGTGATCAACCTCACACCTCTGGAAGTTCATTTGCCAATTGCACGTCCATTCTGAAAGCTTATTAATGTTTTCCTGTATTTCGTCGCAGACTTTCTCTCAATTAACAATTCCTCCTCCCCTCAATTTGATGTTATCACAAAGTTCGATTGAGTGCTTCCTATTCCTGAGTCCAGATCATTTCTATGAGATGTTTTATGATGGAACATGTTGCACATTCTCAGCGAGACTAATAAGTTTGATGGTTTGAAAGGCCTCCTCATCTTTCTGTGCTGTCATAAGATTCTTGTTAGCGAGGAATCCGAGTTGGTTTTTGTAGCTCAGAGAGATAAGAATGAAATTCTTTCATTCACTAGGCTGTACCATGGTATTGCAATCGAGATAAATGTGTCTTTTGAGGCTTCAACTAAATTAGAATTGCCCACTTCCTCCTCCTGCTCTGTTGTTGATGTGCTCTAATCATCTGGGTCATTCATTTTGATACGTTTATATTGGACTGATTAATAGCAAATAACATTCAAGGCACACAGGCGCTAGACAATGACAGGAGGGAACTTACCACCTCCTCTTGGCATTCAGCAGCAGTCGCTATGGTTGGATCCTTACCATTTTAGGGTTGAATTCCTACCACTGCACAGAAACCTCCCTGGAAAAGCCTTGCCAACAGCAAGTCAAGGGTTGGGAATTCTCCTGATTCCACAAAACCTGTTCACCATCCACAAAGCACAATTGGAGTTCGATGGAATACTCTCCAATTGCCTGGATGAGTGTGACTCCAACAACACTCAAGAAGCTCAACACCGTCCAGGACAAAACAATCCACTTGACCAGCAACACATTCACCACCTTAAACATTCTCTCCCCCCACCACATGTGCACAGTGGAAGCAGTATGCGTAAGATACACTGAAGCAACTCACCAAGGCGCCTTCAGCAACAAATTCCAGATCTGTGACCTCTACCACCCAGAAGGACAAGGTGATGAAAATACCACGATTTGTAAGTTTGCCTCCAAATGACACACCATTCCAGCCATTTCTGCACTGTCGCTGGGCCAAAAATCCAGGAACTCCCTGCCTAACAGCACTGTGGCTGTACTTAACACGAGGTGGACTGTTCAAGAAATCAGTCCTCCAACATCTAAGCGCACCTAGGCATGAACAATGAATGCCAGCCTTGTCAATGACGCCCACATCACATGAATGAACACAAAGAAATTCAACGTTTGGAAAGCACATCTCATTGCCGTTCTGAACAGCTGTCTAGCAGTTCTACAAACTGGAAAAACAACTATTGTTATTGTTAGGAAATCTGTGACTCAAAATGACGGTGGTGTAATGTTCATGACAAAGAATGTCACATCCTGTAACTGTGTAATGTGTCTTTGACAGGCATGTTAACATCACCCGAACGACAATTATGCCCCAGCCTAACTCACGAGCTGCTAGTTTCACGCACACAGTCTGCAGTTAATAACTTAGAACTAATTCAAATCTAAAAATTATTAGTTACTACATTGCAGTTTTTATGACATTCCTCAGCCTGTTATTTCAAGGCAGTCACATATTTAAAATGAAGAGTTAACATTCTGGGAAAAAGGAGAACTGCCATATGAACATGACAAGCATTTTCTCACAAACAGCGAAAAAAGCAGATTCTACGTTATATTCTTTTATGTCATGAGAGGTAAAATGGATGAAGCAGCCTGAGTTTTAAAATCCTGTAGATGGTAAGGAGAGGTGGGGGTGGGGAGACAGAGGGAGGGAATAGTTAAGGATGGTGGTTAAATGATTTTGATTTTGTCAGAATGTAAATGGAGGCAGCAGAAATGAAGCAAGGCAGCGTTTGTTTTAAGCTCAGGCGAAACAGGGAAGAAAGTTTGAAGGGGCAATAACCATAATAGCAATCATTAAATAGAGGAGAGAGAAGAAATGGTGCTATTGAGAAAGGATGTAAGTGGGTTTGGGAGTTAACACAATGTAGACATAGCGCACTGACACTCTGCTCTAGATTCTGTCCAATCTTTTTCCCATATTCTGCACTGGAAGTGAAAATTGGGCTGAGAATTAATCAAGCTGCCAATGTACTAGCGCTCATTTGACTCTTGTGTCCAAGGCCAGTTTTGCTCCTTGGAGGGAATGGGAAAGAATGAGGCAGAGACCAAAATCAAGATCTGTTAGGAGGAGTTGGTGGCACAGTAGTAATGTCACTGAACTTGCAATCCACCGGCCCAGGCGAATGCTCTGCGGATGTAGGTTCAAATCCCACCATGGCAACTGGTGCAACATAAATAAGAAAATGGGAATATCAAGTTAGCTTCAGTAATGGTGATAATGTTGTAAAAATCCTTCAGGGAAGGGAATCTGCCACCCTTACTGGACTGGTATCATCCCATATGGGACTGCACTAGACTTGATGTACAGAGAGATCTGGGAGTTCAGGTCCATTGTACCCTGAAGGTGGCAACGCAGGTGGATAGAGTGGTCAAGAAGGCATACAGCATGCTTGCCTTCATCGGACGGGGTATTGAGTACAAGAGTAGGCAGGTCATGTTACAGCTGCATCGGACTTTGATTCGGCCACATTTGGAATACTGCGTGCAGTTCTGGTCGCCACATTACCAGAAGGATGTGGATGCTTTAGAGAGGGTGCAGAGGAGGTTCACCAGGATGTTGCCTGGTATGGAGGGTGCTAGCTATGAAGAAAGGTTGAGTAGATTAGGATTGTTTTCGTTGGAAAGACGAAGGTTGAGGGGGGACCTGATTGAGGTCTACAAAATTATGAGAGGTATGGACAGAGTGGATAGCAACAAGGTTTTTCCAAGAGTCAGGGTGTCAATTACAAGGGGTCATGATTTCAAGGTGAGAGGGGGAAAGTTTAAGGGAGATGTGCGTGGAAAGTTTTTTATGCAGAGGGTGGTGGGTGCCTGGAACGCTTTGCCAGCGGAGGTGGTAGAGGCGGGCACGATAGCATCATTTAAGATGCATCTAGACAGATATACGAACAGGCGGGGAACAGAGGGAAGTAGATCCTTGGAAAATAGGTGACAGGTTTAGATAAAGGATCTGGATCGGCGCAGGCTGGGAGGGCCGAAGGGCCTGTTCCTGTGCTGTAATTTTCTTTGTTCTTTGTTCTTTGGCTTACATGTGACTTCAGATTCAAAGCAACGTAATTGATTCTTACCTGGCCTCTGAAATATCCCAGCAAGCCATTCAGTCCAAGGACAATTGGGGATGGGCAACAAATACTGAGCTGCTCGCATTTCATGAAAGAATTTAAAATAATAATAATCTTCATTAGTGTCACAAGTAGGCTTACATTAACACTGCAATGAAGTTACTGTGAAAAAATGTTAAGGGGGTGCTGTCTTCCATGAGATTACATTTTGTTTTCCAATTAAAGGGCAATTTAGCGTGGCCAATCCACCTACCCTGCACATCTCTGGCATGGGGGGGGTGGGGGGGGATGAGGCCCACGCAGGCATGGGGAGAATGTGCAAACTCACATGGAGAGTGACCTGGGTCCAGGATCGAATCCGGGTCCTCGGCGCCGTGAGGCAGCAGTACTAACCACTGAGCCACCTTGCCCGCTCCACCCCCCCGCTCCAATTACATTATTACGCCCTGTCTAGGAATTCTAGGTAAGTGGCTACGGAGTCTCCCCAGATATGGGATGATACTGAGTCGTGGATGATGGGCTAAGTGACAAATTAAGACCACAATTCCTGCAGCCGTTCTTTGGGAGAGCTTTAAGGAGGAAAATAAATAAAAATAAATAAATAATCTTTATTGTCACAAGTAGGCTTACATTAACATTGTAATGAAGTTACTGTGAAAAGCCCCTAGTCGCCAAACTCCGGCGCCTGTTCAGGTTAAGGTTATGAAAATGAAATTAAATGAAAATCGCTTATTGTCACGAGTAGGCTTCAATGAAGTTACTGTGAAAAGCCCCTAGTCGCCACATTCCGGCGCCTGTTCAGGGAGGCTGGTACGGGAATTGAACCGTGCTGCTGGCCTGCCTTGGTCTGCTTTCAAAGCCTGCGATTTAGCCCAGTGTTTAAAGATTACAGTGTCGGCAATAGATATTCAACGAGCAAATTGCAGCAGATTGTAATAGAGAATCTCAAGAATCTTTAGGTGTATAGAATTATGTGACAGGACTGGTATGCTGATGTATAAATCTTGTCATAGGTATGAGATACACAAGGGTAAGACTGTGTTAACTGTAGTAGCACGAGGGTCTCAGTTTACCTCACGGGCAAAGAGAAAAAAGCTCTATTCTTTCACTCATATTTTCTGAATGTGAGCTGTGTTCACGATTTGAAATGTATTCTTATCCATCTAAATATTAACACAAAGTTTTGAACTATGAATGACAGAAGTTACAATTCAGAACATGAATTAATTTGAAACTAGTTTTATGTTGTTCCCGGTCGTTACCAATGGCATGACATTAATAACATTTAACCCACAGTCATGTCCTGTGTGATGTGATGCATGGCATGTTATTTCAATAACGAACCAAACTACAGTCCCTTCAATGTTATTTTTCCATCTTTCTCCCTTATGTCGTAGCGAGGCAGCCTGCGACCTGTTACTATATTTAGCACAGACAGTAAGTACGTTTCAAAAAATACTCCCATTGGCAATTTGGGATATTCTGAGGATCTGAAGCTGGAACAATAACATTTCTCAACATTGTCATTTACCATGTTGATGGTTCAAGAATGCATGTTAAACCTCTACTACCTTTACTGTTTTCTCATTATGGATCCTCACACAATCTCACAGCTTTTTCCGGGTTTATCACATTCCAACAGATTCAGGCCGTCACTTGCAGCCGAAAGCCTCTTGCGTGGCATATGGCAGAAGCCCAACAAATGCAACAGATTCACTCTGGGACTGGAGCTCAGCTCCTGGAAGCTCGGGTTTCAGAGCCGGAGCGGCGGCTGGAGACACTGTCGAGCATCCGCGAGTCAGAGAGCGTCGTGGATAGCACGTATAGAGAGGTGGTCACACCGCAGGCTCAGACTCCGCAGGCAGGAAGGGAATGGTGACCACCAGGCAGAGCAAGAGAGCGAGGCAGGTAGTGCAGGAATCTCCTGTGGACATTCCCCTGCAGAACAGATATACTGCTTTGTATACTGTTGAGGGGAATGGCCTCTCAGGAGAAAACAGCAACAGCCAAACTCGTGGCCCCACGGTTGGTTCTGCTGCAGGGGGGGAGGGGTGTTAAGTGCGAAAGTGCAATAGTTATAGGGGATTCAATTTTAAGGGGAATAGACAGGTGTTTCTGTGGCCGCTAACGCGACTCCAGGATGGTATGTTGCCTCCCTGGTGCTAGGGTCAAGGATGTCTCGGAGTGGGTACAGGACATTCTGGAGGGGGAGGGTGGACAGCCAGTGGTCGTGGTACACATCGGTACAAACGACACAGGTGAAAAAAGGGATGAGGTCCGAAAAGCAGAATACAGGGAGCTAGGAAGGGAGTTAAGAAATCGGGCCTCGAAGTGATCTCAGGATTACTACGGGTGCCACGTGCTAGTCAGAGTAGAAATCACAGGATATATAGGATGAATACGTGGCTGAAGGGATGGTGTCAGGGGGAGGGTTTCAGATTCCTGGGGCATTGGGACTGGTTCTGGGGGAGGTGGGACCTGTACAAAGTGGACAGGTTACACCTGGGCAGGATTGGAACTGATGTCCTAGGGGGCTATTTGCTAGAGCGGTTGGGGAGTGTTTAAACTAATATGGCAGGGGGATGGGAACCGATGCAGGAAGTCGGGAGGTAGTAAAACAGGGACAGAAACAAAATGCAGTAAGGGGGAAAGTGTAAGGCAGAGAAGCCACAGTCAAAAATCAAAAAGGGCGACAGTACAAGATACAGTGACTGAGGGGAGCTCAGGGAATAGGCCCAGTAATACTAAAAGGAATAAAACAGGAAGTAAAAACATAAATGGAAAACGACGCGGCAGGTTGTTACATAGAACATAGAACAGTACAGCACAGAACAGGCCCTTCGGCCCTCTATGTTGTGCCGAGCAATGATCACCCTACTCAAACCCACGTATCCACCCTATACCCGTAACCCAACAACTCACCCTCTTAACCTTACTATTAGGACACTACGGGCAATTTAGCATGGCCAATCCACCTAACCCGCACATCTTTGGACTGTGGGAGGAAACCGGAGCACCCGGAGGAAACCCACGCACACACGGGGAGGACGTGCAGACTCCACACAGACAGTGACCCAGCCGGGAATCGAACCTGGGACCCTGGAGCTGTGAAGCATTTATGCTAACCACCATGCTACCGTGCTGCTCCAATGAAGATAAGGGTTCAACGACAGGGAAAATTAGGAGAAAAGTTAAGAAGAAAAATAACTTGGGAGAGGTTACTGAACAAGGTGTTAAGATTCAAAACAGAGGTATAAAAGCCAACATAAGTGTATTTTATCTGAATGTTCGTAGTATTCGGAATAAGGTAAATGAGTTGATGGCGCAAATCATCGTGAATGACTATGATTTAGTGGCCATTACTGAAACATGGTTGAAGGATGGTCACGACTGGGAGGTAAATATCCAAGGGTATCAAACTATTCGGAAGGACAGAGTGGATGGTAAGGGAGGTGGTGTAGCTCTGTTATTTAAGGATGACATCCAGGCAATAGTAAGGGATGACATCGGTGCTATGGAGGATAAGGTTGAATCCATTTGAGTGGAAATCAGGAATAGTAAGGTGAAAAAGTCACTGATAGGAGTAGTCTATAGGCCACCAAATAGTAAAATTATGGTGGGGCAGGCAATAAACAAGGAAATAACTGATGCATGTAGAAATGGTACAGCAATTATCATGGGGGATTTTAATCTACATATCGATTGGTTTAACCAGGTCGGTCAAGGCAGCCTTAAGGAGGAGTTTATAGAATGTATCCGCGATAGTTTCCGAGAACAGTATGTAATGAAACCTACGAGGGAACAAGCGGTCCTAGACCTGGTCCTGTGTAATGAGACAGGAATGATTAATGATCTCATAGTTAGGGATCCTCTCAGAAGGAGCAATCACAATATGGTGGAAGTGAAAATACAGATGGACGGTGAGAAGTTTAAATCAAACACTAGTGTTTTGTGCTTAAACAAAGGGGATGAGAGAAGAACTAGCTAAGGTAGACTGGGTGAAAAGACTTTGTGGCGAAACAGTTGAGGAACAGTGGAGAACCTTCCAAGCGATTTTTCGCAGTGCTCAGCAAAGGTTTATACCAACAAAAAGGAAGGACAGTAGAAAGAGGGAATATCGACCGTTAATATCTAAGGAAATAAGGGAGAGTATCAAATTGAAGGAAAAAGCATACAAAGTGGCAAAGATTAGTGGGAGACTAGAGGACTGGGAAATCTTTACGGGGCAACAGAAAGCTACTAAAAAAGCTATAAAGAAGAGTAAGATAGATTATGAGAGTAAACTTGCTCAGAATATAAAAACAGATAGTAAAAGTTTTGACAAATATATAAAACTAAAAAGAGTGGCTAAGGTAAATATTGGTCCTTTAGAGGATGAGAAGGGAGTTTTAATAATGGGAGATGAAGAAATGGCTAAGGAACTGAACAGGTTTTTTGGGTCGGTCTTCACAGTGGAAGACACAAATAACATGCCAGTGACTGATGGAAATGAGGCTATGACAGGTGAGGACCTTGAGATGATTGTTATCATGAAGGAGATAGTGATGGGCAAGCTAATGGGGCTAAAGGTAGACAAGTCTCCTGGCCCTGATGGAATGCATCCCAGAGTGCTAAAAGAGATGGCTAGGGAAATTGTAAATGCACTAGTGATAATTTACCAAAATTCACTAGACTCTGGGGTGGTCCCGGAGGATGGGAAATTAGCAAACGTGACACTACTGTTTAAAATAGGAGGTCGGCAGAAAGCGGGTAATTATAGGCTAGTTAGCTTAACTTTGGTAGATAGGAAGATGCTGGAATCTATCATCAAGGAAGAAATCGCGAGGCATCGGGATGGAAATTGTCCCATTGGGCAGACACAGCATGGATTCATAAAGGGCAGGTCATGCCGAACTAATTTAGTGGAATTTTTTGAGGACATTACCAGTGCAGTAGATAACGGGGAGCCGATGAATGTGGTATATCTCGATTTCTAGAAAGCTTTGGACAAGGTGCCACACAAAAGATTGCTGCATAAGATAAAGATGCATGGCATTAAGGGTAAAGTAGTAGCATGGATGGAGGATTGGTTAATTGATAGAAAGCAAAGAGTGGGAATTAATGGAAGTTTCTCTGGTTGGCAACCAGTAGCTAGTGGTGTCCCTCAGGGATCAGTGTTGGGCCCACAATTGTTCACAACTTACATAGATGATTTGGAGTTGGGGACCAAGTGCAATGTGTCCAAGTTTGCAGACGACACTGAGATGAGTGGTAAAGCAAAAGGTGCAGAGGATACCGGAAGTCTGCAGAGGGATTTGGATTGGTTAGGTGAATGGGCTAGGGCCTGCCAGATGGAATACAATGTTGGCAAATGTGAGGTTATCCATTTTGGTAGGAATAACAGCAAAAGGGATTATTATTTAAATATAAAATATTAAAACATGTTGCTGTGCAAAGAGACCTGGGTGTGCTAGTGCATGAGTCGCAAAATGTTGGTTTGCAGTGCAACAGGTGATTAAGAAGGCAAATGGAATTTTGTCCTTCATTGCTGGAGGGATGGAGTTTAAGACTATGGAGATCATGCTGCAATTGTATAAGGTGTTAGGCCACACCTGGAGTATTGTGTTCAGTTTTGGTCTCCTTACCTGAGAAAGGATGTACTGGCGCTGGAGTGTGTGCAGAAGAGATTCACGAGGTTAATCCCAGAGCTGAAGGGGTTGGATTTTGAGGAGAGGTTGAGTAGACTGGGACTGTACTCGTTGGAATTTAGAAGGATGCGGGGGGATCTAATTGAAACATATATTATGAAGGGAATATATAGGATAGATGCGGGCAGGTTGTTTCCACTGGCGGGTGAAAGCAGAACTAGGGGACATAGCCTCAAAATAAGGGGTAGTAGATTTAGGACTGAGTTTAGGAGGAACGTCTTCACCCAAAGGGTTGTGAATCTATGGAATTCCTTGCCCAATGAAGCAGTTGAGGCTCATTAAATGTTTTTAAGATAGAGATAGATAGTTTTTTGAAGAATAAAGGGATTAAGGGGTATGGTGTTCGGGCCGTAGCTGAGTCCACAAAAGATCAGCCATGATCTCATTGAATGGTGGAGCAGGCTCGAGGGGCCAGATAGCCTCCTCCTGCTCCTAGTTCTTATGTTCTTATGTTCTTAATTCTTCAGCTAACATTGGGGAATTGAGCAAGGTTGGCAACCCATGATTTTGAAAAGTGCAAAGTTCACCGCACTTCAATCTTGCCTCTTTCTCACGAACAGCAGGGAACCTACTCTAATGTCTGAATAGCAGGCGTTCTGCCCAAAATGATGGTCCAATGACCAGTTTGAATCACACCACATAGATTGGAGGAATTCAAGGGCAGCACGGTGGCAGAGTGGTCAGCACAGCTGCCTCACAGCGCCAGGGACCCGGTTTCAATTCCAACCTTGGGTGACTGTGTCGTGGTGTTCTTTGTGACTCTGTTATCACAAACACCACAGAAGCTAAGTTCATTAGCAAAGCTAACTTTTATTTACACTACTTAAATCAAGCTCGACCACTTATTCCTAAAGTAGACAATAATTATAGCAATCTACACTCAACACTAGTCTCTGCACTCTAACTCAAACTCTACTCTATCCTCGCTGGATCTTTCCTCTGCACTCTACTCCAGCATTCACTCTCTCAGAAGCTTGAGAATCAGTGCTTTATATAGTACTGCATCTAGCTCCATCTAGTGGTTAATTGTAACATGGCATTAACTCTTTGTGTGCTGAACATTTCTACAATGTCACATGTAG
Organism: Scyliorhinus canicula; assembly: GCF_902713615.1. Lineage (NCBI taxonomy): Eukaryota > Metazoa > Chordata > Chondrichthyes > Carcharhiniformes > Scyliorhinidae > Scyliorhinus > Scyliorhinus canicula. The sequence goes on along the minus strand of NC_052156.1, from coordinate 162,312,732 downwards.
GGAGTTTGTACACTTTCCCCGTGTGTGCGTGGGTTTCCTCCGGATGCTCCAGTTTCCTCACACAGTCCAAAGGCTAGGTGGATTGGCCATGCTAAATTGCCCCTAAATTGTTACACTTTTGCTTGTGTTGTTCTGAGAGCTACCTTGATTGCAGCTAATTAAGGCACACCGCTCAGGAGAATTGAGAAAGGTGTGCTTTATGATTGCTTACATAACCATGATTGCACTTGAAAATTGCTTCATTGGCTGAGAAGCAATTGGCAAATGCTAAAGTCATGAAAGGCACCACATGAATGAAATTACTTTGTTCTTCTGAGTAATATCTAAATTCTAGCGTGCCCCTGAACAGAAGTCTCAAGCTGTTTCAGTGAGTCAGGAGGAAAAGTGGATGCCGTGCCAAAGGAAGGACGGGAGAAGTGACCAACAACTTTGGTTCGGGATTTGGGTTTCCTTGAGAGAGGGGAGGAAGCTGGAGTTGTCGAAGGGCTTCAGGAGGAAATTCCAGAGAGTGGAACCTGGACGCTTGAAGGCACGTCTGCCGATAAATGGGACGAATGGACAGGAGATGAGCAAGAGATTGAAGTGAGAGTCACGGAGTCGCAGAGTTGAACGGTGGGATGATGTAGCCCTGGGGAAGAAATGGGTGAGGCTATAGAATGATTTAGCCACAAGACATTAACAACTATCACTTTTATGAAAACAAGATACACATTTTCTAACTTAACATCTTTAATTTTTTGCACATTGGGGACTCAGGTTCGTACTACTGGATTCCCGTTAATTAAAATAGAAGATCATAAGGCTTGATTGTACCTCCTTGTCGGAAACCTCCAATATGAACACCCTTCTGGAATGCTCAAAACCTGTCAAATGTATTCAGATTTGGGAAAAAATCATTTGTTTCAAGTCGAAAGGCAAAAGCAAGAAACATACAATATATGTATAGAACATAGGGCAGCACGGTAGCACAGTGGTTAGCACTGTTGCTTCACAGCGCCAGGGTCACAGATTCGATTTCCCGCTGGGTCACTGTCTGTGCGGAGTCTGCACATTCTCCCCGTGTCTGCGTGGGTTTCCTCCAGGTGCTCCGGTTTCCCCCCACAATCCAAAGATGTCCAGGTTAGGTGGATTGGCCATGCTAAATTTCCCTTAGTGGGACAAAGGTTAGGAGGGGCTATTGGGTTAAGGGGATAGGGTTGGATAGGGTTGAACTGCGGACTTAAGTGGGTCAGTGCAGACTCGATGGGCCGAATGGCCTCCTTCTGCACTGTATGTTCTAAAAAAACATATTTCCTTGAATCCCTGACAATGTAATCAATGGTCCATGATAAAAGAGTCGACAGTGATTTTGTTCAGTAATACTTGCTGTCATGGCAACAGGAAACTGCGACTGACCGAAAGGTACCTATAACTTTACCAGCTAAACCACAGACATATTGAACTGTTTGTAGAAGACCTGTTTACAAATGTACAAGAAAAGACAATGATCAAAAACTGGCTGCCACGAGTCGCTTGGTGGCTGATGCTATAAACTTGACCACTTCTCTGGAAAGTCTATATGTATTGTACTACGGACCTGTTAAATCGAATTTCACACTTGGGGTGTGTCAAAGTCCACTTCAAACAGGGATGTCCTTAAAAGGAAGGCATTAAAGCTCAAAATCTCATCAGATATTCAAAACCCCTGTGTACGGCAAAATCTCTATTCATGCATATCTTGAAATGTGTCAAAGGTTTTGGAGTAGCAAAGATCAGCAAATTGAATTGCTTGGCATACAGCAATGAACGCAAGGCATACTCATCAAATTTCCTTCTGTGAATAGACAGAGAGGAGTTTTGAAAACCAGTTCTGCCAAGCAGAATAAGGAGACAAAAAACAGGAGGAGAAGGAAACATTACAAGAATTTAAACACCGCTGTAAAAGAGCATGAAACATTTTGTTCTTTCTCTGAAGCTAAAAGAGAGGCTTTAACAAAGTTCAGACCTCAAACAAAGTCAACTGCAGAATTCTACAGGAAACCACCTAACTTCAAACAACCACGATGTTCAACAATCTATGTCTCAAAGACAAGTCAAAGACTCAGTCATATATTCTTTTGACTCTTTATTGGACTCCAACTTTCTTACTGCTAATATCTATGTGTGTTTTTTCATTTCTTTATTATTTTTTCTCTGGTTTAGTAACTAATAAACTTGCTCTTTCTTTGACTGAAGAAACCCTGGTTTGATTGTTTCCTTATTTACCAATAAATGTTTGTATAGTAAAAGGCATTTCGGGGGAAAACACATTTCAACACCTGAGTGACCAATCTCAGGGCTCAATAGAAGGGGAGCCAGCTCGTTTTTCCTTACCCGTTTGACTTTATTCCATTAAACTGAATGATCATGGTTCTTCAGCCTGCTTGACTCAAACCCTCAATATGAACAGCCAGTGGGGATACAAAACCTATAAAATCGGTCCAAATTTCAGAATAAATAGTTTTTTTCAAGCAGAAAGGCAAAGCTAAGACACATACAATATATTTCCTTAAACTACTGCCAATGTTGTCGGCAGTCCATGATTAAAGAGTGGACTGCGATTTTGTTCCATAATAACTGCCGCTCAGGAAAATGTCTGGATTTTCCTGTGGACTTTGGGACCTCCGATGTCAGGACCAAAGGAGACCCCTGGGGCCAGCAGCAAGAGTGACAACACAAACATCCAGGAGGCAACCTCCTAATTTGCTCCTTCCACACGCACCATCCGACTAAGAACAGTGGACAGGCTCCTGACACTGTGCAGGCCCAGAAAATTGTTGGCTTTGGAGCCTCTGCAGCCTTACAGAGGGTCCCTGTAGGGACAGGTCAGCGTACATGAGGGTACCTCAATGTGGAGGCCTGATATCACAAAGAAAAGCTCATTGGGGTCAAACCATAAGGAATCATGGACTGGAGGGTGGATCATTTGGACCACTGATTTGGTCTTACCTGCCCATGGCCCTTTCTCTACAGCCCCAATTGCCTCCCAACCTGTCACAGTGAGACCGCTATTATTGAGCTGGTGGCCAATGGGCAAGGCAGTGGGCACTGTGGGGGGCACTCTGACATTTGCAAAAATGCCAGCGAGGCCAAACAATTTCCCCCAATTGAGATCTTAATGATGTTAATTGGCTGCAGTGGAGTAGGCAACTGATCTTTTTCTCAGCCAGCCCAGGGTGGTTTGCCAGTCGAGGGAATGCGTCAGGGAGCTGACCTCTCATGGATGTCCCTTATTTACCCAGCCTCCTCTCCTCCAAGCCAGCCACCACCAGGCTGGGAAACATTAGCACAAAGTGTGGGAGGCATTGCCATGCGAATTGACAAATTGTGAGAAATAGAAGCCTGGCACAATATCCATGGTCTCAGATTTTTTGAAATTATTGGAATTTATGGAGACATTTTCAGAGTGGGAAAGGTGACTTGCAGGAAGCAAAATTTCAATTTCCTGATGGTGTGTTGAGATGCAGAGATAAGTCGGAGGCGAGGTCGTAGCACATTGAAAGTTATGGCGACTCGTGACTGGTTCCTTTGCATATTATGAATACTTATTAACATGAAACAGTTTTCACTAAAGCCCTTCTAAGTGAAGTCAGTGATGCATGAGAATCTTGTGGCACCTGGTTCACAGTACGTTAAGGGTGGTGCGAACCACTCGGCTTCGTGCAGTTGCATTTAAAGTCAAAGCTTTTCCTAATTCAGCTCGATAGCACATAGGAGGGGAGCAGAATAGATCGGCTCTTACATGGGGGCTTGGACTGAAAAGGATCAGTCAGTGGGAGTGGGGGGGGGGAGGAGAGTGGGGGGGGAGGAGAGTGGGGGGGGAGAGAGTGGGGGGGGAGAGTGGGGGGGGGAGAGTGGGGGGGGGAGAGTGGGGGGGGAGAGTGGGGGGGAGAGTGGGGGGGGAGAGTGGGGGGGGAGAGTGGGGGGGGAGAGTGGGGGGGGAGAGTGGGGGGGGGGTGGGGGGGGAGTGGGGGGGGGAGTGGGGGGGGGAGTGGGGGGGGGAGTGGGGGGGGAGTGGGGGGGGGAGTGGGGGGGGAGGGCGGGGCGGCGGTAAGATAAGGGGCATGGAAGAGTGAAGTGGGGAAGGATTGACACCCTGGCTATGTTGGGGTGGGTGGTGGTCGGAACAGTCAGTCACGGTTAGAAAACGAGTGGCCGAAGAGCGATGCGTGAGTGCCCACCTCAAGGGGCTGGCAGAGTCTTTGCAGGGTTTTGAGCTGCCCTACAACATTTCAATTATCCCCACTGAGAGTGATCTGCAACCTCATTTGCAATGTTTAGAAGGGAGGGTCAGGTGATCCTGCGAGTTCAGCCATGTCCCGCAGGGCAGCGAGTACAACACTGAACACTAACATGAACGTTCAGTAGAGAGTGAACAAAAAAAACAGCATTGTTTCTTCCACAACTAACTCCCCGTAACCATCAGTGAATGCTAATGATGAGGAATGCCAGTATACTTACCTCTCTGAGTAAGCTGCTCTCAACAAATAACGATGATGCCCACATGAGGAAAGTGAACCCAACGTAGTGTGAAATATTTAGAAAGAGATTTAATTTTGTAAAACACCAGCTTTGTAATCTCAAGCCTTATGTCAATGACCATCGGGTCAGACAAGAGAGTTTGGCTATGGTTCAGACTCCCTGGGTGATCAGGAGAATGAGTCGGTCCTCCCCACCACCATCACCCACCTCAACATAGATTTAGCCAATTACAATCTTCCCCATCTAAAATCGAATGCGTTTTGCGTGCACACTGTTGGCACTTCGAACTGTAATCATGATTAAGTAGGAAAATGTAAAAAGAGAGAAAGCAGACATAACAGTTCCGGTTATGACAGTGGGATGGTGCATTGTTGATTAAATGCAGCCCAATGTTCCCTGATTAGCAGAACTGTCGAGGAACTCCAGCTAGCTCTCAAACACTGATTGCTAACATTAAAAATAGGTCGGACTAAATAGGCTGGCAGGTCAATCAGGGTTTTTGCCCCATTGATTTGCAAGACACTCTCACGTCTCCAATGGCAAACACAGAGGGTCTCTGGAGAGCAGAGTACGGTTTCCTGTCAAATCACACGGGTCTCCCTTCAGCTCATCCGACTGGCTCCAGCATCCTCGGCAAATCCTATCCGTGTTGTGATTCCAGACATCAGCTTTCATCCCAAACCCCAGAATTTCTCTTTCAGTCCCTCATCGATTGCTGAGCCTTCCCAGCAATTTTGATTTCAGATTTCTAGCATTTTCACTCTCTTTTATCAATATTTTGCTTCCAGTTTCATTCTGCGGTTCAGCCTATTACTGTTGCAGTCAGTTAGAATGATCTTTTGCTTCAGGTTGACATATTGTTCTGGGATTGTTCCTTTTTTCAACGATGTCTGTGGAAACAGGTTGAGAATGATGATTAGGTTCTGATTGCTTCTGATCATCAAGTCACGTGGATAATAATGTTTGTTCCCCACAGCTGGTATTGCCTCAGGACAGGACAAAACTTTTGCTTTTTTCTTGCGTTAGAAGTGGGCATCATTGGCAAGGCCAGAATTTGTTGCCTATCCTTCCCTTGAACTGAATAGTTTGCTCGGCCATTTAAGGGGAGAGGTTAAGAGCTAACAACATTGCTGTGGACTTGAGGTCACACACAGGCCAGACCGCATAAGGATGGCAGATTTCAATCCCTGAAGGACATTTGCATTTAGATAAAGGATCTGGATCGGCGCAGGCTGAGAGGGCCGAACGGCCTGTTCCTGTGCTGTAATTTTCTTTGTTCTTTGTTCTTTGAACCAGATGCGTTTTTCACAATTGACGATGGTTGTCATCATTTGTGAAACTAGCTTTATATACCAGATTTATTAATTGAACAAAGAACAAAGAAAAGTACAGCACAGGAACAGGCCCTTCGGCCCTCCAAGCCTGTACCGACCATGCTGCCCGTTTAAACTAAAATCGTCTACACTTCCGGGGTCCGTATCCCTCTATTCCCATCCTATTCATGTATTTGTCAAGATGCCCCTTAAACATCACTATCTTCCCTGCTTCCACCACCTCCTCCCGCATGCAAGTTTGAATTTAAATTCCACCGGGCCGTCTTGGAGAGATTTGAACCCACAGGACTACAAGTCCGATGACATCACCAGCATGTCCCTGTCTGCCGCTATTCCTGTTGCAGTGTTCTTAGCGCACATCGGGAAAACTAACCCTCACCCTAACCCCAGCCCAAAATCACCCCGCCTCAGAACATGACTTTTTGTCTCCACTACAAATGAGTGGGTGGAGATTCTGGGTTGGAAATGCACAAGTTTTGCCCGATGTATCCCTGGCGCACAGAACCAGGATTTTACAACAACGCAAACACCAGCAAATTGTACTTACATAGCACCTTTAATGTCCGACATCCGAAAGTGTTACGCAAGAGCATCAAAAAGCTGACACTGAGCTCCACAAGGGGGTATCAGGACAGAGGAGCGATGGCCTGGTAAAAGAGATGAAAGAGTGTCTTGAGGGGACGTGAGGTGGAGAGGTTGAAGGTGAGGTTTCAAAATTTTCTGGTGCCTCAGTGTGTCTTTTGTGGGTGATTTCTGTGAGCCTGGCATTGGGTTTCACAGTCAGATTGTTAAGATGTAAGCAAAAAGCTGATGGAAAAGCTGCCGACAGCCCTGAAGGCACTGTTCACATTTATGGATATATTTTTTAAGATAATCACTTGTGTTGCACAGATTACGTGCAGTGTCTTTACTTTAGTGCATCATTGAAGCACAACTTCAGTCTGTCTGGTTCAATGAAATATGGGTTGATTGCTCGACATAAACTGGTCATTTCAGAGAGCTGAATGGCAGCAAGGCAAATTCAAGAGTCCATTCCCAGAATCGACATCCTGATGGCAGGAGAGCAGGACTTAGCAGGAAGACCTCCCCGGAAATGTATCTGGGAGCGAGGCATGGAGTCGATTTTACAGATATTATGAAGTGGGAGTGCAGACAGCTGGTAGTAAGGGAAATAGATGACATTGACGTGGGAACCAGGAAGTGCAGGAGGCTAACTTTGTGAATATGACAAGTATAAGCAACAGGTGGCGGAGTAGGGCATGAGAATGGAAAGCAAGTGGTGTCACAAGTAAGCTTCGGATTTATGGGAACCAGATCATGTAGTCAGCAAGTACTTCAGCTACATTACAGGCAATGGACGCGATATACACATTGTGGGAAACAAGGATCCAGAGCTATGTCAATAACAAAACACAGACGGCATAGTGACATGGAATTCTTCCCTTAAAGATAATTCCAGTCAAGGATCAATTGCAGCAGGAACCTCCATTTTCAGCTGAAAAAGGTTTCATGAAAATAATGTTTAATGAGGATAATTCTGACTCCGGGGTCTGTAGGATGAGTCACTCCTGTCGCTTGTCTATTTATTTTGTATCCCAACGATGAGAATGGGAATTAAAATTGACAGGCAAGCAAAATGAGCCATCAATTCACCCTTACCTGTCTTAGCTTCTTGCCCAAAGTCAAGATTGCCCCATTGTGTGCGACACAGTTTATTTTCCTCTGTGAGAAACAGGAACAGTGTGATGTCAAACACCTGGAGCAAATTGAAGGATTGAAAGTACGGCTTTCAGCTCAAGGCATCAATATGTGTCATAATATCCACTCATGTATACAATGAAGTGCAGGCAGGCAGTGATTGACACACAGGATGACCAGTAAGCACAGAGCACAGTACAGCCAATCACCAGACATGACACTACCATTATAAAGCCAGAGGGCACTAGGTTTCCCGCTCTCTCCGGACCCAGCCACTGAGACAGTCAGAGTCCGCGAGCTAGCCAGTGCAAACACCATGCGGTAGCTAGTAAGTCTTTCAGGATAGTACAAGGTCTCCAGTCAATTCAGTATTGTGTTGACCCACAGCTGAATATGTATATTAGTTCTATCGTTGAATAAAACCGTGTTGGATCTTCTCCAGTGTTAGATGTCTGTTTCTAGCTTCACTGCATCAGTGCAGTCCACTTCGAATCAACCTGCCTAACACATCAATATGGACCTGTAATTTCCATTCTCTGGGTGACTGTATCTGGGAGGTATCCCTGAAGATACCTAACACTCCCAATACCGCCTGCCCCATCCACCACTGCATTTCCCACCCCCACCCCCTCAGTCCCGAGTGCCAGGACAGCACAGGATCTTCCCGGAAAGTTCAAACCTCTGATGGGCAATGACCCTGCACTGGGAACCATCGGGCATTCCAATTTAATTCGGAGACTTTGGCTAGATTCACTATCTTACAGAAATAGTTATCCAGGAAATGTTAGAATAATTAAAACCACTTCCAATTCTTGGGGAACTAGAGTACCCCTCCTACCCACCAACCACCCAAAATCACACCCCTGGTTATGCCCCCACCCTCCCCTCCTAACGTTCCCTGAACCATCCTACCCCACTCTCCACTGACCATCCCACCATCACCACCCCCCCCCCCCCCATCCTAGCACCGCCCCCCTCCCCAACACGCAGCACACTTACCTCCCCCCTGACTTCACAGAGTAGTTGGGACCGTTAGAGTCACCTGCGTTAGAGCAGCTCGTGCCATACAAATGGGGCGTGGCTGCCATTGCTCCGACTCCGCTGCACCCGACTCGAGTCCTCGGGAACCCACCGCACTGCGCCATCCTCACCCAGCCCGAGTTGGCAGGTCAGGTGAGAAGGTTGTAGCTTCACTCCAGCTGTGTGCAAAAAGGAACAGAGAGGCAATCTGACTGGGATTGTCAATCCTCCGAAGTTCTGGCCCCATCTCTAGCATCGTACACAATCTCACTTTACAGCTGATGGAACGTATCTGAAGTGCAGTCCCTATTGTGAAGTAGGAATTGTGGGAGCCAATTTGTGCATCCCAGGTTCTTACAAATAGGAATGGAAAAATGGAAAGATAGTCTGCTTTTGTGATACTGATTGAAGGATAAAAATTAACCAGGAAACTGGGGATAACCCCCCCCCCCCGCCCTTCATCAAAATCCTGTCACAGGATCTTTGACATTTACGGTAGAGAATCTACAGAGCCTCAGTTTAACATCTGCTCTGAAAGACAGCACTCTGAGAGTGCAGCACTCCCTCAGTACGGCAACGGCCTAGGGTTTTTGATTTCAAGTCTTTATTTTCTTCCATGATGAAATAATTACAGCTGGCTACTTTCAAAGGACTCTCCTATTGGGTAAATAAACCGATGACAAGGTGAAAGTGATACTTTTGTTCACGGGATGCATGACTGAACTGACAAAAAGATTTGGCCAGGACGAGTCGCAAGGGGAGCTTTTTATGCTGATGGCTCGAATCCTCTTTTCAATGTGCTGGTTTGGAGAGTGACCCAAGCTAATGCCCATGTTTCAAAGCAATAAACCAACTTGAATGAGTCTTGATGACTTAATTAGCTACAAAATTCTGATCCTGATTTTCTAATCCTTCCATGACCTCACCCTGAGCTGTGAGTGTAATCTCCTCCAGCTCTAACGCCATTCAAGATCTCCACACGCCTCCACAGCTCGCCGTTGGTGCATCCCTTACTGTTCCATCAATGGTTGTGATATCTTCAGCTGTCAAAGTCCAAAGCTATGGAATTTCCTCCCTCCATCTCTCTGATAATCTGTCTCCTCCTTTTAGATTCTCCTTACAACCCCTGCCTCTTTGGGCAACACTTTGGTCAGTCATCATGCCGCCTGATGTACCTCGGTGCCGGATTTTGTTTGTTATTACCTCAGTGTGGTGCCTTGGGACGTTTATCAATGCTAAACCCAAGTTGTTGATGTCACCTTCTTTTCTGAATCCAACCCCGACAGAGTAGGCTCTTCCTCAGTCATTTTCACAAATATCTCGGTCCCTGGGTGCATCTGTACAGTAATACAAGCACCCAGTAAACCTGCCCACCTTGTTCCGAGGCCGCAGGGATGTGGAAGGCAGAAACGTCACACACCTCGATGAATTTTCACCCATTCAGAGGGAATCACTCTATGTCACGGCACGGTCCCCGCGCCTAAAATGTCCGGATCGAGTGTAAGTTAGGTACACCGCGGGTGTGTGTACATATTTACAACTGGTGTCACTCATTATGTGTCGCACCCCGCCACGGAAGGCAGACAACAACAAAAGTCCACAACTTCTTGTCTGTAAGCTATGTGAAAATACAATGCACTTGACAGCCGATCGCATGAGGCGTCGTCTGATGAACAAGTTGATTTATTTCGAGACTGACAACACAAACACAAAGTGTGGAGATGCCTCCCACCGGGAAAGCACAACGTGTGCTGCAAGCGAAAGAATATACTGGGGTGAGAACTGATTGATGTTGGTGGTGTCTTACACATTATCCACAAAGCTGTTATTGGTCTGGCCGACAGCCTGAAAATAGATGTGAAAGTAATTTATTTTTGTATTCGTTCATGGGATGTGGGCATGGGTGCCAAAGCGAGGAATTACTGAACATTCGTAACTGCCCTTGAGAGGATGGCGGAATCGTCTTGTACTCCTGCAGTCCATGAGGTGTAGGTACACCCACAATGCTGTTAGGAAGGGGGCCTCAGGAATTTGAGCCAGTGGCAAAGAAGGGATGGTGACATGTTTCCAAGTCAACATGTAGAAACACAGGAAATAGGAGCAGGAGGAGGCCCTTTGGCCCTTCGAGCCTGTTCCATCATTCATTATGATCATGGCTGAACATCCAACTCGGGAATATGTTCCCACTTTCTCCCCCATATCTTTCGATCCCTTTTGCCCCACGTTCTATATCTAACTCCTTCTTAAAACACACACAGCGGAAGTCTATGTCGGTGGGATCCTACAGTCCCCCGGCAGTGCACCCACGGCCGCCAGTTTTCCGACGGTGTGAGGTGGTCACAATGGGAAACCCCATTGGCCAGCTGCGGAATGGAAAATCTCGCTGCTGGCGGGGACGCACCGCGACAGAAAATGCGGTTGGCGGACCGGAGAATCCCACCCACAGCTTTTTGGCCTCAGCTTTTATCTGTGGTAAAGAATTCCCCAGGTTCACCACTCTCTGGGTGGAGAAGAAATACCTCCTCATCCCAATCCTAAATGGTCTACCCTGCATCCTCATATTATGACCCCTGGTTCTGGACACCTCGCCATCAGGAACATCCTTTCTGCTTCTCGTGTCTAGCCCTGTTAGAGTTTTATAGCTTTCTATGAGATTCCCTCCCATTGTTATAAACTCCTGCAAATATAATGCTAACCTATTCAATCTCTCCTAATTCATCAGTCCCGCCACCCCAGGAATCAGCCTGGTAAACCTTCGCTGCGCTCCCTCGAGAGCAAGAACATCCTTCCTCAGAGAAGGAGCCCAAAACTGCACAGAGTATTCTGTGGCCTCACCAAGGCCCTGTGTGACTGCAGCAAGACATCCCTGCTCCTGTGTGTCATGTTCTGTAGACTGGCCAAAGTGAATGATGAACTACACAACATCTGGTTTAAATAATTTATTATGGAACAATTGTGGAATAAGATAACTGGGATAAATAAAATGATAAACTACAATCACTAATAAAGTATTGTAGAGCTACTGTAAAATACATCTAGCCTCCAGCGAGACCTATTCCCAACTCCCTGCCACCGGGCCACGTGATAGGTTTTCACTGTCACCTGATGGTCAGAGGTCGTGCATAACATTATGTACAAACTTGCTTCATGCGTCAAATCCTCTTACTGTGAAGACCAACATACCATTTGCATTCTTAACCGTCTGCTGCATCTGCATGCTTACCTTCAGTGTCTGGTGCATGAGGACACCCAGGTTTTGTTGCACATTCCCCTCTCTCAATTTATAGCCATTGAGATAATAATCTACCTTCACGTTTTTGCTACCAAAGTGGATAACCTCACATTTATCCACATTATACTGCATCTGCCATGCATTTGCCCACTCAGTCGACTTGTCCAAATCACACTGAAGCATCTCTGCATCCTCCTCACAGCTCACCCTCCCACCCAGCTTTATGTCAACTGAAAATCTAGAGATATTGCATTTAGTTCCCCCATCTAAATCATTTTGACAATGTGGTGGGACTTGCAGGGAAGTTTGCAGGTGGTGGTGTTCCCAACATCTGCTGCAGGCCAGTAAGTTCTAAATCTTACTGAGATTCTGTGAAATTCTTAATTGCAAGGTGAACACCAACAACATGTGGCACACATTAACACTGCCGATAATACCTTGAAGTCCTTTTTGTCACAAGCAAAATGAGCCATAATCTTTATGAATAGCTTGTGCTGAAATCCAGCTTTGACTGGTCCAGCTTGTTTTATCAGGCCTGATGTGGAGATGCCGGCGTTGGACTGGGGTGAGCACAGTAAGAAGTCTTACAACACCAGGTTTAAAGTCCAACAGGTTTGTTTCAAACACGAGCTTTCGGAGCACGGCTCCTTCTTCAGGTGAATGGTAAGGCTTGTTCCAGAAATGTTTATATAGTGTCTATATAAACATTTCTGGAACAAGCCTTACCATTCACCTGAAGAAGGAGCCGTGCTCCGAAAGCTCGTGTTTGAAACAAACCTGTTGGACTTTAAACCTGGTGTTGTAAGACTTCTTATCAGGCCTGAACATCGAAATAGAATAATTTGGCTGGAGGAGGCTTGAAATGAGGTGAATGTTCATTTGGTTTGAAGGTTGTGCAAGGAGTGGCTTCCAAATTCAAGTGAACACCCCATGGTTTGTGGAGTAACAGGAACTCCAGGCGACCATCGGCGGATAACAGCAACAGACAGTTTATTTAGCGGCAAGAACTATTTGCAGAAAGTATAAAGGAACATTGCAATAGCAGCCAGCGACTCCAACTCTTCTCCTAGACTGGATCTGTTCTGCAGGTTTTCAAGGCCCCAGACTGCTGGAATCGCCGCTGGGCATCATGTGGCCTCCGAGGTTTGCTGAGGCCTCGGTCGGGAGGTCACGTGACCCCCGATGTTCGCCACATCAGTTTGATACTTCATTCTTTTCCAAAATAAACCTATGAAAGAACCAGAATGTAATTTTGATTCAAAAATATATATTTCTGGGTTTTGAGCATTGCTGGCTATGCCAGCATTTAATTCTCATCCTTAATTGCCTTTCAGAGTGTGGTGGTGAGCTACGAGCTACCCCATGTGGTGCAGGTACACAAACACTGGTGTTAGAGGGGGAATTCTAAGATTCTGAACCAGTGATGGTGAAGGAACAGCGCGGGTATTCCTCTGAAACTGCGACCAGTGTCCTTCGAGGTGGTAGAAGATGAGGGTTGGGAAAGTGAGGATGAAGGAGGCTCGGCAAGTTGCATCTTGTGGGTGGTACACACAGCTGCAATGTGTGTCAGTATTTATCAATATTTATATGGCTGGTCCAATTAAGTTTCTGGACAAGGTTAACCAACCCCCCTTCTCCCTGTGCCCCTGCAAATGATGATCCCATGGGGGCTCAACAATGGGGAATATCAAAGGGAGCTGGTTGATTATCTCCTGCTAGAAGTGATTATGGCCCGGAGTTTGTGTAGCTCAAAACCTATTTGGGCTAATGGGGTAGTGGGGAAAGGAGCAACCTTTTCAGAGACTCAATAAATCTTCACAGTTTCTGTTTATTGCTAAGCAATGCCATGTGACAAAGACCCTGCCCGGGGTCCTTCAAAACTCTGCATGTCTGGAAGTGCTGTGTTATTGACAACAGCCTACTGGTCAACAGTGAGGATGCCGAGCAGAGGGTCTTGCTCTTGCCAAGTGAGTGTGGATCCTCACTCACAGCATGAAGACTACATCCTTGTTAAGTGCGTGCTTGTAGGAGCAGGAAAATTATACAAGTGTCAGACTTGTGAGAGTGTTTGTAGGGATGAAGAATGTTTGGACTGAGGGTGAGAACACACAGTGCCAAGGCACAGCATAAGATTGATGGCAGCGCTGAAAACACTTCAAAGCAGTTTGATTTGGCAGGAGAAATTTGAGCATTTGAGGTGTTTTAAATGTCAGAACTGAATTCAGAAATTATGCCTACTGCTCTTCATGCAAAAAATATCTCAGAGTCCTTCACAAAGGGAACAAAACAGTCTTAAAAGGATGAGATGAATCGAGCTGGGGCAAGATCAAAGGGATAGGCCCTTAAGTGTTTTTTGAAAGCAAGGAATGAGGTGTCAGGCAAAAATTATTTGGGAAGCGCGTTTCAGTGGCTCGAGATCGTACAATCCTTACAGTGCAAAAGGAGGCCATTCAGCCCATCGAGTCTGCACCGCCCCTTGGTCCAACAGAGCACCCTACCCAGGCCCAATCCCCCACTCTCTACCCCGTAACCCCACCTAACCTTTTGGACAATATTATCATGCCAATCCGCCTAACCTCCACATATTTGGACTGTGGGAGGAAACTGGAGCACCCGGAGGAAACCCGCGCAGACACGGGAAGAAAGTGCAAACTCCACAAAGACAGTCACCCGAGGTCGGAATTGAACCTGGTTCTCTGGCACTGTGAGGCAGCAGTGCTAACCACGGTGCCACCATGCCGCTCAGATGTAACGACATGAAGGTCAGCCACTGATGAAGGGCTTGGGAGCATCATTCAACAATAGGATAGAATCATAGAATTTACAGTGCACAAGGAGGCCATTCAGCGCACCATGTCTGCACCGGCCCTTGGAAAGAGCACCCTACTTAAGCCGACACCTCCACCCCATCCCCGTAACCCAGTTATCCTACCTTACCTTTTTGGACACTAAGGGCAATTTAGCATGGCCAAGCCACCTAACTTGCACATCTTTCGACTGTGGGAGGAAACCGGAGCACCCGGAGGAAACCCACGCAGACACGGGAAGAACGTGCAGACTCCGCACAGACAGTGACCCAAGCCGAGAATCGAACCTGGGATCCTGGAGCTGTGAAGCAACATTGCTAACCACTGTGCTACCGTGTCACTTTCACTAACCATCTTCCCCTGAATGACTTCCAAAAATGCTCCTGTTCACTTTGAAAGACCAAGAAATGCTTTGCACCGACACGGTATGACTTAAAAATAACCGACCACAGTTTGACTTTGAAGAGAATCACTGGAACCGTAGAGTCTTTTAAAACGGACACATTCAACAAGATGGAATCTGAATTTAGATACTAAACGGTGAGCAACTGTATTTTGATTCAGTACCAGTCAGAAATGTTCAAATTGAAGAGATAGAGGATGCATGAGAATCTGCCCACCAATTCCCACAAGATTCAGGATGACGTATTTCCAGAGAATCCATGTGAAGAGTGTTTTAAAATTGAGCTTCTTTGAGTAAATGCTTTGTTTCAAATTTTCTGCACTATCAGCCGAACATCTTGAAGGATTAAAGCTAGCTATTTTACACTGGCTGGGTTCCAACATTTATGTTAATTGCATTTGCAATGTGCAGAATGAGGTTATTTTTTTAGGGAATCTCTGCACCCACACTGTTTCTTTTTCCCCCTTTGGGGAATTGTGCGGGGGGAGCAGTGGGAGGATTCCAGAGCTGGTTACCATCCCATTGAATAGCATTTTGAATGCTCTTTCTGTGGCCAAGAGGTCCTCGTGCTGGACTCAAAACCTGAGCTTCTGCTGGAGCAGTAGGGAACGCTACCATTGTGCCACAAGGCCTCCTCGGAGTGAAGGTGATAGACTGCGAAAGGAGACGCTTAAGAGGACGTTTTCCTGATTTAAAAAGCTATACATTTCCTTAGAATTGAACAAGGGACCTATTCAGTGTTTAATTGTGTGAGCCATAAGACGTACGATCAGAATTAGGCCACTTGGCCCATCGAGTCTGCTCCACCATTCAATCATGGCTAATATTTTCTCATCCACATTCTCCTGCCTTCTCCCCAGAACCCATGATTCCCTTATTAATCAAGAACCTATCTGTGTCTGTCTTAAAGACACTCAGTGATTTTGCCTCAACAACCTTCTGCGGCAAAGAGTTCCACAGATTCACCACCCTCTGGCTGAAGAAATTCCTCCTCATCTCTGTTTTAAAGGATCGTCCCTTTAATCTGAGATTGTGTCCACTGGTTCTAGTTTTTCCTCCAAGTGGAAACATCCTCTCCACGTCCTCTCTATTCAGGCCTCGCAGTATCTTGTACGTTTCAATAAGATCCCCTCTCATCCTTCTAAACTCCAATGAGTACAGATCCAGAGTCCTCAAACATTCCTCATACGACAAGCTCTTCATTCCAGGGATCATTCTTGTGAACCTCCTCTGGACCCTTTCCAAGGCCAGCACATCGTTCCTTAGGTATGATGCCCAAAACTGCTCACAATACTCCAAATGGGGTCTGACCAGCGCCTTATACAGTCTCAGAATTACATCCCTGGTCTTGTATTCTAGCCCTCTTGACATGAATGCTAACATTGCATTTGCCTTCCTAACTGCCGACTGAACTTGCACGTTAACCTTAAGAGAATCGTGAACAAGGACTCCCAAGTCCCTTTGTGTTTCTGCTTTCTGAAGCATTTCCCCATTTAGAAAATAGTCTATGCCTAGAGTCCACCTTCCAAAGTGCACAACCTCACACTTTTCCACATTGTATTTGATTTGCCACTTCATTGCTCACTCTCCTAGCTTGTCCAAGTCCATCTGCAGCCCCCTTGCTTCCTCAATACTACATGTCCCTCGACAGATCTTTATGTATCGTTTTTGCCAGGCTCCAGTGTAAACCCACTGTTCTGTGGTTATCACAGCCCTATTTGGTGTGCCAGTAAGTTTGAATTTCATGGCCATTTAAGACCTATTACATAAATCGATGGCTTTGAAAGCAGACCAAGCAGGCCAGCAGCACGGTTCGATTCATACACATCAACGTGATATTGCAGCACACTTCAGTCAATTTTTCAGATTTCTTAACCCCACCAAACCAGGCCTTTGGCTGGCAACCTTTGGAACAATTTGTGTTTCTTCCAATCTTCATGAACACACTTGATTGTTGTAACAGAGGGTGCTGTTACATTACAGAACAGGTATTTACATTCTAATTAATACTTTCTGCGACCCATCGTTGAGAAACATTCTGATCATCAAAACTCGATACATTAATTTCTTTTGGAGCAAATGTCTTCAAAGAGCGTCCCAATAACAATGCCGCAGCCTCACATCGGTTCTACAACTCTGGGTGTAAAGGAATTACATAACCCCAAAGCCAAAAGTAAGCGAGTGACCTGAGCACAAATTTTCTCCTGTTCCTCTTAATCGCTGAATAAATTATCTTACAGGTGCTGCCCCCTTTACCTCCTCGCTATTTTGAGTTCAAGATTCATAGCATTGCCTCCTACTCTAACTGATTCTTTAATAGCGCCTGAAGAGTGTGAGCCTTTTTACCACCCTCAGTTTTTCCTTCTGCAATTTACATAAAAATCCAGGCAGAGTCTCGAATGCAGTGTGGCATCTTTTCAGCTACAGTCACTGAAAGCCTCGTCCTTTTGGCCAAGTGGATGTGAGTTTAGAACCTATGGCTGTATTTAATGAAGAGCGGGAGAGTTCCCTCAGCACTTATTCTTCAACCAACCAGAATGGAGCCATAGCTATTGATCTTGTTGTCTGTATCTGGGATCTTGTGCATTCCAGATTGGCTGCCACATTCACCTACATTACAGCGGCTCTACTTTCAAATGATTGTCAATGCTTTGGAACATTCTAAAGATATGAAATATCCTTTGTAAGTTCAAATTATGTCTTTCCTTCTTTGCCTGTTTTAATACTGTTGCCCAGATAAGAATCTTTATTGGTGTTACAAGTAGGCTTACATAGTAATAATTTTTTTAATAATAATCTTTATTGACAGAAGTAGGTTTATTAAGTTACTGTGAAAATCCCCTCGTCGCCACATTCCGGCGCCTGTTCGGTACACGGAGGGAGAATTCAGAATGTCCAATTCACCTAACAGGCACGTCTTTCAGGACTTGTGGGAGGAAACCGGAGCACCAGGAGGAAACCCACACAGTCAAGGGGAGAACATGCAGACTCCGCACAGACAGTGACCCAAGCCGTGAATTGAACCCGGGTCCCTGGCATTGTGAAGTAACAGTGCTAGCCACTGGGCCACCATGTTGGGTTCTTAAAGCTCTTAAAAGCTTTGGTCATTTCCATATGATGTGGGTCTCTGAGCTTTTCAATGATAATAAATAATTATCTTTAAAAAGTAATAGCAATGAACGCAGCATGAAAGCTTATTGTGTACGGAGAGGGATGGTGTGCATAGCTTTGTGTGAATCCCAATAAAGAGATCTTTCCAACAAGCTGAACTCGTGTTACTAAATATTTATTGTGGGATTAAACATCCCACGTGTTTATAAAAACAGAACAGAAATGTCTTAACTTCAATGACTCAATTTGAAAAGGCAAAGCAATGAAACATATACCTTTGTCGCAAAGTTTATAGGCCGGTAATTAGATGGTGAAAATAGGCGATGAATACTTAATACTTTTATTTTGAATAAATCGACACTTCAATTAAAGTAGCAGAGGATAAGGTGCAAGAATTAAGCATTCAGTTCCTGTTGAACCCAACAATACTTGCCTTAAATTTATAACAGTTCAGTCAGTACTGTATATTTTTTACATTTGTGCTATTTTTTCTACATATATTATTTATAATGATGCAAATTACAGTACAAATTATTGACACAAATTAAGCCACAGTCTGAAGAGCAGGTCTAATGAAATCCCAGAAAACCTTATCTAAAGCTACCTGTCTGAATCAGTCATTCCCCAGGGCAAATACTGAAGACACGGAGATGCGATTCTATTGTTGTTTTTTATAAATTTAGAGTACCCAATTATTTTTTTTCCAATTAAGGGGCAATTTAGCGTGGCCAATCCACCCACTCTGCACTTTGGGTTGTGGGGTTGCAACCCACACAGACACGGGGAGAATGTGCAAACTCCACACGGACAGTGACCCAGGGCCGGGATCGAACCCGGGTCCTTAGCGCCGTAGGCAGCAGTGCTAACCACTGGGCCACTGTGCTGCTCTGCGATTCTATTGTAAATAGCACTCTGCTGAAATCTGCCCAGGCATCGCCTAACCATCTATCAACATACATATGACCTTAAAACAATGATTTGGTAAAGTGTGAGATTTTTCTTGTCTTTTAGCTTTTGTTTTCTCTCCCTTTTCTTCCTTTGCTCTCTCACTCTCTCTCTCATTCCCAACTTAGTAATGAAGCCTTATAACTGAATCGAACAAATGCTCAGCTTCTGAACTCAAGCTTGCGTAGGGGCCTCCATGTGATTCCAATGTATAGACCTTGGCTGAGTCCATCTAACCCAGGAGTGGGCAAACTACGGCCCGCGGGCCGCATGCGGCCCGCCAAAGGTCTTTATGCGGCTCACCAAGATCAAGTCATAAAAAAAATAAAAAATCTTTAAAAAAATTTTTTTTTTAAATTTTAACGTTAATGGGGGGCGGGGGCTGTTGGGTTACTGGTATAGGGTGGATACTTTGACTTGAGTAGGGTGATCATTGCTCGGCACAACATGTGTTTCATGTGAAGTTTCTACTTTAAAATATGAATTAATAAAAATTAATTGCTTTGTTTTTCTTTAAAAACCTTTTATTTTGGCTATTTTAAATATTAATTATTTTACTTAATATACTATGCGGCCCTTTAAAATTGTGAATTTCTGAATGTGGCCCTTGCTCGGAAAAGTTTGCCCACCCCTGATCTAACCTATCATTGGCTTGACTGTTAATCACAACATTGTTAAAAGGAGAAGTGTTACATTGCAGCAATCAGAGAGATTAGAATAAGAAAACCTCTTGCTTATTCCACTTGAAATAAGGTGATTCCGTTCGGGTGGGAAGACCTTACATCATCCTTTGCAACCCTTCTTTATGTTTGAACTTGTGTTGTCTCACCCTCTAGCCAGACGGTGACGCATTGCGGTAAATCTTCCTACTCAATGTAAGTGAAAAATGTCACCACTGTCCCAGGGGACCATAGAACTACCTTTCCCTTTTCGAGAGAACTGGCTGTTGGTGGTTTAGCTAAAGGTTCGCCACCCCTCAGGCAAATGGCAAGGATGAGAAGGCTGGGCCTTCATGAAGAACCTCAGCCAGAATTGAACCCGTGCTGTTGGCATTGCTCTGTACCACAAACCAGCCATCTAGCCAACTGAGCTAACCGACATACAAGGGTAAGGACTGGCGGTCATAGATCATAGAATTTACAGTGCAGAAGGAGGCCATTCGGCCCATCGAGTCTGCACCGGCTCTTGGAAAGAGCACCCCACCTAAGGTCAACACCTCCACCCTATCCCCATAACCCAGTAACCACACCCAACACTAAGGGCAATATTGGACACTAAGGGCAATTTAGCATGGCCAATCCACCTAACCTGCACGTCTTTGGACTGTGGGACGAAACCGGAGGAAACCCACACACGCACGGGGAGGATGTGCAGACTCCGCACCGACTGTGACCCAAGCCGGAATCGAACCTGGGACCCTGGAGCTGTGAAGCAATTGTGCTATCCATCTTGCTACCGTGCTGCCCCACAATGCTACCCTGCTGCCCACTTGCCTACAGAAAGATGCAGAGAATCAAATACTTCACTGGATGGAAGGAGGCAAAAGCCGTGTAAGACACCATCCTGATGTTGCAAATGACTGCCACTCCTGCACGGGATGCATGGCAGTTGAGAGAAAGAGGTATCTAAGCAGGCCAGCCTCAGAGTTACCTGTCTTACATGCTGCAGATAGCCAGCAGCCAGTCACTGTTACATCCAGCCATTCGATGTAGCCTGTCTCTATGGGGGAAACTAATTGTGTTGTTTTCCCACGCCACTTGCACATTTAGCAAATCCCACTTTTTTATATTATTAAGAATTTATCACCAGGCATCATTACTTCACTAACCTTTTCTCAATACTAACTTCTTGAAATCTCTGTTGGGCAAATTGGAACATGAGACGCCTGTTTCCATGAATCATGAATATGAAGAAATAACACCAGCTTGCATTATGTATATTATGCCAGTAATGTAGCAAAATGCCCCAAGGCATTTTATAGAGGCGTAATCCAAAAAATGGATACTTAGGCAAAACAAGATACTTAGACAAAACAAATCTTAAACAAAAGTGGCAGGGTGGGGAGGGGGGGGGGGGGGGGGGGGGGGGGGCGGGGGGCAGGTTTGTGATAAGGAGTGTCTTAACGAAAGAGGTGGAGAATTTAAGGAAACAACTCTCTGGTGTCCTAGACATATGAAGAAACGGCTGTCAATGGTTGGAGAATTGAGGAGAAGGGGTTCAGCGTCGGAAGAACTGAGAGATTGGGGTAATTATAGAGCTGGAGTATGCTACAGAGATAGTGAAGGGTAGGGCCGTGATGGGATTTAAATATGGGGCGAGATTCTCCCCTACCCGGCGTGAACCACTCCGGTGTCGGGCCACGCTAAAGGTGCGGTATCCTCCGCACCTTCAGGGGCTAGGCCCGCCCTGGGGTGGTTTGCGCCGCGCCGGCCGGCAGGAAAGGGGCTTGGCGCTACGCCAACTGGCGCCGAAGGGCCTCCGCCGGCCAGCACAAGTTGGCACATGCGCGGGAGTGTCAGCGTGTGCTGGCGTCATCCCCGCGCATGCGCAGAGGGATTCGCTTCCGCACCAGGAATGGCGGATCGGTACAGCCTCCGGTGCGGAAGGATAGAGTGCCCCCACGGCACAAACCCACCCGCGGATCGGTGGGCCCCGATCGTGGGCCAGGCCACCGTGGAGGCACCTCCAGGGGCCAGATCCCCCCGCGCCCCCCCCCCAAGTACCCCGGAGGCCGCCCGTGCTGCCAGGTCCCACCGGTAAGGGACCTACTCCAATCTACACCGGCGGGACCGGCAAAGAACGGGCGGGACTTCGGCCCATCGCGGGCCTGAGAATTCGCGGAGCCCCGGGGCCCATTGCATCGAGCCAGTCCCCGCCATTCTCCGAGGCGGGCGGCGCGACTCACGGCAGCCAGACTTTTGGGGGAGGGAGAATTTGGAGGACAGCGGGCGCGGGATTCACACCGACCCCCGGCGATTCTCCCACCCGGCGGGGGGTCGGAGAATCCCGCCCAAGAATATAAGAATTTAATATTTAAGGCATGGGGCCTGAGGCCAATTGCAGGCCAACAACAGCATGTATTATTGTGTCGACCTCCCCTTTAAGGGCAACACAGGTCACCTGGCTTGGGGGGCCAACTGGGATGCAGAGTGGGTAAGCATCCCAGTGGTTGGAGCCCTCTCTTCGACAGGAGATATGGAGGGGGCTTGGGTGCAGCCACGTGGCTGTTGTACTGCTGAAAAATCCTTGTTAATAAATCCTTTGGTGTTTCTAATGAAGTCTGTGAACGTGCATCATTACACCTGGCGATGAGGATAAAATTATCATGACACTACCCTTTGGCACAACACCTGCGAGTATCCTGTTTTAATCGAAGTCTTAAAAAAATACTCGCCAGAGTTCTTTGGGCAAGGAGATCCATTTGAGATGTTGAGATATTGGTCAGACCTTGAGAAGAACGCGGCAGTTCCAGGCAGCGTGGGTAACGGAGAGAAGACAGCGAGACCCCTGGGTCAGAATTCACAAGAAGGGTGAGTGAAATACAGAAGCATATTTCTATTTACATTGTAGACAAGGAGGCCAGGTGGTTCTGGGAGGCTTGGTGCACTGGAGTACCTGAGGGACAGATGCAGAACAAACCTGAATTAGCTGGTACAGTCAAACATTCAGTCAAATGCCAGGGGGAAAAATCAAGAGAGAACAAACCTGTGAAGCAAGATCTGTGGCTTTAATTACAAAAGAAGAGAACTTAAGTAGAAAAAAAGAGGTGATGCACAGTTTTTTTAAAAAAAGAGAACACAGTCAATAGTGCTTGAAGTAAAATAAAAAGTGCCCCCAAGTGAGCTGCAGCAAGGTGTCCAGACGCACGGGGAGAATCGAGGAGCTGAAATTGACGAGATCCCGGGGCGGAATTCTCCGACCCCCTACAGGGTTGGGGAATCGCCCGGGGCCGGCAAAAATCCCGCACCCGCCGGCGTGGGTGGGAATCACGCCCTGCCGGTCGGCGTGCCCCCCGTGCCGATCGGCGGGCCCCCTGGCAGCGATTCTCCGACCCGCGATGGGCCGAAGTCCCGCTGCTGACGGGCCAATCCCGCCAACGTGGTTTAAACCAGCTCTGTACCGGCGGGATTGGCGGCGCGAGCGGACCCCAGGGGTCCTGGAGGGGGGGGGGACACGAGGCGATCGGACCCCGTGGGGTGCCCCCACGGTGGCCTGGCCCACAATCGGGGCCCACCGATCGGCGGGCGGGCCAGCGCCATGGGGGCACTCTTTTTCTTCCGCCGCCGCCACGGCCTCCACCATGGCAGAGGCAGAAGAGACCCCCCTACCGCGTATGCGCCGGTGGTGACGTCAGTGGCCGCCACGCTCCGGTGCATGCGCGCACTCACGCCAGCCGGCGAAGGGATTTCGGCCAGCCCCGATGCCGGCTGGCAGGCGACAAAGGCCATTGGCACCAGTTTTGGCACCAGTTGACGTAGCGGGAGCCACTCTGGCGCGGGCCTAGCCCCTAAAGGTGCGGAGAATTCGGGGAGGCCCGACACCGGAGTGTTTGGCGCCACTCCGCTACGCCGGGACCCCCCACCCCGCCGGGTAGAGGAGAATCCTGGCCCCGATGTCAGAGCAGATCCTGCTGGGGTCCATGGCAGCAATCGCTGGGCTGATGGACTTCAAGCCAAAGAAGGGAATGTTTCAACCTTCTTAAAAATTAAGGACAATAAGTTAAAAATTAAAGGCAATGGCCCCTTGGACCTTGGGAACGGCGGTTCTCCGAGTGGAATTGCCAAAACAACCAGCACATCAAAGGACAAAAAAAGGAAGGATTCTTTTTTTCCGATGCCAAAATCGCGTTCGGCAACGGGGCGGAGAATCCCCGATGATGACAGAATCGGGGACAGCACCGCTTTCGCAATGCTCCTCCCCCTGAAAAACGGCATACTCCAGGAGTACGGCGCACGCCGTATCCATGGCCTCCGGCCATTGCCTGAGGCCCGCCCACGATGCTCCGTCCCCAACCGGCTAAGTTCCCGACGGCATGGGACGCCTGTGGTCTCATCCGTCGGGAACTCAGCTTGGCGGCTGTGGACTCAGTACAGCGCCGTCACAGTCAGGGGAGGGCCGATCCGCGGGCAGGGGGCGCATTATTTGAGGCTGGGTCACTGAGGGGAGGGGTGGTCCGGGGCACATGAGCCAGCCGAAGGGGAGAACTATTTTTGCGGGCTGGGTCCGCGGGCTGTGACCGCAATGAAGCACGGCGCTGCTGCTGCAGGCCACCACCGTGCGCATGCGTGGCCACGGACCCGGAAATGCTCCGGGCCGTATCGGCAGCTGGGAGCTCTGCGCTGCCTGGCTGCTAGCGCCCCCCCCCCCCCCACCCAATCCCAGAGCAGGGAATCAGTGGTCATTTTGTGCCAGCTTTCCTGTGCCCACTGACCATGGGATGTGGGTGTTTGTTCAGAAGGGCTGAGGTGTTCCAGCGCTGGATTCCATCAGGTTCCTCCTCCCTCGGGGTGCTTTCTTGTCCCCGGGCTCCCCCACGGGATGGAGGGGAGGCCAGAAGGCTTTCTGCTGAGAAAAAGACAGAGTGAAAGTACACAACTCTTTTTGAATTGATGAGGAGCTGTCAATCATAGCAGGAGTGTGCATATACATTGTGGTTAGCATCAAAGTCCGGTAATTGAGATACATTCAGGCATGAAGGGAAAGATAAATAAACTTTCTAAGCTCCCCTGTGTCTGGACCAATAAACCTGTCAGTCACTGGCTAGTGCAATGTTAAATTGAATAGGTTTGCATTTCAAAGGCTGACTTTCAACATATTTGAAGAGCTTTGAATTGTACTTGGCTTTCCCGGATGTTTCTGACACTTGTAACAGTTGCTGCTTTGAACATTCTTGTCTGAGGCAGCAGATGTTATGGAAGGGTAAGTGAAAATGCAATGATTTTTCACTCCACTGCACTTCAGCTTTCAGGCAGGGGCGTCTGATGCAGGTCTCTGATGGGGTTGCTGATGGGGGTCGCTGATGGGGAGACTGATGGGGGTCTCTGATGGGGGTCACTGATGGGGGTCACTGATGGGGGTCACTGATGGGGCTTTCTGATGGGGTCGCTGATGGGGGGACTGATGGGGGGCTCTCATGGGGGTCACTGATGGGGGTCGCTGATGGGCGTCTCTGATGGGGCTCGCTGATGGGGATCTCTGATGGGGTCGCTGATGGGGGGACTGATGGGGATCTCTGATGGGGTCGCTGATGGGGGGACTGATGGGGGCTCTCATGGGCGTCTCTGATGGGGGTTGCTGATGGGGATCTCTGATGAGGGTCACTGATGGGGGACTGATGGGGGTCGCTGATGGGGGACTGATGGGGGTCTCTGATGGGCGTGTCTGATGGGGGTCTCTGATGTGGGTCACTGATGGAGATCTCTGATGGGGGTCTCTGATGGGGGACTGATGGGGGTCTCTGATGTGGGTCACTGATGGAGATCTCTGATGGGGGTCTCTGATGGGGGTCGCTGATGGAGATCTCTGATGGGGGTCTCTGATGGGGGACTGATGGGGGTCTCTGATGAGTGTCGTTGATGGGGGCCACTAATGGGGGGGCTTCTGATGGGTGTTCTTCTGAGGCCATCAGGGTTATGCTTGGGAAAAACTGCACCAAAATCAGCCCGTTGGTTTTCCCGCTGTGGTGATCGGTGCATTTCAAGGAGGTGCTGAATCAAGTTTCCAGCCATTGCGGGATGTGGGGCTGGTTAGAGCGCTGAGGCTGACAGTGGGGGATGGGACCATCGCGCGGGTTTGGCACCTGGCGCCAAACCCATTTTTCAGTCAATGTCGGACAATGGTGAATCCACTCTGTTACCATCTAAAGCCCTCGGGAATGCCTCGATTGAAGCTGCCTCCACCACACTTCCAGGCCGTGCATTCCGGACCCCAACCATTCGCTGCGTGAAAAAGATTTTTCTCACATCACATTTGCTTCTTTTGCAAGTCATTTTAGTTCTGTGCCCTCTCGTTCTTCATCCTTTTACGAGCGAAAACAGTTTCTCTCTGTCTCTTCTGTCCAGCCTCTCATGAGTTTGAACATCTGTATAAATTGCCTCTCAGCCTTCTCCCCTCCAAGGAGAACAGTCCCAACCTCGCAAATCTATCCTCATAACTGATGTTTCTCACCCTGTGACCATTCTTGTAAACCTCTTTAACGCTCTCTCCAATGTGTGCACATCCTTCCTATAGTGTGGCTCCCAGAACTGTGCACAATATTCCAGCTGAGGTCTAACTAGTGTCTTGCATCAGGTCAGCATAACCTCCTTGACCCCCCCCCCCCCCCCCCACCCCCTTGCTATCAAAAATCTGTCTAACGCTGCCTCGAAATAAATTCAATAGAAGTGGCATTTTCATTGTTGCAGCAATTCTTGCACTAAATACTCTACAAGCATTTCTCAGTCATTAATTTAATATTTGTTCGCCATCTCAAGGGTGTGGGATATCAAACGTTAAATAGCCAGGAGAGGGGGAGGGGAAGGGGGAGGGGGTAGGGGGGAAGAAAAGGGGGAGGGGGTGAGGGAAAGGGGGAGGGGGTGAGGGGAAGGGGGAGGGGGTAGGGGAGGGAAAGGGGAAGGGGAGGGGGTGAGGGGTAGGGGAGGGGTAGGGGGAGGGAAAGGGGGAGGGGGTGAGGGGAAGGGGGAGGGGGGGGAGGGGAAGGGGGAGGGGGTAGGGGGGAGGGAAAGGGGAAGGGGAAGGGTGAGGGGAAGGGGAGGGGGTAGGGGGAGGGAAAGGGGGAGGGGGTGAGGGGAAGGGGAGGGGGTAGGGGGAGGGGAAGAAGGAGGGGTGAGGGGAAGGGGAGGGGGTAGGG
Source organism: Scyliorhinus canicula (assembly GCF_902713615.1). Classification (NCBI taxonomy): domain Eukaryota; kingdom Metazoa; phylum Chordata; class Chondrichthyes; order Carcharhiniformes; family Scyliorhinidae; genus Scyliorhinus; species Scyliorhinus canicula. Next base: position 162,285,833 of record NC_052156.1, on the reverse strand, counting down.
GGAGGGGAAGAAGGAGGGGTGAGGGGAAGGGGAGGGGGTAGGGGGTGAGGGGAAGGGGGAGTGGGTGAAGGGGAGGCTCCATTGCCTGAGGTGCTGGCTTCCAATCAGGTTGATGCCATTGTTTTGAAGACGACCTCAGGAGGTCGTCCTGGTATTCTCAGCAATACTTGTTTATGGGGCTTTGCTGTGTGCATATTTGCTGCAGTATTTCCTGAATTATGACAGTGACTACACTTCAAAAGTGCTTCATTTACTGTAATAAAAAATGCTTTGGGGTGCTCTGAGGTCATGGAATACATGAGATAAACATTAGTCTTCCATTTTTCTCACTTATTGCTGCGAGCGGATTTTACCTGAGGAGAGAACAAAGGGACTGATTTGTTCACACGCCTTTGCCAATTCTATTCTGCAACCTGCCACTGTCAGGAACCTCTTTGTATCAGAGGATTGGCTGAGCCTTCAATCTTTCATTTATATAAAAAGTAGGTCAACAATCTGACCAACGCAGGTAATGAACAAATGTACAAGAGACCCCATATTTCATCCAGTGATATACAGGAGTTGCAGTTACCCTGTGCTTCCTTGTACTGTTTATTTATATTGTGAATTTTTTGGCTGTTGTTAGCAAATCAGGGTCTGATGGTAATATCGCATAATTGCAGCTATGTCAAATCAATACAACTGCAGAAAGAGACAGTCATGATCACGTTCGCTCACCACTCTGTACAATATTAGCCCTAATTTATATTAGTAGGGTAAAGATTTACAGTTATAAAGCATCTTTCACTGCATCATAGCATCCCAGAGATGCTTTAATAATAATAATAATAATAATAATCACTTATTGTCATAAGTAGGCTTCAATTAAGTTACTGTGAAAAGCCCCTCATCGCCACATTCCGGCGCCTGTTCGGGGAGGCCGGTACAGGAATTGAACCTGCGTTGCTGGTCTTGTTCTGCATTGCAAACCAGCTGTTTAGTCCATTGCGCTAAACCAGCCCCTCAACATTTAATAAAGTGTTGAACTGTCAAAAAAGTGGCTGGTTGGGCAACACGGTGGCACCTACCCAACACATCTTGCTGCCTCACGCCGCCGAGGTCCCAGGTTCGATTCTGGCTCTGGGTCACTGTCCATGTGGAGTTTGCACGTTCTCCCCGTGTTTCCGTGGGTTTCGCCCCCACAGCCCAAAGATGTGCAGGGGAGGTAGATTAGCCAAGCTAAATTTCCCCTTACTTTGAAAAGAATTAATTGGGTACTCTAAATTTATTTTTTCTTTAAAGTGGCTGACTTGAGGGTTTAGGGGGTGGGGGAGTGGTTCCCCCTTCGAGAGCTCTGATTGAGGTACCCAACATCAGGAGCAGCAGCACATTGACACAATGGTTAGCAATGCTGCCTCACAGCACCAGGGACCTGGGTTCAATTCTGGCCATGTGTGACTGTCTGTGTGGAGTTTGCACGTTCTCCCCCTGTCTGCATGGGTGTCCTCCGGGTTTTTCAATTTCCTCCCACAGTCCAAAGATGTGCAGGTCAGGTGGGTTGGCCACGATCAATGCGTAGGGATGGGGCTGGGGAGTGCGCTGAGTTAGAGTGCTCTTTCGGAGGGTTGGTGCGGGCTTGATGGGTCAAATGGCCTCCTTCTGCACTGTAGAGATTCTGAGAGAGAAGGAGGGGCCGCTGAGAACCACCAGCATTGCTCTTGCTGCCAGCCAAACACCTCCCTCACCACAGTGGTCCCCACCCACAAACCCCTCACCCCATCATTCACCTGTGGCTTGTAAGCCAGCAATGACCCAAGGTCGAGGGTGAGGTTCGTCTCTATAATAAACGTCACGAGACCCAGGGGAATGACCTAATTGATCTCCCCATGAGCCTTAAGGAATACAAGCTCCCCCACTGAGAGGCAAAGGCCGAGCAGCTAGGACTTGTGAACCAGGTACTTAAAAGCCAGCCCAGATTGGGACCGGCATGATCGGTAGTCTCAGCTGGGATCCACATGCTGGATACCAAGTTGCGGCCTTTACTTTTGTTTCCCTCGAACAGGCGCCGGAATGTGGCGACTAGGGGCTTTTCACAGTAACTTCATTTGAAGCCTACTTGTGACAATAAGCGATTTTCATTTCATTAAAGTTTGCCTCATGGTTGTCCCATGAGGCTCGTGTGTATACTCTGCACCATTTGGAAAGACGCTCAAATTTTATGGCCGACCTGAGGGTTTTTATTGAGCAGTAGTAGCAAGTTGCACCTAAAATCATGTGCGGTGGAGAGGAGGGAGGGACGAGGCACGCGTCAGAAGATTCAAGCAAATTGTGGGGGATTTGAACTGCCTCCAATTAGGAAGGCTTCTTCCAGAATATGTTTTGACAACTTCACTCCTCACTTGTCATGCCCTGTTTGATAATGATGAGAGGCAGGCATCTGGCTCTGGACCGGTGTCAACAAACCAATATAATTTACCAATTATCAAAAATTAGAAAAACACCGGTGAGCGCTTTATGCATGTGATAATTTCTCTGGTCTATAAATATCCACTGAATAGGGTCATTTAGTATGATAATGACTCTGACAGAACAGTTGATGTTGCTGACAAGGAATAAATCTACTTTAACAGGCAACATTTCGTTTGGCAGTTAAGCGGGTAGCGTCTGATTCCTCATTGTATTGTTTATACAAGACTCTTTCTTCTTTCAGTCTTGAGGGAAGAATGTTGAACTCGGGACTACAGTATCCAGTCCTAATTGTGTGAGATGTACTACTTACTCTCTTTTTTAAAACTCTGTTGGCATTTTCATCACGCGACCAACACCAGCCTTGTGTTTGATGTGATCGAAATATTTATTTGTCAATTGATACGGGGATTAAACCTTGCCTTGGAACCTCTGGGAAGAAAGTGTATCGCATTAATGCCTGATTTCATTTATTTATTTTCTGGGTAATAAGATTTTCAAAAATGTAAACCTAAGTTAGGTGATTATTTTTTTTTTTTAAATGTGAAATTTAACGTGAAACCGTGGAACAGCCCATAATTATTTGAAAAGTAACACTATTATTTCACTTAAAAGAAAGGAATATAATGTTCACGCTGTTTCTGTGCTTTTTTTTAATCATCCTGTATAGCAGTCGCAGCACAGCCAAAGTGTATTGGTCTCCTGAAGCACAAAGGAAATGCTGAATTAAGGGTGAATTGACTGGGGTTTTGCTTAAAAGATTTGCTTATGAGGAACAAAAAGGATGTCAAGTGTACACGTGTCCCAGGCTCCTGTTGGCCTGGTTAAGAACTTCATTACATTTCCTTCCTCACCCACCATGCGCACCCAGCAAAACAGCCTTCATGTCTGATCCTTTTAATTCCTCAAACATCACCCCACTTCTTCATGAGGTATTTCCCAGCAGCAGTAGGTTTATTGCCCTCCTGTGCAGGCATAACTGCTCTTTTTCGTTAGCACTGCTGGCAAGGTCAGCATTTCTTGCTCTGATCCAATTGCCCTTGAGAAGGCGATGGTGAGCTGCCTTCTTGAACTGCTGCAGTCCATTTGTTGTTGGTTAACCCAGTGCAGTTAGGGAGAGAGTTTCAGGAAGTTGACCCAGCAACAGTGAAGGGACAGCGATATAGTTCAAAGTCTGAGATGGTGTATGGCTTGGATTGGATGTCACAAATGGTGCTTTTCCCATACGCCTGCTGCCTTGTCCTTTCAGGTGGGAAAGGTCACAGGTTTTGAATGTGCTGTTAAAGCTGTGAGTTGCTGCAGTGCATCTTGTAAATTTTACACCATGGCTGCCAGAGTGCATCGGGGGTGAAGAAGTGATTTTTAAGCTGGTGGACGGGGTGCAAACGAAACTGACTGCAATTGTCTGAGACGGTGTGGAGCTCCTTGAGTGTTGTTGGAGCTGCATTCGTCCAGGCAAGTGGAGAGTATAGCATCACACTCCTAACTTGTGCCTTGTAGATGGTGGAAAGGCTTTGTTGGGCCAGAAGGTGAGTTACTCATTGCAGAATTCCTAGTCCACTCTGTTGGCCTGCTCTTGTAACAACAGTATTATAACTGATGTAGTTCAGTTTCTATTCAATGGTGACTTCCCCAGGATGTGAAATGATGAGGAATTCAACAATGGTAATGCCGTTGAACATCAAATTTGGCGATCTCGGGATTGTGGGCGGCAGTGTAGCTCAGTGGGTAGCACTGTTGCTTCACAGCGCCAGGAAAACCGGTTCGATTCCCTGCTTGGGTCAGTGTCTGTGCGGAGTCTGCACGTTCTCCCCGTGTCTGCGTGGGTTTCCTCCGGGGGCTCTGGTTTCCTTCACAAGTCCTGAAAGACATGCTTGTTAGGTGAATTGGACGTTCTGAATTCTCCCTCTTGTTCCCGAACAGGCGCCAGAACGTGGCGACTAGGGGCTTTTCACAGTAACTTCATTGCAGTGTTAATATAAACTTACTTGTGGCACTAACAAGGATAATTATTACATTTAGCAACGTGCTTTACAGGATGTGCAATATTTTATGTTCATTCTTAGGTGCCAATACATGTCATATGTTCCAGGAAACTCAGAATAAAATGAGGCAAGAATGTCGACGACTAAATAATATTTTCTGTAGTTGCTTCTGACACTTGTATCAAATACCTGCAGGTGTTTCTGTCACTGAACAAGAACAGCGGCGACAATTCTAATCACCGTAAAAGAGATAACAAGGGTAATGTAAATTGAATAACTTACATATCATGCATAACTTCTCTGTTTGATGAACAATTGAGCAGTTACTTCCATCAGATTTGAAGGTCTTACTGAAATACACTGAATATTCAGCAGTGAGTATTCACTCGTTATATTGTTATACTCCATCAAACAAAGGAGATGTTTGTTGGAAGGTTCATGGCCAATTGAATACATGCTGCACGTTCCAACTTGGTTGCTTTAGTCTTCCAATTCTAAATTTGTTTGTGACACTGCAAATAAATTCCATATGTCCTTTGGAAGTTCCTCTAACGGAGCAAAGAAAGAGAATTCTGCAACAAACTATTATTTGTCTGAGTTGTCAATCTGATGATTAAAACAACTTTGATGTGAGCTTTCTTTTGCAATCAGCCTTATCCCATGTGCACTTGACAGTAACCTGGTCGCGTTCCAGATTGAAAGTCCAAAAGCAAATGGAAATGCTCTGTTTAAAATCTAGCCAATCCAAATGATCTCCGATAGAAGCATCTACTTTTGACTTCAATGTTGTGAACTTACCCAAGACAGAAAGGAAGGGAAAATACAAAGGGTGTGATTTAACGGGACAAGAACAGAGTCTCGTTTCGGGCGTGTTTAGCGGGGTGCTTCTGTGTAGCTAGAAACGCTATTTAACGGCTCTTTGCAGTTATTTTGGCCTTGGTGAGGAACGCTCCTTTGAGGCTGCACTGGCATCATTTCCTGCACTGACAGGGCAGGAGGAGTATTCGCGATCGGGGCACACATACTGCCAAGGTGGCAGACTGGCAGTGCCAAGGTGCCCAGGTCTCAGCGGAGATGCCAGGGTACCACCCTGCCCAGAGCTCAGCCACCTGGGGGTCTCTAATAGCCTGGGAAACAGCACCCCCACCCCCCCACCCCTCCCAGGGGTGAGAGCCCGATCACGACTCTCAAGATTCCATTACATCTCACGAGAAGTTTTGAGCGTTCCAAATCTCGCAAGAGGCCTCTCGTGAGAGTTAACGGCCTCACTGCATCACCAAACCGGGTACGACGAGGCCATTAAATTGCGGCCAAAGTCTTTAAACAGGCACCATGATAGTGTTAACTTAAAATAAATGGTATTTCCTCAAATAGAAGCTCTGAAATGAAACACAAGTGTCATAATTAGAGAGATAGGATACACTAAAAATATCAATAAACACGTTTGAACTATCTCATCTGTGAAACCATGTGCATCTTTGATCTAATTTTTCGTCTCTTTCCTTGCAGACCTGTTTGAAAGAAACAAACATCCTTTCAATGAAAAATGATGTGTGTGTTTAGTTAATAGCTGAGATAAGGTTTATTCATCACGGTTTTCGATCAAAGATCACTCAGCTGTAAAGATGAATTATGGAATTTTAACCTAGTTTCCTGAGAAGAAAGGGGCAACTGGGTTTGGCGATAATCCAAGTTTAGAAAACCATAAAATGAATCATTAGAATGCACGCAGAGTCTCTTCTTGTGCAGGATCAGTAAATCATTTACTGACCATTAAAAATAATAATGAAGCATTGGTGGAGATTTACCTTCTTGTGGTGCATTGAACAGCATCCCCAACTCTCAGCAAGAAACTGCAGGTTCACAGTTCCACTCCAGCATATTTTAAAAATACATTTGTATGGGATGTGAGCCTGCATTAGGCCCGTCCCTAATTGTCCTTGAACAGAGTGGCTTGCCTGGGCCCCTTAGAGTCACCACATTGTTGTGGATCTGGGGCCACAGGTAGACCAGACCAGGTAAGAACGGCTCAATAAAGGTGAAAAGAAGTCAGACGAGTGACATTAAAAAGACCTTTATTTATAACACATGCGACATACAAAGGGGCCGGTCAGACGTCACCACAGTGCAGAAGGAGGCCATTCGGTCCATCATGCCTGCACTGACCCTCTGAACGAGGAACTCGCATCAGGTCAAGTCCCCACCCCACCCCCATCCCTGTAACCCGATCTAATCCTTTGGGCACTAAGGGGCAATTTACCATGTCCAATCCACCTAACCTGCACATCTTTGGACTGTGGGAGGAAACCGGAGCACCCGGAGGAAACCCACGCAGACACAGGGAGAAAGTGCAAACTCCACACAGACAGTCGCCCGAGGCTGGAATTGAACCCGGGTCCTTTGGGTTGTGAGGCAGCAGTGCTATCCACTGTGCCACCGTGCTGCCCGTGAGATTTCAATCTAGGTCCCCTTAGTTTCTGAATTACTGGTCTAGTGGCAATAATAATCGGTTATTGTCACAAGTAGGCTTCAATGAAGTTATTCTGAAAAGCCCCTAGTCGCCACATTCCGCCGCCTGTTCAGGGAGGCTAGTACGGGAATTGAACGTGCACTGCTGGTCTTGTTCTTCATTACAAGCCAGCTGTTTAGCCCACTGTGCTAAACCAGCCCCTGGTACCAATACACTATCACCTCCCAATGACACCATCACCTCCCCACTCTATCACCACCTAGCCATGATGGCCAAAGAAAGTGTGTTCACAGTATGACCAAACAAATTGAGTATTTAACCTATTCCAATACACACTAATCTACTTAACTTTCTAACAGGTAGAAAGTTTCTTCCAATTGTAATAAGGCAAATTCCTTGTGCATGATTCTCCCAAAAAATGAAGGGTGATTCCCGTCAGTTGTGACGGCACAATCCTGATCAGTATTCACTCACTCTCAGTCATTCTTTTGGAGCTTGGGGTGTTTCTCACTGGGAAATCCACCTGGAGCAGGGAACTAAAGACGCTAGCAAGACCGGCACCTCCCAGATCGGGGTGCCATTTTTAAAGAGTGCCCACACCTCATATCCACATACATTGCAGCCCCAGGCAGACATTGGAAAGGGTCTAGAGGAGGTTCACAAGAATGATCCCTGGAATGAAGAGCTTGTCGTATGAGGAACAGTTGAGGATTTTGGGTCTGTACTCGTTGGATTTAAGAAGGATGAGGGGGGATCTTATTGAAACTTACAGGATAAGGCGAGGCCTGGATAGAGTGGACGTGGAGAGGATGTTTCCACTTGTAAGAAAAACTAGAACCAGAGGACACCATCTCAGACTAAAGGGACGATCCTTTAAAACAGAGATGAGGAGGAATTTCTTCAGCCAGAGGGTGGTGAATCTGTGGAACTCTTTACCGCAGAAGGCTGTGGAGGCCAAATCACTGAGTGTCTTTAAGACAGAGATAGATAAATTCTTGATTAATAAGGGGATCAGGGGTTATGGGGAGAAGGCAGGAGAATGGGGATGAGAAAATATCAGCCATGATTGAATGGCGGAGCAGACTCGATGGGCTGAGTGGCCTAATTCTGCTCCTATGTCTTATTGTCTTATTGGCAACACTCTCAACCCTCGATCCCAGAGGGGCAACGTCCCCTCCATCACTAAAGATCTTCATGAAAGATCCCTCCCTCCCACAGCATGCAGGCATGAGGGTGACCGGGCCCCACACCTATCCACCCTGGTAGGAATCAGGGCATAGCCCCCCACTTTCAGGTTCCTCCCATTTTAGTCCCCCCACACTTCATTAAATCCATTCATACCCCCATGGCCCCTCTCAGGCCACGCTCCTTGGCAGTGCCAACCTGACACACAGGCACTGTCCAAACACCCTAGCCGTGCCAACATGTCACCCCTTCAGCGCCAAGATGACACTGCTTGAGTGCCAGGTTGTCACTACCAAGTGCCAGGTTGGCAATGCCCACATGCTGGGCACTGCAAGGCCCTGCCCTGTCCCCGTACACCCGGGGGCTCCAATGGCCCCCGAGTCCCCAGTGTGGCCATCATGTCTGATCTCCATTTTCCGCAACCAGTACTAACTCACATCGGCCTGGCCAGTGGGGCCGGTGATTCCCGGGAGCTGGGAGAATGCAGCCTCAGGCAGGTTGTGCATATTCAATTGAATCTGATGGCTCATTTAAATATGATTATCTGGATCTCGCCCAGAGAGCGGGTAATCCAGATCGTGCCAGGGGCCGCAGATTGGGTGCACTGCATACGGCTCGGTACACAGCGTGAAGACCGTTTTTGGCCTCTCCCCTTATGCACCCAGCACAACGTGGCCAACGCCGGGCGCAACACGGTGGTGAAATTGTGCCACTTTATATTTCACCACCTTGCAAACTGGACTGCTGTTTTCAACAGATAATTGTCCTTAATCTTACCAAAGGAAACCATTGTGTTATATGGCGCATTTGATCATTGCCAATTACCCATGTTGGTCTCTCTAACCTTCTACGCTATTCGTAAAAACAGGAATCTACCCAGCTTTTTTAAAAGATGGATTGGCAGAGTGTTATTTCCTACTTGGCAGTCTGTTCACCATGCACTGTAGGGAAAAAAGAAATCCCTCTCATCCAACGTTGGGCATGGGCAGTAACGTAAATGGGCAATAACAAATTGGCAGATGGATTTCTCTCCCAGTTTGCACCAGACCCCCACCTTCCATCAATTTCATGCCCATTAACTTTGTGCTAACGCCCTCTAGCTCCCTTCTCGTCGCATTAGTTAAACCATCTGCTCAGATCCTTTGGATTCAATGTTGAACCAAAGACCCATCTGCTCATCCAAGTGGATGTCGACGATCCCATGACACTATTTTGAAGAAGGACAGGGAAGTTACTTCCAGTGTCCTGGATATTATTTATCCCTCAGCCCAGGTCACAGAAACAGATTAACTGTTCATTATTGCACTGACGTTTGGAGGAGCTTGCTGTGTGTAAATTTAGCTGCTGGATTTCCTACATTATAATAGTGACTACACTTGCAAAGTACCTCATCTAATTGTGAAGTGCTTTGGCATGTCTTGAGGTTGTGGAAGGCACTATATAAATGCAAGTCTTCCTTTTTAATCTACTTTTCCATTGCTAAGCAGAGAAAAGATTCTGAACCATGCCCCCCTCTCAATCGTTGTAGTTTCCCCTGTGCTTGTATGTTATACATGATGTGGAGATGCCGGCGTTGGACTGGGGTGAGCATAGTAAGAAGTCTTACAACAGCAGGTTAAAGCCCAACAGGTTTGTTTCAATCACGAGCTTTCAGAGCACTGCTCCTTCCTCAGGTGAATGGACCTCTCCATTCACCTGAGGAAGGAGCTGCGCTCCGAAAGCTCGTGATTGAAACAAACCTGTTGGGCTTTAACCTGCTGTTGTAAGACTTCTTATTGTGTGTTATAGTACACTCAGAAAGTCCACGCTGCTGTGACAACGGGAATGTTTACATGCATGTTGCAGTCACGGGGGAGGCTCCAACATTCTTTCCATTTTTTGTCCGACCAGGAGTCCCTCCTGCTCTTACAAACCGGCTTGCGTCGACTTTGGAAGGGTTTCTAGGTTGACACTTGACCTGTTTGACTACACTGTGAATAGGTTCTTGGAGGGGACTTGAACCTCCAACCTCTGGTTTGGAAGCAGGACAGCTACCCACCGGATCACAGGATCTTCCTCTCCTGTCCTCGTATTGGAAACAAAATCAACCCTAGAGTTCATCTTCATGGCTTAAATTATGGAATGTCACATAAAAGAATTAAGTCAAATGTTTTTGAGATTTGTTTCAGTTTTTGTTTAGCTCCGATAATAAAGTCTGCGCCCTGTTTAGATGTTTGCCATCAACATTCACATCAAAGCATTTTCCAGGTAAAAACCTGGCTGTCTATTTAACAAGAACCACAGTGCAGACTAAGAAACCCACTATAAATACATCCAGCGTTTTTTTCACTGAATTCATTCTGTCTCATTTTTAGGCTGGAATATCATCCCAGAAGTAGTTGTGGAAGAAATACCTAACCAAATCGATCAACGTTCTGGTGGCCATGACTAATGGGATCAAGGTAAAGGCTTATGATCTCTGCAACAGAAGATGGAGAATACCTGACGCCGATGGGGTGGGGAGACGAGGGAATCTGGGTCCATAACTCATTGTAGCAAGTTGTGAATGAGTTATGTAAGCCCATCTCACAAGTGTAATAAATAGCGTGTCACTGCTCGTCCTGTCAAGTATTCTGTCATTTGCACCTCTCTCTGCATTTAGTATTTTCAAAGGGTTTTCATTGTGGCCAATAACCTACATGTCATATCATTGTGAAAGTGTGTGCTTTGGAGGCTTACAATGTCTATTTATAGGCGAAGCTTGAGGCATGTGTAAGATTAGAAAATGTTATAGTCTCCGGATGAAAGCAAATTCAGAATTTTTTATTTCCACATTTTTAAACAAAGAGGATTTGACTTCCAATTTTAAACAAAGTATTTGAGATTTCTGGCACACCATCATGATTTTAAATAGCTGGATGCCTGAATTGATATCATGCAATTCAGACAAACCCAATGTCGGAAAAATGCGCCTGAGGACGTTGGAGATGGGGAAGAAAAGGTTGCCCTGAATTGAAATGCTAATTTGTATTATCACGGTGGCATGTTTTGCTGAGTGTGTTGTGTGCCTCAAGAGGAGTTGTTTGTTAGTCACGGGATGCTTGAGGCTGTACCGTGACGCTGGGGAGTCTGAAACAGCTGTAGGAGCAGCAACAGGGCTGAGACGCTGTCACAGTGCATTGTACAGCAGAATAACCATGTAATTAACTGCATATTACACTGCAGTACGCAACTTAATTTTATCTTCATTTATCTTAAAGTCAGCCATATAACTAAGGGACAAATCTAATTGAAACGGTTCTGTATCAAGTTGTAAGGTAAACCAATTGATAAGATTCTTTGTGGGAGCAAAACCGGAGGTGGTGGTAATTTGAAAATGTAACAATAATAATCTTTATTCGTGTCACAAGTAGGCTTACATTAACACCGCAATGAAGTTACTGTGAAAAGCCCGTCATCGCCACATTCCGGCGCCTGTTCGGGTACACAGAGGGAGAATTCAGAATGTCCAATTCACCTAACAAGCACGTCTTTCGGGACTTGTGGGGGAAACCGGAGCACCCGGAGGAAACCCACGTGGACACGGGGAGAACGTGCAGACTCCGCACAGACAGTGACCCACAATAATCAGAATAGACACCAAAGACAGCAACAAAGAACAATAAGTGCTTCAAAGTTCTTTTCATTGGGAAGTAATTTTTAAAAAAAGATGATCTGATCATTATGGCACTGTGGTTTATGGAGCATTGCAGTGAGCACAGTGCCTGTGGTATTTCCCACAGTGATTATACTTCAGAGGTCCTTCGTTGGGCGTGAAGCATTTTGGAATACCCTGGGGTTGTGAAATGTGGTGTGGAAATTATGTCCTTTCTTTCTCATTTTAGATTAATTGTTGAGTGCAGAACACAATTAAAAACGAACTTGAACTAACCATGAATAAAAATCTATATTTTTTTAATTCATTTTTATGAAATATGGGCTTCACTGGCTAGGCCAGCATTCACTGCCCATCCCTTATTGCCCTTGAGAAGGTGGAGGTGAGCTGCTTTCTTGAACTGCTGTAGTCCATGTGTAATGTAGGTACATCCACAGTGCTGTTGGGGAGGCGGGTTCCAGGATTTTGACCCAGCGACAGTGAAGGAACGATGCTATATTTCCAATCAGGATGGTGAGTGACTTGGAGGGGAACCTCCAGATGGTGGTGTTCCCAGTGGGTGAGGTGAGAGAGACTTCCCCTGACCTCAAACAGCATTTGATTGTGTGTGACATCAAGGAGCCCTAGCAAAACTGGAGCCTATGGGGATCAGGGGGAAAACACTCCATTGGTTGGAGACCTGGCACAAAGGAAGATGGTCATGGTGACTGGAGGTCAATCATCTCAGTCCCGGGACATCACTGTAGAAGTTCCCCAGGGTACTGTCCTTGGTCCAATCATCTTCAGCTGCTTCATCAATGACCTCGCTTCCAACACAAGGTCAGATTGTTGATGCTTACTGATGATTGTCCAAAGCTCATCACCATTCACAACTTCTCAGACACTGAAGCAGTCCACTGCAGCAAGACCTGGACAATATCTAGGCTTTTGTATATCCGAACTGGTGCCGGAATTTGTCGACTAGGGGCTTTTCACAGTAATTTCATTGCAGTTTTAACGTAAGCCTACTTGTGACAATAAAGATTATTTTAAAAAGTGGCAAATAACATTTGTGCCACACAAGTGTCAGGCAATGACCATCTCCAGTAAGAGATAATCAAGCCATTGCCCGAGGACAGTCAATGGCATTACCATTACTGAATCCTCAACTATCAACATTCTGGGGGTTACCATTGACCAGAAACTGAACTGGACCCAGCCATATAAATACTGTGGCTACAAAGCAGGTCAGAGACTAGGAAGCCTGTGGTGAGAAACTCACCTGACTCCCCAAAGTCTGTCCACCACCTACAAGACACGAGTCATGAGTGTAATGGAATACCCACTACTTTCCTGGATGCGTGCAGCTCCAACAAATTCAAGAGGCTTGACACTATCCAGGACAAAGCAGCCTGCTTGATTGACACCCCTTCCACAAACAAACATTCACTCCCACCACCATAGTAGCAGCCATGTGTATCATCTAATAGAGGCACTGCAGGAACTCACCAAGGCTCCTTAGGCAGTACCTTCCAAGCCCACGGCCGCCACCATCTAGAAGGACAAGAGCAGCAGATACCTGGGAACCCCAACACCTAGAGGTTCCCCTCCAAGTCACTCATCACCCCGACTTGGAAATATATCATCATTCCTTCACTGTCACTGGGTCAAAGTCCTGGAACTCCCTCCCTAACAGCACAGAGGATGTACCTACATCACATGGGCTGCAGCGGTTCAAGAAGGCAGCTCACCACCATATTCTCAAGGGATGGGCAATAAGTGCTGACCTAATCAGCTAAGCACACACGCTGTAAAAATGAATTTAATAATAAATCTGATGCCCTTGTCCTTCTCGATGATGGCGGCCGTGGGCTTGGAATGTGCTGCCTAAGGAGCCTTGGTGAGCTCCTGCAGTGCATCTTGTAGAAAATGCTAGCAACCAGGCCAGACAACATCAGTGAAGAGAGAAGTGGAGTTGATGGCCTTGATCTTACCGGCTGCAGATTAAGTAGGTGGCTGAGTTGGGGGGGCTGAAGTTTCAGATGAGACGCCAGCAAGTCTGGGTTTCCACACTTCCTTGGAGTTTTTACTGGAGTTCTAACTCCAGTGTGTGACTGTTGACACTGGTAGAATCTTGCCTTTCAGTCAGGCATGGAGCACTCTAAAGATGATGGCAGGACCAGGCCTTCAACCCTGGGAGGGTTGGGGGGAGAGGGGTAGTGGGGATATTATCCCTGTCCCAAAGTGAGATTCCAAATCCACTGGGGGCCATGTAGACATCTAGTTTTCTGTCAGAAAACTGACTACTTCAATAAGATCCAAGGCAGTTGACAACACCCTGGGCAATTCTACTTTAGTATGACTAAATGAAATCGAGTGTAAAAGCATATTTTGCAAAGAAATATTATTCGCATTTCAGCCCAGGCAGAACAAGACGAAGTCCAAGCATTGCAACATAATTTATCAGATGGTGTGGATGGATGCCTGGAGTTGATTACTCAGATGCAGTGTTGTGTAACTTGTATAATGACACCACCACCATAAACAGCGATATAAATAAAAATATGCCACCACACCCACACACAGAACTGCCACCTCATGTCTGCAATATGTTCTTGAACATCATACATCAGCTTCCACGAATTCTGAGCTCAGTCAGATTAACAGCCATCGTCGTGGTTTCACGAACGTCCTCCCTGCATCTTTTGGCTAAAGCCTTAAATATGCCCCACCCCCGTCCTTGTATGAACATAATTTCTTTGTCTGCCTTACTAACCTGTCATAATCTTGTACATCCCAATCAGAAGGTGGTTTTGTGGCTCTGTAGTTAGGGCCCAAACCTCTCAGCCAGACGTTCCGGCTTCAAGTTTCCTTTTTGGCTCGTGAAGAAGTCTTTGTGGTACCGTTTAATAGGTTGATAATCAGCCTGATAATCCTCCAGCCCTTCCCTGCCATTCTCTGAAGTGTATGTGTGGATATATGAAACTTCCAAACCTCTATCCTCTGCTCCAAGGCTTCTGTCACCTAACCTTGTAGCTAAAATCCCTTGTCCCTGATTCCCTCTGAATCAAGCAGGAGTGGTTTCTACATTAACTCTGGCGTCTCGCCTGTGTTGCCGAGTTTTCCCAGCACTTATAGTTCAGATTTCCATCAAGTGCCGCGTTTTGTCTTTGTGTTAGGAATGTACGAAGAATGTTGCTCGTTGATTTCTCACCAATTCCTTCAAATCTTTTTGTCCGATCAATACTCACCGGGTCAATTTCTGCAGACTTCTCTCTGCTTTTGGTTGCATCTTGTTGTTGTTGTTAGCTCTCCCAAAAAGCCTGTCTTGTGCTTTCCAGTGAGGACATTGGATCAGCAGTTACCATCGAGACCGAAGGTAGACGTGATATTGCTTTTCTTTTTCCAAGTTTCAACTTTTTTTGAGAGCATTGTTGGCGGGGAAACGACCAATTAAAAGGGACCATTATAAACCACTGAAGGAAAAAACAAACAGAGAGAAGAAAAGGGAGATTACACGTCAACAAGTCACCCATGAGGGATAACAAATGACAAAAGCAATTGTTTGGGTAATCCATCAAGCGTTTTATCACATGAATGAAAGTCTGGGCCAGCTGGCAATGACAAGTTATGTTGCCCACATGTCACAATAAAAAAGGTACATATTTTAGGTGTGCAAAGATTTCCACCATTCTGTTTTGATCCTCAGTCACTCAAATACATCTGAAGTGCGTAGTTTCCAGCAATTGCAATTTGGCTTACAATTTTTAAAATAATATTATTAATACAGTTTTTGCTAAATTATAAGTGCTTGATTCAAGCAAGTCATTGCTTTCAGGCATCAATCATTTTGGAACAAAACATATGTCGATAAAGATATTCTAAAGTGCTGTGTAACATTTAAGCAGACAACCATTCAGCAGTAGTTGTACATTCGGAGGTTTATTCAAAGAAAAGTCCGATCATTTGCAAATCTGACAGGTACGATTTAATTAGGAAAATGTTTCCAACAAATAAATTAAGCTCAGAAACATATTGTTCTTGCTTTGAACCCCAGTTTGTAGTAATCTGTTTGTGGAGGAGAACATGTTCCAAAATTGCAAGTTTTTTCAATTGAAATCCAAAGAGGATCGTCAGTCCTCATGTCACAGGATTGCTGCTGACCTAATGTTGTTGCTTGATTCTTGTGATGCTGGTAAAAAGAAGGGATATTCAGCGTTGGCAAGCTGTAAGCACAGAGTGCCTTTAACAGCTGGATCACACTGTATGGAGGGCACAGCATGTGGCAAACTGTTAAGGATAGAAATTTTTCTGCGCGTTATTTTAAAACAATTCGGCTAAGGGGCTCAGAGGATTTGCGTTGTAACAAGGTCACTAGCCAGTTCGTTTTGCATAGCTTAACGACTTTGTTCAGCTACCAAATGGACAAATTTCAAATACACTAAGCGGTCTTTAAACACAGCACACAAAAACTATGCCTGTTATTTTCACTCACGTGTATTTATATTTACTGGTGAGTAGCAGCAACTACGAAAAAAAACCTTTGACAGATGTGGAGTACAGACGTGCTACCGATCGACTTTCCTTTTCCAATTTTCTCCCTCTTCTGAACATAAGGAGTCAGAGACAATTCTCTGGGGACCAATGACCCTCACCCCTCACAAGTCACTCTTCATCCATAGCCCAGACAGCAGGCAATTCGGCCATGAGTTGTCACATAGCTAGACCTTATGATACCCTTGCTTGATATTTATAAATATATACTTTCCAGCAACACTAAATGGTTGGAAGGAGCAGAAACACTTGCTTATTTTTTCATTAGCTCGGGAATAGTATGTCTGTGCCATTGTGCCAACTAAGATTAGATATATCTGCTTTAGCTGCCAACTGAAGATTGGACCTTTGCAATCTATTTGTCTGATAAATCACAGTGGGCACTGCACTCAATTGAACCTATTAAGAGCAAACGAAGGGTGGCGCAGTGGTAGCACTGCAGTCTTAAGGCGCCGAGGTCCCAGGTTCGATCCCGGCTCTGGGTCACTGTCCGTGTGGAGTTTGCACATTCTCCCCGTGTTTGTGTGGGTTTCGCCCCCACAACCCAAAGATGTGCAGGTTAGATGGATTGAACACGTTAAATTGCCCCTTAATTGAAAAAAATGAATTGGGTACTCTATATTTATTTTAAAAAGGGCGAAAGAGAGGTAGGAATGGCAGTAGCGGAGTGTAGACCATTCGCCATCTCGAGTCTGTTCGGGCGTTCAATGTGAACACAGCTGATCTGTATTTTAATTCCATCTGCCCTCCATCTGCCCACCATGGCTCCATTATGCCCTTGTGGGACGTAAGATTTTTTTAGACTTAAAAAAAAATGAACTGACCAAGCCTGCAGTATTTTAGGGCAGAGGACAAGTTCTTCAATGTGAATTCTTCGATTGTCTTTTCCTCCCTCACACAATGCGCACACACTTTTCTATCTCCTGATCTTATGTAAAACTCAGATTCAACGACGAGCCCTAATGGTGCTCCTCTGTGCATGGTCCCTCCAAAGTACGGGCTTTGATTGTGCTGTGCATGCAGTTTGTGCAGAAATGCACTCAGCCTATTGCCAGAAAGATACAAATGGAACATAACCTAGTCTGTGACTCATATAAAGAGTCAGTGTTTAAGTCATTGCTGTGCATTGTGCATTGTGAGCTACCTTCTGTAAGGCAGAGCTAAAAAAAAAACCCTTTGATAAACTGTTTATAGAACTCGAGTGTGAACATGGAAACGTTTCTTGTAATCTTGCAAAGCAAATAATCTTCTCTGTGTCAGGAAGAAATAGAACCTGATAGTGTAACCATTAATATCGATTCAGTGAGGCCACAGGATTTTAAAAACTACAAGTTTTAAGTAGGGCCAGCTGATAATACAGCTTTATCTTTCTACCAGAATTACAGCCCAGAAAGATCAGAAAATAGTTGACTTTTGCAAGCCAATCCCACCAACCACATACCACCCAAAGTCCTGCTCCCACCCCTGCACCGCCCGCCCCCACCACCATCTCATCGGGAGAGATCTCTTCATTGTTGAATCCGATTGTCCCTTTGTGACGTCTAGAGGGTTGGCTTTCGTTGCTCTATTAAAAAGGCCATTCTATACAGAAACATTACAACATGGAAACAAGTCAATTAGCTCAACATTCCCCCTTTGAGTGTTTACCCTTCGCATAAACAAACAACATTGAGCACTTTTACCCATTCGGTTTCCATATCCCCTGATACCCTTCTCCTTCATTCACCTTTCCAAACTAAACTTCAATGTTCATGTCTGTGCCTCCAACACTGACCCTGGAGGTGGAATCTGCAGAGTCATGCATGTGTGTAAAGAGGTTTCACTTTCTCCCTGTTCTGAATCTCTCCATGGATTCTTCCGTCCTGCCCGCCGCAAGATCGCCACGGGTGGGAATTTCCGGTCGCTGGGCGGGCGCGGCTGGAGAATCCCATCTGGATTCTTTAGCATCGCATTTAACATCCCTCAACTAATGAAAACAAGCTTATGCCTTGTCATAATTTTGAACACTTGCACCTTGTCCCCTATCTTTTAACGTGTAATATTCAAGCAATGCTCTGGATTGAACATCTCTCTATAAGAACATAAGAAATAGTGGCTGCAGTCAGCCAATTGGTCTTTGAGCCCGGTCCATTATTCAATAACATCATGGCTTATTGTTGAACTCAGCTCCACCTTTTAACTCTATCCCCATGTCCCCCCGATTCACTTAATGAGAACATAAGATATAAATTGATCTTTCCGATGCTGCTTTTTTGAATGAAATGTCCGAATCTCTCCAGTCTTTCATCTTTGAGTTTGCCGCAAAGAGAATAAGGATGGAAGTGCCCACGCTCTGGATTTTTACAAACACAATGAGAGGTTTTATTACAGGAACAGAAGTTGGCCTCAGTTCCTTGAGGCTGTCCTGAGGTTAATGTGACCATGGCTGATCTGTGACCTAACTCCATGGGCCTTTGGCCCGGATCCCTTAATATTTGTGCCCAACAAAAATCTATCTCGGATTTAAAATTAACAACCGATCTAGCTTCAACTGCAGTTCGTGGGAGGGGGTTGCAAACTTCTATTTTATGATGGGTGTTGCAATCTAACATGGAGAACTGAAGCTTGCGCAAACACTCACTGCTGATGTGACGTATTCTCTGATACATAGCACACCACAACTCAAACCACTTACTGATCATCCTGGTGCCTCTCTCCTGCACTGCCTCCAGTATCTCTATTGGTGTCTTGACATTCAGAATAGGCTGCACCAATTTGATAAGGCTTGGGTACAACGTTGTCAGGGTCTACAACTTTCTTCAGAGGCCACCGTGGGGAGTTCGCACCAAGATCAGGAGAAATGTTCCGGGATGTCATTGCTTCATTACAAACGCTAGGGTTTGCTAGGTTTTCAACTGGCCATGAATGAACAACACCTTCTTTATTAGTATTAGAGACTTGGACATATTTTAATGCGGATGCAGACGTTGGCATAAATAGCTTCACTTACTACATGCCCCGACCAAATCTTTTTGTCAGCTTAACTATGCATCCCATGAACAAATGTATTGCTTTCATCCTATCATCAATTCATCTTAAGGGGACATAGGAAATAAGTGTTAGAGTAGGTAATTGAGCCGCTCAAGTATGCTGCAAAAGTCTATAAGATCATGGTTTCTTGGATCTCATTTCCATATTCCTGGCGAACCTCCATATTCCTCAATTCCCTTCGAGTCCAAGGGCCAGCTTGTCCCCACTTCTGGGTTACACATCTTCCTACATCGCCAGCCTTTCAGCAAGCGGAATTTTCCAGGGGTCGGGACCTTAATTGGCCGAAAGACTATTGGCCTAAAAGCTATCCAATTAGGTAAGCCCAAGGTGTGAAAACGGGCGCGATTCTCCGCTGCCCACGACGGGTCGGAGAATAGTGGGAGGGCGTCCCCGACATTTTTCCCGCCCTCCCGCTATTCTCCCCCCCCCCTCCCCCGACGACCGCCCCACAACACGAATCGCTGCTCGCCATTTTTTACGGCGAACAGCGATTCTCCCCAGGCCGATGGGCCGAGTTCCCAGGCCTTTACGGCCGTTTTTACGGCAGCAAACACACCTGCTTGCTGCCGTCATAAAAACGGCCGCAACATGCCCGTTCTGGGCATCCAGGGCCCCGATTGGCACGGCAGTACCACGGCCGTGCCAAGAGGGGCATGGGCCCGCGATCGGTGCCCATGTAACGGACGCACTCTTTCTCCCTCCGCCGCCCCGCAGGATCAGTCCGCGGGGCGGCCGAGGGAGATGACGGCCCCGCGCATGAGCGGGTTGGAGCCGTCCAATCCGCGCATGCGCGGCTGACGTCATCGTGTGCGTCAGCCGGCGTGACACTTGGCGCGCGGACTTAGCGACGGTCGCTAAGGCCGCGATGCCGTGGTTCACGGGGCCCCGCTGCTAGCCCCGCCCGGGGGAGAGAATCGGGTCCTGGGAGGGGGCGCGGAGGCTGCCGTGAAACACGGCCAGTTTCACGGCAGCCTTTACGACTCGCCGCATTTGCGGAGAATCGCGCCCCGAGGTGTCTACAGGTTAAAAGGCTGCCTCCATTCTGCCCTGTTTTGAGACATGAGAATCCAGCTTCATCTATCTATTGCTCAAAAATGCTAGCTATCAAAAAGCAAAATATATATAGTAATTGATTTTGAGTACAACATATAACACTAGAGATTGGGGTACGCTAGGAAGAAGACAGAGTATGTTATTGAACCACAATTAAATAGACAAAAAATTAAGCAAGGAGAAATTGGCTGTGCTTTCTTATTCAAAGGATAGGATTCCTATTTTCTACTTCAAGTGAAAATATATGGCTGAAGGCCATAGAGATTGGAGATTCAAAACAGAAACCATTTATTTATTTCACAACTAGTTACAGGGAGAATATATTTAACACTGTTGCAGTTATCAAAGGCTAAATCCAATATCGGGCAAAAGTGGAATTTGAATGTGCTACATTCTGCAAGGTACTCGAGGAGTAGATGATGTTTTTAAATAATCAGAGTTTCTACTCCTTCAGGACAGTGAACTTAATTCAAAAATATATTTCTGTTCTCAGTGTTGGGATATTAATTTAAAGAACATGGTTATCCAATAACATCTTATTAGAAAGAAATACAACTTTTAAAATCTCATCATCTTCTATTCAATTCAAATTTTATTGTCTGCTCTGAAGTTCATTGCGGGCACATTGTGTGATATTTCCCAAAATTAAAAGCTACACATTTTAGTGCTGCGTTTTACAAAATTAACACATGCAGAAGTTGAGACTGACTGCTTTCAGCGAATAGATATTTTTCAAACTGATCCTGCCTCCATTACATGGTTCTGTTCCCCCACCTCCTGCCATACCAGAGCATTCCCGGAGCAGAAGGAGGCCATTCGGCCCATCGAGTCTGCACCAGCCCTTGGAAAGAGCACCCCACACCTCCACCCTATCCCCGTAACCCAGTAACCCCACCTAACCTTTTTGGACACTAAGGGACAATTGAGCGTGGCCAATCCACCTAACCTGCACATCTTTGGGCTGTGGGGGAAAACCGGAGCACCAGGAGGAAACCCACGCAGACACGGGGGAGAACGTGCAGACTCCACACAGACAGTGACCCAAGCCGGGAATCGAACCTGGGACCGTGGAGCTGTGAAGCAACTGTGCTAACCACTGTGCTACAGTGCTGCCCTACAGCAGCTCTAACACCAGGAAGCTGCTGGACCCAAGCCACCTTTGCTGAAAATTGGAAAACCTACTGGGAACAGGCTCACAATAAGCCCACAATGATCTAAATTACCTCATTAATGGGAGCAGGTAGGTTCAGAGACCCACTCCCTCCCCACCCTTGGGTAAATGGCGGAGGTGGGAGTTTTGCCTTTTTCACTCGGTGGCCATTTTGTTTGCCAATCCACCTCCTCTCCCGCCCATCGGGGAAGGGAAAGTTCCAGCTCAACAGTCCGACAACCACAGTCTTCAATATGCTCAAAAACTGATGCAGTATTATTCAGATGGTATCCATCAGCGGTTAAGACCAGTCTTGCCTCTGGAGATATTTGTCATCGCAATGCTCCTTAAATGATAGTATAACACTTGAGATGCATTTATTAATCTGTTACCATTCTCTAAGCGTGACTTTTCCAGGACACCCTGAGGAACTCCTATCTTCATACCCCCCTCTGCGCACGATAGGCTGTCACACATATCGGCCGTCTGCTACTCAGTCATCTGCACACAACATCTGAATCAGGGGACGTAATTCTAAAAGAAACAGAATTTACTACAGCACGATGCTGTCATTGTATCAGAAGAAATAGAAGGAAATCGTATGACCCATTGTATCCTCTCTGTCCATTATGTGACATTCTAGAAATGTACAGCATGTGAAGAGTTAATGTCATGTTACAAATAACCACTAGATGGAGCTAGGGACAGTACTATAAAAGGCACTGACTCTTAGCTTTTGGGAGAGAATGGAGTAGAGGAGAGGAGACTGGAGTGAAGTGTATAGTAGAGCTAGAGAGGATAGAATACAATTACAGTTAGAATATAGAGATAGTGTTAGTGAGTTTAATATAATCTATTTGTTTACTGAAGGAAGAAGTGTCGAACTTTTATTTAAGTAGTGCAAATAAATGTAGCTTCGCTGATTAACCTAGCTTCAAGTGTCTTTGTGAACACTACGCTTTCCATCCTTACGCCAACGTCACAGAGATCACCACACATTACAGGAAACACCCTCCGCATCAGCCAGTCTGAGTCAAGGTCACATTGTTTGCAAGAGGCAACATCATCATCGTTACTCCTATGAAAAAGAATCATCAACTGGACAAAATAGGTAGCTGTTGCTGGCTGGCAGGATTCCAGTTGCAAAGGCCTGCTCCTTTAAGACAAAAGGGTGTTGGGGATTTGCAGATCAACTCCATGGCAGTCATAGGGCGGCACGGTAGCACAGTGGTTAGCACTGTGGCTTTGCAGCACCAGAGTTGTAGGTTCGATTCCCGGCAGGGGTCACTGTCTGTGCGGAGTCTGCACGTTCTCCCCGTGTCTGCGTGTGTTTCCTCCGGGTGCTCTGGTTTCCTCCCACAAGTCCCGAAAGACGTGCTGTCAGGTGAATTGGACATTCTGAATTCTCCCTCAGTGTACCCGAACAGGCGCCGGAATGTGGCAACTAGGGGATTTTCACAGTAACATCCTTGCAGTGTTAATGTAAGCCTACTTGTGACAATAAAGATTATTATTATTAAGAATGGAAAGCATTTACACTCAATTCCAATTCAACCAGTCGGAAAGCAGATTAGTCTAGCTTTGCTCTGATTAAATTTCACCGACCTGAAAAATCGCTGGCTTTGAAAGTAGATCAAGGCAAGCCAGCAGCACGGTTCAATTCCCGTACCAGCCTCCCCGAACAGGCGCCTAGAGGCTTTTCACAGTAACTTCATTTGAAGCCTACTCGTGACAATAAGCGATTTTTATTTCATTTCATTTCATGTCGTCTCTGTTTTTCTCGCTCCAGATGCTGCCAGACCTACTGAGAATTTCCAGCACGTTCTGTTTTTATTTCGGATTTCCAGCATCCCCTGTGATTTGCTGTGATGTTAGGTTTGGTTTGTGATGCGTTGGCGTTCACCGTGTCTGCATTCGATGAAGGAGGTGAAACATTGGCTGGGTGGTTATTAGGTCAGTTTATCACCTGCTGTTCCCACCGAGAAATACTCTGATATTCGCAGGGAAAGGTCTTGGCTGAAAGTCTGAACATCTGTTTATAAAGAAAAGCGTGACATCAAGATTGGGCAGACAAGGAAAGATTGGGCAGTGCTTTCCCTGGCATCTCCCAGCAGGAGAAATGCTCCCAATTTAGGACCTTGCCGTGATTGACAGCTCCAACCAAAGCATGAGGAAATTGAAGATTACAGTCAACTCACGGCGGCACACCCCATGACAGTCAGCATGGTTCCCTCACAGCGCCAGGGACCTGAGTTCAATTCCGGCCTTGGCTGACTGTGTGGGGTTTGCATGTTCTTCCCGTGTCTGCCTGCTTTTTCTCTGGGTGCTGCACAGTCCAAAGATGTGCAGGTTAGATGGGGTGATGGGGATCGGGTGGGGGAGCTGGCCTAGGTAAGGTGCTCTTTCAAAGGGTCAGTGCAGCGTTGATGGGCCAAATGGCCTCCTTCCGCGCTGCAGGGATTCTATGATTCTATGGTTCTAGTTTCCTCCTGACACAAACTTATGTCTTCCTCATTTTCAGCCAGGTTCAAGGAATCTGGGTGTTTGTAATGAATCCTTTCCCTCCATGGAGAGGGTCCATTTCCTGGAGATACCCTTCAACCTCAGATAGCAGCACATTAGCTTACATCCTGCAGCAGAACCATCAGCTCTCTTGCAGTACATCGAAGAGCTGCTCACGTGTTTCCAAGGTGAACAGTGAGGTGAGTCTTTTTGTCCTTAGAACAGCCTCCCTTTTCGTGGAAAGCTGCAGCCCTCTAAAAGGTGCTCTCACACCAGACTTTGATTCACTCAGCAAGAGGGAAACAAACTGAGTGTTCTGCGCAAATGGTTTCTTTGCCTGTGTTTCATTCAAAATAGGAGACAAAGCTTGCATTGCAGAGTTAGATGCAGACTGCGCCGCTGTGCTACAAGGCACTGACTCATTAAAGTTCTGGGAAGCACAATTCCATGAATACAGGGTCAAAATTGGGGCTTATTATCTATATCTTATCTATTGTCGCCACAATCCATCTGGTTTTCCAGCAACCTGGTGTAAACAAAGATTGTAACTTTAACAATGAATGATTCTGTGAATTAAAAATTAAATTGTCATCTGTTGTAATAAGCAAAATTCTCAGCCTTTGTATATTCTCTGGAGTAATATATCACTATTGCACAAAGAGATATTACAATGGAGGCTCTTTGATAGCTTTGACAGTTAGTCTATGTCAAGGCAAAGTAAAATACCCACTTTTCAATTTGACTGTGGAGCAGCAAGCAGAGGCTTTTAAAGGACGCAGACAGCTCCCCCCCACCCACCCACCCACCAGGAGAAATTGACCCGCTCCATCCAAACCTGCCCCGTAGTCATAATATGTCGAGAGCAGGTTAATGTGGGTCCCAGTACCCCAGCAGCACCAAGGAGCCCAGTAACGGATGCTGCTGGGGCTGGCACCCAGTCCCAAGCAGAAGACCCAATAGATTCCGGAGTAAGGTGAGTCTGTGTTATTGCGCGGGAGGAGGTTGGGGGAGTTGGTGGGGCTGATTTTGGAAAGCAGGTGGGTAGGATAGTGGGTTACTATCTTAGATGGGCTGCCCCTGATGTTTAGCGCCCCCACCCCCACCCCCGGCCTCCACAAGGAGAGTTACCTCCACTTCCTTCCAACCTTCTAAAACTATTTTTTTTTTAAAGTTCTGCCCACTGCCACCCGTCTGCCCAGGCTAACACATTATAGAGTTGGCAGCATTTTGTCAGAGCCAGCGAGGCCGAGAGATTCCAGGCGGCCGATTGATCAGTATGGCTAAGTGGGTTCTTAAACTCACTTAATCACTTAGTCGGGTTAGATCTGGTTAGATTTGGTGGGGCATAACAGGCGGCGGGAATCCCGGGGGCGGCTTCTCCCCGAATCTACCGGCCGTGTCCCCCTCCAATTCGGGCGGGATTAACTTTCCTAGCTACTTTCTGTACCTACATAATAGCCTTTTGTAATTCATGCACTAGGACACTCAAGTCCCTCTGCATCTCAGAACTCTGCAATCTATCTACATTTAGAAAATAAGCTTTGTTATTCTTCCTGCCAAAATTGACATTTGCCCCATTTGCAGATATTTGCCCACTCACTTAACCTATCTATGTCCTTTTGCAGCCTCCTTACATCCTCTTCACAATTTACTTTCCTACCTATCTTTGGATCGTCATCAGCAAATTTAACAACCATACCTTCAGTCCCTTCATCCAACTCATTTATATGCATTGTAAATCATTGAGGCCACAGCACAGATCCCTGCGGCACATCACTCGTCACATCCTGCCAACCAGAAAAGATCCACATATGCCAACTCCCAGTTTCCTGATAACTAGCCAATCTTCAACCCATGCAGATATGTTACCCCTACACCATGAACTTATCTTCTGCAATAACCTTTGATGTGACTACTTATCAAATGACTTCTGGAAATCTAAGTACAGTACATCCACTGACATCCCTTTATCCACACACATGTGGCTCCTTCAAAGAACTCCAATAAATTAGTTCTAATTACATGACTGCCCTTTCACAAAACCATGTTGACTCTGCCTTATTGCCGTGGATTTTTCCAAGTGCCCTGTTATAACATCTTTAATAATGGCCTCTAATATTTTCCCTATGACAGGTGTTAGGCTATCTTCCATTTGCTATCTTCCAATATAATGGAACCTTATCCAAAAACTTTGGAATTTTGGAAAATATAAATTAATCTGTCAACAACGTAATTTGCCTATTCTTTCAAGACCTTAGGGTGAAGTCCATCCAGACCCGGGTGTTTGTCAACCCACAGACACAACAATTTACTTAATACCACTTCCCTGATGATTGTAAGTTTCCTTAGTTCCTCCCTCCCTTCTATTCCCTTATTTACAGCTGTTCCTGGGATGTTACCTGTGTCCTCTCTAGTTTAACTGATCCCGTAACAGCCTCCCCGAACAGGTGCCGGAATGTGGCGACTAAGGGCTTTTCACAGTAACTTCATTAAAGCCTACTCATGACAATAAGCGATTTTCATTTAATTTCATTTCAAAGTACTGTTTAATTCATCTTCCTTAGCTCCAATTTCCATTATCAGTTCCTCAGACGCACTTTCTATAGAACCAAGATTCACTTTGTTAACACTTTTCTAATTTAAATATTGATAGAAACTCTTTATATTACTAGCTAGCTTTCTCTTGTTCTCTAGGTTTTCCCACATGATCATTTTTTTTTGTCATTCTTTGATGTTCTTTATATTCTTTCAAATCTTCTGACCTGTCATTCGGTTTTACACAAATATATGCTCTTTGTTTAATGATGTCTTTAACTTATTTAGTTAACCATGGACAACTGGCTGTCCCCGTTCTTTCTCCTTGGAATCCCTAGTTTCCCTTCAGAAGATGGTGGTGTGCTGCCTTCCTGAACTGCTGCAGTCCCTGAGATGTAGGTACATCCAGAGCATTGTTAGGGGGGAGCTATTGCAGTGTTTAACCCTTCCCACCAGTGACTACACTTCAAATGTACTTTGTCAGCTGTCAAGCACTTTGGGATGTCCTGAGGATGTGGAAGGCGGTTAGCAAATGCAAATCTTTCTTTAAGTCATTTAAAAAAATTCATTGACAGGGCATAGTATCGCTGGCTGGGTCAGCCCTTATTGCCCGTCCCTAACAGCCTCCATTTGAGAGAGTCAACCACATTGCTATGGATCTGGAGTCATATGTTGGCCAGACCAGATATAGGCAGAAGATTTACTTGCTTAAAGGGCATGAGTGAAACAGATGTTTTTTTAATGACAGTCGGTAGTGGTTTCATGGTCGCCATTAGACTTTTAATTCCAAACTTTTTTTAAGTTGCAGGATTTGAACCCAGGAACCAGGGCCGGGATTCTCCAAGCCCGCGGCGGGTCGGGGAATTGCCATTGGTGTTGAAAATTCCCGCCATGCTGCTCCGACGCCAGGGCACGATTCTCCGGCGACCGGCGAATCGGCACCAGTCGAGCGACGCCGGTCAAGGGCCGTTGAAAGAGGCCCCCGCGACGATTCTCCGCGGTCGACCGGCCGAATTCCCGCCAAGTTCCGCCGGCGTGGTTCACATATGGTACCACCCGGCGGAAGCTCGGACCCACGGCTGCGGTGGCCGTCCTGGTGGGGGCGGCATCAGATTCCAGTGGGGGCGTGCACGACAGCCAGGCCCGTGATTGGGGGCTACCGATTGGCGGGCGCGCGATCTGGGGTGAGCCTGCCTTCTTCTGCACGGGCCGCTGTGTCGCAACGCCATGTTGTGCGGCTCCAGCGTGGAAACGCCCACCACATGCGTACGCCGGCGTGAAAACGATCACGACGCATATGCGCGGACCTGCGCTGGCACTGCAGGGCTGCATATCAGCGCCGACCCCGGCGCAGTGCTGGCCCCCTGTGGGCCATTGAATCGCTGGGCCAAGAGGCCCATTGATGCCAGCGTGAAACACTCCTGTGATTACGCCAGCGTCAACACGTAGCTGGGATTTTGGAGAATCCTGGCCCAGATCTTGCCCTGTGTCTCTGGATTACTAGTCTACTGCCTCTGCCAAGCTTTATTAGGTGGAAATTTACACTGGTGAGATTTTCATAGAAACGTAGAATCATATCATTTACAGTGCAGAAGGAGGCCATTAGGCACATCGAGTCTGCACCGGCTCTTGGAAAGAGCACCCTACCCTGTCCCACACCTCCACCCTATCCCCATAACCCAGTAACCCCACCCATCACTAAGGGCATTTTTGGACACTAAGGGCAATTTAGCATGGCCAATCTACCTAACCTGCACATCTTTGGACTGTGGGAGGAAACTGGAGCACCCGGAGGAAAACCACGCACACACGGGGAGAACGTGCAGACTCCGCACAGACAGTGACCCAAGCCAGGAATCAAACCTAGGACCCTGGAGCTGTGAAGCAATTGTGCTAACCACTATTGCACCGTGCTGCCCACACTGCAGTCAATGGACCTTTGAATGTCTTGCCGCAACTTCCAGCCCCACACCTCTGCGACAGGGCCATAGCATTCAGCCAATGATGTTGCAATGTGTAGCATTTTCCAATCTTCCTAATGTTATATTTAAATCTGACGTTCCTCACTTGAATTCTCGTTGTTTAAAGTACTGTTTACTCTGCCAGACATCAAACTGTACAACTTTTGAAGCCATTAAATTAAAGTGAACCAAACTGTAATTCAAATGAAGTTAAACAGCTGGAAATATTGACAACATAAATCTTAGTTCACACTATAAGGGAATGAAGGAACACCTCGGGTGAACCTGGCTTAAAGCAGTTATTTTCAACGTGGAACAGCACTGGAGTAGGTTCAAGCAACTTCATTCTGTGTGAAATGACTATGATTCTAAGAGCTAAGCTTAAAATGGAGAGGAGAAAGATTCCAGAGCAATTGTGAAACCAGGTCAAGTATTTCTGAACAAAGAACAGTCTACAATTTCAGGCTGGGACATTTAATCAGTTCAGTATGAAGATACGGGACCAATTCTGTGGTTACAGCATTATTGAAGCACTGAATCAACATCAGACAATTGGTTTTATTAAAGATAAAACATGACAAACTACTACAAGTTCTTTTGGACTGGATCTCCAATGCTATAAATGTTTATTTTTGTTATTTATTATTTGTGTTATGTTTATTTATCCAATGCTGATTTTGTGCCACTTTCTGTCCTTCATCTATCTCCTCCTGTCTCATCTCTTTTCAGCTCCCCGCGACTGTCTTTGGAAAGTGCCAAGCGAAAAATTTGACTGAGGCATGGCGATGCAAGGGTTCCAACCACATTCTGATAATATCACAGAGACACCGGGCGGAATTCTCCGCTCCCTACGTGGCGTGGGAGAATCGTGGGAGGGCCTCCCGACATTTTTTACATCTCACTGGTGCCCCCAGCGATTCTCCCCCCCCAACTCGGAAAAATTGACACTCGCCGTTTTTCACGGCGAACGCCGATTCTCCGAGCCCGACGGGCCGAGCGGCCAGCCTTTCACACCCGTTTCACCACGGCAGCAACCACACCTGGTCGCTGCATTCGTGAAACAGGCGCCAGATGCCCGTTTGGGGCATCTAGGGGCCCGATTTGGACGGGAGCACCGCGACTGTGCTCGGGAGGGAATAGGCCCCGCGATCGGTGCCCACCGATCGTCGGGCCAGCATCCAAAAC
Organism: Scyliorhinus canicula; assembly: GCF_902713615.1. NCBI lineage: Eukaryota > Metazoa > Chordata > Chondrichthyes > Carcharhiniformes > Scyliorhinidae > Scyliorhinus > Scyliorhinus canicula. The sequence goes on along the minus strand of NC_052156.1, from coordinate 162,256,165 downwards.
GGACGCACTCTTTCCCCTCCGCCGCCCGGCAAGATCAAGCCACCACGTCTTGCCAGGCGGCGGTGCAGAAAGACGGCACCGCGCATGCGCGGGTTCATGCCGTCTGCGCGCTGTCATCCGCGCATGCGCGGGTTGGAACCGGCAACCCGCGCGTGCGTGGATGACATCAGAAAAGCGCCATTTCCGCGTCATTTCCTGCGCGACAAGGTCGCGGCCGGGAACGATGGGGGTCCACTCCTAGCCCCCTGGGTGGGGGTGAATTAGGTGCGGGGAGCGGGCCCCAAGGCCACCGTGAAGCTCAGCCGATTTCACGACGGCCATCCCGATTTTTATTGGCAGCGGAGAATACCGCCCACCCTATTTCCACCTTAGTAACTGATGTGTTGGGTACTCTGGATCCGTGGAGACTGCGTCTACCTCAGCAGTAACACATACAGGCTACCAACACTTGAAATAGTACAACACTATTTTATTAAGCTAGAAACTGTTGAACATACTTTCACTGTGGGTCGACACTATGTTAGATTAAACTAAAGACCTATGCCTATCCTAACCAGTCTATGCACTCAGCACATGGTGAAGATCTGTGCTACAAGCTGTGAGCTCTGTCCTTCTGAGAGGCTGCATCCCCAATGAGCGGGAAAACTGATGCCCTCTGTGTTTATAGTGAGTGTGCTCTAACTGGTGATTGGCTGCGGTGTTCTGTGTGTTGATTGGTCCTGCTGTGTGTCAATCAGAGTGTGTGTCTGCACCATGATATACTGGTGTATATTATGACAGTAACATTGCCCGACTTCATCTCATGTCTCCGCCCATCTGTTACTGAAGCTCTCTCCCATGCCTTTGTTACTTCAAACCTGATTATCTCAATGGACTCGGATGGTTTCCCACATTCCACCCTCCACAAAACTGAGACCATCTGAAACTTTGCTTCCCGCCTCCTTATTTGTCCCGTTCCCCTATCAGCCCTGCATGCACTGGCCTATGTTGGCTCCTAGTCAAGCAATATTGCGAGTTCAAAACATTCATCCCTGTTTTCAAATTCTTCCAAAGCCTCCCCCCTCCCTATCTATGTAACCTCCTGATATATCTATGCGCATTTAATTCTCACATCTGATTTTAATCACGTCACCTACGGCAGTTATACCTTCAACTGCCTGAGCCATAAACTCGGGAATTCCATCCCTACATCCCTCTCCCTCTCTATTTTGCTTTCCTCTTTTGATACGCTCCCAACCTACCTCTTTGACAAAACTTTGGTAATCTGAAATGATCATCTCCTGATGTGGTTTAGTGCCATATTTTGCTTTATAACATCCTTTTAAAATGCCTTGGGATAATTTCTTACATTAAAGGCGCTGTACAAATATAAGTTGTTGCTGTTGGCCTCAGACGCACGGGGAGAATATTTCCACTGATGTCCATGTGTTAGTTTTTGAGGTCTCCTACCATTTATGTTGAGGGTCTCGATGTGGACCTCAAGGGGTCTATCTCTATTCCATCTAGGCTAAGCAAGATATTGAGAATGCCAAGGGTTCAGGTTGAACACAATTACATGAGGTTTATTACTGGCTAACAACTTTATACAGCTCTTCATAGCCTTTCATCTAGCTAGGGTCCTAAGGGTTACATAGGTTGATTAATTGGCTATATGTTGACTCATAGGTACAAATGAAGTTTTACTGATACAGAGTTACAGGCAGTAGTGAATTTCTGCAGTAGGAATTACAGGTAATAGTCAACATCTAACATGAAGTCTGAAGCTTTTATCCTGTAGTCTTACACCCAGTGAGGTCACTATGCAACATCTTAAAGGTTATGTCATTGCCTGTATTGGCATGTATACAATCCTGCGACATTTGCAGCATTGACATCACAACATTGTCCACATCGGCATGTATATAATATCACAACATTGGCCACATTGACATACAAGATCGCAACATTGTCTGCATCAACATGTATATAAGATCACAACATTGTCTGCATCAACATGTATACAAGATCACAACATTGTCTGCATCAACATGTATACAAGATCACAACATTGTCTGCATCAACATGTATACAATATCACAACATTGGCCACATTGACAATGGCTCTGACATCCATCATCATGAAGTGCTTCGAAAGGTTAGCCATGGCACAAATCAACTCCAGCCTCCCGGATTGCCTTGATCCACTACACTTTGCCTACCGCTGCAACAGGTCCACAGCAGCCACCATTTCCATGGCCCTGCACTCTACCCTGGAACACCTAGATAACAAAGACACCTATGTCAGACTCCTATTTATCGACTACAGCTCCGCCTTCAACACCATCATTCCTACGAAACTCATCTCCAAACTCCGTGGCCTTGACCTCGGCTCCTCTCTCTGCGACTGGATCCTGAACTTTCTAACCCACAGGCCACAATCAGTAAAGATAGGCAACAACATCTCCTCCACGATCATCCTCAACACCGGTGCCCCACATGGCTGTGTCCTCAGCCCTCTACTATACACCTTATACACCTATAACTGTGGCCAAATTCCCCTCCAACTCTATTTTCAAATTTGCTGAAGACACCATCGTAGTGGGTTGGATTTCAAACAATGACGAGACAGAGTACAGGAATGAGATAGAGAATCTGGTGAACTGGTGCGACGACAATAATCTCTCCCTCAATGTCAACAAAACAAAGGAGATTGTCATCGACTTCAGGAAGCGTAGTGGAGAACATGCCCCTGTCTACATCAATGGGAACGAAGTAGAAAGGGTCAAGAGCTTCAAGTTTTTAGGTGTACAGATCACCAACAGCCTCCCCTGGCCCCCCCATGCGGACACTATAGTTAAGAAAGCCCACCAACAACTCCACTTTCTCAGAAGACTAAGGAAATTTGGCATGTCAGCTACGGCCCTCACCAACCTCTACAGATGCCCCATAGAAAGCATTCTTTCTGGTTGTATCACAGCTTGGTATGGAGCCTGCTCTGCCCAAGACCACAGGAAACTCCAAAAGGTCGTGAATGTAGTCCAGTCCATCACGCAAACCAGCCTCCCATCCATTGACTCTATCTATAATTCCCGCTCCTCAGAAAGGCAGCCAGCAAAATTAAGGACCCCACGCACCCCAGACATACTCTCTTCCACCTTCTTCCGTCAGGAAAAAGATACCAAAGTTTGAGGTCACGTACCAACCGACTCAAGAACAGCTTCTTCCCTACTGCCATCAGACTTTTGAATAGACCTACCTCGTATTAAGTTGATCTTTTCTCTACACCTTGCTATGACTGTAACATTATATTCTGCAGTCTCTCCTTCCTTCCCTATGTACGGAATGCCTTGTTTGTACAGCATGCAAGAAACAATACTTTTCACTGTCTACTCATACATGTGACAATAATAAATCAAATCAAAAATCAAATAAAAAAATGTACACAATATCACAACGTTGTCCACATTGACATGTATACAATATCACAAAATTGTCCACATTGGCATGTACACAATATAACAACATTGTCCACATTGACATGTATATAATATCACAACATTATCTGTATTATCATGTGTACAATATCATAACATTGTGTACATTAACATGTATACAATATCATAACATTGTCCACATTGGCATGCATACTATATCACACATTATCGGTATTGTCACCAACATTGTCCACTTTGGCATGTATACTATATCACAACATTATCCACATTGACATGTGCACATATCACAACATTGCCTGTACTGTCATGTGTACAATATCACAACATTGTCCACATAGGCATTTATACAAAAAAACATCACCCACATTGTCATGTATACAATATCACAATGTTGTCTGTATTGACAGGTATACAATATCACAACATTTTCCACATTAGTGTATATACAGCATCACAACATGGTCTGTGGTGGCATGAATACGATATCACAAATTGTCCACATTTGTACAGATGCAACATCTCAACATTATCTGTGTTGGCATGTATACAATATCACAACATTGTCAGCATTATGTCTGCATGAGCACCTATTTTGTATCAGCATGTGTACAATAAAGCAACATTTTCTGCATTAACATGTTTCCAACCACATCTTCTGTAGTGGCATGTATATAATTTCACAACATTGTCTGTGCCTGCATTAGCATGTATACATTATAAGAAGATTGTCTGTAGTGGCATGTATATACTATCACATCATTGTCTGCATTAGCATGTATTCAACTTCACATTAGTGATGTGCTATGCAAAGCTAAATGCCTCCCATTTCTAACTTTCAGTGAAATGGCCCCATGCTCTTATAGAATATATTTGTGTTTCAATTGTTTACATTGTCACAAACACACAGCGACCAAAGGAAATCCGCTTTCATGGATTCATACCTCTTAAACCGAACAAGGATAGCTGACAAAGTTGATTCAATATTATTATTTGTGAAAATTCATAAATTGCAAATTCAAAGAACAAAGAACAAATAAAAGTACAGCACAGGAACAGGCCCTTCGGCCCTCCAAGGCTGTGCCGACCATTCGGCCCGTCTAAACTAAAATCTTCTACACTTCCGGGGTCCGTATCCCTCTATTCCCACCCTATTCATGTATTTGTCAAGATGCCCCTTAAACGTCACTATCGTCCCTGCTTCCACCACCTCCTCCGGCAGCGAGTTCCAGGCACCCACTACCCTCTGTGTAAAAATCTTGCCTCGTACATCTCCTCTAAACCTTGCCCCTCGCACCTTAAACCTATGCCCCCTCATAATTGACCCCTCTACCCTGGGAAAAAGTCTCTGGCTATCCACCCTGTCTATGCCCCTCATAATTTTGTAGACATCTATCAGGTCGCCCCTCAAGCTCCCTCATTCCTGTGAGAACAAACCGAGTTTATTCAACCTCTTCTCATAGCTAATGCCCTCCATACCAGGCGACATCCTGGTAAAATTGTGCAGATATGATTCCAGGAAACAATTATTCTCAAGAAAGAGAAGGGATGAGGTTTTTGAAGAGAGAGGGCACCAAATCTACCGGAAAGGCACTAATGGCCTTTTCTGCCTCTTATGCCATTAATGGGAGGGCTGTACATGTGTTACAAATCATCACCTAAATCCGTACAGTGGCTGAAGATATGGTTTCAGACAGAGACAGCAAAATCAATTGTGTGAGAGTAAATGGAAATGATTAACACAAAGCATATTAGTTATTGGAGATAGCAGTATGACACTCAGAATTAATGGTTAGGCAAATACAGAACAATATGAATTATAAACCAGCAGCTCGTGGATGAAATGGAGAGGAGGAGTTAGTACTACAGTTGTATTCAACTATGGTCGTTCTAAGGACTTTAAATTGAATAACATATATACTGATATACAGAATCTTAATGCAATCAAATAAAATTCCTTTATTTTCTATTTCAATAGATGCATTAACTCTTGAAAAACAGATTTGTTTTAAATGGATTGACATGCTTTAGAATAGTAGATACATATTTATATGAAAACATTAATGCTAATATTTGTAGAGTGTAATTCTAAGGCACTGAATTTTAGAAAGAGAAAGTAGATTAGGTATTAATGTCCTTTCTTCAAACCCTTACAGTTAAAGTTCATTGATTGCAGTCAGCTTTGGAAGGTAGCCAGTGTGTATAGTTATGATTTGCTGTAAAAATAATCCCCATATATTTTAATCTCCTTAAATCATTCATTTTTAATAGAATATTGAACTGAAATGTTCCATATAATACCATGTGGTACACCATGGGGAAAAATCTATACATATGTATCCATTGCATGTTAGTTTTATACATTAGTTGTGGAATAATCTTTGAAACTCACTGAATTCTGCGGGATGATTTATTTCTGGAAGCTTTTTCCGGAATTGGTGGAGCAAGGGGATATCTCATTTACATTGGCTACTTTTGATTCATTTTCAATATCCACATGCCTCTGGCACCAAGAGATTGTTGGTGCGGATGGGGTTTCCCTGTCTCCTCTGCGTCTGCCTGGTATTTCCTTAATTCCTGACAAAGGAAGTCAACCTGCAATTAGATACTAATCTTGGTGGGTCCAAATTGCTCACCTGGCTGGGGTCCACAGTGGCATTCCTGAAGGCTAGCCTGCCTCTTCTCATTCGGCCATCTCCACTGTTACATGGGGTCCCTCCAGTACCTGGAGATTTGGAACTCCTAGGGTAGGGAGGCCCCTATCCAGAACAGCAGCTTCCAGCTGGCATTTTCCCGGTTCGTGGAGAAAGGAAATTCCATCCCTTGCAAAGGAAAGTCCTCCAAAGAATTTCAGGCCCAGGGCTGTTCTGACGTAACGCCATTGATGTGGTATCATGCAGAGAATCAAGGAGTTTGGGAGAGTAGTGGTATCAGGGATTAATCACAGGAAGTGATGCACAGATCCATGGGCCGGGATTCTCCAATCCGCGAGCAAGTTCTGACGCCGGCGTGAAAAGCAGCGCGAACCACTCCAGCGTCAACAGTCCTCGATTGTCAGATATTCACCCGTTCCCAGGGGACTAGGTCAGCGCCGGAGTGGCTCCGCTGCTCAAGCCTGCGCGGCACGGCTGGTCTGAGTTCGCGCATGCGCACCACGGCTGGCGTGTGCTCGCACATGCGCATGAGTTCCCGTCTCCGTGCCGGCCCCCTGTAGGACTCCGCCATATTGCCCGGGGACCGGCACGGAGGAACATAGGCCCCCATGGAAATAGTCTGCCCACCGATTGGAAGGCCCTGATCGTGGGCCAGGCCACCGTGGAGCCCGCCCCCCCCCCCCCCCCCCCCCCGGGGGTCGGATCCCCCTCGGGCCCACCACCAGGACAGGCCCTGCAGACAGAACTTCCAGGTCCCGCCGTCTGGGACCATACGTAACTCACGCCGGCGGGGCTCAGCCGAACTCGGTGGGCACTCGGCTTGTCGAGGCCCGGAGAATCGCCAGGGTGGGCCGCAATCAACGGCCCCCAACCGGTGCGGTGGGCGCCCGAGAATCGGCGGCAGAGAATCGCCGACCCGGCGTCGGGGCGGCGTGGCCCGATTCTCGTGCCCCCCCCCCCCCCCCCCCGGGGATTCTCCGACCAGGCGCAGGGTCGAAGAATCCCGGCCATGATCTTGTTCTCTCATGTCGACCTCATGAGAAGATGAAACCACTATATTTCTCAATAAAGTTAACATGTTCCTCACCTCAGCAGACTCCGTAAACATTCTGTATTGGCACAATGAGACCAAAAATTCTACATGGTGGCAGCGAGTGAGAGAACACGTATGCTTTTACTGGAAAGCTTTGAATAGGGCATACGACTCAACCAAGCAGGAGTGTGGTTGAATAGGCATGGAAGATGTACCACATATCACACCACATCGGACCTTGCAGTGGCAGGTCTGCACATTTCTATACACGATGGCTGGCTGAGCAGATGATCTCCTAGTCAGGCAAGGGACTGACAAAGAAAAGGTTACTGTCTTCAGAACTAGTAAAAGCTCCTGATGTCTACTTCAATCTGCCAAAGAGTTCCATTATCAAGCGGGCTAAATTTACCAAGTCTACTCAATAACAAAGGGAAAGTATTGATACATTTATCAATGATCTGTAGAAACTTGTAAACAACGATGAATATGGCAATTTAAAAGATGAGGTAGTCAGGATCAGGAATGCTTTCACAATCTCGAATGGACATTGGATAAGGTTCTTTGGTCTCTCAGGCGGAGTGTTCCTCGGCCGCGCACCATTCGCTGGTGGCAAGATTCTACCTTCCCACTGATTGTCAACGTGAATTTGCATTGTAACCACCCCATGCTGCCGGGAAACCTGCTGGCGGGCGTGCGCTGCCGGCGAGAAAATTGAATCGGAACGATCGGAGAACTCTGTCCGTGACCTAACTATTCGCAGCCAAGAGAAGATATGTTCAACCTCAACAAAGCGGACAAGCTGAGGTTAGGAAGCAAAAATCAACCGGGGATTCGGAGTGACAGGGAGAACTAGGTCCTAAAAGCAGCTGACGCAGTGGAGTGCGTTAAACGTAAAAGTAGAGAGGTGACCTCACAAAAGCAGTGGAGGCAAGACTAGTACCCATCAACCACCCCGACTGACTGTAATTGGTATGGTGGGAGGAAACACAGGCTCAGAAATTGTACCGCCAAAGAGGCTAAATGCTATTTTTGCGAGAAGAAAGGTCGCTTTTAGGTTGTTTGTGCAAACAAGAAACCTGTGCAGAAATAGTGAAAAGAGAAACCTTTGAGAAGTGGCAAATTCCAGTAAATAGAAGGGGCGGGATTCTCTGTCGCCCGACACCGATATCGTTATCGGATATTGGGCGGACAATTCATTCTGACGCCCAAATCGGGGCCGGTGGTTTGACGCCGGTTTCTGAGTCGCTGTCCCCTCCAAAATGGCATCATCGCGTCGCGTGCCACACGCCGTTCCAAAGGCGCATCGCCGGCCGGCCCTCCAGCGATGGTTCGTGCCCGATGGGCCGAGTTCCCAACCGCGTGGTTGACGTGTGGTCTGAGTGGTCAGGAACCCAGCGTGATGGCTGCGGATTGTATCCAGGGCCACCACACTCAGCCGGGGTCCGTGCCGCTAGCCGGGGAGACTTATGCGAGGGCTGCGATGACTGGTGGAGCGTGGCCAGGGGATGTCCTGTGGTGCCGCGAATGATGGGTAGTGTCCGTGAACGGCCGGCACCATGTTGCACGGCGTGGTCACTGCAGGTTGTCGGCGTGCGCATCTGCGGCCAGAGATCCAGCCATTCTCCAGCCGTTTTTGGTGCGGGTGCCGGGATGTTCACCCAGTGCTACTGCTAACTCTTCACCGAATGAAGGTTCGGCGCCGATTTTGGCATCATAAAATGCCCACGAATTCAACTGACACTTAGCCACTGAAATGGAGAATCAAGCCCAAGGTATCAATAATACGGGCGGGATTTACTGACCGACCCGCCACATGTTTTTGGCGGCAGAGGCAGCCCGCCAGCGGGATTTACTGGTTCCCCCTCCCATTGACTGCACTGATGCGTACGGCGCTGAGGACCTGAGTTCGAATCCCAGCCCTGAGTCACTGTCTGTGTGGAGTTTGCACATTCTTCCCATGTCTGCGTGGGTTTCACCCCCACAACACAAAGATTTGCAGGTGAGATGGATTGGCCACACGACATTGCCCCTTAATTGAAAAAAAAAATAATTGGGCACACTAAATTTATAAATAAATAAATACAATTAGAGTACCCAATAAGTTTTTTTACAATTAAGGGCCACATTAGTGTGGCCAATCCACCTGACCTGCACATCTTTGGGTTGTGGGGTGAAAACCTTGGAGACGTGGGGAGAATGTGCAAACTCCACACGGACAGTGACCCGGTTGGCCGGGATCGCACCCAGGTCCTCAGCGCTGTGAGGCAGCAGTGCTAACTACTGCGCCACCATGCTGCCTCACCGGGAAACCCATGCACCGTCGTGGGACTGAAGTATCCCACCTGCTTCAACAGCTGGTAACTCCCTCGCTACATTTCCTTGGAGAGAACCAGGAACCAAGAGGAAGCCAGTGCAGCACAGAGCTCCATCTAACCTGCACTTCTACTCTCTCTGGTCCCCCTCGTGATTTTGAACACCTCTGCCACATGTCCTCTCAGTCTTCTCTTCCCAAAGGAAGCTTGTCCCAAATTCTTTAGTCTACTTACGTAACTGAAGTCCCTCCTCCCTGGAACCATTCTCAGAAATTGTTTCTGCACGCTCTCCAATGCCCATAACTGGAAGGAATACTCGAGTTGAGGTCAAACCAGTTTTTAATGCGGGTTTAACATAACTTCATTGCGCTCTGTACTCTAATCCCCTGTTAATAAAACCGAGGATACTGTATGCACATACGCACCCAGATACCTCAACTTCTGCACCCCCCTTTAGAATTGTTCCTATTTTGACTTGTCTTTTTCGTTCGAAGTTTCTCGCTTTCAACTTCATCGTCTGGTCAGTTGCAAAAGACGGAGAACACAATAATGAATCCTGCTTCTAGAAACTCTCCAAATTAACAACTCTGCTTTAATAGCTTCAAGAGATAATCCGGTTTTCTTTTCAATGACAGAAAAGCATAGTAAAAGGCATTAGCTCACTGGGCTAAATTGCTGGCTTTTAAAGCAGACCAAGCAGGCCAGCAGCACTGTTTGATTCCCGTACCAGCCTCCCTGGACAGGTGCCTGAATGTGGCGACTAGGGGCTTTTCACAGTAACTTCATTGAAGCCTACTTGTGACAATAAGCGATTTTCATTTTTTCATTTCATTATTGAGCACAACCTCTCTGGTGTTAGACTGTGTAGTTACTGTAAATATAAATAATCTATTTCAGTTCGCTAATAAAAACACAATCAGGGTACAATTATATCAAAGAATAGGCAGACAGACAGATATGTCTTATCTATGAATCTCTCTTCCCCACACACACCAATTATATTTGTAATATATATAGTGGAAGCCACAGCAAATCTTGGTATTACTCCAGTATCTCAATTCACTTACCTTGCAAATTAACAGCATAACACAACATTTATGCCATAAATAAATTATGACCTACTTACACTGAGAGAGAAACACTAACATTTCATTGCTCAGCTAATATAATACAGTTGAGCTGATTTCATCGATCAATGAAAATTGGTGTTTCCATTCTTAAAACAATTCAACTCTCTGGATACTGATCACTTTCCTTAATTACACATTTATAGACACTAATTCCAGTTTAGCTGAAATAATTGCTAAATCTCTGGGACTAAATGCTCATTATTTACAAAACCGTTTGAATAAACTCTTGGCCAGGCTCACGGCCCTAATGAAGCAAGATCCATGGATGCTGGAAATCAGAAGTTAAAACAGAAAATGCTGGAAACGTTCAGCAGACCCGTAGCAGCATCTCCGCAAGGAGAAACAAAGTTGGCAGTTCGGATCATGACCTCTTAACAACTGAAACATAAAATGTGTAAACGATATATTAATCCAATCAATAAATGTAAAGCAAGGAGGTGAACATGCACATGAACAGACAAACCTCAGAAAGGAAACGTGAGTGGAATTCTATAGCAGATCCCCTCATTCAATTAATGGATTTGTAGCATTTAAACTTTCAACAACATTGACGTAAATAGATAATAAAGTGGGAGGTCGGAAGAAATGTGAGAAAATGGGGTAATTGAGAAAATGGGATTGGATAGCCTGTTATCATTGTGGTGGGTTTCAGTTTGGGTCATTCATGTTCAGGGTCGATAGAGACTGCTGGAGGCAAGGTAAACCTTAACTTTCTACTGACGAACACAAGGTTACACATTGAGCTATATCTCAGCGTACGTTGCTGTCCTGTGATCTTACATCACTGATGTACACTGTCCATTTACATATTTAACGTTAACACGTCACACTGCAGGTAGGAACTCAATAGATTCGTAAAGGTGGTTATAGCTAAACTCTGATGTTACTTTCAGACTGAGAGCTGCAGGTTATATCATCACCAGGACTATGCATTTATAGAGTGAATTTGACACTGTATAATGACCAAATGATCTTTCCCAGAAGTGTCATCGACCACAAGTTGACACTGAGCTACATAAGGAGATATTGGGCTAAGTGACCAAATGTTTGGTCAAGGTGGCAGGACTGCCCGAGTGGAGGAGGGAGTTAGAGTAGTTAGACTAAGTTCAGAGGAGGGCGACATGGTAGCACAGTGGTTAGCACTGTTTCTTCACAGCAGCAGGGACTCGGGTTCGATTCCCGGCTTGGGTCACTGTCTGTGCGGAGTCTGCACGTTCTCCCCGTGTCTGCGTGGGTTTCCTCCGGGTGCTCCGGTTTCCTCCCACAAATCCTGAAAGACGTGCTTGGTAGGTGTGGTGAGCCTCGTATGGCTATTGTATATATTGACTGTTGATCTATTGCTGTTATTATTGTTGTCACTATTATTGTATATACTCACTGTTACCATTGTTCCATTGCTAGTTATTGCTGCTGTTGTATTAATGCTGCTGTTGGCTCCACCTGAGGCTCCGCCCCTGAGGAAGTATATAACCAGCCAATCTGGGACAGGCTCTCAGTGTGGGAGGAGCTACTGGTTGGCACATTTTTAATTAATTAAAACCACTGTTCTCCGATAAGAACCAACTCGACTGAATTGATGGTTATCAGTAGGTGAATTGAACATTCTAAAATTCTCCCTCTATGTACCCGAACAGGCGCCGGAGTGTGGCGACTAGGGGATTTTCACTGTAACTTCACTTAGTATGACACTGATACAGATTATTACTAAATTAAATTAAAAGGAGAAGGTTTGATTGAGGCTGTGTAAATATGTTTGTCGGGTGGTTGCTAAACCCGAGACACTACACTTGTAGTGTCCCCCACCCTTCCATCTCCTCTAACCTAAGGGTTTGAGGGAATATCAGGTAAGCTCTTCCTTTCTTTTTCTTGTTTTTTTTAAATCTAGAGGTGATGTCAGGGAAGGCAGTACAATGCTCCTCCTGCAGAATGTTTGAGGTGAGGGACGCCGTCAGTGACCCTGCTGATTTAATCTGTGGGAAGTGCACCCAACTCCAGCTCCTCAAAAACCGTGTTAGGGAACTTGAGCTGGAGCTGGATGAACTTCGGATCATTCGGGAGGCAGAAGGGGTCATAGATAGAAGCTTCAGGGAGGTAGTTACGCCAAAGAATAAAGATAGATGGGTGACGGTGAGAGGGGCTGGGGGTAAGCAGTCAGTACAGGGATCCCCTGTGGTCGTTTCCCTTAGTAACAGGTATACCGTTTTGGATACTGTTGAGGGGGACGACTTACCAGGGGTCAGCCATGGGGTGCAGGTCTCTGGCACAGAGTCTGTCCCTGTTGCTCAGAAGGGAAGTGGGTAAAGGAGTAGAACATTAGTCATTGGAGACTCCATAGTTAGGGGGATAGATAGGAGATTCTGTGGGAACGAGAGAGACTCGCGGTTGGTGTGTTGCCTCCCAGGTGCCAGGGTCAGCGATGTCTCAGATCGTGTTTTCGGGATCCTTAAGGGGGAGGGGGAGCAGCCCCAAGTCGTGGTCCACATAGGTACCAATGACATAGGTAGGAAAAGGGATAGGGATGTAAGGCAGGAATTCAGGGAGCTAGGGTGGAAACTTAGAGCTAGAACAAACAGAGTTATTATCTCTGGGTTGTTACCCGTGCCACGTGCTAGCGAGTCGAGGAAAAGGGAGAGAGGGCAGTTGAACACGTGGCTGCAGGGATGGTGCAGGAGGGAGGGTTTCAGATTCCTGGACAATTGGGGCTCATTCTGGGGTAGGTGGGACCTCTACAAACGGGATGGTCTACACCTGGACCAGAGGGGTACTAATATCCTCGGGGGGAGGTTTGCTAATGCTCTTCGGGAGGGTTTAAACTAGTTCAGCAGGGGATTGGGAACCTGAATTGTAGCTCCAGTACACAAGAAGCTGAGAATAGTGAGGCCATGAGTAAGGTTTCAATGTTGCAGGAGTGTACCGGCAGGAAAGAAGGTGGTCTAAAGTGCGTCTACTTCAATGCCAGGAGCATCCGGAATAAGGTGGGTGAGCTTGCGGCATGGGTTAGTACCTGGGACTTCAATATTGTGGCCATTTCGGAGACATGGATAGAGCAGGGCGAGGAATGGTTGTTGCAGGTGCCGGGGTTTAGATATTTCAGTAAGCTCAGGGAAGGTGGTAAGAGAGGGGGAGAGGTGGCATTGTTAGTCAAGGACAGTATTACGGTGGCTGAGAGGACATTTGATGAGGACTCGAATACTGAGGTAGTATGGGCTGAGTTAAGAAACAGGAAAGGAGAGGTAACCCTGTTAGGGGTTTTCTATAGGCCTCCGAAAAGTTCCAGAGATGTAGAGGAAAGGATTGCAAAGATGATTCTGGATAGGAGCGAAAATAACAGGGTAGTTGTTATGGGGGACTTTAACTTTCCAAATATTGACTGGAAACACTATAGTTCGAGTACTTTAGATGGGTCCGTTTTTGTCCAACGTGGGCAGGAGGGTTTCCTGATGCAGTATGTAGATAGACCAACAAGAGGCAAGGCCGTATTGGATTTGGTACTGGGTAATGAACCAGGACAAGTGTTAGATTTGGAGGTAGGTGAGCATTTTGGTGATAGTGACCACAATTCGATTATGTTTACTTTAGCGATGGAAAGGGATAGGTATAAACCGCAGGGAAAGAGTTATTGCTGGGGGAAAGGCAATTATGATGCGATGAGGCAAGGCTTAGGATGCATCGCCTGGAGATGAAAACTGGTGATGTCCAGCACGAGGGGACATAGCTTTAAATTGAGGGGAGATAGATATAGGACAGATGTCAGAGGTAGGTTCTTTACTCAGAGAGTAGTAAGGGCGTGGAATGCCCTGCCTGCAACAGTAGTGGACTCGCCAACACTAAACACATTCAAATGGTCATTGGATAGGCATATGGACGATAAGGGAATAGTGTAGAGGGACTTTAGAAGGGTTTCACAGGACGGTGCAACATCGTGGGCCGAAGGGCCTGTACTGCGCTGTAATGTTCTATGTTCTATGTTCTACTGCATATTTTTTCAGATCTCAACAAAGCGAAGCCGAGCAGTATCTCTGGCAGCAGCGCACCCCTCCCCGATGAACTTAATGCATTCTATGCTCGGTTTGAGCAGGTAACCAACAATCCGCTGTCGAGTGCCCCAGCAACCCATAATTCACCCATACCCACCATCACAGTTTCCGCAGTCAGATCGGCCTTCCTGAAAGTGAACCCATGGAAGGCGATGGGCCCGGACGGGATCCCTGGTCATGCACTCAGAGCCTGCGCATACCAGCTGGCAGAGGTATTCAGAGACATCTTTAACCTATCCCTACTCCACTCCGAGGTCCCCACCTGCTTCAAGAAGACCACCATCATACCGGTACCAAAGAAGAACCAGGCAACATGCCTCAATGGCTACCACCTGGTGGCCCTGACGTCAGTTGTAATGAAGTGCTTCGAGAGGCTGATCATGAAGCGCATCACCTCCATACTCCCGGAACGCCTTGACCCACTTCAATTCGCATACCGTCACAACCGGTACACATCAGACGCCATTTCCCTGGCCCTACACTCACCCCTAAAGCATCTCGAAAACAAAGACTCCTAAATCAGACTCCTATTTATTGACTACAGCTCCGCCTTCAACACCATAATCCCAGCCAAGCTCATATCAAAGCTCCAAAACCTAGGACTTGGCTCTCCACTCTGCAACTGGATCCTTGACTTTCTGACCAACAGACCACAGTCAGTAAGAATAAACACCAACACCTCCTCCACAATAGTCCTCAATACCGGTGCCCCACAAGGCTGCGTACTTAGCCCCCTACTCTACTCCCTGTACACACACGACTGCGTGGCAAAACTTGGTTCCAACTCCATCTACAAGTTTGCTGACGATACGACCATAGTGGGCCGGATCTCGAATAACGACGAGTCCGAATGCAGGAGGGAGATAGAGAACCTAGTGGAGTGGTGTAACGACAACAATCTCTCCCTCAATGCCAGCAAAACTAAAGAGCTGGTCATCGACTTCAGGAAGCAAAGTACTGTACACACCCCTGTCAGCATCAACGGAGCCGAGGTGGAGATGGTGAGCAGTTTCAAATTCCTAGGGGTGCACATCACCAAAAATCTATCCTGGTCCACTCACGTCGATGCTATCACCAAGAAAGCACAACAGCACCTATACTTCCTCAGGAAACTAAGGAAATTTGGCATGTCCACATTAACCCTTACCAACTTTTACAGATGCACTATAGAAAGCATCCTATCGGGCTGCATCACAGCCTGGTATGGCAACTGCTCGGCCCAGGACCGCAAGGAACTTCAGAGAGTCGTGAATACCGCCCAGTCCATCACACGAACCTGCCTCCCATCCATTGACTCCATCTACACCTCCCGCTGCCGGGGGAAAGCGGGCAGCATAATCAAGGATCCCTCCCACCCGGCTTACTCACTTTTCCAACTTCTTCCATCGGGCAGGAGATTCAGAAGTCTGAGAACATGCACGAACAGACTCAAAAACAGCTTCTGCCCCACTGTCACCAGACTCCTAAATGACCCTCTTATGGACTGACCTCATTAACACTACACCCTGTATGCTTCAACCGATGCCAATGCTTATGTAGTTACATTGTATATCTTGTGTTGCACTATTATGTATTCTCATGTATTTTCTTGAATTGTTTAATTCCCTTTTCTTCCATGTACTGAATGATCTGTTGAGCTGCTTACAGAAAAATACTTTTCACTGTACCTCGGTACACATGACAATAAACAAATCCAATCCAATCCTCACTGCACATGTTTTCTTTTTTAAGTTGAATGTTAACTTATATTTTTATATTTTTGTCTAATTTAAATAAATTCATGTTTAAATAATTTTCTGTGAAAGTGAACGTATCCTGCATGGATGTAATCCACCAATTTCTACCACTCATCTCCCCTGCCCTAATCACCAGAAATGAGTAAGAGGCAGAAGTTAATTTTGATCAAATATTAATATCATGATCCAGCTGATTACTATAATGACGTGGCTCAGTATCTCAAGTCTGGTCTGTTTGATAGTGCGCTGCTCTGCTGAAACACTATACAGTACTGAGCTTTGCATTTAACCATGTTGTTACTGGCAAGGGAGGAGGAGTCAAATAACTCCCCTCTCTTCCCACTCCTTGTTTGACCGCAGTTTAAACAAAAAGATGCATTTCTAATTCAATGAGTGTTTAACTGCTTATGTGATGTGACTGTAAAAGCCACACACAGACAGGTTTTCTTGAGTTTTCAGAAAGAAAAGAAAATAATATGGCAACTGCTTGGCCCAAGATCGCAAGAAACTGCAGACTGTGGTGAACTCAGCCCAACGCATCACACAAGCCTGCCAGCCCCACATTGATTCTGTCTACACCTCCCGCTGCCTTGGGCAGCACGGTAGCATGGTGCTTAGCATAAATGCTTCACAGCTCCAGGGTCCCAGGTTCGATTCCCGGCTGGGTCACTGTCTGTGTGGAGTCTGCATGTCCGCCCCGTGTGTGCGTGGGTTTTCTCCAGGTGCTCCGGTTTCCTCCCACAGTCCAAAGATGTGTGGGTTAGGTGGATTGGCCATGCTAAATTGCCCGTAGTGTCCTAAAAAGTAAGGTTAGAGAGGGGGGTTGATGGGTTAAGGGTATAGGGTGGATACGTGGGTTTGAGTAGGGTGATCATTGCTCGGCACAACATCGAGGGCTGAAGGGCCTGTTCTGTGCTGTACTGTTCTATGTTCTATGAAGGCAGACAGCATTGTCAGAGACCCCTCCCACCCAGGCATTGCCTTCTTCCAGATCCTTCCATCAGGCAGAAGGTACAGAAGTTTGAAGACCCGCACATCGAGACATAGGAACAGCTTCTTCCCCACAGCTACTAGACTCCTCAACGACTCCCCCTCGGACTGATCTGTTCCCTATAAGAACATTATTCATGACACCCTCCCCTGATCTTGTTTGGCCTTGTTCTGCACTGTAACCAATCACTATTTGTTGATGCACCACTGTAATGTACTTTGTCGATTATTCTTTTGTCTACTATGAACGTACTGTGTACATTCTCTTGGCAGCAGAAAAATACTTTTCACTGTATTTCGGTGCATGTGACAGTAAATATCAATCAATCAAAAAAAAATCAAATACTTATTGCACCTAACCCAGTCTACACCCACACACACTCACTCACTATATTACAGGGTGAGAGGATAGTAAAACTTAGCAAAGTTAAATGGTATATGGTCTTGATAGTTGATTTTAGGCTGAATTCAGTGATCCTTCCAGGTTCAGTGTGAAGGCAAAGAAGATGTCACTGGTCAATGTATCTCTTCTTCCAGAGACAGCAGTCAATAGGTTGATTCTTTATTCTCAGCAGATAAGACTCAAAACTTGCAAGTTGGATATTCCCACACCTCTCTATCTCTGTCTCTTCTCTCTATGTTCCCACTCTCCTCGACTCCCCCTTCCTCTCTCTCTATTTACACTCTCCACCTATCAACTGAGATCTGCAGAAAAAAATCAGTTCCCTAAACACAAAATTATTAGTTGACGTCAGCCGATCCTCTCTCGTGAACCTCCCAGTGACCCAAATTTGGTTATGGCTAGTGGATTCCAGTTTCCTGGTGCGCATTATTAGATTACATCAGGGCACATAGACCTGATTATGTCTAATTGTCTGTCACCATCCAGTTGACTGTCAGAATCCTCTGCTAATGGGGTAGGAGGTAGCCCCCCATTTATACCCCTTCATGGTAATTATACCTGGTGAAGCTTTGTAGATGGGCTTTCCCAGTTCAAAGGCTGTGGAATGTAGAAGGTGCAGCGATGCAAATGTTCAGCCATCTTTCAGGCTGCAATGTCAAATCACTGGGATGTGGCCTCAGTTTGAAAGAAATGCAGTTCATAGAATTATTCATAGAATTTACAGTGCAGAAGGAGGCCATTCGGCCCATCGAGTCTGCACCGGCTCTTGGAAAGAGCACCCTACCCAAGGTCAACACCTCCACCCTATCCCCATAACCCAGTAACCCCACCCAATACTAAGGGCAATTTTGGACACTAAGGGCAATTTATCATGGCCAATCCACCTAACCTGCACATCTTTGGACTGTGGGAGGAAACCGGAGCACCCGGAGGAAACCCACGCAGACACGGAGAGGATGTGCAGACTCCGCACAGACAGTGACCCAAGCCGGAATCGAACCTGGGACCCTGGAGCTGTGAAGCAATTGTGCTATCCACAATGCTACTGTGCTGCCCCGAAGTTGGGAGTTTCCAGCCCGTAAATTAAGGACGTAATTTTTGATACAAAGCAAGGTTTCGCAACAATGTAGTGAACGTCAGTGCAGTGCTGTCAATCTAAAGCCTGACGGAATCACATTGCATATTACACTTCTCCATCAATTATGCTCACTCTGCACACAGAGGGTTTCTCACCTTCTCTCTCAAAGGTATTAATAAGCTCTGTGGTCACGGTTCACAGCCCAAACAGTCGTGATACAAGAGCCTTAGCGTAGGGCCCTATGTATAGTTTATCTTGGCCATCTCTGGGGGCAGCACGATGGCACAATGGTTAGCATTGTTGTCTACGGCGCTGAGGACCTGGGTTCGAATCCTGGCCCTGGGTCACTGTCCGTGTGGAGCTTGCATATTCTCCCCGTGTCTGCATGGGTTTCGCCCCCACAACCCAAAAGATGTGCAGGGTAGGTGGATTGGCCACACTAAATTGCCCCTTAATTGGAAAAAATAATTGGGTACTCTAAATTTATTTAAAAAAAAAAAAAAAATCTTGGCCACCTCAACGGCACAAATCACACATCCTAAATATGACTGCTCGGATAATAGAATGAGATGATCTGCTATAAAATTCCACTTCCTGTTGGTGCAACCTTAATTCTTACAAATTACATCGTCTTAATGCTCGTGTCTATGTAAATTCTTCACCATGTTAGTCCTTGTGAGAAGGAGAAACAGACTTTTTGGTGTCGATAATACAGAAGGCTGCCACTCTCGCACTTGGCAAACAATCTTTACTGGGAACAGCAACAATGCCAATTTCAGATTTAGCTTTCCAAATAACCTGAATGCTGAACATTGAAATCTTTGACATAAATTAAAATTTCAATATTATCTCCCTTAATATTATCAGGCTTAATATGCAGAGGCAAATCAAACTAAAATGTCTTTGTGATTTTGGTTTATTGTCACGTGTACAGCCCAGACAGATTATTCCATACATGTTAAACATAAGATAGATACACAATGTAAATACATAGACAGTGGGTGAAGCATACAGAGTATAATGCTACTTAGTGGAGAAAAAGCGTGGCGAGATCACTTCAGACCATAAGAGGGTCATTCAGGAGTTCATTAACAGCAGGAAAGAAGCTGTTTTTGAATCTGTGCAGAATATTCTCAGTAATATCATACTACGAAAATCCAAGTGCGTCATGCAAAGAATAGAACCTGCTGCTAAAACACAGATTTTAGAACATAGAACATAGAACAGTACAGCACAGAACAGGCCCTTCGGCCCTCAATGTTGTGCCGAGCCATGATCACCCTACTCAAACCCACGTATCCACCCTAAACCCGTAACCCAACAACCCCCCCCCTTAACCTTACTTTTATTAGGACACTACGGGCAATTTAGCATGGCCAATCCACCTAACCCGCACATCTTTGGACTGTGGGAGGAAACCGGAGCACCCGGAGGAAACCCACGCACACAGGGGGAGGACGTGCAGACTCCACACAGACAGTGACCCAGCCGGGAATCGAACCTGGGACCCTGGAGCTGTGAAGCATTTATGCTAACCACCATGCTACCCTTTCTTATTACTTCTGAGAATTGATCATTAACCTTTCACATGCCGTGACATCAATATTTTAGGCTTGGTAAAAATGTTCATTTGGGATTATTTTGTATCTGGTGATAAACAAAAATATAAACCTTTGACTCCGAGAGACACCAGTTCCAAGTTTGACCACGAACATACCTATGCTACATTTGTCAAACTTTTACTTTGTTTAGTAAATGCAGCACTGGGAATATTGTTTGATGGGTGCAGTGTATTCATTCACAAGTGTTTAAGGGTTTTTGATGAGGAAAGTATTTGTTGAACCACAAATCACCAGCAGAGGTCACTCTGATAACTAAAGGCAATCTGTAGAGAGAGTCACATTCAAACATTGCACTTTTGCAATACACAGTGCTGGATTCTCTGTAGCCCCGCGCTAAACGACGGAGAATCAAAGTTCCCGATAGAATCGGGCTGGCGCCGATCCAGCGATTCTCCGGGCCCCAAATATCCGCAGGTTACGCCGTGCAGCTAGGGAGACATTGCCAGAGGCCCTCCCAGCGATACTCCAGTCCCAACCAGCCGAGTTCCCGATGGCGTGGAACCGATGTAGTATGCCCGACGAGACTCTCGCGTGGCGGGAGGGGGCTTTATGTGCAGCCGGGGCAGCGATCGGGCCGGAAGGATCCTCGGGCGCGTGGCCGATCGGGGCCTAGTTTGTTGGTGTTGGTCTGCGGTATGAGTCCACCATGGCGCTCGGCACGGCCACTGGAGGCTGCCACCATGTCAATGCGCGGACTCGGAACCGGAGGTGCAGGGGCCCGCATCGGCAGCCAAGGCTGCGTGAAGCTCCCCGGGTCCCCACTAGCCTCCAGAAGGTAAGTGAATCAACTTTTATTTTTTGCAGGAAACTGGGGAATGCAACGCCAGCGTTTTTCTGCCGGTGTGAGGGGCAAAGCCCCATTTTGGGAGAATCCAGCCCACAGTATCATTCTCACAGCCTTGCATCAACATTAGCTCAATGGATAGAATGGAAAATATTTTCTTGTCTCTCGATTAACACTAAATTTCTGAGGCAACTTCTGTACACACAGAACAATTGTAACATAAATTCAAAGACTAGATTGGAATTGCGGCCCTATATCTAATGGACAGCTAATCCATCTGTACAGCCGGAAAAAAAATTCTGGCTGGCGTTTTATTGTTTTTAAGGATTTATGATCAGATCGTTTTAAGCGTGTGCAGCGATCACCAATCTAGGCAATAACTTCCGCAGTGACTAAATGCTGGGCTCTCTGTTGAATTTTGTTGGGGTGGGGGGGGGCAGTGTTTAATGATGTGAGTCATCGATTGGGGGGGGGGGGCATCAGCTGCTACAGTCGGGGTTCCCTGAAAGGCCCCACTCGTGCCGATTTGCTGCACCTTGTTGGTAAATCGGGGCATGGGCAAACCCATCCCCTTGGTGATACTGCTGGGGTGTGAGGGTATCGAGAGGGATGTGCTGGGTGGCCTTTCCACATGTCCAGAAGCCCTCAGAGCATGTCCAGGATACTGTCAGCAGTCAGCAGTCTCAGCAGCCAGGAGACTATAGGCTGCAGCTAGGGGATGGGTTCAAATGAATTTCTCTGGCTGGGTTCTCAGCCAGGGCACCCTGAACACGTGAGGGACACCCCGAGTCCACGCACCTGCCACCAAGTCATTCCCCGCTACTCCCTGAAGTCCAGATGTACACCCGGACAAAACCCTCAATGGCCATGGCGCATGGGCAGCACTTGCAAACGCCAAATCACATCCGCATGACTACTTGCTGAGAGGCTGGAGCATCACAGGAGTTGCCGATTCAGTCTTCCAGCCCATTGCTCTCATTAAAATGCATAGAACCCGAGGTTTTGCATGGTGCCGTCAGTGCGGGGCGTGGACAGAGCATCAGAACTGGATTGACACCCGACGCAATCCCGTTTTTCAGCTGAAACTCCATTCTCCATCCGATCGGGAAACCCACTACCGGCATTGGGCTACGGAGAATCCACCCCAATATAGAGAAGTCAGTGGTCATGATTCTTCGTTCTGGAGCCTAATGCTGCCCACCAGTGGAGAATCACTGCTGGTCTCCCCTCCATTGATGTGATCCACAATGTTTATAACCACTCTTGCTATGATTGACAGCTTCTCACCACATCAAATAGAGCTAAGTGCTTTCACTTCCTCTTTTTCTCAGCAGAAAGGACTAAGTTCTTTTTCACGTGGCGAGGAGCTGCCAATCACTGCAAAAGTGTTTATGAATATTGTGGTTAGCATAAATGGAGGGTAATTACGATGCATTCAAGCATGAAGGGAATGATACCCTATTGTGTGAGTGCTGTGTGTGGGCTGACCCATTATTCCCATAGCAGGGGAGGAGGCTCCTATTCGATAGCACGGGGCAGGATTTGTGTTGTGGGGGGGGGAGGGAACCACCTTTTGGATTTTGAGGGGCACGTCAGACATGCTCTGACACCCTTGTCCCAGTTCAGGGTCCACTGCATCAGGGCATGCTCGGGCAATCTTGCATCAATACCCACCCCAGTATAACAGGGGGTGGGAAGGATGGAGACTCGGGCTTCAAGCCCCTTAATGACATTAACATTTATTTAAATGCATGGTTTGCATCCTCCTGCAAGTGCAGAGTGGGCAATGCCTTTCATCATAGTTTTATAAATTCAAAAATTGTTTGTGGATCTTGTCTGGTGTCCTAACAAACGTTGGGATGTCGTTCGATATCGTAACAAACATTGGGGTCTAGTCCGGCATCCTAATAAACGTTGGAATCTAGTCCGGCATCCTAACAAACATTGGAATCTAGTCCGGCATCCTAACAAACATTGGAATCTAGTCCGGCATCCTAACAAACGTTGGAATCTCGTCTGGTGTCCGACCATATTGCCAGTTGATGTTGCTGATTATACTATATCTTCTGTAATATTGTGAGCTCAGGTACAGAATAGCAGAGATGCAAGAGAAAACAGCTGACCAGAAAATTTACCAAAATAAAATCTGAAAAGTCTCAATTTCCTCCTTATCAGGTTTGAACAGAAAATGAATCGTAGGGATTTACATTTACATCGCACATTTCATGACAACAGGTTCTCTCAAAATGCCTTACAGCTAATGAAGAATTTTGAAGTGTAGGGCTGAGTCTAATGCAGCCCATCGCAAAGGGAACCATGGCAACTGGACCCACTTAATTGTGGGAAAGGCCCTGCATCAGTCTAGCGCCAGCAGCAAAACCTCCCTCGATTACGTGGGAGGGTTAAAGGGGCTGACGCAGGTGACCTATCTGCCAGGGTCGGAATATCAATTAGTCTCATTAATGAGACACTAGACAGCCATTGTCCATGGGCTCACCTCACTTCAATGAGGGTTCAGTGATTAATCGGGGATGGGTGGCATTCCTGCATTCTCAGAAGGCCATTCAACAAAGCTGGTTGGGTTTTATCAATGGCCTCCTGGGCAGGGTGTTCCTCGGGATCAGGCATTCTGTCTCTGTCTCAAGGAATCCAACACTGGGAAGGTAGGAGACTGCCAAAAGCCAGCCTTCTGCCCTTGCCTCCGAACCCCCTCCTGCTCTAGAGAACCCCCCCTCCCCCCCTCACTCCATGTCTCCATGCTCCTTATCCCACTTTCGTCTGGGGTCCCACAACATTCCTCAACCTCCAGCAGATGCGTGCATTGTCACTGGCACCCACTGTTGCTGTTGGCAGAGAACAATGGCTTCCCACCTACCTGGGTGAGATTTCCACTGCAGGGGACCTCAATCGTGGGGAAGGTCCAACAGTGGCTATTTAAGTGCCTGCAGGGCACTTGATTCCATTGGGCGAACCCCACAGAACCAACAGGGTTTCCGTGCTGTGATGTTCTTAGCGTTGTGGATGATGATGGCTTTGAAGTGTAGTGACAAGTGTGAAGTGTAGCACAAGTGGATAGCACTGTGACTTCACAGCGCCAGGGTCCCAAGTTCAATTCCCTGCTGGGTCACTGTCTGTGCGGAGTCTGCACATTCTCCCCGTGTCTGTGTGGGTTTCCTCCGGTTTCTTCCCACAGCTCAAAGACATGCAGGTTAGGTGGATTGGCCATGATAAATTGCCTTTAGTGACCAAAAAGGGTAGGAGGGGTTATTGGGTTATGGGGATAGGGTGGAAGTGAGGGCTTAAATGAGTCGGTGCAGACTCGATGGGCCGAAAGGCCTCCTTCTGCACAGTATGTTCTAAGTCTAAGTCTAAGACTTACAAAGAACATCAAGCTCTGTTTCAAACAAAGCTTATTAATGAACACTACAACTAAACTAGATTCGAACCAATTTACTAAGATACAAATTTTACAAAATATACTAAGACTATTATTCTATCTACAGAGCTTCTGAAAACATGACTACTCTCTATCCTGCCTAATCACCTACTCCTAGAATCTAGTTTTCATGTGATTCACGTGTGTGCTCTTGATCACCATCTGGTGGTTGGAAGCATTCATATCAAATTGTTAACCCTTCATTTACTATACAATATACATACTGTCACACCTACCAGCCCTCCAGCCAGTGGGTGCAACCCCCGTCAGACCAATTACTTTCCTCCCATGGTTACTGTTAAAGGCTTCGCAGTTGCCAATCTGCCCAGAGCAAGATCCCATAAAGAACAGCATGGTAACGCTCTGATAATATGTTTTTGGTAATGTTGGCTGATGATGAATATTGGTCAGGGTAATTCCGCACTCCATTAAGGTGGTGCTGTGGGATCTTTGACGTCAATCTTGAGAAGACATAATTTATAATGATAATCTTTATTGTCACAAGTAGGCTTACATTAACACTGCAATGAAGTTACTGTGAAAAGCCCCTCGTCGCCACATTCCAGCCTCTGTTCGGGTACACAGAGGGAGGATTCAGAATGTCCAATTCACTTAACAAATCAAACAAACCCCTAATATCTTAACAGAAATATGGCATGTTTGACAGTACAGCGCTCCCTCAGTACTGCAGTGGTGTGTCAGCCTAGATTGTGCAGTCACGCTATCCCTGTAGAAGTTTAGTGAAGTTTGAATCCTGAAAGAATTGAGATATGCAATTCGTATCATAGATAGATCACAGAATTTGCAGTGCAGAAGGTGACCATTCGGCCCATCGAGTCTGCACTGGCCCTTGGAAAGAGCACCCCCCTTTTACCCTATCCCCATTACCCAGTAACCCCACCTAACCTTTTGGACACTAAGGAGGCAATTTATCACGGTCAATTCACCTAACCTGCACATCTTTTGATTGTGGGAGGAAACCGGAGCACCCGGAGGAAACCATGGATGGAGGAATTCCATCCATTAAATCATATCAAAGTAAAAGTACAGGTACAGCTTTCCCCTACGTGCTAACAGAAGCGCAACACGATTGTCCTTGGCTCCACTTAAAGACCCTTTAGCCAAATCAATATACAAACCCATGTGGATCACCTCAACCTGATTTACGTGCTACAAACAGGACTACACTTCCCTGGTTTTGTGGCCTAGCCAAAGATGACCCTAGCGTTGGCTGCCAACCTGAAGAAAGAAGTAAGACATGTTTCACACGGTCAGGCAACTACATTCTGAAACTTTTCTGCGATGTTTGCAGAATCTGGAATATGATTGCATTCTGACACACTCATTACAGTACCTCATTGCCAGTAATTATCAACCTCATGCCATTACGCAACTGTACATAGCTGGGAGTGAACAACAAGACTGTAATTTAGCCAATGATTATGGATGACATTATAAACCACAGACATGGACGTCGCCCCGTTTAAATGAGCCTATTACTCATTCCTTGCCACCGCTATCATTTATAATATAAAATGATGCTTTAATAAACTGTAAATAGCAGCATTGACAATAAATAGAATTAGAATTTTGTTGATTGAGTATTGGAAGATGCAAGTGTATTGATGCCCCTGCAGAATTTTATCAGCTGACTTACAGCCTGGAATAATGAAGGAGTAAGAGTCACAGTGTTAGTCCGAGGATAATCACTGATTTACGTAAGAATAGCAATAAATAGTTTGGGATGAAAGCATAAATTAAAAATGTGAAACTTAAACAGTGGGTCTCAATCCTAACTATTGATTGTTGCCTCAAATTCATTTTTCAAGCCTTTAAAATTGACAATATAGCCTGCAAGCAGGCTTCATTCCATTGACTGTTTAGATCTGAAGGTTGTGGTTTGATTCTCCATGCCAGAGGTGAAAGGAACAACCTGGGCTGGCAATCTAGGGGGAATGCACAAAGGAGAACAGAATCGTGGGTACCTCAGGTGACTTTATAAAAGGTTCTATTTGCCCGTTCAACTGTCTGCTAAACACCGGCGGCACTGTTCAAGGAAGAGCAAGAGCTCTCACTCCCCCCCCCCCCCCCCCCCCCCCCCCCCCAATATCCTGGCCAACATTTCACTCTCAACCGAAAATCAAACAAAACTCCCAGATTGATTTCCGATTTAACGTGTGGTTTGTTTCTCAGGTGCTACAGGTGCCAGAGTGGTGGTTATATTTCCCTGCCGAGCAACAGTGCCTAGCAACAGTTCAACAAGTAATTCGATGTGTAAAGCATTTGGATGCGAATGGGAACTGTTTAAATCCAAGTTATTTCTTCTTGAGGGCGGAGTTTCCAAAGTTGAGGATAACAACGTGGTTGAAAAGGGTGGGAAAGAAGTCAAAGGCGAATCAGAAAGCAGTGCAAAGAGGCGGTCAAACCCGGGTATTGAAACCTTTAAAGTGTAGGAGGAAGGCACAGACTTCCCATCGTTTAGAGCTTTCTAGGAGACAGTCAAAACCTTCATTTCGACAACGAGGATTCTTAAAGGAGGACATGTAGCCAGGGCAGTGCGTTAGAAGTGTGTCTGTTGCACGAATATTTTCCTTCCAATCTGAAGACGTCTGTTATTAAATCCATAAAATTGTTCAGTTTATTTTACGCCTCGCTTCTGACTCTGTTTGAGGATCGGAAGTAATGTTACATAAGAGTGACAATGTCAACAAGACAGGACCAGCAGCAGTGCAGTGCTACGCTAATAACAGATTTCAGGAACCACACAGTGGTTCTTGCATCACTTCTTCATGGATGTGAGACTTGGGCAGCCTACCGGCATCACACATAACAACTGGAAGCGTTCCAGGTTCACCGTCCAGGATCTATTTGTCACATCAGGTGGCAGGACATAGTTCCCATTAGCGAGCCTCCTGAAACATTGTTACAACTGACATCAAGAGTGTGCTCATCAGAGCTCAGCTTTTGCTGTCGATTGTGTGGTTGGCATGGAGGTTTCCCACGCATCACAGGCAGTACTCAACAGACAACTGAGCATAGGAACCTGCTCCGCTTGACAATCCAGATTTAGATATAAAGACGATCTGCAACCGGATCCTGACCCATGGGTAAGAAAAACCTTGGACACTCCCAAATGGAGAAGCCTCTGTCATTCAGCGATTTTGACACTTGAGGAGGCTTTCAGGTCAAAGGTCAAAGTGCAAAGCCAATGCCTCCATCTATCCCTACAAAACTGGCTTCACAGGACATATTGATTTATTTGCAATCGGGCATACAAACCGAGACTTGGCCTAATGTCACGCGTGAGGTGGCGCCAACCTCAACTGTAAACTGGTCCTTGTCTTATACTTGCTGAGCCCTCAACCATTCGAAACGATGGGACAAGAATCTTTTCACCATCACAGGAAAATTGAGCTCATACGCATTATTAAAAGACCATTTTCTTGTCAGGTCAGAAAAATTAAGGAAGTGCTGTTTAACGAAGGTGGCTGCTAAAACAATCAATGTCAAGGATCAGCATGAAAAATGGACGGGTGCATTTATAAATCAACAATAGAGCAGGAGTTAGGAAACATGGACAGGAGGCTTCGAGGGGATGTGCGGAAAAAATGTTTTTATCCAGAGGGTAGTGGGAGTCTGGAACACACTGCCTGAAAGGGTGGTGGAGGCAGAGACCCTCATAACATTGAATAAGTATTTAGATTCAGAGGGAGGATTCAGAATGTCCAATTCAACTGAAGAGCACGTCTTTCGGGACTTGTGGGAAGAAACCGGAGCACCCGGAGAAAACCCACGCAGACACGGGGAGAACGTGCAGACTCCGCACAGACAGTGACCCAAGCCGGGAACCGAACCTGGGACCCTGGAGCTGTGAAGCAACAGTAAAATGAGTAATCGAACCTGTTTAATTTTCAGGTAGTGTTGATATTGTTTTAGTCATTCTGTATGCTGGGAAATTATGGGCATATGCCATTTCTTAAATGGGGAGAGAGTGCCGTGTAGAGTAGTGGGGGCATGGAATGCACTGCCTGTGGAAGTAGTTGAGTCGGAAATGTTAGGGACCTTCAAGCGGCTATTGGATAGGTACATGGATTAGGGTAGAATAATGGAGTGTAGATTAACTTCTTATTAAGGGCAGCACGGTATCATTGTGGATAGCACAATGGCTTCACAGCTCCAGGGTCCCAAGTTCGATTTCGACTTGGGTCACTGTCGGTGTGGAGTCTGCACATCCTCCCCGTGTGCGTGGGTTTCCTCCGGGTACTCTGGTTTCCTCCCACAGTCCAAAGATGTGCAGGTTGGGTGGATTGGCCATGATAAATTGCCCTTAGTGTCCAAAATTCTATGATTAACCTAGGACAAAAGTTCGGCACAACATCGTGGGCCGAAGGGCCTGTTCTATGCTGTATTTTTCTATCTATCTCTATCTCTAGAGTCCTCTCTGCTGCCCTCTCTGTTGCAGAATTGTAAATATAAAATAGCCGTTTGCAGCTGATGGCTAATTTTATCATTTGGCCTTCCTAGCTCAAAGACCACTTTGTGATCACTTAGTACGTCCTCAATGACGTCCTCTGACATATCCCTACTGTAAATAACTCGGCCAAGTTCAACCATAAGCCAATTTAAGCCAATTTCTCCCCAACTGGGAAACTGTTCCCTCTGACTACTATCCATGGCTAGCAATAGGATGCCACTCGAACAATAACTTCACCTGAAACTTCAATACTATTATTGGAATAACTAGTCAGTTTCACACATGTGTTAAGACCATAACAAATAAGAAAAGGAGTAGGCCGATAGAGAATACAGATTCTTGTACAGAATGATCAAACTTCACCATGATTTAAACCAAGGGTAAATTTTAAAACTCAGCCCACACTTCTAAAGAAGCTATTGCAAAATATTGGTTAAGGTCTGCATGACATGGAGCAAAGGGACACCACCCTGTTCTTTGGTGCCATGACACATCCCATCCTCATTTGCAATTCTCAGCCGCTTACCAGTGACAACAACTTGCATTTATATAGAGCCTTTAATGTAGTAACCGCGCTCATTCATCATCATCTTCATATGTGCTCTTACTGAAGACAGGTCCTTGGCTCATGATATTCCTTCTGTGTCTGTTGGTCCTGTGCCAGTCTTTTTGTTTCCCAGTAATTTCCTTCAAATTTAAGCCACCAACATTGATAGGATGCTTTTCCTCTGCCTTTTTTCTTTGAAATCTTCCCTCCATAACATCACTTACTGGCCTGTTTCCTCTTAAGATAGACTCTTTTCCATCTCTCTGCCTTTCCCTAATCATGTTCAAATAATTTCTCTGTTCATTCACCTTCTTCAATGCCTCATCATTTGTTTCTTTCTGTCCAGCTGATTCTTTCTCTTCTCCTTCATAGCCACATTTCAAAACCATTTAGCAAGTTGGTCTCCTCCCTCTGTAAGGTCCACACTTCACATCCGTGCACAACAACACTTCAAATCGAGCTGTTTAAAATTTGCTTCTTGAGTTGTCTACTCAGCATCCCAGTTCGCAACCGTCCCTTACCAAATATGACCTTTCCTATTGCGCTTCTTGCTCTTATTTCTTTGTTGCACCTGCAGATATAATGCTTCCTAGCGACTTAAATTCTTGCACCTGCTCAAATCCTTTTCCTTCTATAAATACATGAATATTTCTTGCTGATTTTGATATATGCATCACTTTGGTTTTGCTGATGTTCACTTTCATTCCAAAATTCCTGCAGGAGGGTTATTGAATCACAAAGGAACAAAGGCACTTTTTACTTCTTTGTCTATTTAGTCATTCATGGAGGTGAACTGCTTCCTTTTTTTAACTTTATAGGCATGTGAGTATTTCAACCAGACAGCACTGTCTAATACAAAACTCAATCGAAGATCTTTCAACAGCACCCTCCAAACCCGCAACCTCTGCTGGCGAAAAGGACAAGGGCAGCAGATGCCTGGGAACACCCCCACTACAGGCGGCACGGTGGCACAGTGGTTAGCACTACTGGCTCACAGCTCCACAACCCGGGTTCCATTCCGGCCTCGAGTGACTGTCTGTGTGGAGTCTGCATGTTCTCCCCGTGCAGGCATGGGTTTTCTCTGGGTGCTCCGGTTTCCTCCCACGGTCCAAAGATGTGCAGGTTAGGTGGACTGGCCATGATAAATTGCCCCTTTGTGTCCAAAAGGTTAGGTGGGGTTACTGGGGATCGGGTGAAAGCCTTGGCTTAAGTAGGGTGCTCTTCCCAAGGGCCAGTGCAGTCTTGATGTGCTGAATGACCTCCTTCTGCCCAGTAAATTCTATGATTCTATGATCCACCGAGAGTTCCACTCTAAGCGACACACCATCCTGACTTGGAAATATATCACAGTTCCTTCACAGCCGCCGGGTCAGAATCCTGGGTTCCCTTCCTAACAGCACTGAGGTGCTCCTGCACCACAGGGACTGCAGCGATTCGAGAAGGCAGCTCACTCCCACCTTCTCAAAGCAGTTAGAAATGGACACTAAATGCTGACCCTGCTAGCAATCCCCACATCGCGTGAAGGGATAAATAAAAGATTAGCGTTTTTTTTTTCAAGACATTACACTTCAGTTTATTCAATCAGCTCCTGGTAATGGACCTATCATTGCTTCAGCTTCTACATTGGCGCTGGGTGCCTGGCCCACCAATATGGCCCCTGTGTCGTAGTCTCATTCGAAAATTAGCACCACTGTGAGCAGGCTCGCAATGTCCAGATGATCGCATTGGATACCAAGGTGGATCGTCATTCTGCAGGCAAATCAGAGCAGACATCAAATTAATTTTTCACTTAAATTATTGCCAATAAATTCCACATGTGGAATTTCTGAATTTACGCTCATGATATTCGTGCTACCTTATGGTGCAACAGCCCACAACAAAGAGTGTAGCAACACTGACCCATCAGGAACAGAACCTGTTGCGTGACATTCTTTTCTGACCATGCCAGATCATGTTTGTTATTCTGTTCCCCTGTCATCATCCTTGTTGTATCTTTGGTCTCCCTACATGGATTGTCTCCTTAATCAGAACTGACATCACCTTAATCTGTAGGCATCAGTTTTGTACATCATCTGTCTGAATCTAAGGGAATCTATTTTTATCACATTCATTTTTGTTTCATATTATATCTTTTGATTTTGAATGTTACAATGTTGAGTTAAAGCTCCTGGAGTTATTGTGACCATGTCAGCCACAAAAGCATTAATTCCTAGACTGTGGTGAATTAGCTAATGCCGATGAATTAATTGTTACATGCAACTGACCTGAGCCTTCCTAGACAATTGAAGTCACTGGCTGGGGTTCTCCGTTGTGAGTCTGCACCACTCCCGCTGCTAGCAAGGATGGAGAATTTGGCCATGCCGTTCACTGGTGACGGGATTCTCTAATCCTGCCTCTTGACAATGGGATTTCCCATTGAAACCACCCCACCCCAGCCAGGACACCCTTGGGTAGGAGTGCGTTGCCGGCGGCATCAGAGAATCCCACACCAGCGAATGGCCGGAGAATTCCGCCCACCATCTCGCGACCCAATCATTTTTGTGGACATCAGGCAAGGCTATGCTATAGAGAGGCTATGACTCCCCTCACGCTACAATAAGCATCAAGCACTTGTTGTCTGGCGAGGCTTGGGCATTTTGGTAAGAACTGGATGAAGACTGCACCCACAGCCATTGAGTAAAAGGGAAGAAAATTGGTGAAACATAATTTGTTAAATGTCCTCCTCTGGAACGAATTCTGAGGACCTGCTGACTTTCAAAATGAACATTTATTGCCCATCCTTCGTTACCCTGGAAGGTGATGGGTGGGCCACATTACTGAAGCACTGAAGTTTGATAAAACTGAATGGTTTGTTCGGCCACTTTGGAAGACAGATATAAGTTGATGCGGGTCACGTATAGACCCATTAATGTAAGGGAGAGAGGATTCCTTCCTTAAAGGGCAGTAGTGAATAAAATCTTCCAACCATCCAACAATTCCATGGACACTTTTACTGAGAGAAGCTTTTTAATTATTTTTTTTTAAATATTTCTTTATTCTTCTCCTTTTTCCCATTTTCTCCCAAATTTACACCCACCAACAATAAACAATAATCAGTAACAAATATGTCATTCCCCATATCAATAACAACAATCCCATCCTCCCACCAAACCCAAAACATTCGCCCACATGTTCACATAAACAAATGGCAAAAAGGAATCAGGCATCACCCATAGCCACCATTAACACCCATCGCCCCCCTCCTCCACCCCCCAACCCTCCCACCCACCCCCCCCAAACTAATGTTCAATGTTATCCAGTTCTTGAAAGTGCACAATGAATAATGCCCATGAACTGTAGAACCCCTCCATCCTTCCCCTCAGTTCAAACTTAACCTTCTCAAGAGACAAGTATTCCGACAGGTTCCCCCGCCACGCCAGGGCACAGGGTGGAGAGGCTGCTCTCCGACCCATCAGGATCCACCTTCGGGCGATCAACGAGGCGAAGGCTACGATATCTGCCTCCGCACCCGTTTCCAACCCTGGCTGGTCCGACACCCCGAATATGGCCACCCGGGGCCCCGGGTCCAGTTTCACATGCACCACTTTAGAAATTACCCTAAAAACCTCCTACCAGTAATCCTCTAGCTTTGGACCAAAACACATGAACGTGATTAGGGCAACCCCCAGCCCCGCAACGTTCACTCACATCTTCTCCTCCTTCAAAGAATCAGCTCATTCTCACCCTCGTGAGGTGTGCTCTGTACACCACCTTCAGCTGTGTCAGCCCCAACCTCGCACACAAGGTGGAGGCATTCACTCTCCAGAACACCTCACACCAGAACCCCTCCTCCATACCCTCTCCCAACTCTTTCTCCCGCTTTGCTTTGATCCCTTCCAGTGGTGCCTTCTCCTCTTCCAAAATAGCTCTGTAGACCGCTGACACTACCCCCTTCTCCAGTCCCCCTGTCGTCAGCACCTCCTCCAGCAATGCGGAGGCCGGCTCCTCCGGGAAGCTCTGTATCTCCTTTCTGGCAAAATCTGGAACCTGCATGTATCTAAACATTTCCCCCTGTTCCAGCCCATACTTCGCTTCCAGCTCATTCAATCCTGCAAACCGACCCCGAGGAAACAAATCTTTCAGTGTCTTAATCCTCTTCTCCTTCCATTTCTGAAAATTTCCACCCCACCTCCCTGGCTCAAATCTGTGGGGCGAAATTCTCCGCCCCCCACGACGGGTGGGAGAATAGCGGGAGGGCCTTCCCGACTTTTTTGACGCCCTCCCGCTATTCTCCCACCCCCCCGCCGAAATCCCGACACGAATCGCTGCCGCCGTTTTTTTACGGCCGGCAGCGATTCACAGCTGTTAGAAGGGCCGAAGTCCCAGCCCTTTACGACCTTTTTACGAACGGCAAACACACCTGGTCCTGCCGTTCGTAAAAACGTCGTGACCACCTGGAAAAAAATAACCATGGCACCGATTGGCACGGCAGTACCACGGCCGTGCCAAGGGTGCCATGGGCCCGCGATCGGTGCCCACCGATCGCGGGCAGCGGGCCCGATGCCCGCGCACTATTTGTCCTTCCGCCGCCCCGCAGTATCAATACGCGGGGCGGCTGAGGGGCAACCCGGACCGCGCATGCGCGGGTTTCGCGCAAAAACGCGATGACGTCACCCGCGCATGCGCGGGTGGCGTCTTCCCACCTGCGCATGCGCGGCTGACGTCATATGACGCGTCAGCCGGCGCTAAGTCCGACAAGCGGGTTTAACGATTTTCGTTAAGCCCGACTTGTCGGAGCCTCCGACGTCGGGCTGCTAGCCCCGACGGGGGACCAGAATCGGTCCCCCGTCGGGAAGGGGCGCGATGCCGTAAAACCCGCCCGGGTTTTACGGCGGTTTGACGATTTTTCCCGTTTTGGGAGAATTTCGCCCGTGGTTCCTCCGAATCGGCCTTTCCCTTGACCTAATTATTAAACTCAAATCAACTTCTCCAACAGTCCTGATTTCAGTCCAAATGTCAGGAATATTGGTCCAGTAACACAACCATTATGCAACCACCAATTACTATGTTGCATTTCAGTTAATCATCCATAACTTGCACCATATTGGAGCAATTTAAAAAGAATCAATCTCACTCTGCTTCTTTAACTTGCATTCATCCAGGGATATGGTTTGAAAGCAGATTGAACTACATGCAGTAGATTCAAAGCGATTGCACTGTCACCTTCAGAAGTACAGACTGTGTGACGTGATCTTCAAATACATACACACGAACTGATCTGTCTTTTCATCACTCACCTGCCTTCAACAACAAAGTCGAATGATTAGGGAGCATAAAATAATCAAGTGTGACATCTTGACTTCAGGCAATGCAGAAAACAAAATTATCCCCATTCATTTTTTTGGAATGAAAGTACTGAGCTCGTTACAATTTCAGGGCTCTAATGAAAAGAGAAAATGGGAAAAACTGTATTAGTTAAAAAATATATTTCAACAAAAGGATGGAACAGTATGTAATCATCAAGCATTCTTCATAATGATGTGCCTGCAGCTGCTGGATATGCTTGCGATTGCATTAATGTTGTACATACAGTATGTAGCATTGGGGTTGAACATATTGTTCCCATTCTGATAATCATATCATTATAATTATATCTGGCTTCTCCTCTCCTCACCTTTCTCCCACTTCCTACCCTGCCCCAGTCAACTCACCTCAGTTTTGTATTTTGTTTCCTCCCTCACTCTCTCACCTTCTGTGCCACTATTTTTAGCCACTATTGCTAAAAGGACTCAATTGTTGCAGGGCATCTGGTCCAACATCTCTCTGAAATGTGGCCACCTGATTGATAGGGCTCTGAATGATTGGTGCTTTAGGAAGCTGCCCGATCAAGAGGTGGAAATAACGACACCTGCTGCACTGTGCAAATGTTTTATCTTTCCCCATGGGGGTATGGAGGATGCCATCGATGGCAATTATACGTCACATGACATATTTCTTTGGGGTTGCAAGCAGCGTCCTCTGGCTTTCCGGCAATGACAGCTCCTCATTGCTGATCTTTTCTACTTCCACCCACATCATGAACAAGATGAAGATACAATGTAAAAAGGTATTTAAAGCAGGGAAACTTCCAGCCACACCCTCTGATCCTCTCTCTCCTCTTATTTGAATTTTTTGACACATTCATGATTACTCCTCAAATTGGAATTGTGACCATTTTCTTTTCCGATCATCTATAAATAAATAATAAATAATCTTTATTATTGTCACGAGTAGGCTTACATACACACTGCAAGAAGTTACTGTTAAAGTCCCCTCGTCGCCACATTCCGGCACCTGAGTACACTGGGTACACTGAGGGAGAATTCAGAATGTCCATTTCACCTGACAAGCACGTCTTTCGGGACTTGTGGGACGAATCTGGAGGAAACCCACGCAGACACGGGGAGAACGTGCAGACTCCGCATAGACAGTGACCCAAGCGGGAATCGAACCTGGGACCCTGGTGCTGGGAAGCAATAGTGCTAATCGCTGTGCCACCGTGCAGCCCATACCAATACGAGCACAGTCAGCGATTCTCTGAACTGGTTACTTCGAAGATCCAAGCATGGAATTCTGTTCCTTCCTACACGCTTCATTCTCACCGTGTTCAAACCAAGGTTTATTAAGGATAATCGAGTGATCCCACATTTTCATCGGGGAACAATCAGAGAATCGAATTTAGCATTTCTTTTGAGCCAGCTGTCCTCTGTGTAGTGTTCGATTGCTCTGTGCTAGATTATGAGAGTCTGTTCGAAAATCCTCTGGCCTTCTGCTCTGACACAATGCGCAAGTATCACCTTCTTGTGATTTTCTGTTCCCTCCTGACTGTCCATCCCCAAAGTGAGCAAGTTGGTCTTCAACTCTGAAAGCCATTGATCCCACAAAATGGGCGGGTCTCTTGGCGGAGGAAGAAATGCTGCTGAAGTCAGCAAATTTGAGCTTTTCTTCATCATCCTCTTTGCCGCGTTGTTCTATATGTCGTACCAGAGCTATGCAGAGATGACACTGTGTGTGTAACAGCTTTCATTCACAATGTTTTAAAATGTCTCCTGCATGCTGACCGCCCTGGCTTCCAGCAATTTTTACATTTTGGTCTCTGAGTCCACACCCAGACTTAATTAATCAAGCACAGTAAGCATGAATAGTACACAGAATCACATAATCAAACATGGAAAATTCAAACAGTTGAACACTACACTCTGAGGATATAGAATTGCAGGATTGTTCTTATTTTTCACCTCATACTATAGAAAAAGACCCACTCTCCTTGTTTTCTCATCTGAGGAAATTCTCCTGTTCCTGATTTTAAAAATCAACAAATTTTGGCTGTACCCTTGGCACGGTCTTGGCATTATTTGGAAAGTAGGACTCTTATAACAATGTAATATTGTAATTGCAAGGCTGCGGCGCACTGTTTAACTAAAAAACAAATGGCAATGTATTCTAATGATTAAGTTACCTTCGTGTTTTGTTACTGCTTCTGTCTTTGCTGAAAAGGAAGAGATTACACGATAGAACATAGAACAGTACAGCACAGAACAGGCCCTTCGGCCCTCAATGTTGTGCCGAGCAATGATCACCCTACTCAAACCCACGTATCCACCCTATACCCGTAACCCAACAACCCCCCCCCCCCTTAACCTTACTTTTTAGGACACTACGGGCAATTTAGCATGGCCAATCCACCTAACCCGCACATCTTTGGACTGTGGGAGGAAACCGGAGCACCCGGAGAAAACCCACGCACACACGGGGAGGACGTGCAGACTCCGCACAGACAGTGACCCAGCCGGGAATCGAACCTGGGACCCTGGAGCTGTGAAGCATTTATGCTAACCACCATGCTACTGTGCTGCCCACATGCTGAACTCAAGTTTTTATGGGATTGTTGCCTGATAAACTTTAGAAGGTTTGCTAGTAGACAAAGTCCAATGAATAAACATTTGCACATCTTCTACAGAATGATGAGATTTCCCATGATTCCCGGTGCTGTTAGAACATAGAACATAGAACAGTTACAGCACAGAACAGGCCCTTCGGCCCTCAATGTTGTGCCGAGCCATGATCACCCCACTCAAACCCACGTATCCACCCTATACCCGCAACCCAACAACCCCCCCCCCGCCCCCTTAACCTTACTTTTATTAGGACACTACGGGCAAATTTAGCATGGCCAATCCACCCTATACCCGCACATCTTTGGACTGTGGGAGGAAACTGGAGCACCCGGAGGAAACCCACGCACACAGGGGGAGGACGTGCAGACTCCACACAGACAGTGACCCAGCCGGGAATCGAACCTGGGACCCTGGAGCTGTGAAGCATTTATGCTAACCACCATGCTACCGTGCTGCCCTGTTGACGACAATCTTTTGACAATACGTTCCCTGGCTGTCAACTCTCATACATTTACAGCGATAGGGAGAATTGCAGTCCCGACTCATTCAGCCTGTTTGAGTTTTCGTAGAATCATAGAAGCATAGAATATACAGTGCAGAAGGAGGCCATTGGGCCCATAGGGTCTGCACCAGCGCCTGGAAAGAGCACCCGACTGAAGCCCAAACCTCCACCCTATCCCCATAACCCCTCTCCCATGCAAATGCCATGAATGCTGGATGAATTCGTATTCCATACAGAACTCCAGGGAGCTTCCAAAATGAAGTTTCAATTTGACTCCTTGAAGGCAAAGGCCATCCCGTCCTCTCGTTAACGATGTCACCGCAAAGACCATCTAAGCAGCAGAAGCAGGAGGCAACGAAGCTCACAAATGAAGAAGAATTCTCTTTGAGTGAGCATAAGAAAGCTCATAACATGATTCAAATGTCTGGCTCAGCCAAGAGGGGCAGGCGATCATTAAGGTTCAGTGGCGAAGTGGTTACATTATTACACAAGTAATCTGGAGGACACAAGTTCTTCATTCCACCATGACAGTTTGAGAACTTGAATTCAGTTTAAGAAATCTGGAAATAAAAATAAATAGCTGGCAGCAAATATTTTGCTCAACAATTTAATTTTTAAAAATAAATTTAGAGTACCCGATTCTGTTTTTTTCCAATTAATGTTCAATTAAGAGTGGCCAATTCATCTTTTTTGGGTTGTGGGGGTGAGACCCACGCAGACACGGGGAGAATGTGCAAACTCCACACGGACAGTGACCTGGAGCTGGGATCCTTAGCTCCATGAAGCAGCAGTGCTAACCACTGCGCCACTTTGCCGCCCTTGCTCAACAATTTAGAGTGACCAGGAAGTTGCAGGGTTGTTACAAAACTCTAATTGGTGTGCTATGCACGTGAGGGAAGGAAACCTCTTATCTTGGCACATACTTAGCTCCAATCTCACATTCAGAAGTCTTACATCAACTTGGTTTCCTTTTGACTACTCCCTAAAGCGACTCAAAAAGCCACTCAGTTTTATCACCCCACCTTCCCAGGATAACAAGGGAGGGGCAGTAAACATTGGCCTTACCAACGAGGCCCACATACACAAAGTGAGTTTTAAAAAGCATGCTTTTGATATGGTATCACACATTGTGACAGCTGGTTATGTGTTTGTGCAGTTTTGTGACTCGGAACGTCCCACAGCTTGAGGAGGAGGAGGGGTGACACCATAGGGTCTGAACATCAGCCACAGGAAGAGGAAGCAGATGAACCAACAGTCACATCAACTCTTGCGGTGAAATTGTGGCTTATTCAAGTCTCCTTCACTGATGCAACAAAGCACTGCTTACCAAAGCACATTCCCCTGTAGAGAAAGCTCCACCGTGGTGCCCAAACTGGTTTCACGTTGTTCCATCTGGACATCTTCGAATGTAGCAGCAACTGGTGAACAAAGAAGGTGACAACCACCCTCCCAGCATTACACAATGCGTCATTGTTTAGGAATCTCCTGCAAAGATAACATTGGCAATGGGCACCGTTAGTTAAACCGTTAGGCGATTTGTTCCCCCAGTAACTAAAAGAACCAGAGATGGAAATGAGGAAAGCATTTTTCATACAGTGAGTTGTTATGATTTGGAGTGCATTGTCCAAAAGAGTGATGGGGGCAGATTCAATGGCAGCTTTCATGAGGTCATAAGAAAATGGAGCAGGGATAGGACACTGGGCCCACTCCACCGTTCAATTAGATCATAACTGATTTGATTATGGCTTTAATTCCATTTTCCAGCCTGCCCTCATAACCTCTGACTCCCTTCTGGATCAAAAACTCAGCCTTGAATATATTCAATGGCTCCACTTCTACTGCTACCTATAGACCTTAGTCCACCGACCCTCTGCCTCCTCACCTCCACTAGTTGCAGTTTGCCAATGTGAAAGTGACCTACCCATTGATCCCAACTCTCTGTTTCCTGTTAGTCAGCCAGTCCTCTGTCCATGCTGCCGTATTACCACCAACACCGTGAACTCTTATCGTGTGAATTAACCTTTGATGTGGCATCTTGTCAAATGCCTTTCGGGAATACAAATACAACAGGCGGAATTCTCTGGTCCCCCCGGTGCGTGTTTCTTGGCATTGACTGGCGGCGGGATTCTCTCTTCCCGCTGCTTGTCAATGGGATTTCCTATTGAAGCCAGCCCAGGCGGCTGGGAAACCCATGGGTGGGGGGTGCACTGCCAGCGGGAAGAGAGACTCCAAACAGCCAGAGAAATACGGCTGACATCTACACATTTTCCTTTATCCACCCTGCCTGTTACTTTG
This sequence comes from Scyliorhinus canicula, assembly GCF_902713615.1. Lineage (NCBI taxonomy): Eukaryota > Metazoa > Chordata > Chondrichthyes > Carcharhiniformes > Scyliorhinidae > Scyliorhinus > Scyliorhinus canicula. The sequence goes on along the minus strand of NC_052156.1, from coordinate 162,215,785 downwards.
ATCAGACAACTCGAATAAATTTGTCAAACACAACCATGTTGACTCTGCCTGATTGTACTATAATTTTCTAAGTATCCAGCTACTACCGCCTTAATAATCTTTTCTACCATTTTGTCAATAACAAACGTCAGGTTGGGTTTCCAGTGGCAGAATGCAGAAAGTGCCCGCACACGAGGCAACACCCACTTCGTTCTTTACCTTTTCCACCCGGTTTTTGAAGGGCGTTGGGGGTGATAATTTAAATAATTCGATGAAATAAGCCTCCCTTATTGTGAAAATGACGGGGAAATCAAGGTCGAAGAAGACAGCAAGCAAAGAATCGTTGTCTGATTCAGAAACCTCTTGCAGCTGGTCAGTTGATAAAAAGACGGGGTGGGGGGGTGCGGTGTCTGCTGCCGAAGTTAAGGTTACCTCATTGACGATCGAGATGCCTATGGGCGTCTTTGCTGAGGAATTCAAGGAACAGCGGCAGGCTGCCTCCGTGGATTTCCATAATTCAATTGAGGAGTGCCGAGCTCCTATTTAAATCAGTGCTGGCAAAGCCAGACAAAATGGCAAATGTGCATGGCGCTGTGTTGTAAGGTGTGCAGGCGACTCCTTCGATGCAGAGCGATCGGATTGTCTCTTTGGAAACTGAGATGGCAATGTTGGCAGAGAATAACAAATCTCTGCGAGCCAAGGTGGATGACTTGGAGAATCGTCCCAGGAGACAGAATGCCAAGGGTCGTGGGGCTGCCGGAGGGAGTGGAGGGCCAGAACCCGACTGAATATATCTAAGATGTTTGGGAAGATGGTGGGGGAGTGTGGACAGTCGTCCCCTCCCAAGCTGGATCGGGCTCGTTGGTCGCTCCATCAGAAGCTTTGCCCAGGAGAGCCGCCATGGGCAATTATCGTAAAGTTCCACAGTTACCAAGAGAAGGGGCGGGTCCTGAGGTGGGCGAAAGATAACCGTGACTGCAAAAAGAGAGATAGGTTCCAGGAACCCACGTCTTCATTCACCATTTGAAACAAACCTGCTGGACTTTAACCTGGTGTTGTAAGACTTCGTACTGTGCTCACCCCAATCCAACGCCGGCATCTCCACAAAATACAAATAGAGACATTGGGCTCTGTCAGGGTGTGGGAGCAGAGCAGGCCAAAAGGAGATCGGCATTCAACAAGACCAAGGCAGCGTTATTCAAAAGTGGAGTTCGGTTTGGGTGGTTTACCCTGCACGCCTCCAAGTGCCGTATAACTGGAAAGACTATTATTTTGAGGTGCCGGAGGAGGCTGATGCTCTTGTGAGGAAGCATGGGCTGGGGACGAGTTAATTGTGTTTTATATGATGGATGATGTCTTGTTGCTATTGGAAGGGGATGCAGTTTTGGGGACATGTTGTGGGTCTTACACCAGTTTGCACTTTATTGTTCTTGTATAGGATGGGTGTTGCTTCTTGTTCTTCACAGTTGGATGTGGGTGGGGTCTGGTTGATATTTTTATTTATTTTTGTATGTTTTGGGTGGAGGTTGCCCTGCGAGCTAAAGAAGTTAGCTCAACGGGAGCGAAGCGGTGGGGGAAACTTCAGCTCATTATCTTAGTATAGGTTTTAGACAATGAGCTTCGGGGTTTGGTTTTATTTGGGGTTAGGATAGACGAGGCAGGCGTTTGGGGTTGTTGTTCACCTTTTGATGGTTTGTTTTGGGTGTGGTGTTAATGAAAGGTGGGGAGGTGGGGGGAGGGGTGTTGGGGATGGGGAAGGTTTATTGATAGTGACCACAGCTTGTTTTTTGTTCTGTCTTGATTGGGGGGGGGGGGCACAGAGGGGTGGATGGGCTCAGTGTCCATGCCGGGGTGGTTTAAGGCTCCGAATTCCGTATGGGGCAGATGAAAGCGGGCTCTTGTCCTGGTTCTAGTTTACGGGCCATGGTAATTGCCTCGCTTCCGTTTTCTCCTCCGAAATTTACCTCGGCCGCATGGTGGTGGCATCGCTGAGGGTTTGGAGATGGTTCAGGCAGCATTTTGTACTCAGCTCCATGTCGTTGGTGGCCCCTCTCTGTGAGAATCACTGCTTTGCATCAGCGGACTTGGACTCGAGCTTTGGGTCCTGGGGGAGGGTGGGTCTGCAGAGGTTTAGGGATATGTTTGTGGAGGGGAGGCTTGTTGAATTCGAGGAGCTGGTGGATAAATTCCCAGGTCTAATTTTTTTAAGCATCAACAGGTGCGCGATTTCCTACTAAGGAGACCTCGTTGTTCCTTTAGCACCTTTGCCCTCTCTCATGAATAGATTCTATCTTTGGCTGAAGTGAGGGTAAGATTTCAGATGTCAACGGTCAGATCCTGTCTGTGGAGCACGCTCTGCTGGAGGAACTGAGGGGGGTGTGGGAGGGGGAGCTGGGTCTGGTTTTGCGGGAGGGATGTGGAGTGAGGCTCTACACAGGGTCTACGCAACCTCCTCCAGTGCTCTGTCATGATATGCAGACATGCAGATAATGATATACAGACAGGCACAGACAGGCAGCTAATGAACACAGAGAACAGGACATGACCAATGAGCAGGCAGGACACTCAGGGGTGGTACATCACTATAAAAGGCATGAGGCACTCACACTCCGCCTCTTTCCATTGATGAACATCTACAGAGTGAGTCAGGGTGTGATGAACGGTATTTACCTTTAATACCTTGCCCCTTTAAGAGGCTTGGAACCCTGGGGGACCGCCTCTGGCTACGCCCCCAGGAAACAGCATATAGGATAAGGCTCCATGTGGCGAGCACACTTCTCTCGAATGCTGTCCTGTTCTCTGTATATTAAAGCCTTTGATTACCGACCTCGCTCTCGCATCGTAATTGAGAGAGCCTCACAGGGTGTATGGGTTGAGTTGTTTTTTCCCAGGGGTGGAAAACAGGTACTTTCAGTGTTCTCGAGGTCTGGCAAATCATATCCATATGTCCTGGTCCTGTCCGATACTTGTCGGCTCCTTCTTTAACACCAGGTCAGGGATTCCTGGTACCGATCTGGAGCCTTGACCGCTGGTGGTCATTTTCAGGGTCTCGGACTCGCCGGTGCTGCAAATGGGGTTGAAGGCGGATTTCCTCCCTTCCCCGGAGGCGAGTTCTGCTGGGATGGAGTTCTCCCACTCTGCCCAACTTCTCGATTTGCTGGCCAATCTAATGGATTTCCTCTATCTTGAAAAGGTCAAGTATATCGTGCGGGGGTCGGTGGATGGATTCTACTGGAGATACCGTTCATTTCCATTTTCAGAGAGTTAGCCACCATCATCTGTTGGGGGGGGGGGTTATTCGTTGGGTTTTTCTCTGTTATGAGTTATAGGGGTAAGGGTTGGGGGTTAGTAAGGTTGCCAGTGGTTGAGATAAGGTATTTTTGTACTGTATCTGTATATATTTGATGACTATTGTGGTGTTATTTTGTAATGCTGAAAAACCCTTTTGTGTAATAAAATATATTTTTTGGAACAACTTTTAGTTTAGCTGGCCTACAGTTTCCTGCTTCCTTTCTTAAACAGAGGTGTCACATTTATGGTTTTGTAATCTGCAACCTTTCCAGAATCTAGGGAATTCTGGAAGATTACACAGCTCCAGGGTCCCGGGTTCGATTCCTGGCTTGGGTCACTGTCTGTGCGGAGTCTGCACGTTCTTCCCGTGTCTGCGTGGGTTTCCTCCGGGTGCGCCGGTTTCCTCCCACAGTCCAAAGATGTGCAGGATAGGTGGATTGGCCATGATAAATTGCCCTTAGAGACCCAAAAGGTTAGGTGGGGTTACTCGGTCGTGGGGACAGGGTGGAGGTGTGAGCTTGGGTAGGGTGCTCTTTCCAAGGGCCGGTGCAGACTCGGTGGGCTGAATGGCCTCCTTCTGCACTGTAAATTCTATGATTCTATGCCCTCCATCGCTCTCCCACCCCCACAACAGTCTATGATGACATCTATGATCGCTGCAGCCATTTTCTTTCACACCCTAGGGTGCTGGTCATCAGGTCCTTTTGTCCCGGTAGTTTTGCCAGTAATTGAATCCAGGTCCCTGGTGCTGTGAGGCAGCTGTGTTGATCACTGTGCCACCGTGCCACCCTTCTCCCTCATGTGCGCACCTGCCCGGCACGGTTGCACTGTGGTTAGCACTGTCTCTTCACAGCTCCAGGGTCCCAGGTTCGATCCCAGCTTGGTCACTGCCCGTGCGGAGTCTGCACGTTCTCCCAGTGCCTGCGTGGGTTTCCTCCGGGTGCTGCGGTTTCCTCCCACAGTTCAAAGATGTGCAGGTTAGGTGGATTTGCCATGCTAAATTGCCCTTCGTGTCCAAAGGGGTTGGGAGGGGTTTCTGGGTTACGGGTGGAGGTGTGGGCTTAAGTGGGGTGCTCCTTCCAAGGGCAGGTGCTGACCCGATGGGCCGAATGGCCTCCCTCTGCACTGTAAATTCTATGTCTATGTCTAAATGCATCTGTACTATTCGCTTCAACTATTCCCTTTGAAAGTGAGTTCCGCATTTTCACTAAAATGGTGACTATTTTATAATAATAATCACTTACTGTCACAAGCAGGCTTCAACGAAGTTAATGTGAAAAGCCCTGAGTCGCCACGTTCTGGTGCCTGTTCTGGGAGGCCAGTACGGGAATTGAACCCGCGCTGCTGCCTTTTTCTGTATTACAAGCCAGCTGTTTAGCCCACTGTGCTAAACCAGCCCTCACATACTGATGGCGTCTAGTTTTGCCCAGTCTAAGTGTAAGTGGTGATGATAGTTGTGTTGATTCAGCAAATTTGTGATTGTTATTGATTTGACTGGAGGATGAAGCGATTAAAATTAACCGTTCTCATGCTTTGGAAGGGAAACGATTTAACTTATGTTTTATCTGTTACATCCTGATAGCAGTTAAAGATTGACAGACAGTATAATTTCCTTTCTAACCCTACGTTGGCTGTTTCTTATTAATATAAGGTTCCCTATTGACTGACCCTCAGAACAGTTTTCATTGTTCAAACCTGTTATTGATATTAGGCTATTGAATCTGAGTTAAATTTATTAGCTCCTTTCAAAATAAGTACTTCACAGCAATAACTAATACCTCAAACATTTTATCCTTCACCAACTTTCTCCCATTTGTCACCCCTCTCAGAAGACCTATTACCCTTAATTCCCTTCAACTTTTCAAGCAATTGCCGCACTGACTTCAAAAACATCCAGGATATCTATGTGCTGTTAAAATGAGACAGGAAGTTAGTATTACTCTGTTTGAAGAAAGTATAAATTTAATGTTTTGTTGATTTTAGATACTCCGCCGTCCCACCTTTTATGAGAGCCTTGTCCCTGTAAATAGAGGAGATCAGTGTTCATAGAATCATAGAATCCCAGAAGGAAGCCATTTAGCCCATCCAGTCTGCACTAAGGGGCAATTCAGCATGGCCAATCCACCTAACCTGCACACCTTTGGACTGTGGGAGGAAACCGAAGCACCCGGAGGAAACCCATGCAAACTCCACCCAGACAGTCACCCGAGGTCGGAATTGAACCAGGGTCCCTGGCGCTGTGAGGCAGCAGTGCTAACCACTGTGCCCCCGTGCCACCCCCAGGTTCACCCAGGCAAAAGTTAAACCACCAAACACGACTCAACAATTACCCCTAAATCAAAAGACAAGTCATTTTAATATTGTGAGCCCACTTAACGAAGTAAGAACAAATAAGCAAAGAAGAGATAATGGCCATATAATCTGGGTTAATGATGCTGATTGAGGGGTAAATATTGGGCGGGACACATGGGAAAATCTGCTGGCTCTTCTTCAAATATCTTCTTTCATGTCCACCTGAGAGGCTTTGGTTTGAAAGACGGCACCTCTGACATGCGCAGCACCCCGTCAGTATTCCACGGGATTGTTAGTCTTGACGTGCCCAAACTCTGGCACAGGACTGAACCCACAACCTTCCTTCTAATTGTTTAATTCCCCATTAAAGGACATCTGAATTCCTTTGAAGTACAAAGCTCCTAATCTGAACAAATAGCATCATCTTTTACAGAGAACTACACTTTGTAATTCTAAGACAAATGAATAAACCTATGACTGTGCCCAGCATGTTGTACAAACCCAATTATGTCTATGTGCCGTGCTGAGAGTAACAATAGCAATTTCAGTAATAGGTTTTGTGTTACAATCAGTCAATCTTGATAGCCAGGTCTGCATTCATTGACTCATTAGAATAATTGTAAAAAAAATACTATGCAATTTAACTGTGCTTTCTTAAAACAATGCTATTTAATATAACATTGAAGATAATGGAATTGTGAAATGCTTTGCATGCGCAATGGAGAAATTCATTGTTTTGGAGACAAATTCCTGTGGGAAATGAACGAGCATTTTTCTCCCTCGGACAGGGGGCTGTCAGTTAAAATTAGCTTTGTTAGAAATTTAACTGGAGCATTTGCCCAATATTGTACTATTTGTTCGTGTTTCTGAGTGGTCCCAATTAGGCTGACAAATAATACCATCTCTATTTGGAATGTTATTCTCCATAAAAGCTAATCTATACTTATTTTCTTTTTTGGAACTGCCCAGGATTATAAGCAAAGTGACAAATTGCTACACCAATGAAATCTGTCAGCAATAGCCCATCTTTGCTTCAGAGAGATGCTTCATAAGGTGGCTGCAACCCAGCAACGCCACTTGCGTGTAATTCTTGATTTGTGCCGGTCAACACTTCCCCTTTAAGATGTACACCAAGTTGTCACAGTCTGATCCTGAAACCAGATAAGACTTTGTTCCTCTTCAGCAGAAAAGACGCAGTTTATCTCTCCACTGCTGATTTCTGTTGCAATTGCCAACCCCCAGTGTGCTCAATTATTGGTGTATGTCCATTTTCTAATCTGAGGCGTGATATGCCAGGGCGATACTAAGATTGCAAAATAGAGCATGGGAAAAGCTAAGAGAGCGTAGCTTCCTATCTGGAATGTATTTATGACGTGTGATTTATTACACTCAGGATATATTTATTGTTAGAGAGGGGTAGGTATGATGGAAAGGTAAGGATGAGCAGTATAGTTTTGGAGCATCATTATGGTAGCCCAGTTATAAAACGTTGCCCTGAAAGTATAATTTATGGAGACCACTGGACAGTCAGTGGGGCTGTCAACAAACCTGTCAAAAGACCCCGTCAAAGGGAACTGTCACGACGGTCTGTCAAGGGGAGCTGTCAACCTATCAAGGCATTTGAAATGAAAATGAAATGAAAATCGCTTATTGTCACGAGTAGGCTTCAATGAAGTTACTGTGAAAAGCCCCTAGTCGCCACATTCCGGCGCCTGTTCGGGGAGGCTGTTACGGGAAAAAAGTGTCAAGAAATGTTGTTTGCTATTTCACTCTGTCAACATAAAATTGAGGATATCTTTTACTGGATTAGTGCTGCATGATTAATTTCACAACCATTCATTATTACAGTAGGGTGCCTGCCATTTCACAGTTTGATTCACAGGTACAAGTGGTTATAGAATCTTTGAAATGAGCAATGAATTCTAATGCTTGTTACAATAGATTGTGCATTAAATATTTCTTATTATAAGGCTATATTTAGTTGAAGGAATGTAAATGTAGTAATTGGGCTTCTTTGATTGACTGTTTTTATCAATATAGTGAAGTTGGCCTTGGGATGACTCATAATGGGCGGGTCCCAATGCTGGAATTCCCAGCCCCATTCCTGGGCTGTCTGATTTTTGGGAATGTCTTTAAAGGCTGGGCCTGATCTAGTCAACTTACTTCACTGCACTTTTCATGGCATCGGGCTGGGTTTTTAAAGAGCCGTTGTTCATGGCCCCTTCAGAGGAGTTATGAAACGTAGTCTGCATGAGGAGACCTTTTAACAGTAAGTTCAAAAGGTCCATCCCATGATCCTTATGCCAGCTCTGCCTTTTCACCCCCCCCCCCCCCCAGCCCCCCATGGCCCCCCCATGACCCCAGTGCCAAGCTCTGTCCTTCCACACACACCCCCCCATTGTGACCCCTCACTCCCAAATGCCAAGCACGGCCCTTCTAGTCACTTCATCTGCCCCTCATGGCCCCAATGCCAAGCAATGGGACGTCCATGTCATTTGGTTGAAGAGAGTCTATAGTGGGCCAATGAAACCTGTAGTGACAGTAGGAGATGCAAAGAAAAAAGCTTTAAAAGAACGTAACACATTCATAACTTTCTCCTATATTGAAAAAGGTCATTATGTTACAAGATAATAAAAGTGTCAGTCAGCCAGAACATTTAAAATATCAATAACAAAAATACTAACACTTGAAACAACTTAATGTTTTGTAGACCGACATTGACAAGTTGACAGCAGAGATCAGGGAGCCTGAGCTGTCAATCAAACAATGTTTACATTGGGGTGCCGGTGTTTTAGTACTCTATTTTTTAATAATCTTTATTGTCACAAATAGACTTACCTTAACACTGCAATGAGTTACTGTGAAAAGCCCCTAGTCGCCACATTCCTGCACCTGTTCGGGTACACAGAGGGAGAATTCAGAATGTCCAATCCACCGAACTTGCACGTCTTTCGGGACTTGTGGGAGGAAACCGGAGCACCCGGAGGAAACCCACACAGACACGGGGAGAACATGTAGACTCCACACAGACAGTGACCCAAGCCGGGAATCAAACCTGGGACCCTGGCGCTGTGAAGAAATAGTGCTAACCACTGTGCTACTGTGCTGCCTTCTATGGTAGTGTCGGGTTCTTGGAGCCGATAATTCTGCCAAAATTGACTCACGGATAAAATTCTTGGGCCTGGGTATTAGATCTGGACTGATTTTGTTACTGATATCACTGCACAGAGCATATGCTTGTTGTTTACCTTTAATGATGGACATCTCAGATTCTGATTGGATTTGAAAGAAAATATTTTTTTAAATGTCATTTTTAAGTTATTGTTGCACAAGAAAATCATTAAAATGTTTCTTAAATGCCAACGATTGTAAGTGGGTCGAGACACAAACCTATCAAACACAGAGGTTAGATAATATCAGAAACTAAGATCACATTACTGCAAAATAGCATACATCAACACAAGAGTGAAGCTTGCCAAGGTGCAGTGATTAAAGTTGCTGTGAGCAGCTATGGTGCCAAACAATTGATGATGAAAGTCAGAATCTGAATTCCTCAACTGTCGATGAGTAGCCTCATTAGAAAATGTCAGTCAAAGTGCTATTTCTAGTGCAAGCATAAACTTGTTCCAAAATAATACATTTACGCTTTTGCTGGAAGTGCCAGAGGAATTGACGAATCCACCACTGATAGTGACCAAAGGAATAATTGCATCAATTAGATGGAGGGGTGTAACTTTAACCACAACTGCCTCCCCGCTGCAGAACTTACCTGATTTTCATCCCATCGAAATGCTGAGGGGTGGGTGTTGGAGATGAGGGGGTGTAGGGGAATGATGCACTGCGCCATATGGGGTAAATTTCAACAACATTGTGTTATGGGCCAGGATTTGGGGAACACCAAAGTATATCATGGAGTTCACCTGACCCGCAACTTTAAATATGGGGAGCACAAGGGCCCACTTTACAGGTGTGATGCAACAGAGATCTAAAGTATTTTTAAAACAAAACAATGTTTATTATATGAATCCAGTTAACATTTTATAAACCCACAGTTAACATCTTACCAACTACCAGCACTGATAACCCCCCCCCAAAAGATACGTACTCTGTAGGTAACCCTTAGTAACTTTCCTAACAACATCCATAAGCCAAAACACTTTTTAATAAAGACAGTAGGTTTGAATTCTCTACAGAGAACAGTTATTACTTTTAAATTATCAAGTGATCTAAGCACCTTGTTTACCATACAGAGAGACACCGGTATATATCTGCTTGGTTTGAATGCAGCTCCCCAACTGAAAGCGAAACTAAAACACAGAGCCACGAAGAGCTTCCAGCTCAAAACAAACGTAAAAACCAGAATCACATTCCAGCTCCACCCACACAATGACATCACTGCAGCCATTTGATAAAACACACTTTTCTTAAAGGGACCCTCACATGACAATGGACAACAACTCCTGGGAGACCATCGCCTAGGTCAGAACCAAATGGCGGCAAAGTCTGTGGGAAGGATCCCAGTGTTTTCAGAGCCATTGATGTCAGGTTGAAGAGGAAAAACAAGAGCGGTAAAAAGAAGATGCCATGACCCGAACTGAGAAGACGAAACCAGATGTCCCACATGGTAGCAAATTCCCTACGTGCCATTGAATCTGCAGATCCCAAATTGACCTCAACAACAATCTTCAGACTCACAGAAGACAATCATCCTCAGGAGCGAGAGATAGCCAACATTCAGAAAGTAGAAACTTACTCTTGCAGTCAATGGAGAATCCCGAAAAGGAAAGTCAAAAATTGTTTATTTCCTGCTCACGCTGGGAAATACAGCAACCAAGCAACAGTGCACGTCCCAGCCGGGGTCATCCTGAGATTCCGGCTCCCTCCTGGGCCCGCTTTTATCTCGGGCAGTAAAAGAGCCGGCTGTTGGGCCTCCACCCCTCAGCAGGAGAGCTCGAACTCCATGAGCCCCACTGGGAGATCAATCGGGTTGTCCTCATGGGTCTCATGGCGGTTATAACCCCCCCCCCCCCAAAGTCCGCGAAACCCTCTGTTGTAGGGAATGGAGGGGTTTGTCTTCTCCGGTTTGCCCGCAGTTGTGCCTCAGACTGTTGTGGAGCTGGGTCGTGAGGAGGGGAGGGGCGTGTAGCGTGTCGGGGAATGTCGTTTCCATATCGACCGTCGGGGGGGGGCGCTGTCGGCGACACTTCCCTGGCAAAGCCATCCCCTGAAAACTCGGACATCTGAGTCTCCATGTCAGATTCCAAATCATCCACTTCATACATCTCAGTGTTGACACCCCCAGGGGGCAATGTTCCCAGACCCCCTTGTGCTGGGTTGGTGGGGCTGGAAGGCGGTCTCTCCGGTGGGGTATGTCCTAACTCTGGCTCCCTGCTCCACAGGTGATTGTAGTGCTTCCACACTCTTGAGTCTTTATTTGGTCCGGCCTGTTTCACCATGGCCCCTGGAATCCCACAGACACCATCACCGAAGTTATGGCCGTATACTGCATCCCCGGTTGGAAATTTCTGCAGTTCGCCTGCCTCGGTACTGCTTCTGAAAGTCATGACTGTGTACTACGTTCCCACTAATATCGGGAAACTTTAGGCTAAGGCAGGTTTGGAGACTCTGGCCCATCAACAGTTCAGCCGGTGCCACTCCGGTCATGGGGTGTGGTGTGGTCTGGTAGCTGAACAAAAAGTACCCTCCTGAAAGTCTGCACAGCTCACTCAGCCAGACTATTTGAGGAAAGGTGGTATGGAGCCATTGCGATGTGTTCCCCATTTGTCTTCATGAAGTATTCAATATCTTCTCTGGTGAACAAGTACCGTTGTCCATGATTAGTGCCTCTCGGATGCCATGGGTTCTCAAAGAGAGTTGTAGCTTCTTGTCGGTAGCCTTTGAAGTGGTAGACGACATTCAATGGACGTCTAGCCATTTGGAATGGGCGACCACCATCAGCAAGAACATTGCCCTGGGAAAGGTCTGGCAAATTTTGCACATAGGCGCACCAAAGGCCAGCCCATGGATGGAGTGATGCGGCTGGCTAGTGTTTCTGATGCTCCTAGCCTGTGGTGCATCGTTGGGCCAGTCACTCAATCTCGTCATCCAGGCCTGGCCATCATACATAGCTCTTGGCTAGCATTTTCACCTTTGACACCCCCGGGTGTCCATTGTGTAGATCTTGGAGTATGCCCTACCTGCCCTGACAAGGGATCATGACACGGGCTCCCCATAGGAGGAGCTGACCTCCACACTGAGCTCTTGCCCCTTGGGTCTCAAAAGCCCCGAGCTCCTTGGGCACTTTCCCTTGCTTCCCCTCCGCCTTTGTAAGATGACATGACATAACTTTGCCATTGTAGGTCCTTCTGTGTCCAGTTGTGTATTTGAGCGGCGGTGACCGGCAAGGTATCCATAAAGATTAGGGTCGATGCGACCTTGCGACTTGTCAGTCATGGGAAGCGGCGACCTCACCAGTCCTTGGTGGAGTCGGCGGGGCGGGGGAAGGGATGCCTGTCAGCAATGGGAACCGGCGACATCATGGGTCCTCGGTGGTGACGGTGGGGGGTTGGGTGGGGGGGGGGGGGGGGGGGGGGGGGGGCTTGTCAGCAATGGGAACTGGTAAGAGCGTCAACATTTGCAATCTGCAATCGGGCAATCCTCAAACTCGTACTCGGACATCGCTAGCAATGGGACCCATCGCTGTATCGGAGTAGATGCTAAAGGTGGAATCGTCTTGTCTTCCTTAAATAATACGAGCACTGGTCTGTGGTCTGTCGCAATATCTTCACCGCAAAGATAACGACCAGCCCTTCTTCCTCAATCCGGGCATAGTTTTGCTCCGCAGTGGCCAAATCCGTGAAGCATAGTCTATTAATCTTTCCTGTCAGTTATCCATGCGGTGGGATAACACTGCCCCGATTCCATATGGTGAGGCATAGCAAGTGACCAAAAGGGGGCTTTGAGGGATGATAATGGGCCAACAATCCTGACATGACAACCATCACTTTACCCCAGGGAAGGTTTCTTCTTGGGGCGCTCTCCACACCTATTCTTGATGCTTCTTCAGTGGTGCATGCAATGGTGTGAGGACGGATGCCAGGTTAGGGATAAACTTCCTGCGATAATTCACAAGGCCTAAGAATGACCGCAACTCGGTTGCATTCTCCGGCGTGGGGGCTTGTTTGATTGTTCGCACCTTCTCCTTTACTGTGTGCAGGCTCTCTCGACCGACACGATACTCTAAGTAATTGACCTCTCTTGAGGCGAAGGCCTGTCTTGGAAATCGGGTGGAGGTTGCTCAGATGCACCTTTTTAGTGGCTCCAGTGACCAGGCCGCCATCCAAGTCAGCCGCCACTCATAGTAATTCCTTGGATGATATTCTCCATGACTCTCTGGAACATAATGCAAACCGATGACACTCTGAGTGACAACCTTGTGCATTCATAGAGGCCCCTGTCGGTATTAATGGTCACGATTTTTCTGGAAACTGCAACTAGCTCCAATTGGAGGTGCGCCTGGCTCCTATCGAGTTTAGAATAAAGGGTGTGCTCCAGCCAACTTTGCATAGGGGTCCTCTATTCATGGCCTCGGGTACCTGTCCAAATGAAAGGCTTTGTTTATGGTTAGTTTATAATCCCCGCAGAAGCGAATGATTTTGTTCTGTTTCAGTACTGGGTCGACAGGCATTGCCCAATCTGCAAATTGTACCAGCCGGATGATTCCTAGGTTTTCCAAGCAGTTGAGCTCATTCTCTGCCTTTGTTAGCAATGCGCAGGGAACTGAGCGGACCCTGGAAGACTTTTGTTGGGCCTCAGGGCCTACCTATATCTTGATTATGACACCTTTGATTTCATTCAAGCTCTCCTGAAAACCTTTTGGATACTTGACATGAGGCTCAGTCTGGGTCCACCTGCAGATGGGGATGCTGTGACTGGCAAAACATCCATAACATAGAGGGCAGCTATGGCCTCACCAGCCGTCGCTGGTGCAGGTGGCCTGGTCGGCAGGAGCAGACGGCTTAACGCGTCGGCATGGGGAATCTTAGTCCCGGACTGGTGCTACAAAACATAGTCATACCCTGTGCCCATCGCTGGATGCAGGAGGAAACAATGGGAGAATCACTCAATCTTCCTTGAAGAGCCCGAGGAGTGGCTTGTCGTCTGTGAGAACGGTGAAGCGGTGCTGGCAGACACATTGATGAAATTTCTTGACCCCGAATGCAACAGCCAAACCCTCCTTCTCGACCTGAGCATGTTGGTTCTCTGTATCGGCCAACGTTCTCAAGGTGAAGGCGATGGGACGTTCGGATCCGTTATCCATGGTGTGGACCAGTACGACGCTGACACCGTACGGAGAAGTGGCGCAGGTTAACAGGAGTGGCTGGAATGGGTTGAAGTGGGTCAGCAGTCTTGATGAGGAGAGTTGTTGATTCCGCTTGCCGAACGCCGTCTGGTGCTCTCGGGCCCACTCCCAGTGTTGCCCCTTCTTCAACAGATAGTGGAGGGGGGCTAAAGTCGTGGCCAGGTTTGGGAGGAGCTTGCCATAGTAATTCACCAGGCCCAGGATTGATTAGATTTCCGTTGGGTCACCTGGTCCGGGAGCCTGCCGAATTTGCCTGTACCTTTTCTTCACCAGCTGCAAGCCATGGCGGTCCACACGGTAGCCGAGGTTCATTACTTCAGCCTGTTCAGACGAGTCCATGATCAGGAAGTCTCTGCCAGTCTTCAGAGGTGGGCTAGGAAGTCACTCACCGACTCAGCCTGGGTCTGAGCATGATGAGCGGTGGTTTCCGATCGAAATGCTCCCCACTCGGGCCACCAGGGCGGCGGACCACCATGTATCTGGGGTGCCCAGGTGAGTCAGGCTCTTTATCACACTGTAGGTGGGCCCTCCGCAAGCCATTAGTAATTCCACAATTTGTCTCTCATCGGCGGTAATCACATTTGTTCGAAATAAATCATTCAATTGTCCCACTTATTCCCCCCAACCTGCATTAAAAGGTTCAAGTTTCCTATATGCAGCATTTTCGCGGTTAGTAGTGGGGCCTTCCGCAGCCTAGACAAGATGAACCGGGCGCGTAGCAACCAGTGTCGACAGCAGCTCCACTGAATCCTCATCACCAGTCTTGAATCCGCCAATAAGTAGAACGCATCGATGATAGTAGAAATTATGAACAAGGTTTATTTCAATACAATTTCATTGCTCCTTGTTATAACCCTACAGGAGGCCCACGGACCTGCAGCCTCAGAGTCCCTGTGGCCTGACCTGAGTATGATTTACCCAGATGAGGCTTCCCCGCCCCTTTTTTTCCAGGACTGCTGGGACATAAATACCCTGGCCCGAGTGCGGGCAGGGCGCGAGGAACTCTTCGGAGAGTATGAGGCGTAAATAGTAAGGAGAATAAATCGAAACTCACTTCCTGAGTGGTCGCTTGCCTGAGATTTTACACTCCTCCTCTCCCCTACCTGCACCTAGGCCAGAGTTTCTATACAGCTGGGGCTCTTCTTGTGGAGGGGAGGCCCCACCCAATTAAAGGGTCAGTCTGACCACCCCTTAAAGGGAAAGTTCAGATTCCGGGGAGGTCATGGGAAATCATGTTGTCTTGATCCCAGGGCCTTCATTGGAGTTACAGCAGTGGGGGTTATAACAGTCACCACCCCCCTTCCCATCTTTGATCGTAACTGCTTGTCAGATGAACAGACTATGTGAGGAGTGGTTCTTAACCCTCATCAGAGCAAGAGCCCTGGAACGCTGATCACGGCATAATCCTTTGCTGAGTTACGTGGAGAATGTTTACTGCGGGGGTCACTACAGAGTCTTGAACACATTGCCCCATTTATTCTGTTGTACTAACTGCCACCGCCTTTACAGAAAAATATCACCAAATAACTGAAACAGAAATGACAGTAGACAGGATGTAAAATAGCACGGTGTTATTTACATAAGGACATGATTAAGGCTAATGGCAAGGACGCAGAAGAGCATTCAAATCTCTGAAAGACCATGGGCATGGTAAAACCTTCAGCGAGGGTTAGAAGTGTGTGACTAACAGGTAATCAGAATAAATGCAATTTGCTTATTTGATTCCACATCAAAAGGCAGATGAGTAATACATATCACATTGGCTTTGCATAAAATCCCTTCAGTTTCAATCAGTTAAATTGCAGAAAGGAAGATTGCAGAGTTGATTTTAATTTAACAAAGTAAGATTAAAACATGTAATGCAAATGTTCATTTGACAAATAATAAAATCATGTTCCCAAGATGCAAAAGTGATGGGCCCACCTTCAACCTCCAAAGGGGAAGGCCAGAGAGTCGGAAAATCTGCCTATTACCAATCAAAGTGGCATTACATTCAAATCAGATAGCATTGCATACCAACATGTGTTAAATTGATAAGCGGAATTTACTGTAATAAATTGATGACTTGGTCAATGTTTATCTCTGAACGAACATCACAATGGCAGATATCTGCTGAGTATCGCGTTGTTGTTTGGGGGAACTTGCTATGCGCAAAATGGCAAAAGCAATCCCTACACTTTTGCACTTTGAAAATACTTCATCGTCTGTGAAGAGCTTTGGGACATCAGGTCGCCATCAAAGTTGCCATCGACAGCATGTCTGCCTTCCTTCCTAAACTGTTTGTCTGCAAACAAATCTTTTGTCGAAGAATAGTGTTGCAAGATACTTAACAATGAAGATGGTACATTTCTGGCTCGACACCTGACAAGTCTTGGTGCTCAAGCACACCACAAAGATTTAGTGTGTAGTTTCACATCCTCAACCCTCCATCTGGGGAGCTCCCCACAAACCGTCAGACGGTTTGGGTCAAAGAGTTGAGCAATCTTCCCAAACTGACACATGTTACGGCGGGTCGCGGGTGGTCATGCGGATGTTGGGATGGCCCGAGGCCACTTCTCCGGAGCACGGGACTTCTCCCGCAGACACGGGCAATGACACAAGTGCTGCTCAGTTACTGTTAACGAACATCTCCTGTTGTTAGTCGCCGGTTGCCAGTTATTGGGACCCAATACGTCTCCAGGTACTTACACAGCAGGGTTGGTAAAGGCAGGGCATTACGTTATCTACCCACTTGTTCCCTAATTCGGGCAAATTGAGGGCAAAGAAGAAAAAAAGCAGATGGGAAAATGAAAAAATTGTTGCAAAAGTGCTCAAAAATAGTGTGACCAGATAAAACTGACTATATTCAGTAACCCTGATATTACAGTGTGAAATATCAGCACATTAACAATTATTGGCAATAATTCTATAATCCATTCCTCTGGTGGGGTGGGTGCACACACAACAAGCTCAAATTGTCAGCAGGGATTGCACCTCTTATGGAATTGTACTCTCTGAATATTGAACTGGATTGCCTGATGGGGAAACTATTGCTAAAAGGTTCACAGGAAGCTCCTTTGTCTGACTTAATAAGTTTGTATCAAACGTTGTGACAGACATTGACCCATTTAAATAGGCAAATATTGCCTTTAAAATTATGAATAATAATAAATTTTAAAAAAAATTTAGAGTACCCAATTCTTTTTTTTTCAATTAAGGGGCAATTTAGCGTGACCAATCCACCTACCCTGCACATCTTTGGGTTTGTGGGGGTGAGACCCACGCAGACACGGAGAGAATGTGCAATTTCACACGGACAGAGACAAGGAGCTGGGATCGAACCCGGGTCCTCGGTACTGTGAGGCAGCAGTGCTAACCACTGCGCCACCCTGAATAAAAGCAAAGGTTAAGGCCTCTGGACACGTAAAAAGTTTAAAACATTAAATTAGAATGTATAATTGCTTATTAATTTACCCTGTTGTGTATCCTACTCTTTTGCATGATTTTATTTTATTTTGTAGGTTGAGCCATGATCTTAAAAACAATCAAACAACATGAACAAAAGTTGCCATCGATTAATCGCACTCTTGCCTCTGGACAATATTTTCCAGCCCCGTTCGCTGTCGGGATCATCCAGTCAGTGGCGGGCCCTGTCATGAAGGGGCAGGAAAATCCATCTTCCTGACTTGGAATGTTCTTACTTCCAGGACTTGAGTGCACAGGTCAAGGCTGACCCTGCTGAGACAGTGCCATTTTGTTTTAATTGTGATATGTTAAACTAAATCTCTAACTGCTCACTTGGATAGATGTAAAAGGCCCCATGGAGTTTTTATTCCGCAGAAGGGCATATCCCTAATTAAGTCCTGCCCGATATTTATTCCTCAAAGATGACAAAGAAAACAGATAATTTGGTCATTGCTGCTGCGTGTCCTGTTAAGGGGCGAGTTTGACCAGTGGGGTCTGAGCATGCTTCGATAAGGGTAAGGAGAGAAAGTTTATTCTCCCGACGGCTACTCATATCACCAGTTCTCCCCCCCCCCCCACCACCCCACCCTGGGTCTTGTTCACACACCCCCCCCCCCCCCCCCCCCCCGCCTTCCTTCTCTGCTAGGGGTGAATATGGTGATTTGATCTGCATACCTGTCTGCCATTGGGCCAGAACGTCGGCTTACCATTGGCCCTGGTCGGTCATGTTATTAACACGCCTCTATTAACGAGGTATAAATGGTCAGACGCCTGACGATCGTCCCTTTCCATTGTAGATGATCGCAGAGCTGTGTTCTAGTCAATTAAAGCCAGACTTTGGTAAATCACTCGCCTTGCGTACAATTGATGGTACATCAGTGACTCCTGGCACTGAGCGCGGGCTTTCTTTGCCAACTAGGAGCTGGAGCCTTCATCTATCTCACTCTCTGTGTATAATTACGTACCTGAATAGATTTGTTGATCTACTTGTTGGTCAGCAGTGCTACAAGATATCACAATTATGATATTGCTGGTTGTGGGAGCTTGCTGTGCACAAATTGGATCGTTGCACATCCCACATTGCAGCAGTAACTACAATTCCAAAATACTTCATTGGCTGTGAAGTGCTTTGTGACATTCAGTGCTGTCAAAGGCGCTATATAGATTCAAGTCTTTGTTTCTCCTTTTGCTTATCCATTTTGAACTTGAGGTTTTCCTGCAACCTCTTCGTTTATCAAGGTTGTACAGTGCTTCCTTTTAAATGGCTGCATCTTCTGTTAAAGGACAAATAGCTGGAGGCCATTTCATTCCGGTATCACACCCTGCAATATTGAATTAAATTGGCAAAGTAAAGCATGAAGCTATAGATCAAAGACGTTGTTCAGTCACACACCAAAGGATGAAATACATTGCCGTGGAACATACAAACCAGCTACTATCAGATTAATGCTTTTGCCTATTTGAAAGATTAAAGCTTAGAAATTTCCAATGTCGCGCTCAATGCCAGACATCCATCAGGATGGGGATTCCATCTCCTATCTTCACTCGCCCGGGTTCAATCCCAAATCCTAGCGTCATTTGCTTAAAATGGCAGGAGCCTATGTCATCTCACAGTGTAACTCACTGAGTGTTACATATTGTTGTATTCTCTGCAAGTATCTGTAATGTGCTGGGAACTAATTAACTCGGAACTAACTGTTATCTGTTAGTGTTCCAGGAGCCCACATTTCCACGGTTTCTCTAAAGACTAATGTGATATGCAACAGAACCAGTTCAAACCAGTCCTTCTTGTATACAAGGCAGCATGGCAAGTTTAAGATAAAAGTTCAGCTTAAAGTATTCTTATTTCCGACATCGGGGAAGAGAAAGACAATAGGAACACATTGCGCTTGGGGGCAACAGTCACTCACAGGAAGTTTCAGAAGGTTAATTCCGTATTCCGTTGGGGTGCGGTGGGGATAGGGTACATCCACCCAGGCTGTGTGGGCCAGTCTTGTCCAAGTGTGGAAATGCCAAATTGACACCCAGTTCTAGCTGCCCCACTGGTCCCCCAGCCTCCTAAAATGGCAGTCGCACTCTCTGGTCCCGGCAGGCGCACGCAGCACTGGCCAAATGCTGGGCAGAACAGCCGGTTTTTCACATGACGAAAGGCAGAAGGTGTAGCGGGACATGAGGAAGACCCTTTCTACGCAGAGGGTAGCGGGAGTCTGGAATTCGCTGCCCAAGTTGGTGGTGGAGGCAGAGACCCTAATCTCTTTTAAAAAGTACCTGAATCTGTATCTTAAGTGCTCTGAGCTATAGGGCTATGGGACGGGTGCAGAAAAGCGGGATTCGAAAGGGCACTTGGGTGTCCTCGGGCTGACATGGACAAGATGGGCTGAATGGCCTCCTTCTGTACTGTAACCTTTCTATGCTTCCATGATTTTACGTAATCCCCAGCGAGGTACAAGTAGAAGGAGCATCCACTCAAATCCATCATAAAATGAGGCTGGGTAAAGGGTAGGAACGAGCAGAAACAGGTTCAGCCCCAACATGGGAGGTTACACATTGTGTCAGAGATTCTGGACTTTTAGTTATTCACTTATGAAATGTGCAATCATTAAATGACAGAATTATTTAAGTAAAGCTGGCATCATCAAATTAAAAGCATTCATTTCCTATTGAAAATCAATTTGAAGAGGATATTGAAAGTTCAAGACATTCTTAATGCACACCAGATGTCACATCACAAATAGATGAACTAACATGTTGCAATGTCTAACTAGACAGGAACAAATGCATTGTCTACAATGGGAATGCAGTGTGCCAATAATATAAATGACTGTGCTCTATTAATTGATTCATTTTCTAAGTATGGGGCACACGATATTTTGGAGACATCTCTGAGGTATGGCGAGGGTAAGGGGGGGGGCAGTTTAGGTGGGGGGACGAAGAGAGAAATCTCACATGCCCAAAACTGGTTGAAAGTCAGTGGAGTCATTACTCCACTCACATCGCCAACAGTGAAGTCCGCCAAAATTCAGCCACAGTGAAACGTCGCTGGCCAGTATCATATGGAGGTCTTGACTTCCAGCCTGCTTTAATGACAAGTTAGTCTGTGGGTAGATTCTGGGGAAGGGTCAAGGGAAGCCATGCTTAATTAGGGGAGAGGCCTGAATTGGCAGCAGCCCACATTCCTGTTCCTTGTTTCTCCAGAAATATGTAACTCAGGAAAGGTTTTATGGCCATTTTAAGAGTGGCCTCCTGCAGTTCCTTTGACTGAAGTTTGCGGGATTCAGATCTCTGGGCAGGTGTGGGTTACTTGACCCTGCTCTTTGTCCCTGGGGCACATTTCGAAAAAGAGGCGAATAGCAAACATGATAAAGACATCATCGTGATGACCTTGGAAAAGTTCCCGAAGCTGGAGGGGAAATTCTACGATTTCACCATTATCTAGTGCTTCTATGCCCACTTAGCCAATGACTAGGAAGGTGCCCTTCTCAAACGCACTCACATGCCTATTGACTAGAGGGCCTACCTGCCACATTGGTTTCCTCTCTACCACAATATGTAGTCTTCTCCTTCAATAAAAACGGGAGAGGGGAAATTTTAATTGGCAAGAGGAATTTTACTGACACCCAAATATCATCTAAGATTACATGTGATGAATTCAATGAAGGGATTGGTTTAGAATGAATACCTTTAAAGGTGTAACTGAAAGAATATTCATAATTGAAAAATGGCAGTGCAAAATGCTTCTCATTCTATAATAGCTACATATGGTAATCATTAAATTATTGTAAAATAGTGTGAGGGAGAAGCAGCATCATCGGGGTAATTTTCCAACTTTAATGGTCGGTCATACGGGTTCAGATAAGCCCTCCCAGTGTCAAAGTTCCTGCCCGAATTGCAATGTCAGAGTAATATCCATGATATACCACAGGAACTTTGGAGAACAAAGTAGTGGTGGCTGATCCAGTCTTGGATTGGCTTGCGATGTCTGGAACCCTCCTCTAATTGTAACCAACTTCTCCTCCTGTAGTAATCTGAATGCACATTTATTTTTTTTATTTAAAAAAAAAATTTAGAGTACCCAATTATTTTTTCCAATTAAGGGGCAATTTAACGTGGCCAATCCACCTAACCTGCACATCTTTGGGTTGTGGGGGCGAAACCCACGCAGACACGGGGAGAATGTGCAAACTCCTCACAGACAGTGACCCAGGGCCGGGATTCGAACCCAGGTCCTCAGTGCCGTAGGCAGCAATGCTAACCACTGCACCACTGTGCTGCCGCTGAATGCACATTTATGACCATCTCCACACAAGCA
Source organism: Scyliorhinus canicula (assembly GCF_902713615.1). Lineage (NCBI taxonomy): Eukaryota > Metazoa > Chordata > Chondrichthyes > Carcharhiniformes > Scyliorhinidae > Scyliorhinus > Scyliorhinus canicula. The sequence goes on along the minus strand of NC_052156.1, from coordinate 162,194,108 downwards.
CTCTGTGCTGCTTACTTGTGGAAATGGTGCCTTTCCGATACCGAAGGATGTCATCTTCCCCTATGGGGCAGAAGCTGCACCAGAACCTGCATTACAGTTTGGGCTTTGGAGAGTATTTTTTAAATGTACTTACAAGATGCAGGCTCCTCCCTAGATGCCCTTGAGAAGGTGGTGGTGAACTGCCTTCTTGAACCGCTGCAGCCCAGGCACTGTAGGTACACCCATAGTGCTGTTAGGGAGAGAGTTCCATGATTTTGACTCAGTGACAGTGAAGGAACGGCGCTATATTTCCAAGTCAGGATGGTGAGTGACTTGGAGGGAACTTGCAGGTGGTGGGGTTCCCACGTGTCTGCTGCCCTTGTCCTTCTAGATGGTAGTAGTCGTGGCTTTGGACGGTGCTGCCTTGGTGGGTTACTGCAGTGCATCTCGTAGATGGTGCACACAGCTGCTGCGGTTCGCTGGTGGAGGAGGGATTGAATTCTCGTGGATGGGTGTCAATCAAGTGGACTGCTTTCCTGGATGGTATCAAATTTTTTGAGTGTTGCTGAAGTTGCAGTCATCCGGGCAAGTGGAGAGTATTCCATGACTCCTGACTTGTAGATGGAGGACAGGTTTTGGGGAGCCAGGAGGTGAGTTACTCACCACAGGACTCCGAGCCGCTGACTTGCTTTTGTAGCCGCATTATTTATATGGCTAGTCCAGTTCAGTTTGTGATCAATGGTAACCCCCAGGATGTTGATAGTGGGGACTCAGTAATGGTAATGCTACTGAATGTCAAGGGGAGATGGTCAGATTTTCTCTTGTTGGAGATGGTTATTACCTGGCACGTGTGGTACAAATGTTACTTGCCACTTGTCAGCCCAAGCCTGTCCAGGTCTTTCTGCATTTGAACATGGACTGTTTTATTATCTGAGGAGTTGCGAATGGTGCTGAACATTCAATTGCGAACATCCCCACTTCTAACCTTATGATGGAACAAAGGTTATTGATGAAGCAGCCGCAGATGGTTGGGCCTGGGACCCTACCCTGAGAAACACCTGCAGTGATGTCCTGGAGCTGAGATGATTGACCTCCAACCACCACAACCATCTCCCTTTGTGCCGGGTATGACTCCAACCAGCGGAGAGTTTTCCCTCTGATTCCCGTTGACTTCAGTTTTGCTCGGGTTCCTCAATGCCACACTCGGCCAAATGCTGCCTTGATGTCAAGGGCAATCACCCTTGTCTCACCTCTGATGTCAACCCTTTTGTCCATGTTTGAACAAAGGCTAAAATGAGGACAGGAGCTGAGTGACTGTGGCAGAACCCAGACTGACTGTGGCAGAACCCAGACTGAGTGTCCGTGAGCAGGTTATTGCTGAATGTCACTCAATAGCACTGTTGATGACTCCTTCCATCACTTTTCTGATGATGGAGAGTAGACTGATAGTGTAGTAATTGTCCGGGTTGGATTTTCCCTGTTTTTTGTGTACAGGACACACCTGGGAAATTTTCCACATTGCCAGGTAGATGCCAGTGTTGGAGCTGTACTGGAACAGCTTGGCTAGGGGTGCGGTACGTTCTGGAGCACATGTCCTCAGTACTGCTGTCGGAATACTGTCAGGGTCCAAAGCTTTTGCAGTATTCAGTACCTTCAGTTGTCTCTTGATATCATGGGTCAAGTTCCGCACAGCGTGGAACATTTCTGGGTTTTCTTTTGTGGAGCCCGTGTGGCGGCTGGGGACTGAGTCACACAGTCGGGGGGGGGGGGGGGGGGGGGGGGGGGGGCGTTCTTCTGGCAGCGGGGCTTCGTCGGGGGCTGGGGGACTGGTGGGGGGTGGTCCGGGGGTGGCAAGACTGGGTAGAGTGGGGCAGTTTTTGGCAAGCCGTGTCCACGCGTTGCTAGCGCCATGTGGCACGGCGCGGCCTCCGCCAAGGACCCGGCAGTTCTCCAGCCGTGTCCGCAGGTAAAGCCGCGGGCTTTACGCTGTGCGGCTGCTCCCCCCCCCCCCCCCCCCCCCCCACCGGACAGAGGATCGGTGCAGCTTTCGCACCATTTCTTTCTGGTGTAAATAGCCACTGTTCCCACGCCGGCGTCAGCACTTAGTCTGCAACTGGGAGAATCCAGCCCTGTATCTCTCCACTCCTTTAAGATGCTCTTTGAACCTTACCTCTTACATTAATGGTTTGGTCATTTGTCCTGATAATCCCTCCTGCGGCCTGATGCTGTAACTTTTTTTTATTGATAATGCTCTTTCCGTCTTAAGGTCATCTTATTATCTAAATGTAAGTCGGTAACTACTTTTAGGAACAGCGATATGTGGAATTTGTCACACTCCATCTGGACAGGACGAGCAAGTCAGGTTTAAATTGAGATAACGCCGACAGAGTGAAAATATTGTAAAAATCATCACTTATCCACATATATTCTCCCAGACTGTTTACAATCCCTTTCCATAGGCAGAATTGCCGGTGGGTTTATGGGCATTTGCACTGCCCTGCCACCCACCTTATTTGTTTGTAATTTAACGATGGGATGGGTGGGGCTGGCACTGCAGAATGGTCATTGGCAGTAGGGCAGCCAGCATCAATGGGCATGAGCTGCCCATGAACACGCAGAGTGAGAAAACCTGTCAAAACAATCTGGCCCCCACTTCACACATACTTAACACCCAAGCTCAATGTAAAAATACCATCTGTTGGGATAAAATCAGCACACGCCCGATAATCAGCAGTTTCGTTTTAGTTCTCAATTGAGGTTTAAGATTTCAGTGAAGTTTTTTGAGATAATTCAGTAACGTTTGTTCCCTCAGGCAATCCGCAGAGTAATTGAATACTTAACTAAATCTGAGCTTCCCAACATTTCGCTGCAATGGCCTAATGTGCTAACGACAGTGGTATTAATTCAGCAAACTTGTTCTCATCACTGATTTTAATGGGGGCTGAAGCTATCAGCCTTCACTGTTCATCTTTTTTTGGCAACTTTCTCTGTGGGTTGCATGGTGTACATAACGGTCTAAATCACTCCGGCCTCGATTTTCTGGGGGTGCTCGGTAGCAGCTCCATTTGGGGTGGCACGGTGGTTAGCACTACTGCCTCACGGAGACAGGGACCCGGGATTGATACCGGCCTCGGGTGACTGTCCGTGTGGAGTTTTCACATTCGCCCCGTGTCTGCGTGGGTTTCCTCCGGGTGCTCCCGTTACCCCCCCCCCCCAACAGTCCAAAGATGTGCAGCTTAGGTGGATTGGCCACGCCAAATTGGCCCTGTGTGTCCGAAAGGTGAGATGGGGGTTACGGGGGAGTGGGCCGAGGTTGGGTGCTCTTTCAGAGGGCCCGTGCAGACACGATGGGCTGAATGGCCTCCTTCTGCACTGTAGAGATTCTGTGGTTAAATTGACCAGCCCTTTAAGCTGCCTGCCTCAAACAGCAAGTTGCTGGTTGACAGATGTAACTTATATGAAGAGCCAACAATTTTCCTGCTCAGTGAGGTAAACATTAGAGATCCTGGTGAAGTCAGCCCTCTCCCTCTCCAACAGGCGCACAAATCAACCAAGTTCACCTCCCTAAACCATAAAATTACAAAAAAGAACAGTTCTGACGAGAGAACATGGGAAAGGTTTTAATGTTTTATTTATAAAGCATCTTTCGCGACCACTGGATATTTCAAAGCACTTTAAACCCAATAAATTACTTGCTTAAGTGTAGGAAACACAGCAGTTGATCTGTGCACAGCAAGCTCCCACAACCATGTGATAATGCCAGATAAGCTGCTTTTGAAATGATGATTGAAAGATAAATATTAGCCAGGACACTGTTGTGCTCATGATCTTGTCTTTGCAAGTACTTTACAGAAGTGCTGGTGACTTAACCAGAATGATGTTTTTATTGAAGTACTCGTGGTAAAGTAACAATCAGAATTGCTATACAGACCAAGTTATAGAGTTACATTAGACTCTCCTGGAATTACCCTTATGTGCGACGGTCCTCGTGTACGCCTTTCAGCCGGATGTCACCTGACCGATGTCTGACGCCACCTGCTGGTGGGAGGTTGCCCTGCTGAGTACATGTAATATTATCCGCAGGCATATCACCACAGACACCAGGGATAACATCTTCGAAACGGTTCCACGAGATCTTTTACATCCATCTGAGAGGCCTCAGTTTAACAACCTATCCAAAAGGCAGCACCCTTGACAGTGGTGGACACTCTCAGCAGTGCACTGGAGTGTCAGCATCGAGTTTGGTGCTCAACCCTTGGAATGGAACCTGAACTCACAACCTCCTTGCTCAGAGGCAGGCATACTGAATCAATCTACTGATGCTCCCAATTCATCCACTTGTGATTTTTTTAATCATGTGTAGTCATCTGAAATCATGTTTCAGTCAATATCAATAGACCGTGCCTCTATCAACTCCATCTTGAACTGGATGACTCTATGACTACACATAGAGTCTATGACTTTTAACTGATTTGCCTGTGAATCGCAAAGGGGGAAGAAATTTTCTATCGGAAATCTAACGGTCTGGGTAGAATTGGTGATAGTGCAAGTGACGGAATTGACGGGGCAAATTGTCCATTCTTTCTGCTGCTCTAGCTTCACTATAGGATGGCCGTGATTGTATCATTCTCAAATGATAGATGGATCCAAGTTAGTCACTGTTAAGTCAAAGAGAACTTATTTCACTGAACAGTCATTAATTTATAATGGCAAGAACTGTCTTTTCATTCAGAAAAATATACCTCTGAGGGTGAGGAAAGATAATTCGCATTCAGTCAATGCAATGAGTTGAAGGACCTTCTTCTATGGTGAAAATACAGTTGTTTCAGCTCACGATTCATCCTGTTGTACAGGTACTCAGTACAATGTTCATCTTGTCCCCATCCGGCCCTTCTCCTCAATTATTAGACCAAAATCCAACATTTAGTGCTTATGAAAATGAAAATCGCTTATTGTCACGAGTAGGCTTCAATGAAGTTACTGTGAAAAGCCCCTAGTCGCCACATTCCGGCGCCTGTCCGGGGAGGCTGGTACGGGAATCGAACCGTGCTGCTGGCCTGCTTGGTCTGCTTTAAAAGCCAGCGATTTAGCCTGGTGAGCTAAACCAGCCCCTTAAACTAAAGAGGATGTCGAATCTAGGAACCAGGAGTCGAACCTGGAATCTCCTGATTCATAGTCAGACACGTTATCCATTGCGCCACTTATTGAATTTACTAATTATTTAAGGGGTCCTTAGGAAATCAACTAAACCTCTATTGGAGAATAAAATTATTCTTAAAAAAATACTGAGTCACCTGAGGAAGGAGCAGTGCTCCGAAAGCTAGTGATTCCAAACAAACCTTTTGGACTTTAACCTGGTGTCGTAAGATTTCTTATTGTGCTCATCCCAGTCCAACGCCGGCATCTCCATATCATGTATTAAGTACGTTCTTGAAAAATAAAGAGTGTTTTGGACACCTCTTCAACTGGACTGAGTGCCTTATTTTTGGAAGAAAAATAAGAAGATCTTACAGTGATCTAAACCTTCGATTCATGTCTGAATATTTTTCTTCTTCAACTTTTATTTTGCATAAGCACCTTATTACAAAGATCTGCTACTATCCGACCTTTGGTTAAGTTAACTTTTGCCCTTTTGAGGCCCAGCAGGGATTTACACCATTTAGTACCAGCGATATGGATCCTGTAAAAACATTAATAAATAAATAATTACTAACATCCATTTTCTTTGTAACTGGAAATCAATGTTTTCGTGAAATTATGTTTCCCTTTTATGCAATGTAAATGGGATTCATTATAAAAAAAGCATTACATGCTCCTTATCTTCCTGAAGTCAACTTATTTAGATACAGCCATTACACAATTATGCAAAATGAGGGCTTAAAAAGGGGTTGCTTAGCAACAGCAGGGCCTCTGATGAATTGGCCTTGTTCTGCATGTATCTTTAAATTTTCTTCCTCAACTGTCTCACAAAGTACTAGCCAAACAAACCTGATAAAAGTGCAGAATGTAATTGAAAAATACCCTGCAACCTTCTTTTGCATTGTCAAATTTAGTTTGTCACCAGCCCTGTTAATTCCAACTTGCGGAAAAGCAGTTGGGTTGAAAAGAGAAAACGAAAGATTATTCCATGTCTAATACGACGGTTGCTCAAGCGACAGCTTCCATTTCAGAATCTGTGATCTATTCACAGAGTTCTTCTACCTCGATATGTGCAAAAAAGGTCGGTAGAAATTTGCAGAAGCCCCTGAAAAATTGAACACCGCACAATTAAATGTACTTTTGAAACTATCTTGTGTAGGAGGTGGCATTTTGAGTGAATGTTTAACTGTTTCCCTAGGGACATCCATTATAATGATCCCCTCTATATGCACTTTGTAATCAGTGCTGTATGCGCAACTAAAGTCCAGGAATTGGCACTTTGAATGATAAAGATTAGCCACTGGTTAGCAAACTAGGCAGAGGGAACCAGGCCTGGCAGATCAATGGGATATTTCCTAGTAACGAACCCTCTATTGACTCAATTTCTCATCAGCGCCGAAAGCTTTATATCCTGATTCCTCCACCCTGCTTTAAACCACTGCAGTCAATTTGGATCAATGTGAATACTCGTTTATTTGTTTCTAACAATTGCACATTGTTTCAGTTGTGGTGCAAACTGTAAACACGCACTGGAATTTATTTTGCCCATTACTGTTCAAATACTTTCAGAAAATTGATCCTTTTTTCCCCCTTCCCCTCCTCGCGTTTGTGTTGCCTTGTGGTTCAGTGGCTGCTGCCAATATCTCTCCAACAGACCGTGTTTGATTTTGCTACACAGACACTGGCTCCAGGGGTCATTAAATAGTAACTGGATGCATGACAAATCCGATGTATTTCCTATTGGTCCGAGACACAATGTCAAATGTACCCCCCCCCCCCCCCCCCCCCCCTCCCCACCTCCCCCCCACCTGCACCGTTTTCCTGGTTGTAACCAATTAAAACAGCCACACTCAAATCTTCCTGATCTTCACAACTCGTTTCGGTTCTTCACAAAGCCTTTGCTAATTATGTCATCGCTTGATGAATTGAAACACTGGACTATTCTAATCCCACTTTCCGTCAATTGACCCGTAGCTTTGTCTGTCCCAGTATCACAAGTACACATCAAAATGCTGCTTCAATGTTATGAGGGTCTCTGCCTCCACCACCCTTTCAGGCAGTGAGTTCCAGACTCCCACCACACTCTGAATGAAAATGTTTTTCCTCGCATCCCCTCTAAACGTCCTCCCCCTTACCTTAAACCCTTTCCCCCTGGTCATTGATCCCTCCACCAAGAAGAAAAGTTTCCTTCTGTCTACTCTATCTATGCCCCTCATAATTTCATATGTCTTAATCATGACCACTCAGTCCCTCTGTTCCAAGGAAATCAACCCCATTCTATCCAATCTCTCTCCATAACTAAAACTCTCCATTCTAGGCAACATCCTGGTAAATCTCCTCTCCACCCTTTCCAGTGCTATCACATCCCTCCTATAATGTGGATTCCAGAAATGCACACAATACTCTAGCTATCGCATAACCACCGTTTTGCACAGTTCCAGCATAACCTCCCTGCTCTTAAACTCTATGCCTTGGCCAATAAAGGCAAGTATACCGTTTGACTTCTTCACCACTGTATCTACCTGCCCTTCTACCTTATATCACCGGTATACATGCACAGCAAGGTCCCTCTGATCCTCGGTGCTTCCCAGGGTCCTGCCGTTTATCATGTATTCCCTTGCCGTGTTTGTCCTGCTCAAATGCATCATCTCACACTTATCCAGATTGAATTAGATTTGCCACCTGATCAGACCATCTGACCGCCTATATTCTGGCAGCACGGTAGTACAGTGGTTAGCACTGTGGCTTCACAGCGCCAGGGTCCCAGGTTCAATTCCCCGCTGGGTCACTGTCTGTGCGGAGTCTGCACGTTCTCCCCATGTCTGCATGAACAAAGAACAAATAACAAAGAAAATTACAGCACAGGAACAGGCCCTTCGGCCCTCCCAGCCTGCGCCGATCCAGATCCTTTATCTAAACCTGTCTCCTATTTTCCAAGGTCTACTTCCCTCTGTTGCTGCCCATTTATATACCTGTCTAGATGCCTCTTAAATGATGCTATCGTGCCCGCCTCTAACACCTCCGCTGGTAAAGCGTTCCAGGCACCCACCACCCTCTGCGTAAAAAACTTTCCACGCACATCTCCCTTAAACTTTCCCCCTCTCACCTTGAAATCGTGACCCCTTGTAACTGACACCCCCACTCTTGGAAAATGCTTGTTGCTATCCATCCTGTCCATACCTCTCATAATTTTGTATACCTTAATCAGGTCCCCCCTCAACCTCCGTCTTTCCAACGAAAACAATCCTAATCTACTCAACCTTTCTTCATAGCTAGAGCACCCTCCATACCAGGCAACATCCTGGTGAACCTCCTCTGCACCCTCTCCAAAGCATCCACATCCTCCTGGTAATGTGGCGACCAGAACTGCACGCAGTATTCCAAATGTGGCCTAACCAAAGTCCTATATAACTGCAACATGACCTGCCTACTCTTGTACTCAATACCCCGTCCGATGAAGGCAAGCATGCTGCATGCCTTCTTGACCACTCTATCAACCTGCGTTGCCACCTTCAGGGTACAATGGACCTGAACTCCCAGATCTCTCTGTACATCAATTTCCCCCAGGACCCTTCCATTGACCATGGGTTTCTTCCGGATGCTCCGGTTTCTTCCGACAGTCCAAAGACGTGCAGGTTAGGTGAGTGGCCATGCTAAATTGCCCTTAGTGACCAAAAAAGGTTAGGAGGGTTATTGGGTTACGGGGATGGGGTGGAAGTGAGGGCTTAAGTGGGTCGGTGCAGACTCAATGGGCCGAATAGCCCCTTTCTGCACTGTATGTTCTATGTTCATATCCTCCTGCAATCTAAGGTTATCTTCCTTCATATCTACTACCCCACCAATTACCATATTATTTTAAAACTTACTGATCAACCCTCCTACATTCATGTCTAAATCATTTATATAAACATCAAACAGTTAGGGCCCCAACACTGATCCCCACAGGACCCCACTGGACACAGGCTTCCAGTCAGAAAAACCCCTAGATCATCACCCTCTGCTTCCTGCCACTCAGCCAATTCTGGATCCAATTTTCCAAATTTCCTTGGATCCCATGGACTCTTACCTTTGTGGTGGATAGGGTGCTGATCAATTTCATTTTGTCCAAAATTATGCCAAGCATCTTGAGTGTTGTTGGAGCTGCACTCATCCAGTGGAGAATTCCATAGCACACCTGTCTTGTGTTTCGCTCAGTTGGCTAGACAGCTGGTTCATGATGCAGAGCAAGACCAGCAGTGCAGGTTCAATTCCCATACTGGCTGAGGTTATTCATCAACCTTGGGCGGGATTCTCCCAAAGGGAGACAAAGTGCCGACGCCGGAGTGAAAATCGGAGTGTTTCACTCCGGCATCGGAGGCCGCTCCTCGCCCCCTATTCTCCCACCCCTAGGGGGCCAGGAGCGGCGTTGCATCAATTACGCGCGCCAGGCCTTGACTCTCGCGTCAAAGCGGCGCCACGTAAATGACGCGGCCGGCGGCGCCTAAATGACGTCACCCACTCATGCGCAGGTTGGCCGGCGCCAACCCGCGCATGGACGGTTGCCGTCCTCCCCTCCGCCGCCCGCAAGACATGGAGGAGTGATCTTGCGGGGCGGCAGAGGGTAAAGAGTGCGTCTTTCAGAGACGCCGGCCCGACAATCGGTGGGCACCGATCGTGGGCCAGACCCCTCCTGAGTACCCCCCTGGTGCTCGATCTTCCCTCACTCCCCCCACACGTAGCGGTCGCGCGCTGTTCACGCCGGCAGAAACCAGGTGTGGTTGGCGCTGGGGTGAACCGGTCGTATTGGGTAGGCCGCTCGGCCCATCCGGGCCAGAGAATCGCCGCTCGACCGGAGCCGCGATTGTCTGAGCGACCTGTCGCAAAACACGACATGCCGTTTTGGGGGGGGGGGGGGGGGGGGTGGGAGAATCGCGTACTGGTGCCAGGGCGGCGTGGCGTGAATCGCCCGGCACTCCCGCGATTCTCCCATCCGGCGTGGGGGTCGGAGAATCGCGCCCCTTGTCTCTTGCCTGAGGTGTGGTGACCCTCAGGTTAAATCACCAGCAGTCAGCTCTCCCCCCTCAAAGGGAAAAGCAGCCTATGGTCATCTGGGACGATGGCGACTTTACCTTTATCTTTACTGGAGTTAAATAAAGGTAACAACGGATTATTTAATTTTCCATCTATTACAAACTCTGATCAGTTTAATGATTAATTAACTCAACCAGCCTAGCTATGTTTAGGTCCAGGTGAAATGGTTACATCTGACGTACTTAAACGTTTTAAAGATCTACTGTATTGTGCGAAATGTCATTTTATTATTGTTCCCAAAGTCAAATGCCTTTTGAACATTGCATCAGTTTGAGTCAGTATGCCTAGATTAAATTTTATAAGGTACACATCCTAAATCAAATCTACAATATCTCGTGTTTGCACATCCTGGCCTTTGGAATAAATTTCACTCAGTGGTTTTTGGTGAGTGGTTGGGAAAGAAATGTGCAATGTTTTTTTTTAAAGATGAATACAAACATGAGCAGGCTGTTTCCAGTACAGCGGAGATTTCCCAAGATTTACCGTTCCTGATGGATGTCAAATCAAAGAAGGAATCAAAGCAATTTTACATGAACAAATTACTTTGAAAATACAAAAGGCTAGAATCATCGAATTATAGAATTTACTGTGCAGAAGGAGGCCATTCGGCCCATCGAGACTGCACGAGCCCTTGGAAAGAGCACCCTACCTAAGCCCACACCTCCCCGTAACCCAGTAACCCCACCCAACCTTTTTCGGTCACTAAGGGGCAATTTATCATGGTCAATCCACCTAACCTGCACATCTTTGGACTGTGGGAGGAAACCGGAGCACCCGGAGGAAACCCATGCAGACACGGGGAGAATGTGCAGACTCTACACAGACAGTGACCCAAGTCGGGAACCTGGGACCCTGGAGCTGTGAAGCAACAGCGTTAACCACTGTGCTACCATGCGAGCAATACTTTCGCCCCCACAATTATCTTCCACGATTCCATAATATCTAAAATGTTAAAGGTCAAGCTCATTCCCATTACTTTATTTCTATGATATCGGGCTGACGAGGAGTAGCGATCACTGTCGGGATGTCATTCCGCTCCTTTTCAGTTTGCACTAAAGTGGAGCCTCATATTTCTGACCCAGTCTTCCAAACTGGGCCTCTTCCGAAATGGGAAGCCTTCCTGTTCAGGAAATCCTTCCTCACTGCACAGGTTTGTCAGGGGATGCCAAGCCATGCCCTTCGATCATGGCACAAGCCGTCGTATTTTGGTAAGTCTACACAATGAAAAGCTTTGGTACATTAAAGTCATTTTTCAGCATGTTGGTGAATGGGTGTGAGCAAGGTCGATGGGTAAGTGGGTAGGGTGGCAGGTTGGGTACTGTGGTAGGGTGGTAATTAGCAGTGTGGTGGGATGCCAGCTAAGGAGGTGGATGACAGCGTAGGTTGTGTGCGGGCTGAGTAGGGTGGTGGGGTGGCAGCATGGTGGACGAATGGGCGACAGGTCGGGTATGGTAGTGAGGTAGGGCCTAGGCCGGTTGTGGGAGAGTCGGAGGGTCAGGGGGCTCAGAGAGATAGTGGGACAGTCAGAGGGTCGGGAAAGTTGGAGCATCAGGAGGGAGTTGGAGGGTTGGGGGAGTTGGAGGTTCAGGGGAGACGGAGAGTCCGGGGAGTTGGAGGGTGAGGAGGAATCAGAGGTTTGGGGAGGAGAAAAGCCAGGGAATGGAGACATGGGGGTCAGCAGGGAATGGGTTGGGGGTCAGTTGTATAGTTGCACGTGGTTGCTAGCGATTTAATATTTCCTGGATAACTATTTAGGTAAGTATATTAGAACCCTCCAAGGTCTCTGGCTCTAACTCAGAATTGGAAACTTTCTGGAGGATCCCGGGGAGCAGGTGAATTGCCAATTGGAATTTGAAACACAATTTGTGTTGTGGAGTCCAAGGGACCCCCATAGCGCACCCTCCAGGGTACGTCCACGCTCCGACTATCTGCCATTATTAATGGCTTCTTTACATTGGACAACATGGTGTTAGCTGAAGAGAGACACATGGAGGTTCATGTGGCTCATGGGCCAGCATGGACCAGCTGGACTGAATGGCCTGGGTTTGTGCTTTACGTTCTGTAACTCTGAGCACTAGATGACTGCTGGCACAGTGGGTTAAAGTTTGTAACTTTCATGCCTGAGACTTGAGTTGACTTTCTATGAATTCATGAAGATAAAGGTGACAAATTACAATTAGGCCCCTCAAACCCACCTATAGTCATCAATTCTATGACAGTCCTCTGAACCAGTGCAAGCAACTGCAAACATAGAGCCATAGAATCCCTGCAGTGCAGAAGGAGGACATTCGGCCCATCTGCACCAACCCTCTGAAAGAGTACCACACCTGGCCCACTCCCCCATCCCATCCACGTAATCCTATAACCCCACCATATCTGCACATCTTTGGACTGGAGCACCCAGAGGAAACCCACGCACACACGGAGAGAAAGTGAAAACTCCACACAGACAGTCACCCGAGGCCGGAATTAAACCCGGGTCCCTTGCGCCGTGAGGCAGCAGAGCTAACCACCGTCCCGGACGTGTCCCTCATTCTATTTGTTTTTCTCATTTATAGGAGGTGGGCAGCAATGGCTAAGGCCAGCATCAATTGCCCGTCTCTAATTGGACTTGGGAAGGTTAGGGCGAGCCTCTTTTTTGAATACGACCTTTTCAGAAGGTAGTTCAGAGTCACATTGCTGTTGGTCTCAAGTCACATATAGGCAGAACTAATAAGGACAGTAAATTACCTTCCCTGTAGGACATTAATGAATAAAATTGGTGCATACAACAATGCAGTCCATTATTCAACCTTTATTCTGCATTTTATTTAATTAATTGAATTTAAATTCCTCAGTTGTTGTGGTGGGATTTGAGCTCAGCCCTCAGTATTGTCAGTCTGGTTACGTTACCACAATGCCACAGTACCCTGTATCCCAGGCTTTATGCTTGCGACGACTAATTAACTGGGTTAAATCAATCGGCCCATGCTTGCCTTTGCTTCAGCCCAAATCCACGGAATGACCACAAACCCAGGAGAGACTTCAGCGCACCAGATCCTGGCTGTGGGGCAAGACGTTCGATCAGCTTGTGGGGGGTGGAACCTTGATCCACTCTTTAGAAGCTTTGTGACATGGATAGGTTCAGGGTCAAGGCTGGGGCGATAGCCCTGGAAATCAGAGCCCACAGGTACAAGGGGCTGCCGTTGGGTCGGCGTTCCCTGTGTACCGTGGAGACCACCTGGGTGCACACCAGTAACCCCAAAATCCATGTTTTAGTTTCATGTTGTGACGTAGCCACCTTGGAAGGAGATCATGGCAGTCGTACTTCTTGCCTAACCACCCCAAGCAGCCCAAAACTCCCAACTGAATGTCAGTAGGGTTGGTGGTGGAATTAAATGACAGATTTGGATGCAGTTTACCAGCCAGGCTCACACCCTGCAGTTTATCTATTTCATTTGCAAACAGAAATGACCGGGCTGATAGTGATGCTGAAGGCGGCTTCCATGCAAGGATGGGGGTGAAATTCCATGGGGGATCTAATTGCATCCTGAGCTTTAAGCATCACCCCACCAACCCGCAGTCTGAACCATTGTAACTCCGCGCACCAATTCAGCATTCACCAACGTCCAGCCTTCATGGCCTTTGCGCTATTTATTCATCCACCATTATCAATCATCCCAATCCTGGTGCAGCACGACACATATGTCTCATAGTGGCCCACATCGCAGACACAGCATCTATTACCCACGCGCAAGTCTGTTTTTCCACTGCTTGTAGGTGAAGCTAATGCAATGGAGGGGCAGAGGACTGGAGTTGGGCTGGCACCAATGGTACAGCTCACACAGATGCCCTGGAGAGGATGGCAGACCGCCATTCCTCTCAGGCAGAGATGGAGAGGCAAGAGCTGATGACAGAAAGGCGTGTGTCATTGACACACATATGTAGCATGCACATGAAGCCATGTGTTTTTGCAAACGGAACTGCAGCCCAACATAAGGAATTACCAGCCAATGTGGCATGGAACTTCTCTGACATTTGTCCAGGGAATCATTGTACCCGGGCTGGATAAGTGGCCTGATCTCCATGTTGGCATTGGTGGCAGGAGTAGATCCTTTTTATTGTCTTTTTTATCATAGTGGATGTCCCTTCATACTATAAGGCCAAGCCTGACAACAATGTAAGTGGCTGGTCCGATAATGAGTTCCCCATCTTCATCATCCTGCTCCTCCACTTGTCTTGTCTATGTTCTCCTCATCTGGTTCTCCCCGCCACCCTACTCAATTGGCACACAACCTACGCTGTCACCTACCACACTGCCAACCTCCTTAGCTGGCATCCGACCACCCTTTGTCTTCTTCCACACGTGGCCCTCTCTCCTGTGAATGTGCAAATCACACCATCGCAAGCCGACGCCTCTATGGGTGGCAGATGTCTTGCCCCTCTGATGTTCTGTCAACCTCTTTCAAGGGGCCTCCCCATACCGTTCTTGCAAATTTGGCTCCCTCAAAGTTTGAAGAAAGCGACATCCTCTTCCAGACATCTTCCAGGGGGAACTGAGGCCACAGCTGAAATGGGTAATGTTTGATTCCAATGGGACAATGACACATTTAAATACTCACCTGAACAGTTTCCCAGACTGCTCTCCATTTCCCTTGTCAGTTCCCCAAGCCCCAGTAAACCCATTTTACTCAAGGAAAATCTGGAGCTGACTAAAAAACAATGTAAAAACATCTCATTAATGTCTCCTAAGCACATTAATTACACAAATAATATCCACTCGCACCCAATTAGGAAATCCCTGAGTCTCGCAATTTAGCATCTGGGTGGTATCCAAACACACTTTGGCAAACCCAGAAATTGGCACATTGGAACCAGGTTATACTCCCATCCTAAAACTCAAACATTTTTACATTTCTCCATCCCCTGTAGAAGACAGGGGGGTGCTCTGATAGAAACATAAAATTCTGTAGGGAATAGATAAGATTGAAGCAGGGAGGTTGTTTCCACTGGCGGGTGAAACTCGAACTAGGCAACATAGCCTCAAAATAAGGTGGAGCAGATTTCGGCCAATCAAAGGGCTGTGAATCTGTGGAATTCCCTGCCCAGTGAGCGGTTGAGGTTACCTCAATGAATGTTTTAAGGCAAACACAGATAGATTTTTGAACTGTCAAGGAATTAAGGGTTACGGTGAGTGGGTGGGTAAGTGTGGAGCTGAGTCCACAAAGATCAGCCATGATCTCATCGAATGGCGGAGCAGGCTCGAGGGGCCAGATGGCCAACTCCTGCTCCCAGTTCTTTTGTTCTCACACCCACCTGTTCTGGGGAGCTGTAATTCCTGCTGCAAGTTTTTTTTTCCCCCTACAAAGATGTAGAAAGTGAAAATATTTGTATAAATAACATGATATTTCAATATACCTGGTTCCGTTGAAACAGTTACATCAATACGCAAGTTATCGCCACTAAGTTTATAAACTGTATGCACATGTTAATGGTGAAAATGCTTAATAAGCACTGGCAATCTCACATGTCCTTCCATGCTCCCCAGTACTGCTGTCTCCTGGGAAAGGCACACAAAAGGAGGGAAAATATAATAATAGCCAATTCCAGGAAAGCTGGAAAAAAATAGCTTCTTTTAACTCCAGGCAATGATAATAATAATCGCTTATTGTCACGAGTAGGCTTCAATGAAGTTACTGTGAAAAGCCCCTAGTCGCCACCTTCCGGCGCCTGTTCAGGGATTCCGCTACAGGAATTGAACCCGCGCTGCTGGCCTTGTTCTGCATTACAAGCCAGCTGTTTAGCCCACTGTGCTAAACCAGCCCCTGAAGCGCGAGCTGTGAGATCTCAATCCTGCCATCATCGCCACAGCCAACCAGCAACTCATTCGCCACAACTGGACATGTCCTTTTCTCTCAGAAGGTTCGCACTTTCCCTCGTGAAAGACCACAGCAACTCCACGTTCTCAGCAGTTCCTGGCATGGGCCGATGGTGCTCCGTAAAATAAAATACTACCGGACAGCTAACTTAATTCTTTCCCCATGGCTCTTTTCGGGATTCCCTCTAATCCCTCCATTCTTCGCAATCTCAAGCAATCCTCCTGGTACAGCACCAGGAACAGGCCCTTCGGCCCTCCAAGCCTGCGCCGACCAATGCTGTCCGTCTAATCTAAAATCTTCTGCACTTCCGGGATCCGGATCCCTCTATTCCCATCCTATTCATGTATTTGTCAAGATGCCCCTTAAACATCACTATCGTCCCTGCTTCCACCACATCCTCCAGCAGCGAGTTCCAGGCACCCACTACCCTCTGTGTAAAAAAACTTGCCTCATACATCTACTCTAAACCTTGCCCCTCGCACCTGAAACCTATGCCCCCTAGTAATTGACCCCTCTACCCTGGGGAAAAGCCTCTGACTATCCACTCTGTCTATGCCCCTCATAATTTTGTAGACCTCTATCAGATCACCCCTCAACCTCCGTTGTTCCAGTGAGAACAAACATGGGGAGAACGCGCACACTCTACACAGACAGTGACCCAAGCCGGAAATCATACCTGGGACCCTGGAGCTGTGAAACAACAGTGCTAACCATTGTGCTACCATGCCACCCACGTGATGGGTGGTGGGTGAATGGAACTCAATGCCAGCACCCAGGCAGTAGTTTGGAGTTCAGAGAGCAGGACTAGGAACTAATCTAGTGAGACAATTAATTGGCAGGAGCTTTACTCCAAAAGACAGACATTGCTCTCTCCCCACCAGGGAATCAGAAAAGAATTCTTGTTTTATTTAATTTACAGGATCTGGATGTTGTTGACAAGGCCAACATTTATTGCTTTGACAAAGAGCCATCCAGACTTGAAGCATTAGTTCCGTTCTCTCTCCACAAATGCTGTCAGACCAGCTGAGATTGTCCAGCATTTTCTGTTTTAGTTTACTGCTTATCGCTAATAACCCTTGCGAAGGTGGTGAATTGCCTTTGTGAGTACAACTGAATGGCCTGTCAGGCTATTTCAGCAAAGAGTCAACCTCATTGCTGTGGGCTTGGAGTTACACATAGGCCAGACTGAGTAAAGTTGGCAAATTTTCTTCCCTAAAGGACATTAGTCAACCAGATGGGTTTTAGCAACAAAACGTTGTATTTCATTAAGTAAATTTAAAGTATACCAGTTACGGTGGTGGGATTTGAACCTTTGGATTAGTAGGTCACTAACATAGCCCCTATGCTACTGTGCCCGAAAGTCTTTGAACTTGGAGCCCTTTGTTTAGGAATCTATTACTGGAACTATCGAGCTGTCTGATTTTAATTCATTCCTGTCAGAGCTAGAACAAGCATTTTCGTTTGGCTTTTATTCAGTGAGAATTTTGCAGTAACTTTTTTTCAAAAATTTCTTTCCCATATGCCTCTGTTGCTTTTCGGATTATATTTCTATATCATTCATCTCTACTTTGAGGTTCTGGCCAAACATACCGTGGCAGTAAAAACTGGTGGCACATTAACACTTGACAGATGGTCTTTATGAGCAAGTGAAATCACAGTGTTGGCATGCAAGAAATATTTTGGTCTCAAACAAGCCGTACCTGGGACATGCAGACTTGATCTGACATCCAGGATCGAGTGGGTAAAACACAAAGACATTAGAGGCAATTCAAAGAGTGGTTGGAGGGATATTAAACAATGACAGATGGCGGAACTGAAGCACTGTAACATGAGTGAAATGTAGATAGGTTGGTAGGCTGCAAAGACTGAGTAAATCTATGGGATATAAAATTTCCTGAAGGAACCAGTAAAAATGAATAGGATTGGGAAGTTTATCCAACAGCAGAAGACTAAAAGGGAGAAAATGAATTTTGAGAGAAAACCTGCACAAAAACAAACAGTAAAAACAAACAGTAAGAGTTGCTATCGATTTATTAATAGGAAGTGGCCAGCGAAGGTAAATGTGGGTCGTCTACTGAAAGAGGCTGGTGAATTTCTGACAAAGAAATGGCAGATATGCTAAATACATTTTTTGCGACAGTCTTCAACGTCGAAGACATTGCAAACATCCCGAAGACATCAGATGGGCTGATTTCAAATAACATGGCAGAACTTTCAAAAATCCCAATCACAAGGGATAGAGTATTCGAGAAACTCATGGGGCTAAAGGTCGACAAGTCAACAGGACTCGATGAACTAATGGAAATGGCTGCAGAGGTAATGGACCCATTGCTGGAAGTTTTTCATAACCTGCTGAATTCCAGCAGGGAAACAGAAGATTTGAAAACAGCTAATGTGACACCCCTGTTCAAAGCAGGAGAAATACAGGCAGGAAACTATAGCTCAGTTAGTTTAACATCTATTATTGGCATTCTGCTGCAGTCAATAATCAAAGAGGAAATAGCTAACCATTTAGGAAAGCTGAATACAATCAAATCTAGTCAACATGGTTTTATGAATGATAAATCATGTTTGACAAATTTGCTTGAATTCTTTGAGGATGTAAGAGGGAGAATGGATAGAGGGTAACCTGTAGATGTCATGTATTTAGATTTCCAGAAGGCATTTGGCAAGGTGTTGCATAAGAGGCTGGTGCGTAAAGTAAAAGCCCATGGAATTGAACGAAATGTCATAGCATGAATTGAAAACTGGCTGTCACATGGAAAAAAGAGAGTTGGAATAAATGGGTCCTTCTCAGAGTACAAAAATGTAACTTTCTAAATGGAGCGATACTGCAGGTGAGTAAGTACAGAGGGGTTTACGTGTTCTCATGCATAAATCACAAAAAGCTAGCAAGCAGGTCCAACAAGTAATTAAGAGGGTAAACAACATTTTGGTCTTTATTTCAAACGGGTTGAATTTTAAAAATAGGGAAGTTTTGTTGCAAATGTACAGGGCATCGGTGAGGCCTCACCTGGAATATTGCGTACAGTTTTGATCCCTTTATCTAAAAAAGGATATAGTAACATTGGAGACCGTCCAAAGGAAATCGTTACGACCCCCAGACTAGTGCATGGTCAATTCCTGCCCCACTTGACACTGATTCGCAACATAATTGAAATTACCAAATAATTCTGAGAACACCCAAAGTCTTTGACCCTTAGCTGTTGAATAATTACAGTCACCAGGTTTGTAAATTTAAACTCAACTAAGATTATTAATGGCAAGAACTATAATTAAATGTGCTGCATATACAACTGGCTATCTATTATCTAATTTCTAACCTCCTCCCCCCCCCCCCTTTAACTCACCTCCACTCTCTACACACACACATATGTACACATACACACACACATGCACACACACACACATGCACACACACACGACAGACAAACAAACACAGAGGGGGAAGGAAGAGTGTAAAAATAATGATGTAAATAAAAGGATAAGAGTTTTTGTTTCAATGGTTGTCTTCCAGCACACCTTCCTTTAGTCTAGGATTTCAGTTTCAGGTATCTGCCTGCACTCTGTAATGGTTTTCACTGTGGATTCATCCAGGTTTTCTGTAGGTTCAGAAATACAGCAGCTATGCAGCTTTTCTGGCGAAAGAGAGAGAGACACTCACAGAGTCTTCTCTGAGAGTTCAGGATCCAATTGTCCTTTCCTTGGTTCGCAGAAAACCATCCCACCAGGGTCGAACCCCATCATCGCCTGTTGCCAGGCAGAATACGGCCTTTTGCCAATTCATTGGCCACCAGCCAACCAATCGAACTAAATTCCTCCGATCTCTCTCGGGTGCCAGAAAGTCTGAGTTCTGCTGTTGAAAAGCTAGCACAATATTCTATTTTACAACTTTGAGTTCCTTGCTTCCTCTGCTCAACTTAAAGGTGTATGCACATTAAACATGCATGGGTCAAAAATGATATTAGTAAAATAAAATAAATGGGGATTAAGGAAATCAACAGGAAGGACCCTTACAAGATTGACCAGTCTAATTATTGGGATGAGAGGGTTGTCCCATTAAGAAAGACTAAATAGTCTGGGTCTGTATTCCTTGGAGTTTGGAAGAGTGAGGGGTGACCTTAGTCAAACATATAAGACCCTGAGGGGCTTGACAGAGTAGATGGTGAGATGTTTCCACCAGTGGGAATGTCTCAATAAAGGAGACTTAGCTGCAAGATAAAGGGCCGGTCATTTGAACTGAGATGCGTAGAAATATCTTCTCGCAAAGGGTGTGAATCTTTTGAATTCTCTTCCCCGGAGTGGGGTGGGAGCTGGATCATTAAAGTTTTTTAAAGTGGAGGTGAGAAATATTGGACAGATCGAGGAATAGAGAGCTGCAGGGAAATAGCACAGGAAAGGAGTTGAGGTTCGCATAGCTCAGCCAGGATCGTGTAAAATGGTGGGGAAGTTTTGAAGGGCCTAGTGGCCTACTCCTGCTTATATCTCTTGGGTTCTTGTGTGTTCAAAGATGCCAGTCCCTCCAGTACGGCCTCGCTCACTATGCTTCTTATATTTCAAATTTCTATCCTGCTCTTTAACTGGAGGGTCTGCATTGTCCCTCTCCTTTGTAAAGACAGAGACAAAGTACTCATTAATAGCCCTGTCCACATCTTCTGGCTCCACACAGAAGTTAACTTGTATCCCTGGTAGGTCCTTTCCTCAGTTATCCTCTTGCTCTTAACGTATTGAAAAAAACCGTCCTTGTGTTTTCATTTATTACACCTGACAATATTTTTTCCTATCATCTCTTTGCTTTCCTAATTTCCTTTTCTAACACCTCCCCCCTGTACTTTCTATATCCC
This sequence comes from Scyliorhinus canicula, assembly GCF_902713615.1. Taxonomy (NCBI): domain Eukaryota; kingdom Metazoa; phylum Chordata; class Chondrichthyes; order Carcharhiniformes; family Scyliorhinidae; genus Scyliorhinus; species Scyliorhinus canicula. Next base: position 162,173,218 of record NC_052156.1, on the reverse strand, counting down.
TCTGGGCTTTCTACAGCATTAAGTTTTTTGTGACTGTCAGAAGATTTATCTTTCTGCTTTATCATACTCTGTGTTCCTGGATAACCAGGGGGCTCTCGTGTTGGCTGCGCTGCCCCTTTTTGTCAGTGGGGACAGGTCGACACTGTGCCTGTAGAATCTTGCTTCTGAAAGCCTCCCACTGGTCTGTCACTGATTTCCCTTCAATTAGCTGTAACCAGTCTACCTTCGCTAGATCACCTCTGAGCTCCGTACAATTTGTATTTCCCCAAGTTAGGACTTTTACTCCTATTCTATATTTATTGTTTTCGATAATATTGCTAAATCTGTCTGGCGGTCGCTATCTCCAAAATGGTCAGTTCCTGAGACACAAATCTAGAATTGCCCCCCCCCCCCCCCCCCCCCTCGCGTTGGGCTTGTTTTGTGATGGCTAAAAGGATTCTCTTGAACACAGTTCAAGATTTTTGTGCCGCTGTGTCCTTTATACCATTGTCTCCCAAATTATATGAGGGTAGTTGCAGTCCCCAATTGTTACTGCCCTCTTGTTTTTGCACTCAGAAATCTGCTTACATATTTGCTCTTCTGTATGTACCTCACTATTTGGGGGTCTATCCTACATTCCGAGAAGTGTGGTTGCCCCATTTTTAATGCTGAGCTCAAGCCATAAAGCCTCTTTTGATAACTCATTTATTAAATCATCCCTCCTTCACTGCTGTAATTGATTCTTTAACCAATAATGCTACACCCCGACCATTAAGCCCCCCTCTATCCTGCCTGAAAACACTGGGCGGGATTCTCCGACACCCCAGCTGTTTAGCCCACTGTGCTAAACCAGCCCCTGTAAGATCAATTTTCGTAAGAAAATTGTTTTCGTCAGAGCGATGAAACCAAGCTGCCATGTATCAATCTGTGCCCTCAGCTCAGCGACTTTGTTTGTGATGCTCGTTGCTAATAAATACCCTTTAAGATGGCCAAATTCCAGTATCAACCTGTCCTTGATTTTCAGAGTCACTCGCTAATTTTCTGTCTCCCACTCCCTGTTCTGAATTTGTCCTTCCTGAATCTGCCCACAGGTACCCACCCCCCCCCCCACCCCCCCCCCCCCCCCCCCCCACCCCACCCCCCCCCCCCCCCCCCCCCCACCCCCGCCAACCTAGTCTAACTCCCTCCGAACAACACTACCATATCTCCCTGGAAAGACATTTGTCCCAGTCCTGTTCTATGGTCATTTGAGGCACTGCCCATCCTCATGAAGAGTTGCAATTTGTTTGCTGCAACAAGGTAATGTCACTCTGATAAGATAATTTCACCATTGTGCTGCATACACGTAATAATAATAGTGCGGGATTCTCCGTGAACCGGCGGGGCGGGCCACTCGAGCGCCGAGGAGAGGCGTGAACTTCTCCGGCGTAAAACCCCTCCCGAAGGTGCGGAGGAATCCAGCCGGCACGAGTTGGCGCATGCGAGGGAGCGCTAGCGTGTGCTGGCATCATCCCAGCGCCTGCGCAGGGGGGTTTCTTCTCCACACCGGCCATGGCGGAGGTTGACAGCGGCCGGTGCGGAGGGAAAGAGTGCCCCCACGGCACAGGCTCGCCCGCAGATCGGTGGGCCCCGATCGTGGGCCAGGCCACCGTGGGGGCACCCCCCACCCCCCGGAGCCAGGTCCCACCGGTAAGGACCTGTTGTGATTTACGCCGGCGGGACCGGCCGGAAACGGGCGGCCACTCGGCCCATCGCGGGCCGGAGAATCGCCGGGGGGGGTCGCTGCCAACGGACCCCCAACCGGCGCGGCGCGATTCCCGATCCCGCCAAAACCCCTGCGCCGGAGAATTCGGCAGCCGGCGGGGGCGGGGGGTCGGAGAATCCCACCCATCATCTTTATTAGTGTCACAAGTAGGCTTACATTAACACTGCAAAGAAGTGATTGTGAAAATCCCCTAGTCGCCACGCTCCGGAATCTGATCGGGTACACGGAGGGAGAATTCAGAATATCCAGTTCACCTAACAATAATGCTCCCCACTCCCCCCCCCCCCCCCCCCTTCTCTGTCCTGCCTGACACGGGGAGAACGTGCAGACTCCACACAGACAGTGGCCCAAGCCGGGAACCGAACCCGGGTCCCTGGCGCTGTGAAGCAGCAGTGCTAACCATTGTGCCACTGTGCCACCCATTTATTCCTAAATGTTTGGGATACATGTTAAAAATTATTTTCCTGTGGTAAACAATCCTTTCAGTGACAGTTCACTCCTCTCGAAAAGCCGGCAATAAAGGCAGAGATATGTATTGTTAATAACGTGGATATGTATCAAGATCCTATTAAAAATCTATCAATCGAACCTTAAAAAGTTTAAAACATCAGCAGCATAAATAGCACACATTAGGCAATATTGATATGATGGTTTGAATTATGTCACTGGGTGGCACGCAGTAATGATCTTCATTCCTTGTCATACATATTGATGAGCTTGTCTTGCTCTATAATGTCTTGCATTGATTTTCTTTTCATTATTCAGTAACATGCTAATGTTCTTTATTCACTGTGTTGAATAGAACCTTTTGCAACAGCATGTCATGTTTTGATATGTTGTAACCCACTGTGGTGAAGAATAATCGGGTCGGCAGACTGAGAAATACATAAGCGGTAGATTTGTGCATGTATTTATTTTTCAGGACTAGTATCTATAAGTGTTGCTTCCTTGAGCTGACCCAGAAGCAACATGGTGCGGAAAATAAGGCCAATGCAATGGACATCAACAATGTGGTCTGCGGCAATTCATGTTGCTTCGCTCACTGCTGTCCACAATATAACTACAAGTATCCATGGGCAAAGGAATGATAGTTCCTGAACATAGATTAGCTTTCACTGAAAGAGAAAAAAAAACCTGACATTTATATAATGTTTAACAAAGCCTCTGGATAGCGCAAAGTTCCTCACAAAAAACGTAGGATTTTTTGAAGTGTTGCAACGTGGGCAAACTGGACGCCTATTTCTGTTCGGCAAGGTCCCACAAACAACAGTGAGATCGTTGTGTTGATTAGGGGGTGATTTCATTTCCAGGACATTGGGGATAACTCTCCTGCTACTCTTCAAAAGAATGTCATGGGATCTTGCAACCTTCTGAAGGAGCCTGTACTTTCTGCAGGAAAGGGGTCCCTACATTCTAATATTAAGCATGACGTGAATTTATATGCCATCTTGTCATGTCTCCAAGAAATCGCTATAAACAGTCCAAATAACCTAAGTAACACAGCAAGGTTCCACAAAATGCAATGCGAGAAACCTCCTCTTCTGTTCCCTCTACACATCCAGCAATGCCAAGAGTTAAGCTTCCTGAACAGATAATAATAATAATATTATAATCTTTATTGTCACACTTGGGCTTACATTAACCCTGCAATGAAGTTACTGTGAAAATCCCCTCGTCGCCGCACTCCGGCACCTGTTCGGCTACACAGAGGGAGAATTCAGAATGTCCAATTCACCCAACAAGCACATCTTTCAGGACTTGTGGGAGGAAACCGGAGCACCCGGAGGAAACCCACACAGACATGGGGAGAACGTGCAGACTCCGCACAGACAGTGACCCAAGACGGGAATCGAACCTGGGACCCTGGCGCTGTGAAGCAACAGAACTTTTATCAATAACAAACATAAGTACCCCACACATCTACTGTAATCTATTTACCCCCTTAACTGTTCCAATTCAATAACAAAATCCAAGTAAAGCCAGAAACCCCTTTTCAAAGGTGTGGCCCAAGACATGGCATTCTCACTTGAATAAGACTGTGGTTACTGATACTCTATTCCCCTTTTTCAAACAGCAGATTTGAATTCCTTTCAGAAAACAATTATTTCTTTTAAGTTACCAAGCACTCTGGGACAGCTTTTAAAATGAAGATAGAGAGGCATGCAACTTCTGTTCTCTGTATGAGTCCACAGCAGCTCAATGTGAAAGTAAAACCCCCCAAAAAAACTCCCAGAGCCACAGCCCAGCTCCACCCACACAATGACATCACTGTCATCAGACAAAAACCTTTCTTACAGGGACACTCACATGACAGTTGTGACTCTGGGTCAAGTGGGGCTGGAAATGACCGTGCACTGGCCCAGGGGGTCGTGACAGACGTGTTGTGGGAGACACCGCATTTCTTCACTTGGCATCTCAGGAGGCCATTGAGTGAATTTCCAAATGAGATATCCAATGTAAACCTTTCCCACACATGAAAGCAGCAGTGATAAGATGAATCTCTATTATTAACCTGTAAATTCTCGGAATCATAGTCGAATCTGAATTAAAGGTACTTGGTGGTTTATTATAGGGGCAGATGGTGGGTAATGGTAATGTCAGCAGACAAGAGGCCCAGGCTGGCGACATGGGCTCAAATGCCACCATGGCATCTGATGGGATTCAAAATTCATCTAATGAAATGTGGAACTGAAAGCTAGTCCAGTGGTGACCATGAAATGATCATTGATGATTGGAAAAAATCCACTTGGCTTACTAATGTCGTTTAGGGAAGAAAACCAAATCTGTCCTACATGTGAAACAAGACCCAATATGGTTGATTCTTAACTGCCCTCTGAAATGGCTGAGCAGGCCATTCAGTTTGAAGGCAATGAGGTGTGGGCAATGCACATATCCCGTGAAAGAATAAAGAAACATTATAAAGAAACATATCCCGTACCGGCCTCCCCGAACAGGTGCTGGAATGTGGCGACTGGGGGCTTTTCACAGTCACTTCATGTCATGAATGAAATGAAATGAAAATGAAATGAAATGAAATGAAAATCGCTTATTGTCACGAGTAGGCTTCAAATGAAGTTACTGTGAAAAGCCCCTAGTCGCCACATTCCGGCGCCTGTTCGGGGAGGCTGTTACGGGAATCGAACCGTTCTGCTGGCCTGCCTTGGTCTGCTTTCAAAGCCAGCGATTTAGCTTTGCATTGAAGCCTACTTGTGACAATAAGCGATAATAATAATAATTATTATTATTAAAAGGAACGATGAAAGGTCATTGACCCAAAACGTTCATTCCGTTTCTCTCCGCAGATGCTGCCTGATCTGTTGAGTATTTTCACCGTTTGATTTAGTTTTTGGACCAGGATTCACAAGATGGTCAGATTTTACTCAAGGAGCCAAAAGAAGTGGCTTTTGCCAAACACCTGGGGGGCAAGATTCTGCGACCTACCCCCCCCCCCCCCCCCTCCCCCCACCCATCCCACCACTCGTCCCTCCACCAGAATTGTCTCCGGCAGCCGAATCTCCCACGGGCGGAAACAGCCACGCAGGGGCCGGAGCACCCTGACCCTCGTGTGCGGTCAACGTTTTCCAGACGCGTCATCGGAAGTGCCTGGCACCGTGGAGGAATCATGCGACCGTGAGTAAAAGCACGAGCTCGTGGACCTCTGCTGACTCTCTTCAACATGTTGCCAGCGCCAATACTGAAGGGCAGCGAGAAATGAGAAACCAACTGGGGTTGGTTAGGGGCAATTAGATGTCCTTTCGATTTATTTTGAAGGTTGGATAAATAACCCATCCTCTTTTCTTCCTTAACAAAAATGGAACACTTGCATTTATATAGCAATTTCAGTGATCGCAGGACCTCTCACGGCGCTTTACAACCAATTAAGACTTTTTTGAAACCTCACTTTGTACCTTCAGAAATGGCTAATAGGATTAACTGTCAACTGTAACAGGATTATAAACATGCCACAATATTTTCATTAGTTAGTCAGCAAAACCAAACCCATTAAGGCTCCACCAGAGAGCAATCCGTAAGTCCAACTCCCCCTCTCTTTCTGCATATTCCTGCAAGGTTTTCTCCTTCAAGTAGTTATCCAATTCCCTGCTGAGAGCTACTATTAAATCTGTATTCACCGCACTGTTAGACAATACATTTCCAAAGTGTCTGTTCTACGGTAGGTTTTACTCATGTTGCCTGTGCTTCCCTTCGTGAATCACTTTAAACTTTCAGCCACTAGAAATAGTTCTGTTTTCAGTTATATTAATTAAAGAACAGTCAGCTTTAAATTCAGACTTAGGTCGCCCCTTTTCCAGGTACAATTCTCAGATCAGGTTGGCATTATGTAAGTAATCTAGCAGAGTAACGTATAATGAATGGCTGTTTGAGAGGAAAAAGTTGTTGCGTCTTCTGAAAAGCCGCATGGTGAAATCTTATCTCCTTAAGCAAGTTTATTGTCAGCGAATAAACTGTAGTACTCACACTTCCAGACTGTCTGGAAAAGTCATAGATGCTGAATGGAGCGGAGTAAAAAGGTCTGGGCTCCATGTTCTGCGCTCAATCATAGATACATTCTTATATGTAACATTGCGATACAGCATTGAGTTCAGTGATGTAATATGCCTTTAAGGGATAACAGCATGATGTCATGAGAAGGGAATTGTGTCATGCAATCCAGTCTTTGTTTCACTTCTGGCTTTGAGCAGAGCACAGACACACAGCCCTGAAGATCAAGTTGATTGATCTTCAAGCTTTCTACCTAGTGTAAATATTCCCAGGTGACTAGTTTAAATAAATGAACCCAGACCATGCTTACCCCATCCCTTATTTTCATAGAACTTACAGTGCAGAAGGAGGCCATTCGGCCCATCGAGTCTGCACCGGCTCTTGGAAAGAGCACCCTACCCAAGGTTAACACCTCCACCTTATCCCCATAACCCAGTAACCCCACCCAACACTAAGGGCAATTTTTGGACACTAAGGGCAATTTATGTTGGCCAATCCACCTAACCTGCACACATTTGGACTGTGGGAGGAAACCGGAGCACCCGGAGGAAACCCATGCACACATAGGGAGGATGTGCAGACTCCGCACAGACAGTGACCCAAGCCGGAATCGAACCTGGGACCCTGGAGCTGTGAAGCAATTGTGTTAGCCATAATGCTACCGTGCTGCCTAGTGGTTGGTGGTTACTCACTGCATTAAAAAATGTTTTACAAATGTAATAACTTCGCCACGGTCATATTCTATCAATAACTTATTTTATTAAAGTAACAAAAAGGGCCGCTACCACTGCGTACAACACTTGTGTCCCAGTCCGGGGACCCACGGTGATGGCCATCCAGGTTGTAACTGTGGGTTGTAAACTCCCACCATGCACCTCTTATTGGGCGAGCCTCCACCCATTCAATCGGGGAATTTGCATTCCACGAAGCCCACAGGAGATCTATTGCTGATCTACCATGTCCTTCGTGGTCATCGCCACATCCCCCCCCTCCCCCCTTAAGTCCATTTTCCCATCAGTGCTCCCGCAGTGAGGAGGTCTCTTCCAACTCTTTACAATCGGGCCGAGGTCCAATGAGGATGGAACGGGGTCGGGAGGTGTGAACCGGATGCCGATTCCTCCTTGGGGTCTGCTAACGGTGGAATGCCTGATTCCTCTGCTTCCATCCCAGAATCTGAGTCCTCATCATCAAGGGAGATGGGCACAGGGTTCTCTACGGGCGGTTGCCCGGTACTGGCGGCAACTACTTCTGTGGCCAGTGGTAAGGGTGGTCCAGGTGTTTCCTCTAGACCTTACCCAGGACCTTCACCTTGTAGGGTACAGGCCCCGTTTTGTCCAATATGTCACCAGGGACCCAACTGGAGTTATCTCCGAAGTTCCTCAAGTAGACTAGATCACCTGTCTTGAATATTCTTTCAGACCTCACAGCATCATAATTTATTTTCTGAATCTCTTATTGGGACTCCACTCTTCCCTCCAGGATTGGGAATCGTCGGCTTAATCTCATGCGAAAACCGCCGTCCAGTGAACAGTTCCGCCAGGGGTGACTCCTGTCGTAGTGTGAGGAATGGTCCTATAATTGAATAAAGTCCGTGCCAATTTGGTCTCTGTGGATGCTGCCGGTTAATTTTTCATGCCGATTTTACAAGTCTGCACATTCCGTTGCTTTCATGAAGGTCTGGAACTTCCAACTGGTAACGGCGTGCCATTGTCAGAAACCGGGACTTCTGGTATGCCGTACAGCCAAAACTCTACCGTAGCTTCTCGATCGCAGTTTGAGAGGTCATCCGGTGTTGCTCCAACCATTCGGAGTCCATATCCACCAGGATCAAAAATGTTCAGCCCAGAAAAGGCCCGGCAAAGTCCATGTGGACTTGCACCCATGGCCTGTCTGGCCACTCCCATAGGTGTAGTGAGGCCGAAGGAAGAGATTTTCCCAGCATGAATTGCACTGCTCCAACAAGTCCATGGTGTCTGAGTCGGGACTGGGTCACCAGACGTAGCTCTTGGTGAGCATTTCCATTTTAGAGACCCCAGGGTGGCCAGTATGTAGCTCCAGTAGGTTTGGGCATCGCCCAGGGCTGCGAACGGCTACCCGGGACCCCCAGAGAATGGTACCATCCTCACCACTAAGCTCGTCTTTCTTGGTCAAGTAGTTTCATGTTGTTGGACGTTGTCCTCGGGCACACTGTTCAGCATCATATGTTTCAATATTAACAGTGGTGGATCCATTTGTGTCCAGGCCTGTTTTGCTTTGTCGACACTGGTAATTTCTCTGACAAATTCAGGGTCATTGTCACCTCGGCTAACGCCAGCAAGGCAGCCGGGCTGGTGGGCAGCGGGAGGTGACTTAAGACATCAGCGTTAACCATTCCCATTCTGGGGCGGTGCTCTAGAAAATATTCATAAGTTGCAAGTAACAGGGTCCACCACTGTATTTGGGCAGTGGCAATAAGGGGATTGATTTATCCTTAAAAGGTCCTGATAAAGGCTTGTGCGTCAGCCTCTATCACAAAACGTCTGTCATAGACGTACTTGTGAAATTAGTTTTACACCAGACACAACTGCCAAGCCCTCCTTCCCAATTTGAGGGTGCCTCCGCTCAGTGTCCAAGAGACTCATGGATGCAGAGACGATGGATCTTTCTGTCCCATCTTTACAGGGGTGTGAGAGTACCGCCCCAACCCCATATGGAGAAGCATCATACTTTAGGATGACTTCATTTTTGGGGTCACAATGTGCCAATAAATTGGACGACAGAGCTGACATATTACTTTGGCGAAGGCCTCCACCTGTGGAGCCTCCCAAGATCAGTTCTGGTACTTACGCAGCAGTTTGTGTGGCAGAGACAGCTAGGCAGCTAAATTCGGGAGAAAATTCCCACAATAATTGATTAACCCAGGAAGGATTTCAAATCCATGGTGTTTCTTGAAGTTGGTGTGTCCTTGATGGTCCCAATCTTGTCCTCCCTGAGAGAAGCTCTTTTTTGTCTAATGCTGAATTTATGACAGCCATGTGCAGAAACTATTGTTCAGCTCACAGCTTCCAGCAACACGAAACAAACCTGCCTGCTAGATACCTGGTACAGACCTGGCGTGTCCCATCAATTACATCATCTCCATTCCATTAACTGCTTGCTTAAGTTTAAATACAAAGTCTCTAATAAAGTTCCGCAGAAATCATAAGAAAAACCTATTAAGCCTCTCCTTGTAAACATTAGCATGGTTTGAAATAATTATGAACTCATTTTTACGACATCTTAATTGCGCCTTGTGAGGCCAAACAGCCTGTTTTTCTTTTAAACCAGGATTTTAAAAAAATATCGCACAGCATATATATATATATATATATATATATATATGCCTCATAACCCAGGCCTTTAAACCAGTACTGTACCAGATACATATAGTATAATATATATACCAATTTCTGAAATTCATCACACAAGGTCAAGAATTCAGATAGCCCCGTGTGTGATAATTCCATCAACATGCACTCATTGCTAAACCAATGATGTTTGCGTTGGCTCAACCACAGTCGTCAGATGGAGGTCAGCAATCTACGGTGAATTGGCCATTGGATCAGGGCCTGCTGGGTGTTCATACTTCCACTACAAGGTCAAGCCAGATATGAAGATAGCAGACATTGGCACGGACAACCAGGGGACAATCACTAACAGTCATGACCTCCAGCAACTAACTTCTTTCTGTATTTCTTTCATGGGGTGTGAGCATTGCTGGCAAGGCCAGCATTGTTCTGCTCATCCCAAATTTCCCATGACTTCTGAGGGTTAAGAGTCAACCACATTGCTCTGGGTCTAGAGCAGCATGTAGACCAAATGGCAAATTTTCTTCCTAAACGGCATTCGTGAACCAGATTAATTTTTATAACAATGAATGATAGTTTCTTGGTCACCATTACTGAGACAAGCTTTCAATGCCGGATTTATTGAGATGTATTTAAATTCCATCAGCTTCCATGGTGGGATTTGAACTCATGTCCTATCCCCTCCTTCCCCCCCCCCCCCCCCCCCCCCCCCAGTAGCCTGGGCCTCCAGATTACAAGTCGCATGACATTACCACTACACCACCATTTCCTCCACATCGCCCCCATCTGCCATTGTGGAGAGGTGAGAAGAAGGGAAAAGATCAGCTGGACAAGAAGAGGGCTCAGAGTAAACGGAGACCAGAGAATCGGAACAGCCAATACCCAGCCCACACTCTTCGTCTGCAGCAAGTGTGGCAGAGATTTCCATGCCAGAGTTGGGCACCTGAGCCACACCAGGTGATGCTTAACATGGAGCTTGTAATGTTCTTGTCGGATGGCCTGATTTATATTACAAGAACACTTATAGCTAAAACTATAAACAGGTTATTAACATTAACTGTGGGTCAACTATATACAAAGCAACAGATGAATAACAGTATGAACAAGCACAAGCAACCTCTCTCCCAGCTCCCTAGCCAGTCTGAGCTCACCTGACTCTTAACATTCTCTTATATACTAATGGAACTCCTAGTGGTCAGTCGGTGAATTACAACAAAACATAATATCACTACGGAGCTGACCTCCACGACACAAACCATCACCTTGCATGATGGAAGGCTGCTAGCTTAGATAATAATTATTCAGCAAATGTGACAGTGCAGGTGCAAAACTTCTGCCCTTGAACATGTTTTCCCAAATTCAGTAGGATCACTATTCGTGGCTCAGGTCAGAATGGATGTCTGAGAATTGATTTCCCAGCCATGAACTGTGATATTTCCCAATGATATCTGTAACCGTCACGAGACCCAGGGAGGTGACCCAATTGATCGCCCCATGAGGTTTATGGAAGACGAGCTCCCCCGCTAAGGGGTGGAGGGCTAGCAGCTGGGGCTTGTGAATTAGGTCCTTAAAAACCGGCCACGAGTAGGACCGGCAGGATCGGTAGTCCCAGCTGCGACTTATGTGCTAGATGCCACGTTGCAGCCTTTACTTCTGTTTGCCTAAATAAACCTTCGTTGTTAAACCCTCTCGGGACTCCTGAAGATATTATAATATCGTGGAGGCAGAAAGACCAAAAATTAATTTTTGTTCTCACAATGTTCAGCAGATAACAAAATGCTAAAATTTGGCCAAATGTTGAAATCCAATTCAACAACGTTTACAGAACCAGCCCGGTACTTTTAGAAGTCCCTACTTCTGAACCCGAACTGTTGTTCCTAACATATCATTTTCTTGTTGTTAGTCAGTAGAGTTCATCAAATTAATGATTCACCAGTCAACTGCTAATGTCCTTAAATATTCTCAAATATTCTTTGTTATTTTCTCAAAGCAATGATTGAAATAATAAATGATGGTGACACACTTTTGCAGATCAATAGGATTTGAAATGAAGTGAGGATTTATCAAGGCGCACAATACAGGCTCTGCTGTGTTTAAGACATTTATTGCATTTTGTACTTTATGTTCCATTAATCTAGAACAGTGTATTCTCCAGTTACTTTTACATTGCCATGTTGAAGCATATCTATCAAGAACATCCATTTAGTCAACAAAAAAGTACTTCAAATGACATTGGGTCATTTATTAACTTCCGTTACCATAAAAGTCAAGAGAGAAATCAGAATCTTGCCCAGGATGAGATGACTAGTGGACAATGACAATGTGCCATGCCTGGAAGATTTGGAACTTCTTACGACCCATATTTTTCCACCCCTTAGCTCCAGCAAATTGTCACCCCTCTCTACAATCTCCATAAATCCAAGCCCAATGCCCCCTGATGTTAATTCACCTTAACTTAGTTCCTATTCTATTTAACCTCATATCCCAGGGTTCGTTCCTCCAACACCTGAAGAGCTGGCACACTAGTTGAGAAAGCAGGCTGCCACAAGAGAGATGGGAATGAGAACGGCTGGCTTGTCAGAGCGCCAAATAAGATCAACTTTCTGCAACTTTCTACCGGGGACTGTACACCTTTGAGCCCCGGGAGGGGGCCGCGAAGATGAAGCTGTTCCTCGATGGGATGAACATACAAGCGATGGGAGAGGGAAAGAAACAGGGACTGGAAGCACCGCCGAGACTGGGGACAGTCATGGAGTGCATTAACGCCATACAGCCTGGGAAGGCACCGGGACCGGACAGGTTCCCCGTGAATATTTATTAGAAATACGCGGCAGCACCGGCCCCGTGCCCGCGGGAGGTGTTCAATGATTCACTGTCAAAGGGGGTCCTGCCCCCCCATCCTGGCACAGGCCTTTATATCACTCATCCTGAGGAAAGACAAGGACCCGATGGAGTGCGGGCCGTGCAGACCCATCTCCTCCTGGACACTGACGCCAATGTTGTGGCGAATACTCTGGCGAAGCGACTGGACATCTGCTTACCAGAGGTCATTGCGGAAGTTCAGATCGGGTCTGTCAAGGGCAGACAGCTAACGGCAAACATCAGACTCCTGCTGAACATGATTATGATCCCACTCGGGGAGGAGACAGAGGAAGCACTCATCTCCCTGGACGCTGAGAAGGCCTACAACAAAGTCAAATGGGGGTACTGGAGGGGTTTGGGTTTGGGCCAGGGTTCATCTCGTGGGGGTAAACTGCTAACAGCGCTCTCATGGTGAGCAGGCGGACAAATGCCACCAGCTCTGAATATTTCTAGAGGCACAAGCAGGGATGCCCATTGTCCCCACTGCTGTTTGCCCTGGCAATCAGGCCACTGGCTGTCGCTCTCAGATCTGAAAAAGGGTGAAGAGGCATCCAGAGGGGAGATAGAGAGCACAGAAACTCACTCTATGTGGATGACCTGCTCCTCTACGTCTCAAACCCCCACCCCAGCCAGCATGAGAAAGGTGATGGAACTCCCAAGTGAGTTTGCAGCCTGCTCGGAGTACAAACTAAACCTGAGCAAGAGCAAAATCGTCACTGTGAACCCCCAGGGTGGAACTAGAGCTGTGGGCGCCGCTGTTCAAACCAAGTTCCGATAGCTGGGGATCCAGATAGCCCATGACTGGACACAGCTCCGAAAGTAGAACCTGTCCAGCATGATGGAGGAGGTAAAGAGAGACCTACAGAGGTGGGACTCACTCCCACACTCCCTGGCGAGGAGAGTGCAGATAATAAAAATGAACGTGCTGCCAAGGTTCCTGTTTCTATTCAGATCCCTCCGATCTTCATCCCGAAAACCTTCATCACCAGCGTCGATAAGTTAATCATGGCGTTTGTGTGGGCGGGAATAAAACCCAGAAACCCAAAATCATCTGAAGAGAAGGCGGAGCATGGGAGGCCTGGCGCTGTCGAACCTCCTACTCTATCGCCGGGCAGCAAATAAAGAAAGGGTGAAGGGGTGTCTGGGAGAGCCGGAGGCGGAATGGGTGCAGATGGAGGAGACCTCCATCCCTCCGAGCACTGACACGGCCCCACTCCCATTCCCCCCAGCCGAGGTGCCCAGTGGTAGTGGCCAGGAACCAGCTCAGGCACCATTTCAGACTTGGGGAAATGCCTGCTGTTGTCCCCATCAGCAAAAACCATAAATTCATCCCAGCAAAAATAGACGCCACCTTCAAACCATGGAGACAGGACGAAGGGGTACTGACAGTAAGGGACCTGTACATAGATGGTAGAGTAGCGACCTGAGGGAAACTAACAGAGAAACTCCAGGTTCCGAAAGGGAATGAGGTCCGATACCTACAACTATGGGACTTCCTCCTCATGGAGATCGCAACGTTCATCCAGACACACCCTATCGGACAGACTGCTAGAGGCTGACGAACTAGGGGACAGTAGAAGCACCTCCATGTACTGACGAATGTTAAACGAGAGATGGAAAAGGTGGGAGGGAGAGCTGGGTATAGAGATAGGGGGAGGACTCTGGATCGAAACACTGCACTGGGTGACCTCCACCCCCTCATGGGCAGGGTTAAGCCTAACACAGCTAAAGGTGTTGCATAGGACGCACCTGGCCATAAGTTGGTTCTTCCCTGAGGTGGAGGACAAATGCGAACGGTGCCAGGGAGATCCGGCCAACCACACCCACATGGTCCGTCCTACCCAGACTTGTCGGGTATTTGATCTTTTCCGAGGCCATGTCCAGGGTTGTGGGGTGTGAGAGTAGAGCCATGCCCTTTAATGGAGCTCTTCAGGGTGACGGAACAGCCAGAACTCTTGGTGGGGCGAGGGGCAGACGCCCTACCCTTTGCCTCCCTGATTATCCGCTGCTCAGCTGGAGATGAACAGCTCCACCCAAGTCCGCGGACTGGCTGTCCGACTTAGCAGGTCTCCTCAAGTTGGAAGAAATGAAATTCGCCATCAGAGGATCAGAAAATGTCTTCCACAGCACATGGAGGCAATTCACCAGCCTCTTCAGTGACCTGCTTGGGACCAGCAGCTAGGGTGGGTGGGGGCAGGGGGGGGGGGGGGGGGGGGGGGGGGGGGTGGGGGGGTGGGGGGGTGGTAACAGGCGGAGAGAAGGCAGCATCCACAATATAGGGGAAATCTACACCACAGCGGGGGGTGCGGGAGCCCACAAGCAGTGTTACAGATGCATGCCCCACCAAAAGAAGGGCAAGTTCCCCGGACAAGGCCTCACCAGCCTCGGTGGGCCTCGCCCAAGTGTGCTGGGACTCTCCGTCCCCCGTCCCCCCCCACAGGGGACAACAGAGTGGCATCTCTACACTGTGACCCCAGAACATAGAGCTACAGGCCGGGCACAATCCACCAACATAGACTACACCGGTAAAATATACAGCACAGCTACAGCTTAACTGCACAGTCGTTAGAGGGAGTCGGAGGAAGAAAAATATCTATTTATGTTACCATGGCTATTTCTGTGTTATGTTTCAGGTACTTTGATCATACTTCTGGTGTAGTTTGTTTATATTTTATGATAAGCTTATCACAAGGGTGTATTTGGATTATACTGCCAATAATGCTTATTTATTCTCTTCTTTCCTCTTTTCTGTCACAAATATAAATGAAAATCTTCAATAAAAACACTTTGAAAAAGAAACCGATCAATAAACTAGTTTTTAAAAGCTTCAGGGGGCACGGTTATTTACGACGGCGTCAACAGGCCCCCAGGTGCAGCTATTCCGAGCCCTACAGGAGGCCAGCACGGCACTGGAGCGACCCACGCCACTCCAGCTGCCGACACCAGCCTCAAATGGACGCCCCGGTCTGCGCATGCGCGCTGCGACCGGCGCGTTTGCACGCATGCATGGTGGCTTCCTTGTATGCGCCGGCTCCGACGCAACATGGCGTAGGGATACAGGGTCCAGTGCAGAGCAAAAGACGCCCCCAGCCCGAGAGACCGGCCCGCTGATCGGTAAGGCCCGATCGCGGGCCAGGCCTCAGCGGAGGCCCCCCCAGAGTCGGACCCCGCTCCCCCCCCCACTCCAAGCCACCCCCAAAAGGATGCACGGTGAGGTCGCGCCAGGTAAGACCGCACATGGCCGGCGCCGGCAGGACTCTGATTTTTTTTGCGGCTGCTTGGCCCATCCCGGGCGGAGAATCGCCGGGGGTGGGTGCCACGTACAGCGGCCCCCGGCTGGTGCCATGCCGATCGCACCGGCACCAATGGCGACGATAATCCACTCACCACTGAATCGGCGGACCGGCGTTGGGGCGGCATCGCGCGATTCGCGCCCGGACCGCCGATTCTCTGGCCCGGCATGGCCTGAGACAATCACGCCCCACATATTCCTGTAATGGCTGACCAGTGTGAAGGTGAATTTCCCCCAAAACATGTGATTTGAAACCAATCCAACTATTAAAAAAATTGATCAGATTTTATTCTTTATCCTGGGTTACTTTCTAATGTTTATATTAAGCATTGAGGTCTGCAGGATCTAATGATCAAATGCAATACGGTTCAAATCTATACTTATTGATGTGCTTTGCACCTTCTGTTGCCTGTTTTGTACTGGGTTCATCTTGTGCACAATCGTCTTTTCCCCGTGTACTGTTCTCTATTGTCCAGGACAATTTACCATCCTGCTGATTGGCGAATATCATTTATACGGTCAGTGAATAAATCAGCTCAGTTGGTCAGTACATTGCACAAAGCGGAACTCAGAGCAGAGAGCTCGCCAGCTTTTGCCACCAGTCTTTGCTTCAAGAAAGAGAGAGAAGGAGAGAAAATAAATAGATAGAAAGATAGATAGAGAGAGAGAGAGAGAGAGAGGAAGCAACTCAGACCAGTTGTAGTGACACCCAAGGCCCAGTACCCTTCTGACAATGTCTCGGCTTGCAATTAAAACCCATTTCGTCACCACCAAACATCACAAAAAGCATTTGAGTGAACAATGTACTTTTGAAATGTGGCCACGGTTGTACTGTACGACCATAAACGTGGCCAGAGATAAATGACATGCTTAGAAACATGCTACTTTTAATCGCTCCCCATATAGATTTTTCAGAGAGACTGCGAAGGTAACATAACAATAAGGGACAGAAAAACATTTCAACATGAATGGTGGGGATGGAGTAAGTATTGGTTAGTCAGTTAGGCCTCTGGTGGAAAGGTTTTGGGGCCATAGTGTTTTAGATTTGTAAGATATTACAATCATTTGAAATAGGAGCAAGGAAAGGCCATTTAGCCCATTGTGTTTGTTCCAACATTAAATAAGATCATGGTTAATCTAATTGTGGCTTCAACTCCACCTTCCTACAAAGTACTGTCCATCTCAGACTTGAACATATTCATTTGCTGAGTCTCCACTGCTTCCTGTGGAAGACAATGCCAAAGACGAACAGCTCTGTGAGAGAGAAAATTCCTCCTCATCTCCGTCTTGTGTTATAACTTGGAGTAATATACGGCAGCACGGTAGCACAAGTGGACAGCACTGTGGCATCACAGCGCCAAGGTCCAGGTTCGATTCCCCACTGGGTCACTGTCTGCGGAGTCTGCACGTTCTCCCCGTGTCTGTGTGGGTTTCCTCCGGGTGCTCCGGTTTCCTCCCACAGTCCAACGACGTGCAGGTTATGTAGATTGGCCATGAAAAATTGCCCTTAGTGACCAAAAAGGTTAGGAGGGGTTATTGGGATAGGGTGGAAGTGAGGGCTTAAGTGGGTTAGTGCAGACTCGATGAGCTGAATGGCCTCCTTCTGCACTGTTATGTTCTATGTTACTCATTTATTTATGCCGAGTTGAACTTAACTTTGATGATGGTGAATACTCAAAGGCGTCCAGTGATAACAAATAATTTATTGAGTAACTAATCAATTTACTTGTGAGTTTGATTCTTCAATACTTTTACTAGCAGTCAAATTAAACAGTTACAATTAGATTAGCTATGATTATTATACTTTACACTCTGAGCTTACTATACTTATGTTCTCTAGCCACAACACACCCGAAGAGAGCGGGAAAACAGGTCAAGCTTGCTTTATACGCCCTAATAGTGTTGCCCTCTAGTGACCATCAGACTGTACTGACTGCACATTAACCATTCATGTATTTACATATACAGAGATCACTACACATCTTACCCTTCATTTTGAAATTGTGCCCCGCTAATATTAGATCCCTCACAAGGGGAAACATCCTCTCAACCATCGATCTTGCCAAGTCCCCTCAGGATCTTATATGTTTCAACAGATTATCTCTCACTCTTCTAAATTCCAATGAGTACAGGCCGAACCAGCTCCAACTTTCCTCAGAAGACAATCATTTCACCCCAGAATCAGTGTAGTTTTAAAAAATGTGTTCTTGGCACGTTGCCGTCGATGGACTGGGCCAGCAGTTGTTGCCCATCCCTAATTGCCCTCGAGTTCAGTGGCTTGCTAGGCCACTTCAGTGAGGTGGGTAATTAAAAGTCAACCACATCGCTGTGTGGGTCTGGAGTCACATGCAGGCCAGGCCAGGTACGGAGGGCAGATTTCCTTCCCTAAAGAGCATCAGTGAACCAGATGAGTTTTACGTCAATTGTTTCATAACCATCATTAACTTTTAATTCAAGATTTTTAATTAATTCAAATTTCACCGTCTGCCATGGAATTCGAACCCTTGGGTCTCTGGATTACTAGTCCAGCCCACTGTGCCACCACTTCCCTTTGTCAACCTTCATTGAGCTGCCGCCAATGCAAGTGCATCCTTCCTTAATTAAGGAGATCAAAACTGTACACAGTACAGTATTCCAGGTGCGGTCAATGCCTGTACAGATGCAGCAAGACTTCCCGAATTTTGTACTCCGTTCTCCTTGCAATATTTAATGTGGCCTTTGGGGGTGAGCGTCAGGCCACAAAGTCACATGTCATCACCGTTTGGCCAGTCACGCCAGCGTGGTTTAGGCATGGTCCCACATGGTGGGACCTGGCAGGTAAGTCGACGGGGGTGGTCCTTTGGGGGGGCGCGGGGGTATCTGATCATGGGGAGAGCCCCCAGGGTGGCCTGGCCCGCGATCGGGGTCCACCAATCTGCGGGCGGGACTGTGCCGTGGGGGCACTCCTTCCTTGTGCGCCGGCCCCTGTCGGGCTCCGCCATGGCCGGCGCGGAGAAGAGGACGCCCGCGCATGCGCCAAAACATGGCAGTGGTTCCGCGCATGCGCAAGATCGCTCTGGCCCTCTGGCGCATGTGTAAACTCGCGCAGTCTCTTCGATGCCAACAGGCGCGGCGCCAACCGCTCCGGCGTCCACCTAGCCCCCGGGTGTACAGAGAATTCCTCACTTTCGGGGACTGTTGACGCCGGAGTGGTTGGCGCCGGTTTTTGCGCCGGTGTGGGGACTTAGTCCCCGGAAAGGAGAATCCCACCCCTGATGTTCAGGATGTCTTTTGCAAATGTTCATGAAGCCGCAAATTCTCCCATCTCCGTGCACATGATCCAGGTGCGGAGATCTGGGCCTGGGATTTTTTTAATGTGCCATCGTCAGGGATTGACTGTGAGTGGCATTATTTCCCCTCTTGCGGCTGTTCTTTGTTGACAGTCATTAAACGCGGGGTGTGATGAGGGAGTGAGCCAATGAAACTGGACCGTTGCCAAAGGAGCTGGATTGAATGTTACATCATTTTAATTACTTCACAATCAGCAATAAAAACTATGTCTGAGACTTCATCAGTGGAAAGGATGGCAATTTGTGCAGAGTATTTAAAAAAAAAAGTGATTACTCTGCAAACATTTGGAATGAATTCAGGAAGGAGCTGCTTCCTGACGAAGGCAGACCTCTGCACGTTACCATATCACAGAGCAATGGAGAGCAGTCACTGTCCTGGAGGGCATCGAACCGAGGCGTTTTTATTCTTCATGCATGCATTTGCCCTCCATGGTTCTGTTTTGACCTTGAAGGAAAGATTAATGTAGACATCGGAGCCAAAACAAAGGTTTTTAAATATTTCGAGAGGCTTTTTTTCAACCAGTGGCAAGGACCTACAACTGAGTCCAACATCATGTTTATACTTTCGCACACATACACACTCTCACACAAATAAAGCCATACATACTCTCACACAAATAAAGCCATACATACACTCACACAAGCACACACATGCAGATATACTCACACTCATGCACACACTCACATTCAGGCATACGCAAATATAGGCACATACAACGCACACATGCAAATAAACTCACATTCACGCACACACTGACACGTGCAAATATGCGTACACACAACACAAATACACACAAATACACTCAAACACACAATCCTACCATCAATTTCTAAGTGTGTATTTATCAAATCTGGGCAGCATGGTAGCACAGTGGTTATCACAGTTGCTTCACAACTCCAGGGTCCCGGGTTCAATTCCCAGCTTGGGTCCTGCCTGTGCGGAGTCTGCATGTTCTCCCTGTGTCTGTGTGGGTTTCCTCCGGGTGCTCTGGTTTCCTCCCACAGTCCAAACATCTGCAGCTTAGGTGGATTGGCCATGCTAAATTGCCCTTAGTGTCCAAAAAAAAGACTAAGTGGGGTTACTTGGTTACGGGTGGCGGTGTGGGCTTGAGTAGGGTTCTCTTTCCAATGGCCGGTGCAGACTTGATGGGCTGGATGGCCTCCTTCTGCACTGTAAATTCAATAATCTATGGTATCCTTTATAATAGATTCTATCATTTTCTCTATTGCTGATGTTAGGCTTTCATGGTTCCCTGTGTTTTCTCTTTCTCTCCTTTCTTTGATTCACCTGAGGAAGGAGCAGTGCTCCGAAAGCTAGTGATTCGAAACAAACCTGTTGCACTTTAACCCGGTGTTGTAAGACTTCTTACTCTCCTTTCTTAAACATTGGAGTTACATTTGCTACCCTCCAAACTGCAGGACCCATTCCAGAATCTCTAAAATTATGGAAGATGACCACCAATGCATCCGCTTTCTCTACAGCCCGCTCATTCAACACTCTGGGAATCAGGTCATCAAAGCCCAGGGGACTTATCAACTTTCAGTCCCATTATTTCTCCAGTACTATAGTTTTACACATACTATTTTCTTTTAGTTGCTCGTTCCCACTATTCCCTTGGCTCCTAGTGTTTCTGGGAGGTGTTTGAATCTTCCTCCATAAAGATACGCAAAGTAAAGTATTTGTTTAGTTTCTCTGCCATTTCCTTATTCTGTGCTCTCTGCCTGTAATGGGCAGCGTTTGTCTTTACTAATCTTTTCCTTTTTACATTAACTACAAACTTCAATCCATATTTATGCTTCTCACTAGTGTACTTTCTTATTCTACTTCCCCTCTCTTTAACAGTTTATTGGTCCTCCTTTGCTGAATTCTAAAATGTTCCCAAATCTCAGCTTTGTTCCTTTTTTTAGTCTCTGTCTGTAAGGTACTGCGCGTGATCTTCTCCACCCCCAAAAACTTCTGAGCCTCTGAAAGAGTCAGTGTCTACAACCCACTCCCTCTTTAAACTTGAATACAACGCCTGAACAGCAAACACAAATATGCTCACCCCTCACTGTCTATAAGTTCACTAAGCCAACCCAATCACAAAAGATAGACTCTTATCCCAGACGAGCCCCCAATTCTGATATGGGCCAGGGGTCAGAAAACTCCAAAGTATATTATGGAGTTCACCTGACCTATAACTGTTTGTTGTATTTGGCTGGGATGAGCACAAGAGCCTGCCATTCAAGTGTTAGTCAACGGACTTCTTAGGAGCTTTTAATAAAAAATAACAAGCTTAATTCTAAGAATTTAGTTAGCATTTGTATAAACAAACACAGCAAGAATTTTTTATCAATTACAAACATAAAGACCCCACACAGCTAAAGTAATCTATGTATAACCCTTAATGAATTCCCCTTTAACTGTTCCGAATCAATAATAAAATCC
The DNA here is from genome assembly GCF_902713615.1 of Scyliorhinus canicula. Lineage (NCBI taxonomy): Eukaryota > Metazoa > Chordata > Chondrichthyes > Carcharhiniformes > Scyliorhinidae > Scyliorhinus > Scyliorhinus canicula. The sequence goes on along the minus strand of NC_052156.1, from coordinate 162,151,737 downwards.
AAGTTTAACCACAAGCCCCTATTCAAAGGCATGGCCCAGCACACGGCACTCTGATTGGTATAAGACTTGTTATTGATACTCTGTTCCCCTTTTCAAACAGCAGAATTGAATTCCGTTCAGAAAGCAATTGTCTCTTTTAAGTCACCAAGCAGTCTGGAAACAGCTTTTAAAATGAAGACAGAGAGACACCTCTTTCAATCTGTGCAGTTCAAAACCAGTCCAAACTCAAAGCGAAAGTAAGAACTCACAGAGCCACAGCCCAGCTCCGCCCACACGAATGACATCACTGAAGCCCTGTGATCAGACAAAATCCTTTCTTAAAGCGACACTCCCGTGACAAAATGTTGAATAGACTTGAATATTCAGTTTGCAACTCTGGTCACCCTGCGGACACATCTTCATGATAGTAATTACATCATACCCCTTTATTTCTGTGTGTGCCATCAAGTCATGTACCGTACTGTTCTTTCAGACAGAGTTTTCAGATAGAGCCTATAATTTTGCTTCTTCAACATTTTTCATATTTTGATCCCATTTGACAACAAACTTTGTTTCCATTGCCTCCTAATTTAGTTTACTCCCTTTCTTCCTGTCATTACCAGCTTTGTTTTTCTCCTAACTGAATTCTCTGCCTGGTCCACAAACCCCCTGTCAAGATTAAACCCTTCCCAGCAGCATCAGCAAACCTCCCTGCAAGGGTATTGGTCGCAGTGCTGCTAGGATATAACCCATTCTCCCTGTACAGGTCCGAGCTGCCCCACAACTGCTCCCATTGCCTCAGAAACCTAAAAGCTTCCCCCCCTGCACAACCTCTCCAGCCATTGCTCAATCTTCCTCTTCCTGTACTCACTAGCATGTGGCACTGAGAGTAATCTTGATATTGTTCCCTTCGAAGACCTGCTTTTAATCTTTTTCCTCGGTCCCCAAAAGCTGCTTTCAGGACCTCTATCTTCTTTCTTACACAGAGGGTGGTAAATATGTGGAACGTGCTGCCTGGGGAGGTGGTGGGAGCAGCTACGATAGCGGCATTTAAAGGGCATCTAGACAAAGATATGAATATGGTGGGAATGGAAGGATACGGCCATCGTAAGTGCAGACAGTTTTAGTTTAGGCAGGTACCATGGTTGGCGCAGGCCTGGAGGGCCGAAGGGCCTGTTCCTGTGCTGTACTGTTCTTTTTTCTTTGATCTTTGTTCTTGGTACCCACCTGAACCATGAACTCTGGCTGTTCACCCTCCCCCGCAACAATGTCCCACAGCTGCACAGTGATATTTATGACCCAGGAACAAACAGGAACAAAAAATTTCCTCATTGCCAATGAATGTCTTCCTGAATGAGATTGGTTGGGCAGGGGGAGGGGGGGTTTGGGGCCTTGTCTACTGCAGAATAAAACTTTTAAACTTCATTTTGCCAAAGAAAAACCAGCGCTTTTTTCATTCTTTCTTGGGATGTGGTCACCGAGGGCAATGGTCAGCATTTGTTGAGGGCAGCACGGTAGCATGGTGGTTAGCATAAATGCTTCACAGCTCCAGGGTCCCAGGTTCGATTCCCGGCTGGGTCACTGTCTGTGTGGAGTCTGCACGTCCTCCCCGTGTGTGCGTGGGTTTCCTCCGGGTGCTCCGGTTTCCTCCCACAGTCCAAAGATGTGCGGGTTAGGTGGATTGGCCATGCTAAATTGCCCGTAGTGTCCTAAAAAGTAAGGTTAATGGGGGGGGTTGTTGGGTTACGGGTATAGGGTGGATACGTGGGTTTGAGTAGGGTGATCATTGCTCGGCACAACATCGAGGGCCGAAGGGCCTGTTCTGTGCTGTACTGTTCTATGTTCTATGTTCTATATGTTGCCCAACCCTAACTGCCCTTCAATCGAGTGGCCTGATCAAAAGGCAGTAGAGAGTGAACCACATTGCGGTGGGTATGAAGTGGCATGTCGGCCAGGCGGAGTAAGGATGGCAGATTTCCTTCTTTCCCCAATGGGACCTTAGTGAACCGGATCGGATTTTGCAACAATTGATGATGGCTGCCATGGTGACCGTTACTGAATCTTGCTTTCAATTCCAGATTTATTAAACAAATTAAAATTCCACCAGCTGCTATTGTGGGATTTGGGCTTATGTCATCAGCGAATAATAATAATAATAATAATCTTTATTGTCACAAGTAGGCTTACATTAACACTGCAATGAAGTTACTCTGAAAAGCCCCTAGTCGCCACATTCCGGCGCCTGTTCAGGTAGACTGAGGGATAATTCTGAATGTCCAAATTAGGTAGGGGAAAGGGGAGGAGTGGAGTGATGGAAAGAGAAGGGGAAGAGAGGAGGGAAAGGGGAGGAGAAGGAGCGAGGGAAAGGGAAGAGGAGGGGAAGAGGAGTGGAGATAGAGGTGAAGGGGAAGGGAAGAGAAGAAGAAAAGAGAGAGGAGGGGGGTAGAGAAGGGGAATGAAGGGGGAGAGGAAGAGAGAAGGGAAGAGGAGGGAGGAAGAGGAGGGGAGGCGGAAGGGGATGGGAGAAGAGGGAGAGGGGACGGAAGGAGGAGATGAAGGGGGAGAAGGTCAAGAGGAGGGGGAGAGGCAGAGGGGGAGGAGGACGGGGCGGGTAGAGTGGGGGAAGGGGAGGGGAGAGGAGGAGAGAAGGGAAGGGGGAGGAGAAAGGAAGGGAAGAGGAGGGGGGGACTGGGATAAGGGTGAGAGGAGGAGGGTAGAAGGGAAGGGGAGAGGACAAGGGGGTAAGAAGGGTAAAGAGGAGGGGGGAGATAAGGGAAGGAGAGTAGGAGGGGAGGAGGTGAGAAGGGGAGGGAGAATGAAAGGGGAGGAGGGTCTTTAGCCTGGGTCTCAGGATTACTGGTCCAATGATCTTGCTAATACGCCAGCATCGCCCATATATTTTTCCACATTAGTGAGCAACTGTTGGGTTCAACATGGGGCCAATTCAAGTTTATTTGTCTTTTGTGATTTTTCCTACATTTTTGACAGCCATGCACTGGTGCAAGCACTGGACCCTCATTTGTTTCCTGTCTGGTCCCTTCTATCCCCAACAATGCTGCTGGACCTCTAAGGAGCTGCTTCCTCTCCTCAACCACATGGCTGTCACCTGCATTTGCCCCTGATGCAGCTCCTGCCTCCAGGAGGCACTCAGCGACTCCAATAGGCCACAAGGCTCACCAGCTGGCCAGTGAAATAAAAGTAAAATCCGGCCGATGCTGCAGCACGTCTGAAATGAAAATCAGAAATGCTGGAGGAACTCAGCGGGCTGGATTTCCGATACCCAGCTGCGTGCTTCACGCCCGAGCAGCGTTTGCTGGCGGCGCGATTCTCTATTCTCGTCGCTTGTCAATGGTATTTCCCGTTGAAGCCACCCCCGCGCCGCCTGGAAACCCGTGGCCGGGGATTCTCTGCCAGCAGGAAAGGTGGCGCCCGCCAGCCAGCAGGTCTGGCCACACCTGTGGAAAGAGAAGCAGAGACTTGGGCTGGATTCTCCGCCGTCCGAATTCTCCCTTTTGCCGGCAGCCTGGGGGGTTTCCCGATTGCGTGGGGCTGCCCCCCATTGACCAGCCGGCGAAACGGCGAATCTGGTGCGGCGGGACGGAGAAACCCGCCCAAGGTTTGGAGTTGAATAAAACCCTTTCTCGGAGCCTGGCCTCCTGGCCAATTAGGTCATCCGGAACCATGAGAGTGGTTCTGATGAAGCACCGGATCGGGGTCCTGGCCCTGGTCCGGGGTCCTGGGCTCCTGACCCCACTTTAAAAATCCAGCCCCTGGTGTTGTCCAGGATCTAGGGTACAGTCAAAGTTCAACTCTCCACGACAGACAAGTTTACTCATGCAGACACCATAAAACTCTCGGAGCCGCGGACAAGCACTTTGTTGGCAGAGTCTCTTGCTTTTAGCACAATGGAAACACATCAATGATTGATGTGATAGAATGTACGACTTGGTCAGGTCAATCTTTGATGTCTGAACTTTCAACTGGCTCAATAAGCTGTGAAATCCTGAAACGGGAAGAAAAATGGTTAAGGTTAAAAAAAAGGCTTGGAACCAAACAGCTTGTGGATAAAGCAAATCTTCAAAAAGATTGAAGAGATTAGATGAGGTATGAAGAAAAAAAAAACCGAGGATTATAAATATGACGGAGACATTGGCAAATGTAATGGAGGAATATAGCTATGGATGGGGTGGAATAGGTAAACATTTATACCACGGGATAATGGGTGCACAGTAGCACGGTGGTTTGCACTGTTGCCTCATAGTGCCAGGGTCCCAGGTTCAATTCCCAACTTGGATCACTGTCTGCGCGGAGTCTGCACATTCTCCCCGTGTCTGCGTGGGTTTCCTCCGGGTGCTCCGGTTTCCTCCCACAGTCCCGAAAGTGCTGTTAGGTGAATTGGACGTTCTGAATTCTCCCTCTGTGTACCCGAACAGGCGCCGGAGTGTGGTGACTAGGGGCTTTTCACAGTAACTTTATTGCAGTGTTAAGGTAAGCCTACTTGTGACAATAATAAAAATTATTATTATTATGCAAGAAAATGGGGAGAAAGCAGTGCTTTAACATTAGCTTGTTGGAGTAATGTGTTTGCATCGACATAATGAGCGAAATGTCTCTCCCTATGGTTTGCTTCTATCTCTATGGTTATCTGTGTCATTCAGCTTAGAGATACCAATTATGCAAATTGTCTATTGTGCTGTCCTAAATACGAACATTGCATTCTAAAGTAATTATTTGTCATTGATAAACATGTAATAAATGCAAGTACTGCTTTCTTTTGCAAGATCAACAAAGAATCCAGAGATATTTTGTCAAATATATTTTCCTCCATCGCAATGAAAGGGTCGGTGTCAGTCCTGCCGGTGGAAAGTAACAAATGTAATCCTTCCCGGCCTGGTTTCTCAGCCCCGTGACGCCGGCAGTGCGGATCCCGGTCAGCGGAGATTCGGACATCCGGCCAAATCAAGAGTCGCAGCCAGGGCGACAAAGTGAACCCTACCTCCGGATTCCCCGCCCGCCCCACTGGTTAGCGTGATCGGGGATCACACCCCGCGCCAGTGGGAGGGATGCTAATGGACGCAAATAGGTCCTGATGACCATTACTCAGGCCAGATAAAGGAAGCCATCGCTGATGTGGTTGGCTCGCGGGGGAAGTTGAAGGTGGAACAAGTTGGTTTGAGAGTCGAGGGCAGCACGGTGGAGCAGTGGGTTAGCCCTGCTGCCTCACGGCGCCGAGGTCCCAGGTTCGATCCCGGCTCTGGGTCACTGTCCGTGTGGAGTTTGCACATTCTCCCCGTGTCTGCGTGGGTTTCACCCCACAACCCAAAAGATGTGCAGGCTAGGTGGATTGGCCGCGCTAAATTGCCCCTTAATTGGAAAAAAATGAATTGGGTACTCTAAATTTATTTATTTTTTTAAAAAAGTTGGTTTGAGAGTCGTTGTCCACTTTCAAGGTATATCTGTATATTACCTTGGCTGCTGAATTGTCTTGCCAGCTTGTTTTGGTGGCTTAGATGGTGTATCTGATTATATCTGCTACAAATCAGTCACTGCTGTTATATTTTTAAAAATAGATAGTGCAATGATATGCAGAATACCATTTATTTATAATTTAATAACCAAACTGTAAGTTGGGATAGGTGCCGTATGCACAGCCTGAGATTCTAACATCCGACTACAGGTGACGTGGTGACAGGAGGAGGTCACTAGAAGACAGGCCTCATGGAGATATGGGGTAATCTCCTGCACAGCACAGAGACAAAGGGCGAGATTCTCCGCAAATGTGGAGAATCGTAAAGGCTGCCGTGGGACAGGCCGTGACCCACGGCAGACTTCACGCCCACTTCCGGGGCCGATTCTCCCCCCGGGGGGCTAGGAGCGCGGCCCCGTGCGTCACGGCGGCACGGCCTTGATGACGGTCATCAAGGCCGCACGGCAAGCGTCACGCCAGCTGACGCGGCCGATGACGTCAACCACGCATGCGCAGGTTGGACAACGCCAACCCGTGCATGCGCAGTTGCCGTCTTTTCCCTCAGCCGCCCCGCAAGACATGGCAGCTTGATCTTGCGGAGCGGCGGAGGGAAAAGAGTGCGTCCGTTACGGACGCACGGCCCGCGATTGGTGGGCACCGATCATGGGCCTATGCCCTCCTTGGCACGGCTGTGGTACTGCCATGCCAATCGGGCCCCCAGATGCCCCAAACGGGCATCTGGCACCCGTTTCACGACGGCAGCAAGCAGGTGTGTTTGCTGCCGTGTTGAAACGGCGCTCGGCCTGGCCGGTCGGCCCATCGGCCTCGGAGAATTGCTGCTCGCCGTAAAAAATGGCGAGCGGAGATTCGTGGCGTGGGTCAGGCGTGGGGGGGAGAATAGCGGGAGGGCGTGAAAAATGTCGGGAGGCCCTCCCGCTATTCTCCCACCCGGCATGGGGGGCGGAGAATCGCGCCCAAAGAATCTGAACAAGCACAGACGCATATTGAGCAGCTCCTGAGACCATAGATATTAATAAGAGTTAACCATAGTTATTTGTATTTTGCTATAATATTCAACTGCAATCTTACATCATAGAAACCCTTCAGTGATTAGACACAATTCATAGAAAGTTTTGTTGATTTACAAAGCCCTATGTTCTCTGAGCACTTCAACCACAAAGACCTTCACCATCCGTGCCTGCAGAGAACATTGCAAAGTAGCATGCATGGCTGCCTTACCCACTGTGAACGTGGTGACAAGTCCGTTTCCAAGATAAGACCATTAAGCATCCAATGTTGTGATTTTCACACCATAGACCCTCAGGCAGCCAAGGTGTTTGTGTTTGGGGTGAGGAACCATCACATTCCAATGAAAGGTCAATGGAGTCCATTTTCATATTGCCGAGCACCCTGTTGCTATTGTCCATGCCTCTTTCTGTTAACAATGCATCCTTAACACAGGGATGTATGAATTTCATAAATGGCTGTGGATTATCCATTAGGTAATTAGTATGTGTTTGAGCTGCATATTGCCAAGTCACATGACATGCGATAGCCATTTTTAAACAGTTTGTTTGGAGTCCAATTTTTAAATAAAGCTTTAAAGTTTGTAATGTCTTCATGCCTGCCCTGGGCATGACAATGGCCAATGGAATTGCTATTTCCTTTCTTTATTCTTGTTTTTGCTACATGTTCAGTTTGCTTTACTTCTGACAGAAAAACGATACATGCCCCTCAGTTCCAGATTAATTATAAAGGTTAATTTAAATCCCGGATGGAAGGCTTTGGAAGAGCAGATAACAGATAGTTAATAATGTGGACAAAACGTGGCTACAGCCGTTATATTGGCCGGTTGTTCCCGTGGTGCAATGTTCCAGTCCTGCCGACAGCGACTCACTCCGCCTCAGGTTCCCTGGTGTCGGAGGATGTGAACAATGTGAAACCCCATTGGCTGTGGTGGGAATGATAGATCCTGCACTGGCCAATGGCTGGTCAACTCCACAAAACACACCGCGGTGGGGGTGGGGGGGGTGCTGGGTGTAAAATCTTGCCCATTAGCTTTTATTGTTCAGAGAATTTCCGTGAATGTAGTTAGGGATGTGAACACCGCAGTGAGACACAAGTTAAATGTCTGCTGTCATTAAATTTAACGCGGACAAACCCTTTTCACACCTGACAATGAAGCAAACCCAACAGCTTCATTGACCATTAAGAACAACTCGATATGAGACACTGCTCTTTTCGAAGACTCTTGTTTGGAAAAGCTTGATAGCATCTACAGACAAAGATTTTCTGTCGGGGAGACTGACAAGGGAAAAAGTATTAGCACTGTACCAAAACTACCAGAGTCCGAGAGGCACAGAGACGCTATTCAGTCTAGTTTTTGACCTGTGTCAAACAAGGGTGATTAATTTAAAAGATGTAACCGATGGACTGCAGTAGATACGGGTATCCAAAACAAAAATCAACGGTTCACTGAATGTTCCTGAAACAGTATTCAGCCAAAGTAAAGGAAAAGGAAAGAAACATGTGCACAATATACTGACTCTTGCATCAGCAATAGTACAAGCTCAGTTCTAACAATTGGTTGTCACCTAAAAGTTCAGGCGATAGTTAAATAAAATACTTTGAATGTTCAAATAAACATTTTTGTTTAAAATGGGGGGAGGGGGGGGGGCGTCCGCAAGGGCTGGGGAGCTGGTGGGGGCTGGCTTATAGGGTGGAACAGGGCGTGGGCTGTGGTATTGCGAATGACGGGTCAGGTCGGCGCACGGCCACATCATTTGTACGGCATGACCGCTGCAAGTCGTCAGCCGTGCGCATGCGCGTCCCAGGACCCAGCCGTTCTCTGGCCTTTTTTGGCGCGGGAGCGGGAGTTTTGACAGGCACCATCGCTCGCTAGCCCCTCACCGGTCCGGCAATTGATGAGGGGCAGGCGGAGATTTTTTTTCACCTAATCCTCCTGCGGATTCTCGAGCTGATGCTTAGCCGCTGAAATAGAGAATCCAGCCCAAGGGGCGCGATTCAGTGGAACAAAGTTAAAGCCCACTGTCGGGTGCGTTTGATGGAGTGTTTCTCAGTGCCTGCAGCGTCAAGAATGACCCCACTATTGAACGGCATTTTCCATTCTCTTTTTGGCCTTGGAAGCTTCTCACCATCAAGGTCACACTTCAGCAGCCGTCCAGCACTGGGGAGCTGATCACACCAGCAGCACAATCTCCTCGCAGGTAGGGAGCCACATTGGAAGGCTACCCCAATCTCTAGATTCCCCCCCCCCATTCACATCCCCCCCCCCTCCCCATCCTCCCCCCCCCCCCAGCTTTCAGAACTTCACCAACCTCCCCCCCCCCCCCCCCCACCCTGCTTCTCATTCTCCTTCTTGGGGGCCAATTCTTGGCAATGCCAACATGGCACCCAGGCACCTTGGCACTGCCAGGCTGTGTTGCAGCAAGCCTGTGATTCTGTGAAAATGCATAATGCGCCGGTTGGATAGTTTGTTAGTTTAGGGAGGAACTCCTTACATAAAACGGCAAGACTCTGAGCTGAGGCAAGAACAACTCAATAAAATAAACATTATTACAACGGTAGAAAAAGTATTTGTCCAGAGTAATCAATAGAAATATAAAAGGGAAATGTAATATGAATGGCAAGATGTCCTTGCTAGAGATACGGGGAAGGCCTTAAGGCAGGTTACCTAGCAACTGCAATGCAACTCATTGCTATTTGATTTCCGAGAATGGATTCTTTCTTGAATGTTAATTTTCAAAAGGCTAAAAGGAAAACTGTTACGAGAGATGAAAAATTGGTATTGTGTGTTTCCAACTTCAGCTTTCCGTGTATTGATTACCGAGTACAAGCAAACATGATCCATGTCTTATTTATGTAAAGTGGATGTGTATTGAATTGAGAAAGTTATTAGATTGATAGTGGCATGGGTGATCACTGGGCTGAAGAGTTCACTTTGCAATGGGTGTATCAAGTTCAGATCAGACCAAAGTACAAGTAGCATTGTCTCTGTACAGCAGCCGATGGTGAAACCATTTATCCCAAGATAACTCACCTCTCTTGGTGTTCAATTTGAAATAATTTAGAGAATGCTGCGTTTTTACGGTTCGAATGGGTTGTGTTGTATATTGTCAGTAATTGGCCACTTGGGGGCCCCAGATGACAGTGGGGCAGGAGTGCGGTCCAGAGGCCTCCCCGCTATGGACGTAATCGAGGAAGAGGTGGGAAGGTAATGGGGTCCCCACTGTCTGATTAGCAGACCTGTCCACCTCCAAATGCACCACCAGGGAAGGCATCAAATGCTGCCCGGTGTATGTGCGTGGTTTGTACATGTGTAAGAGTTTGTACCTGTGTGGCAGGGATTTTCCAGCTCTGCCACAGTGAGTTCTCAAGGGCGGATGGCGCAAACCAGCCAAAAGCCCATTGACCTGGGCAGGGCCAGGAGGTCCCACCAGCGGGCGGGGCTAGAAATCCCAGCCTGTGTGTTTATATATGTTTGTGTTTGTATGTGTGCTCGTGTGTTCATATTTATGCATTTACATATGTGTGCATGGGTTAGTATATGTATATTTGTGTATGTATGTGTTGGTATCTGGTGTGTTTGTATATATCTACGTGAGTTTGATGTGTGTGTTTGTATCCAGAAGTGTTTGTATATGTTTGTGTGAGTTTGCATGTGTTTTGTACATGTGTGCATAAGTTTGTATCTGTGTATTTGTGTGTGCGCGTGTTATATGTGTTTGTATATGAGTTGTGTGTTTGTAAATGGGTGTTTGTATATGTGTGTGTGTTTGTATATGATGTGCGTGTTGTATATGTGTGTTTGTATATTTGTGCATGTTTGTATATGTGTGTGTTTGTATCTGTATGTGCGTGTGTGTTTGTGTGTGTATTTGTTTATGTGTGTGTTTGTATTTGTGTGTGGTATTTGCATGTGTGTGTATTTGTATATGTGTTTGTGTTTGTATATTTGTGAGTGTGTTGTATATTTGTGTGTGTGTTTGTACATGTGTGTGTATTTGTGGTTGCGTTTGTATATGAATGTGTTTTGTATATGAGTGAGTGTGTGTATGGAGTGTGAGTGTGTGTATGGAGTGTGAGTGTGTGTATGGGTGTGTGTTTGTATATGAGTGTTTGTTTGTATATGAGTGTGTGTTTTGTATATGAGTGTGAGTTGTGTATGAGTGTGAGTTTGTATAGTGGAGTTTGTATATGTATGTGTGTGTTTGTATATGAGTGTTTGTTTGTATATGAGTGTGTGTTTGTATATGAGTGTGAGTTTGTATATGAGTGTGAGTTTGTATATGTGGTGCGTGTTTGTATCATGCTGCTAAGCAATGCAGTGGCTGAAGCTGAACTGGGTATAATTGGATTGGATTGTCCATCGATAAAACTGCAGAAGTTAGCACACCAACAGCAAAACACTTTTTTAAAAAATTTAAAGTACCCAATTCGTTCTTTACAATTATGGGGCAATTTAGTGCAGCCAATCCACCCAGCCTGCACATCTTTGGGTTGTGGGGGCGAAACCCATGCAAACATGGGGAGAATGTGCAAACTCCACACGGACAGTGACCCAGAGCCGGAATCGAACCTAGGACCTCGGCGCGATGAGGCTGCAGTGCTAACCACTAGGCCACTGTGCTGCCCTACCAGCAGCAAAAATAAAGTCACCAATCAGGATGCATTGAAATAATGATCCTTTGCCTCTTCTCAATCGCAAAACACTTAACCGGTACAGAAATGAAAGAACATAGAACAGGAATGACAATATCAGCGCTTTGAGTCTATTCCATCATTCAATTAGACCATACCAATCTGTATCTGATACCATCTACCTCCTGGTTCAAATGAGATGGCGGGATCTCTCCTATGGGACAGGTTGATGAGGATCGGCCTGCACCCAGAGTCTACTTGAATTCTTAAGGGCTTGACATGGTAGATACTGAGAAATTGTGCCCCTGGTTGAGGAATCTAGAACACAGGGCACACTCTCAGAATAAGGACTGGGCTTATTTGGGACTGAGATGGTGAGAAATTTCTTCTTTCCAGGGGCTGTGGAATCTTTGGAATTTTCTATCTCAGAGAGTGATGGATGCCCAGTCGTTGAGAATACTCAAGACTGAGGCCAGTAGACCTTTAGGTCCAAAAGGAATATGGGATATGGGGAATGGGTGGGGAGGTGAAGTGGAGGTAGAAAAATAAGCCAAAAAACTTGTTGAATGGAAGAACGGGTTCAAAGGGCCCATGGTCCACACCAGCTCCTATCTCTTACGCCTTATGTTCTAAACTGCCTGCCTATTGCCCCTCCCACCCCTCTCTGCTACAGCAGTTATATAACAGGCTTTTCTCACCACTGCTGTGAAGTGATAACAATTTCTTTGCAAAAAAGCAGATTTTTAATATGCTCCATGCTAAAAATATGGCACTGCGCCCTTGGAAACACAGTGCCTCAATCTTACGAATAAAGTCCATCTCAGCAGATTGGTATCCATTACAAAATCAAACTTCCTTCAATTTTTCCTGGGACTTTAGTCTCAGCCACCAAGTTCGTGCCACGTGTTGATCACTCCTCGTGTGAGGAAGAACTTCCTTACATTAGTCACAATTTTACCTTCCGCTCATATAACCTGGTTTAGGTTTAAATCAGGGGCTGGTTTAGCACACTGGGCTAAATCGCTGGCTTTAAAGCAGGCCGAGGCAGGCCAGCAGCACGGTTCAATTCCCGTATCAGCCTCCCCGAACAGGCGCCGGAATGTGGCGACTAGGGGCTTTTCACAGTAACTTCATTTGAAGCCTACTTGTGACAATAAGCGATTTTCAATTCATTTCATTTCCACCCCTATCACTGTGCCTGGCGGTGATAGTTCAATTTCAAGTAACCTTGTTAACAATATACACATTTACTGTCTTTAGCACCTCAGAATATGCCCTCGGAATTTTAACATAACCACCCATAGAACATACATTGTTACCGGCGTAAAATCACAGTTGTGGTTTGGGGAGTTCAATTGCTCCCTCCCTGATTTACTTCTTCTCAACCCAAGAGTCTTGTAAAATTGGATGGAATGGCAAGGGAAAAAATTTACTGAGTATTCACTTTGCTTAGGATAAGTAACTCCTGTGTCTAGAGACGCATGAGGCAAACAAAGCGTTCCGGACAGGCCCAAAACATGAGGACATGGTTCGAGGGTCCACCCGCGCACCGCCCACACCTATCCCCCACCCCCTCAAATAACTTACTCATCCTTGCCACTGAGGTTGATGATCCTTCACCTATTCTCACACGGATCTCTATGTCCATGGTTCTCTGAATATTAATGGAACTGCCCAGAAAAGTGAAATCCTCTAGGACATTGATTTGTTTCGATGGACAAGGATCTGTTAGTTCTTTGTTGTCTCCCATTATCGTATGGTTTTTGGTTTCCTGGCTATTCATGAGGGGGCGATTCTATAATATCGAGCCCAAGTGTTCACAGCCGTCGTGAATGCCGTCGCGTTTCACGATGGTGCGAAACAGGCACAGGGATGACTGATTCCGGCCCCCACAGGGGGCCAGCGCGGTGCTGGAGTGGTTCACACCGCTCCAGCCTCCCTTCCCGGTGCCAAATGGGCGCCGCGCCAACCCGCGCATGCGCAGTTGGGCCGCGCCAAACCAGCACCGGGGACTTCTTTAGCGCGCCGGCCCCGACCAACATGGCGTCGGTGTTCAGGGGCCGGCCTTCTGGAAAGTAGGCCTGGGGGAAGCGGAGAGGCCAGCCCGCCGATCGGTGGACCTCGATCTGCGGTCCAGACCCCATCGGAGCCCCCCTCCCCCTCCCACAGGCCGGAAGCAACCAGGGGTGAACGCCGCCGGCGGGACTCTGTCGTATCCGTGGCGGCCGCTCGGGCCCATCCGGGCCGGAGAATCGGCGGCCCTGCCAATTCTAACGGCCCGCGGCCGGCGCCGTGCCAAACGCGCCGGTGCAAATGGCGCTGCTTCTCCGCACCTCGGAGAATCACGTGCCGGCATAGGGGCGTTGTGGCGCGGTTGCCGGGATTCTCCGGCCTGGCGCGGGGCTCGGAGAATCGCCCTCATATGTTCAGGCCATCACAAAGAATGTCTGCTTAAGTGAAGTACGTGAAGGCAGCCATTGTTTGGTGCAAAAATTAATCTGTCACCATCTTCAGAACAATAATGGAGAAAACTGAAACAAGGAATCTTTTAAGATTAAAAAATGTCGAATTTACAATATACCACAATTATTTTTTACTTGCTTGATTGACGTTGGTTTAATCGGTCACTGAAATGGAAGTCGCATTGTCCCAGAGGCCTCCCTCCCTTTTGAGGGAGAGCTGACTGCTGGTGGTTTAACTTGAGGGTCACCACACCTCAGGTGAGGGGCAAGGTTGAGAAGGTGGGCCCTTCAGGGTAACTTCAGCTGGTGCGGGAACTGAACCATACTGTTGCCATCACTCTGCATCACGAACCAGCCGTCCAGCCAATGGAGCTAACTGGCCTCCCCTGTTGTAGTTTAATGATGTCAACAAGGTGCCATTATCTGGTGACCTCACAAGGTTATTGTGGTGTCACTGGTTTAGATGATGCCACAATGATAGATCCCTGTTCATTTTCCCAGGTTAATCTAGGTTGATTTTTTAAAATTCACAGCATCTTTGTAAAGAGGCAATTTGATGATACTTGCATTCCTTCTGTAACCAATCTTAATTGCTTACCAATGATCTTACACTTTTAAAAAATAATTTCAATTAAGGGGCAATTTAGCGTGGCCAATCCGCCCACCAAGCACATATCTGGGTTATGGGGGTGAGGCCCAGGCAGACACGGGGAGAATGTGCAAACCCCACACAGACAGTGACCGAGGCCGGGATCGAACCCGGGTCATCGGCGCCATGAGGCAGCAGTGCTAACCGCTGCGCCACCGTGACGCCCAGGGCAATGATCTTACACTTCATGGTTATTTCGCAAGCGCCACTTTTGAGGATGACAGGTGTTTTGAGCAGCGATTGATTTCGAGAAGAAGATGGCAGAAATGTAATTTATCTTTGTCTGTGATAGCATCTGATTACTGCCTCCCAGTGCACATTCCTGGACTACTGAATGACACACAATGACCTCACAGAAAACATTGAAATGACCTTCTCACAGCAAAGTATAAAATAGTTTAAAATATGTCACCAGCAATTAGTGCTTGGGAAAATTTAAGTTTAAAATTGAATTCCCATTTATTAACCAAGGAGAGATCTGTTTCACAACCAGAATAATAACGGCAATTTTATTTCTGTGGCACTTTTAAGATAATAAACCGTGACAAGATGCCTCGGGAAGCATCGTAAAACAAAATATGACACCGAAACACTAAGATACATATTAGATCAGATGACCTAAAGCTTGTCAACGAGGTAGGTTTTTATAAGTGTCTTAAAAGAGGAGGAAGTGATATAGAAACGAGAGGTGGAGGGAGGGAACAGCCACCGAAGATGGAGCGATTAAAATCGGAGATCCACAAGAGGCCTGATTAGGGGGGCGCAGATAGCTCAGAGGGTGCGGGGACTGGGGACGTTTACAGAGATAGGGAGGGTCAAGGCTATGGAGGGATTTGCAAATGAGGATGTGAATTTTAAAATCAAGATGCTGTTTGACAGGGAGCTGATATCGGTCAGCAAGGATATGGGTGATGGGTGAACAGGAACCGATGTGGGCAGCAGAATTTTCGATGAACTCAGGTAAATGGAGTGTTGAATGTGAGAGCCGCACAGCAGAGCAGGGGGCACAGTCAAGTCTACAGGCATCAAAAGTAGGAATGAGGGTTTCAGCAGCAGATGGATTGAGACAAAGAAAGTTGGGCAATGTTACGGTGGTGGAAACAGACGGTCTTAAATTCGATGCAACTAGTAGGAACTATGGTTGGGATTCTCCGTTTCGCCAGTTGGTCAATGGGGTTCGGCCCTGTATATTTTTACCAGTTAACTTCCCATGGTATTATCATAGATCATAGAACATACAATGCAGAAGGAGGCCATTTGGCCCATCGAGTTTGTACCGGCCCACTTAAGCCCTCACTTCCACCCTATCCCCATAACGCAATAACCCCTCCTAACCACTAAGGGCAATTTATCATGGCCAATGCACCTATTACTGATGGATAGAAGTAAACCTCCACCTTATCATCTCAGGCACTCCTTCTGGCTTTCTATTCTCAGGTCGGCATTTCCAGCCCTTCCTGCAAGTGTGATCAAGGTAATCTTTTCTCCCCCCCCCTCCACGTCCCTGCACCCCCCCCCCCACCGCACTGCCACAGCCCCCCCCCCCCCCCCCCCACCCCCCCCCCCCCCCCCCCCCCCCCACGGTGGGTTGCCCGATGCAGGACGCCAATGATGACTCGCCTCTGATGCCGGCCAACACATCGCAGAGGGAGGGGCAGAATATCCCGCCCTCGGGCTTGCTATTCATCTTCCAATTCTTCAGCGTACCTCGCTCTCCCCTCCCCACGTCCTCACCAGCTACAGTTCACAGGACCATAGCCAGTTGTAAGAGGTTGTGAGAAGGTTAAAAGGCTGAGGCCCAAAACAAGCAGGAAATATGACAAGTGGTAATGTGGACTTAGAGCTCACATAGCAAACCTCTGGCTAAATAACAACTTATAATCGTCGCTATTTAATTTATTGTATTTGTAATATATATATTGTATTACATGTTAATATTTGTGTTTGTGTCTAATTCCATTATGCGGCATTAACTTTACTGAATTGTGATTTATAATTGAATCATACTTGTATTGTAATTCATTATGCTGTATTTGCATTTTAATTTACACTTGAATTATAATTAAATGTTCTATATTTTGTATTCCACTTTATTGTGCTATATTGGCAGTTTCACATAATGTACAGTATCTATGTGTTATAATTTACGGTGCCTTATTTGTATTATTTCTGAAATACAATAATAATTCATAGTGCTGTACTTCTAATGCAAATAATTTATTTTAAATTAATTCAATGTACTTTATATTTGTTTGAATCGTCTCAGTGCTGAAATTTTATGTATTGTACTTCCATTGCAATTTAGTGTGCAGTTATAGGATAATTTAGTGTACAATATTTATGTTGTAATGTGAGGTCATTTTTGTTTTAAATTAATTTACTGGATGCGTGGGTAACTTAGTTCTGCATAGCTGCATTTCAATTTATTGCATTACAGTTTGTAATTATAAGTGCTGTGTAATTCTATTATCAGAGAATCAAAGGCGCCAGATTGGTTACAGGATAGACGAAGGCCATTCGGCCCACTCTAACTGCGCTGGTTCTCTGCAAAACCAACTTGGCTAATCCCACTCTCCTGCCTCTTCCCAATAGTCCTGCATTTCTTTGCCTTCAGGTAATTATCCCAAACGTTTGAAAGCCACAATTGAACATGCCTCCACCATCCTCATGCAACACATTGCAGTATTCAATGGACCATAATCCTTGTACCCGTAGTTAAGGCATGCACATGTGCTACATTGTCACTCACCTGGTGTAAGATATCACAGTTCGCTCAGGACCTGGGCTCCAGGTTTAGAGTCACCATCACTTAGTTGTCTGCAAACAGCTCCTCTGGGCACCTCGGCTACCAAACTTCACAGTATTTTACTGCTTTCCACAGATAACAATTGCAGGTGAGGGGTGACCCAAAGAAATGAAGGAAGTCTGGGTTCATACCTTCTCAGTGTCGACCAGTTTCCAGGGTACCATGTAAGGGATGGAATGAAGGTCCAGCAAGGAGAAAGCTAACAATGTATTGGGGACGCGGCCATGGGTCAGAAGCTCCCACCCCTACATCTGGATCAGCTAGTTAGGGTTTTTTGGCCTTCGACCACTGCAAAGTCCTCCTTACTGACATCTGCGACCTTGTGACAAAATTGCAGGGAATTGTTTGACAGACTGGCCAACAACTTCCTGATTATAGTCACAAACAGTGAATCATACATTAGAGATATCTCCCACACACTACCATAATAATATAATAATCCGCTTATTGTCACAATTAGGCTTCAATGAAGTTACTGTGAAAAGCCCCTAGTCACCACATTCCGGTGCCTGTTCGGGGAGGCCGGTACGGAATTGAACCTGCGCTGCTGGCATTGTTCTGCATTACAAGACAGCTGTTTAGCCCAGCTGTGCTAAACCAGCCCAGCACCATCCCGGGGTATGTCCTGTCCCACTGGCAGTCACGAGGGAGTTACACTGGGAGTCCTTCAAACACCAAATCTGGACCCCCATGAAGTCTCATGGCATCAGGTCAAATATGGCGAGGAAACCCCCCTGCTGATTATCACGTACCGTTGCCCCCTCAGCTGATGATCAGCACTCCTCAATGTTGAACACCACTTGGAGGGAAACACTGAGGGTGGTGAGGGCACAGAGTGTACTCTGGGTGACTTCAATGTCCTCACCAAGATGGCTCGGTGGTACAACCACAGAGCAAGCTGGCCGGCCCTAAAGGACATAGCTGCTAAACTGGGACTGCAGTCAGATGGTGAGGGGACCAACCAGAGGGAAAAAACATACTTGCCCTCATCCTCATCAGCCTGTCTGTCGCAGATGCATCTGTCCATGACAGTATTGGTAGCAGTGGCTATGACACTGTCATTCCAGAAACAAAGTCCTGTCTTCACACTGAGGATACCCTCCATCGTGTTGTGTGGCACAATCACCGTGCTAAATGGGATAGACTTCAAACAGATCTAGCAACTCAAGTTTTATCATCGATGATGTGCTGTGGATCATCAGCAGCAGCTGAATTTTACTTAACAACAGTCTGTAACCTCATGGCCTGGGCATATCCCCCACTCTACCATTATCACCAAGCCAGGGGATCAACCTTGGTTCAATGAAGAATGCAGGAATGCATGCCAGGAGCAACATCAGGCATACCGAACAATGAGGTGTCAACCCAGTTCAACACAGTATGCGTGCCATACAGCATAAGCAGCAAGCAATAGACAGAGCTCAGCGATTCAACAACAAACGGACCAGATCTGAGCTCTGCAGTCCTGCCACATCCAGCTGTGACTGGTGACGGACAATTGAACAACTTACTGGAGAAGGAGGTTCCACAAATATGCCCATCCACAGTGATGGAGAAGCCCAGTACATCTGTGCAAACGACAAGGCTGAAGCATTCGCAACAATCTTCAGCCTAAAGTGCTGAGTGAATGATGCACCTTGTCCTCCTCCGGAGGTCCCCAGCATCACAAAAGTCAGTCCTTCATCCAATTTGGTGTCAAGAAATGGCTGGAGACACTGGATAGAGAAAGGTTTATGGACCCTGACAATATTCCAGAACTTGCCGCATTCCTAGCCAAGCTATTCCGGTACGCTGCAAACACTGGCATCGACCCTGGCAATGTGGAAGGTTATCCAGGTATGCCCTGTACACAAGAAACAGGACTATCCAAACCCAGCCAATTACCGCTTCATCGGTTTCCTCTCAATCATCAGTATTGTTATGAACAGGATCATCTACAATACTATCAAGCAGCACTTGTTGGGCAGCACGGTGGCACAGGTGGTTAGCATCGCTGTCCTCATGGCTCATAGGCCCCAGGTTCAATTCCAGCTCGGGGTCACTGACCGTGTGGTGTTTGCACATTCTCCCCGTGTTTGCGTGGGTTTCGCCCCCACAGCCCAAAGATGTGGCAGGGTAGGTGGATTGGCCACGCTAAATTGCCCCTTAATTGGAAAAAATTAATTGGTTTTCACTAAATTTTTTAAAAAGCAGCCTTTCTCAGCAATAACCTGCTCCAACACTCTACATGGGCTCTGCCAGGGTCACAGTTGCAGACCTCATTACAGCCTTGGTTCAAACATGGAAAAAAAGAGCTAAACTCCAGACGTGAGGGGAGAGTGACAGCCCTTGACCTCAAGACAGCATTTGACCGAGTACAGCATCAAGGAACCCCACAAATGTTAATCAGGTGGAAACCATAGAACATAGAACAGTACAGCACAGAACAGGCCCTTCGCCCTCGATGTTGTGCCGAGCAATGATCACCCTACGTAAACCCACGTAACCCGTATACCCGTAACCCAACAATAGCCCCATTAACCTTACACTACGGGCAATTTAGCATGGCCAATCCACCTAACCCGCACATCTTTGGACTGTGGAGGAAACCGGAGCACCCGGAGGAAACCCACGCACACACGGGGAGGACGTGCAGACATCCACACAGACAGTGGACCCAGCCGGGAATCGAACCTGGGACCCTGGAGCTGTGAAGCATTGATGCTAAACAACCATGCTACCGTGAGGCCCCATCACCCTCCGGTATTCGTCATACTTGGCACAAAGGAAGGTTGGGGTTCAGAGAATCATAGGATCATAGGGCGGCACGGTACCACAGTGGTTAACACAGTTGCTTCACAGCGCCATGGTCCCAGTTCGATTCCCGGCTTGGGTCACTGTCTGTGGTGAGTCTGCACGCTCTCCCTGTGTCTGCGTGGGTTTCCTCCGGGTGCTCCCACAGTGAAAGATGTGCAGGTTAGGTGGATTGGCCATGCTGTGTTGCCCTTAGTGTCCAAAGGGTTTTGTGGGGTTACTGGGTTACGGGGATAGGGGTGGAGGTGTGGCTTAAGTCGGGTGCTCTTTCCAAGAGCTGGTGTAGGCTCGATGGGCCAAATGGCCTCTTTCTGCACTGTAAATTCTGTGATCCTATAAATCCCCACTATCAACATCCCTCGGGCTCCCATTGATCAGAAACTGAGCGGGACTTGCCATAAGGGTAATGTGACTACAAGAGCAAGTCAGCGGCTAGGAATCCTGTGGCGAGTTGTCTACCATCTATAAGATGCAAGTCAGGGGTATGATGGAATATTCTCCACTTGCCTGGGTGAATGCGTCTCCAGCAACACTCAAGAATCTCAATACCATCCAGGACAAAGCAGTCCACTTGATTGCTTCCCCTTCCACAAACATTCAATCCCTCCACCACTGACAAACAGTGGCAGCCGTGTGTACCATCTACAAGATGCACTGCTGCAACCCACCAAAGTTCCTAAGGCAGCACCTCCCAAACCCATGACTGCTACCATCTAGAAAGGGCAAGAGCAGATACTTGGTAACATCACAAGTTCCCCTGCAAGCCACTCACCATCCTGACTTGGAAATATATCGCCATGTCCTTCACTGTCACTGGGTCAAAGGTCCTGGAACTCCCTCCCTAACAGCGCTGTGGGTGTACCTACAGCCTCAGGGACTGCAGCTGTTAAAGAAGGCAGATCACCACCCTAGAACATAGAACATGGAACATACAGTGCAGAAGGAGGCCATTCGGCCCATCGAGTCTGCACCGACCCACTTAAGCCCTCAGTTCCCCCCTATCCCCGTAACCCAATAACCCCTCCTAACCTTTTTGGTCACTAAGGCCAATTTATCATGGCCAATCCACCTATCCTTCACCACCTGTTGAAGGGGAACGAGGGATGGGCAGTAATTGCAGGCTTAACCAGAGATGCCCACATCCTGTAAATGAAGAAATAAAAATGGACAAAAGCACAATAGTCAACTGACACTCCAGCGCAGTACTGAGGGAGTGCTGTACAATCAGTGGTGTAGCTTTTAGCTGTGGCATTAAAAGTCTTCCCACTCAGCTGGATATAAAAAGATCTCCCTCAACACTAATTCACAGAAGAGCAGAGAAGTCTCTGTGTCCTGGCCAATATTTATCCCTCAATCAATATCTCCAAAACAAATTATCAGGTGATTATCACGCTGTGTGGGACCTTGTTGTGTGTTGTTACATTTACCTGCAAAACAAGAGTTACTATTCACTTCAAAACAAGCAATTAACTGGTTATTCAAAGCACTTTGACGCCCTGAAGGCCTCATTCCTTGCTGAGATGTTGACATCTGAGGTATTGGGCTGGATTTTCAAACCCCTACGGGGGTGTCTCTGGAGCAGTGAACAGAAAAATCGTCGTGGGAGGATGGCTTGTGGATTTACTGGCATCTTCTATGCCATTTTGATAGAGGCCAGGTCGTAGACACCCAAAAGCCATGGGGAGCCAATTCAGCCAATCAATGGGCCTCAGGCCTCTCCACCATTACGGACCAGCAACTGCGGCCATCTTGCAGCAGAGTCCCGCTTCCCTCCCTGCTTCAGCGGGTTACCAACTTTTCAGTGACAAAGAGCACCCTGCCAGCTTCGGGAAACTTCTGGAACTTCTGGCCATTAACCGTCCTTTCATTCAAATGAACTGCCCTGTGCCCACCAAACCAGTGCCATGTAGGATTGGGATGTAGAAATTCTCCCAACCGGGCTCCCAACCCAGAACCTGCTCCTTTTAATGTCAGCGAAATGGGGAGAATGAGGAGGGGGTGGTTGGGGGGGGGGGGGGAGCTGCTGTCACATATGAACCTGCTGTCAAAGTGTGCTCCTTCCTTTCTCCTCCTATCATTGAACATAGAACATAGAACGATACAGCGCAGTACAGGCCCTTCGGCCCTCGATGTTGCACCGACATGGAAAAAATCTAAAGGCCATCTAACCTACACTATGCCCTTATCATCCATATGCTTATCCAATAAATTTTTTAATGCCCTCAATGTTGGCGTGTTCACTACTGTTGCAGGTAGGGCATTCCACGGCCTCACCACTCTTTGCGTAAAAAACCCACCTCTGACCTCTGTCCTATATCTATTACCCCTCAATTTAAGGCTATGTCCCCTCATGCTAGCCACCTCCATCCGCGGGAGAAGGCTCTCGCTGTCCACCCTATCTAACCCTCTGATCATTTGTATGCCTCTATTAAGTCACCTCTTAACCTTCTTCTCTCTAACGAAAACAACCTCAAGTCCATCAGCCTTTCCTCATAAGATTTTCCCTCCATACCAGGCAACATCCTGGTAAATCTCCTCTGCACCCGTTCCAAAGCTTCCATGTCCTTCCTATAATGAGGCGACCAGAACTGTACGCAATACTCCAAATGCGGCCGTACTAGAGTTTTGTACAACTGCAACATGACCTCATGGCTCCGGAACTCAATCCCTCTACCAATAAAGGCCAACACACCATAGGCCTTCTTCACAACCCTATCAACCTGGGTGGCAACTTTCAGGGATCTATGTACATGGACACCGAGATCCCTCTGCTCATCCACACTACCAAGAATTTTACCATTAGCCAAATATTCTGCATTTCTGTTATTCTTTCCAAAGTGAATCACCTCACACTTCTCCACATTAAACTCCATTTGCCACCTCTCAGCCCAGCTCTGCAGCTTATCTATGTCCCTCTGTAACCTGCAACATCCTTCCGCACTGTCTACAACTCCACCGACTTTAGTGTCGTCTGCAAATTTACTAACCCATCCTTCTGCGCCCTCCTCTAGGTCATTTATAAAAATGACAAACAGCAACGGCCCCAGAACAGATCCTTGTGGTACGCCACTCGTAACTGAACTCCATTCTGAACATTTCCCATCAACCACCACTCTCTGTCTTCTTTCAACTAGCCAATTTCTGATCCACATCTCTAAATCACCCTCAGGTGCCTGACCCTTGTCAACCTTACCGCCTCTACGTAGCAGCCATGGGGCTGCAAAACATGGCCGCCTTTCCCACCACGCTGTCCACTTAAAGTATCAAGAGGGGTGCTGCTCATGGCTGAGAAGCAGGAGAAAACTTATAGATGTCCCCAGTATATAGTTTAAGGGGTGACCAGATGGGATATGTGAATGTGTGACGTAGATAATGATCTACCACTGACAATAGTCAGTCATGTGTTAGACTCTCAAGAGAAGGTTGGAATCTTGCCCAAGAGCGACATGCCTACTCTGTAACCTGTTTAGATCCTAGTACTAATGAATCGGTGTTAAGCAGAGTCTGTCGACAGTCAGTCACAGGACCAAGTCTGACAACCAGAGCAGAAATACCTGAAAAAATTACAAAGGGCAAGAATTAGCTGGCCCTTTGACCACAGGCGTATATGACCATTATGACCACAAAGTCTCGCGAGGAAGCCACAGCAGGATTTGCGGGAGTGAGATCTCAAAAAGGATGTGAACCTGATTTCCATTCATTATAATATTTAACTTATACTTACCGAGCTTGACACCATAAACTCTGCTCACGCCTTAACCTCAATGCCCTCAAATTACTCCCTGGCGCTGGCAGCCTGCCAGGGGCCAGTGCCATCTTGGCACTGGAGTAGGCACTGCCAGGGGAAACTGTTTACTGCCAGGGGGCACTGACATGAGCACTGCCAAGTGGGCTCTGGTGGGGCGGTAACCCTCCCCATTGTGAGGGTGTAGGATAATGGGTTAACCAATGGGATATGCTAAATGCATGATGTAGATGATGGCAAACCACTCACACGAGTCAGCCATGTGTTCGACCCTTGAGAAACGGAGAGAGAGAGAGAGGTTGGAATTATGCCGAAGTGCCACATGCCAACTCTGTAACCTGTTCAGGAGTAGTTCTAATAAATAAGTGTTAGATTAAGGAGCCACGGGCCATGCCTGGAGCTAAAGGTGGACCCAATCACAGAATATGGTGACGGAGGGAGAGCAATAGTCTCTTCATTACCAATTCTATAGAGGAACAAGGCTCATGATTTGAAAAGTAAATCAACGATGAAAAAGGACCATTCAACCACTCAGCATTATTTATTTGTCGTACGCAAAAACTTTCCTCGTAGTTCCACTGTCATTTTGAATATCAGTCCCATTGTTACCTGACACAGCAGATTATTCCGGGTTTTTATAATTGAATAAAGAAGTTCCTCCAATATATTTTGAAAGTTGTTTCCATGAACTGAAATGTTCACTGCCTGCCTATTCTTTGCCTGATTTAATTTGAAACAATATTCTGAGCTTACCTCAATTACATTTAGTATTTTATTACGCCTCTTTGAGGGTCTTCTTTTTAATTGGCGTTACATATTAATTTTTGAAACCTGATAAACAAAAACACTCAACTCTCTCAATAAAGTAGGTTTGATGAACAAAATCAAAATTATACTTCAGCACTCCACTCTATACTCTCTGCAGAATGAATCATAAGCACAGAGTTTACTTATTTTAAATTGCAAATAGATTTGAGTGAAGTGTATTCAATACAGAACAATATACAGTAGAAAATCAACATTGAGAAGATTAAATTCCATTTTAAGATCATCTTTCATCTCCAGTTCCATTTATATTTCCTATAGGATAATTTATCATGAATAAGCAGCAGGCGACAGAAGTGCACACAAAACTTCTGCAAATCCACAGGGACAATTTAGCATATTAAATCCATATTTGAGTAGCATAACCTACCAGCATACACTCACACAGCTGTTGGAAAATCAGAATGCAAGCGGTCAGTAGGCACTGTGCGGCAACTAAGAGGGAAAAAAACCCTGCATTTTCATAGCACCCTTCACCATCTCGCAACAGCCAAAAGTGCTTTACAGCCAAGTGCTTCTGAAGAATTGCCGCTATTATAACAGGAAATGCGAGAACCAATCTGCCCACAGCAAGATCGCGCACAGACGCCAATGTGTTACGACCTGATAGCCTGTTTTAATGATGTTGGTCAAAGGATAAATATTGGCCAGGACTGAGGGACGTTCCCCTGTTCTTCTTCTTGGGCAGCACTGCAGCACAGTGGTTAGCACTATGGCATCACAGCTCCAGGGTCCCAGGTTTGATTCCCGGCCGGGTCACTGTCTGGCGGAGTCTGCACGTTCTCCCCGTGTCTTTGTGGGTTTCCTCCGGGTGCTCCAGTCTCCTCCCACAAGTCCCGAAAGACGGCTTGTTAGGTGAATTGGACATTCTGAATTCTCCCTCTGTGTACCAGAACAGGCGCCGGAATGTGGCGACTAGGGGCTTTTCACAGTAACTTCACTGCAGTATTAATGTAAGCCTACTTGTGACAATGAAGATTGATATTATTATTTAAATATTACCATGGAAACTTGCAGGCTCACCTGAGAGGACAGACATTAACTTTTGTATTTATTTACTTATTATAAATTTAGAGTACCCAATTCATTTTTTCCAATTAAGGGGCAATTTAGTGTGGCCAATCCACCTACCCTGCACAGTTTTGGTTTGTGGGGGCGAAACCCACATAAACACGGGGAGAATGTGCAAACTCCACACGGACAGTGACCCAGAGCTGGGATCGAACCTGGGACCTCGGAGCCATGAGGCAGCAATGATAACCACTGCACCACCATGCTGCTGGACAGATATTAACTTAACGCTTCCTCTCGAATACAACATCTCTAACTCTGCAGTGCTGCCTGAGTACTGCTCTGGAAGGTCAGGACAGATTTTTATGCTCAAATCCCACTCACTAGACTTTATGGCGCCCACCCTGGGCACGTTTTCAGCAGATAGGCACATAATGTGGAGCCCACCCGTGACCCAGCCTCTATTTTACAGGGGGTGAGTAAAGCGCCCACTAGCTTGCCCACCCTCAGGCTATTGTGGCCCTTAAGTGGCAAATTAATAACCACTTAAGGACCTCTATGTGCCTCCACTGCCATGATATACCATTCAGTGGAAGGCAAGCAAGAGTGGGAAAGTCATATTTTCCCCAAAATTGATGAAAGGGCACTCCCCCAGTTTGTGCCTCCCCACCTGGACTCCAAAACACACAGCTCCAGCCCCTTCACCTAGGACTAGGACACATGATTCCCCTCTCTCTGCCAGGAAAGAGCTGACTTATCTGTATTCTCCATGGGTCTGGTTGCCGTTCCAGCCGTACCCACTACTGAATGTGTGATCCCATGCATATTTCCCTGGAAGAGGGTTTTTCAAGCTGTGGGTCGCGACCTGTGGATGGGTCGCAGGCGGGTGTCTGGAGGGTCGAGGAGCAATCGGCCATGGTGTTCCTGATCAAGGGAGACGCGGCCAATGGCCGCGACAGGATTTTAAATTAAGAATGCCAGTCGAAACCAGCTTTTAAATAGAACGATGCAGTCTTCCAACCAGAGGTGGCGGCAGAGAGCAGGTCACGCGCCCTGTAGATCGTGCTTTTGGCGTAGGGATTCCTTCATTTTATAGCTGTGAACAAGCAAGGCAACAGGACTGTGAAGAATTGAAGATGGAGCCAAAAAAAACTGAAATCGAGAACAAGACAATGTAAAGGTGATTTCTTGAGGTATGGCTTTGTTAATTGTGCCAATGCAAATCAGGATGCAAAGTCCATGGGGAGAATTCTCCAGTTGCCAGGCGAACATGTGTGTTATATGCAGGGAAATAGTGGAAAACGGAAGTTTAAAACCCTCAAAACTTCAACGGCATTTGAAGACGGCAGCACGGTAGTGCAGTGGTTAGCACAGATCCTTCACAACTCCACGGTCCCAGGTTCGATCCCCGTCTTGGGTTACTGTCTGTGTGGAGTCCGCACGTTCTCCCCGTATCTGCGTGGGTTTCCTCCGGGTACTCCAGTTTCCTCCCACAGTCCAAAGATTGGCCATGCTAAATTGCCCTTACTGTCCAAAAGGTGGGGTGGGGTCACTGGGTTACAGGAATAAGGTGGAGGTGTGGGTTTTGGTAGTGTTCTCTTTCCAAGGTCCGGTGCAGACTTGATGGGCCAAATGGCCTCCTTCTGCACTGAAATTCTATGAAAGACTAGGCATGGCAAGTTTGAGAACAAACCTCTTTTATTTCAAAGGATGCAGTGAGAACTTAAATCACCAGCTGTAGTCCTTTGCAGAAATGTAACATTGAATGACAAAGCAAGCGGGCGGCATGGCGGTTAGCACTGCTGCCTACGGTGCTGAGGATCCAGGTTCGATCCCGGCCCAGGATCATTGTCGGTGTGGATTTTGCACACACCACCTCATGTCTGCGGGAATTTCACCCCCACAACCCAAAGGTGTGCAGGGTATGTGGATTGGCCACGGTAAATTGCCCCTTAATTGGGGGGAAAAAAGTAATTGGGTACTCTAACTATTCAAAAAAATGAAAAAGCAAGTGAGATCATGAGGACCAAGCAGGCTCACCTGTTGCATGGAAGGTAAGTGAAAATGGTGGGTTGTGAAGGTCGGCTGGCATGGGGCCTGAAGATTGGCGGGTTGGTAAAAGTGGGTCCCGGGGAAAAAAAGGTTTGAAAAACACTGCTGTAGAAGATGCTTGGCTGAGCAAACCGCCCATTCCGCCAAGATGATTTAGGTGCTTCTCGCGATATGCCCAAAGTCCAACGTGTATTGAAAGTTATGAGAGCGTTGTCTATCTTGAGCGTCTGAGAGCTACCATGGGCTGGATTCTCCGATGTCAGGATTCTCCGTTTCGCCCGCAGCCCGGGGAATTCCCGACGGCGTGGGGCTACCCACAATGGGAAACCCCATTGGCCGGCTGGCGGGACGGAGAATCCAGCCCCATGTGTGGTGAAGTGTCTTTTAAGCTTCATGGTGACTGTTTTACTCGTCATGTTTGTCAAACCATCCAGGATACAAATTAGCTGAGGGCAAATGTTGTTGACCATTCCATTCAAAGACGCCAGCAGCTGCTGTGAATGTCCATGGGAAGTCCGGAAACGTATGTAAATGCAGAGGGTTCTTCTGTTTGATGCGACTTGAGTGCATTGCATGGTGCTCATCTGGAGGTTTCCTCTTCCATGTCTGCGCTCATGGGGCGCCAATGCAGTGCTTCCTTGGCCCTGTATCTGGTTGCTTCTAACCCCTGGTGAAGTTATTGTGTGTAGTACCTCTGGCGGGCAGGGCAGGTGATAAATTGTCCACCTTGTACGATCAGTTCATCTCTAATGGTGAAGAATGTGCAAGGTCGTGGGGAAACCCCCTTGAGGATTCAGGCCAGCCCCTCATGATGATGTTGTGCAGTCGCCTGCACGTGACGTCTGCCTGTAAGGCCTGTTTGAGTTCCTGAATTTGATGTGAGGACAGAATCTTTATTGCCATAATTTCTGTGTCTTTCTTACAATCTGCCAGGTCTATGATGGTTAAGAAGTCTCTGGACCGCACATCAGCTAACTACAGCTCGGTGCCACGTTTGTAGACGATGCTGAGATTGCAGCTTTAGCATCATGCATTACAGCTGTGCAGACACAGTGTGGACAGGCTTCTTTTTTATGAGGGGCTGATGATCTGTTTCACCAGTCGCAGGATGATTTTAGAAGTCATGAAAATACTGACAGGCAAAGCTAAAACAGGGGCATCGGAGAATCGCCCGGGGCCGGCGTCAATCCCGCCCCCGCCATGTCCTGAATTCTCCGCCCCCCAAGATTCAGTGGGGGAGGGAATCACGTCGCGCTGCTTGGTGGGCCCCCCGCGGCGATTCTCCGGCCCGCGATGTGCCGAAGTCCCGCCGCTGACATGCCTTTCCCGCCGGCGTGGTTTAAACCACGTCTGGTACCAGCGAGAATGGCAGCGCGGGCGGGCTCCCGTGTCCTGGGGGAGGGGCGATCTGACCCTGGGGGATGCCCCCAGGGTGGCCTGGCCCGTGATCGCGTCCCACCGATCGGCCGGCGGGCCTGTGCCGTGGGGACACTCTTTTTCTTCCGCCCCCGCCATGGCCTGGACTTACACTGCCCGGCAATACCTTTCGGCCCAGGCTGGCATGGC
The DNA here is from genome assembly GCF_902713615.1 of Scyliorhinus canicula. Lineage (NCBI taxonomy): Eukaryota > Metazoa > Chordata > Chondrichthyes > Carcharhiniformes > Scyliorhinidae > Scyliorhinus > Scyliorhinus canicula. The sequence goes on along the minus strand of NC_052156.1, from coordinate 162,122,721 downwards.
GCCAAAGGCCGTTCACGCCAGCCGGCGGAGTGGAAACCACTCCGACGCGGGCCTAGCCCCTAAAGGTGCGGAGAATTCTGCACCTTTGAGGGGGCCCGACGCCAGAGTGATTCACGCCACTCCGACAGGCCGGGACCCCCCGCCCCGCCAGGTAGGGGAGAATCCCGGCCAGGGAGTTCCTTTTCAACTTGCGGGTAACGAGATTCACCGTCAGTGAGGGGTCTGGATGCCATTCTGGTCGCAGACTGTGCAAAGTCAGAGCTGGGAGGTGCCTGCTGTTATGAGTACAGGTGCTTGAACGTCACAGTACCGTAGCACCGGTGGGCTTGCGAGTGTTTGAGTGTGTTGAAGATCATTGTGTGGTGCTCTTGCCAACACCATTCAACATCCCAGTGGACACTTTGACCAAGAGGTCCAGTGACCTCACTATACATGGAATGAACGAGAGAGATAATTTGTCATACCAAGAAAGTGCTGTAAACTGTGCTTGCCCATGGGAATGGCCATCTATCATATACAGCTGCCTGGGTGCTGCATATGGGTCTATTTCCCAGAACCTATTTCGCATAACTGATATTAATGGCTGCTTGTAACGTTACGCCTTTTGTATAGCTGCTTGCAAATTAAGTCACTATATATTCCACAAACTACTCGAACCCTGATTAAGTCTTCAGTGAGAGTTCCAAATCCACATATCTTTGCCAATATTTTTAGGATGGCCATGTATGATTGTATTGACTCATCTGTTCTTTGGCTCATTGAATTGAACGCATGTCTATCAAGGATTTGTTTCTTTTACTGGGAGACAAATGTTCTCAAACTTTTTCAGGATAATCTCGGGGTCTTAGTTTTACCTCTCTGACTATCAAGAGAGGTTAAGACTAAGAGGTTAGGCAGGAAAGTAGAGGCCACCATCACATTAGCCATGACCTTGTTGGATGGCGGAGCAAAGTTGAGGGGCCAAGTGGTCTATCCATGTTCTTTATCCATACCTTTGTTCATAAGTGTATATGGGAGACAGTGCAGGTCAACATTAAGAGTTTTAATGGATTCACAGGACCTTGTGCAGGATAGGACATGTGCTGCAGAATTCTGGATCAGTTGCAGTTCATGATGGGTCAAGTTGAAGAAGCTAATAAGCATGGTTTCGCAAAGGTTGGGTCTGAATCGAGGAAAACACGGACGAGGGTTTCAGCAAGGGCGGGATGATTGGGAGTGAGCACAAAAAATAAATGAAAACATTGATTGGCGAGTCATGGAACGTAACTTCTTTTTAAAGAGAATGCAACTCCAAATTGCTCTTTGTCATTTCCTCTTTTCATTCAGCCTTCAATTATCAATACCATTTAGAGTTTCATTGATTATCATTATATTCATTTATTCAATCACAAGGACAATAATTAAGGCTTCTAATTGGAGCATGTCTTGTGTTTAACAGATGCTGCTGAACTACAACTTTTTGTTATTTTATTCTGTTTTATATCAATGTTATTATGTTATTATGTTTTATTATGTTTATCATAGAATTTACAGTGCAGAAGGAGGCCATTTGGCCCATCGAGTCTGCACCGGCTCTTGGAAAGAGCACCCTATCCAAGGTCAACATCTCCACACTATCCCAATAACCCAGTAACCCCACCCAACACTAAGGGCAATTTTGGACACTAAGGGAAATTTAGCATGGCCAATCCATCTAACCTGCACATCTTTGGACTGTGGGAGGAAACCGGAGCACCCGGAGGAAACCCACGCACACACGGGGAGGATGTGCAGACTCCGCACAGACAGTGACCCAAGCCGGAATCGAACCTGGGAGCTGTGAAGCCATTGTGCTACCCACAATGCTACCGCGCTGTCCATGTTAAGCAATAGCTACTTGGATACAGGGATAGAAGGTTCTACAGTCAAATTTGCAGACAACACTAAAATAGGTGGGACAGTAAGTTGCAATGATGAAATAAGAACCGTATAACTGGATATAGATAGGAGAGTGGGCCAAAATGTGGCACAGGGAGTTTAATGTGGATAAATGTGGTCATTTATTTTGGTCAGAAAAATGGAGAGGCAACTTATTATGTAAATGGGGGGAGACTTTGGGGTGCTCCAGTGCAGAGGGATCTGGATGTCTTTATGCATGAGTCGCAGTAAAAGAGCATGCAGTTACAGCAGGTAATAAAGAAAGTGATTGAAATGTTGGCATTTTTGTTAAAAGAATAGAGTATAAAGGTAAGAAAGTGTTCTTTCAATTGTACAAGGTGTTGGTAAGACCGCACCTGGAGTATTGCGCACAGTTTTTGTCCCCTTATTTGAGGAGTGATGTAGTGGCATTGGAGGCAGTTCAGGGGAGGTTCACTAGATTGATTCCAGAGAGGAGGGGCTTGTGTTATGAAGAGAGATTGAGCAGTTTCGGTCAATACTCTTCAGAGTTCATAAGAATGAGGGGAGATCAAATTGGGGTATATAAGATGCGAAGAAGTATTGATAAAGTAGACGTGGAGTGGATGTTTCCTCTTGTGGGACACAGTCTCAGGATAAGAGGGAGCAAATTTAAAACAGAGATGAGGAGAAACTACTTCTCCCAAAGGGTTGTGAATCTGTGGAATTTGCTACCCCAGAGTACGGTAAATTTAAGGAGGATTTGGACATATTTTTAATTAGTAATGCGTTGAAGGATTACAGAGAACAGGCAGGACGGTGCAGTTGAGGCCATGATGAGATCAATCGTATTGAACTGTGGAACAGGCTCAAGAGGCTGAATTGTCCACTCCTGCTCCTAGTTCTTATGTTCGAAGAAATAAATATTCTGTCTTATTCCACCTTCCAGCTCTTGGTCTCTAGCCCTGTCGGTAACAGCACCTCGAGCACGAATCTGATGCTTTGATTAATAAGGGATTTTTTGATTAATAAAGGGATCAAGGGTTATGGGGAGAAGGTAGGAGAATGGGAATGAGGAACATATCAGCCATGATTGATGGGCCGAATGACCGAATTCTGCTTCTCTATCTTATGGCCTTTAGGGCATCTATGATCATCCTGAGTGATACAGTTGTTATTTCATTGGTCTTACTGTGATCCATTTAATCCCATACTAACAGCTTTATGGGAGGACCATTTTGGGGTAAAGGAGTGAACCTCATCATGAACCAAAAATAATCATTAAAATTCACGAGCAAAACCTGATCAGACTAGTACCAAAACGCTCGAGCAAAATGTCCAAAAGAAAATCTATCGCGCCTTTCAAGACTTCAGAAAGTCCAAAAGTGCTTCACAGCCAATGCACTACTTCTGGACACTTGTAATGCAGAAAATGAGATAGCCAATTTGTACACAGGAAGATCCCACAAAGATGGTCAGATAATCAGTTTTTTAAATTCTGCAAATAGGTTTGATTGGAACACAGAGCCGTAAAATCCATTTGGAAAACAAACAGTATTTTTGGTGTAAATTACACCCAGGCTGTTATTGCACTCAAAGCAGAAACTCTGTCCTCATAAACAAAAGAAAAACAAATCACACCAAAGATGAGGGTCGCGATTTACTGGCCTCCACGCATCTGACTTGCTGTCGCGATGAGGCCATTGAACCTAGCGAGAGGCCTCTCGCAAGATTTGCGACCAAGGTCTCGCCCTTAGTGGCCGGGATCCAGATCATCGTATTTAAATGATCCATTAGGTTCATTTAAATATGTGTTAGCCGGATTCACCTGGTGCCCGGGATATAACGGCCGTGCCTGGCAGACCCTGCCAGGGTGCCGTTTAGCACTGGTGTCCACAAATGTGGACCAGGGGGGGGTCTCCCTAGCCATTAGAGACAGCTGGGTGGTCAGAGACAGGGCAGAGAAGTACTCCCGCTGGCAGCCAGGCACCTTGGTACTGCCACCCAGGCACCCTGGCAGTGCCACCCTTTCATCCCAACTCTCTGTCTTCTATCAGTTAGCCAATCTTCTATCCATGCTAATATACCACTCCCAACACCATGGGCTCTTACCTTATTGAGTAGCCCTTTGTGTGGTACCTTATCGTACACTATTTGGATTCAGATTTTTTTTGTGAAGGGAAGTTCAAGTTCCTGTGCAACACAACCTACTCATTGGCTTCAATGAATCTGTCCCCAGATCCAAACAATTAGTTATCTCTGCCCTTTCTTTAGCACTGTCATAACATAGATCACTAACCCAGGTAATGTCCATTTCCAATAGTGAGCATCAATCTTGCACGATCAGCAGCATCATCATCACTTAATCCCCCATCATTGACGTCCTGGGGGTTACCATTGACCAGAGTTGGACTCGCCGTATAAATACTGTGGCAACAAGAGCATGTTAGAGGCTGGGAATTCTGCGGCAAGGAAGTAACCTCCTGACTCCCCAAAGCCTGCCCACCTTCTGCAAGGCACGAGTCAGGTGTGTGATAGGATGGACTCTCCTTATCTGGATGTGTATGCCAGCAACACTCAAGAACATGATCGGCATCCCATCCACCACCTTAAACATTCACTCCCTCCAACACCGGCACACAGTGGCAGCAGAGTTTACCAATAGAAGATGCATTGTAGCAACTTGTCAAACCTCTTTCGACAGTATTTCTCATATCCATGACCTTTACTATCTCGGAGAACAAGCATGGGAACACTACCACCTGCAAGTTCTCCCACGAGTTACACAATGTCCAGACCTGTAACAATACACCATTCCTTCACAATCATTGGAATGCTGTCCCTAACAGCACGGTGGGTGTACTTACACCACATGGACTGCAGTGGTTCAAGATGGCAGCTCAGCACCTCCTCCTCAAGGACAATTAGGGATGGGCAATAAATGTTGGCCTCTCCAGTCAAGCCCCACATTCCTGTGGTGTTCTTTGTGATTTTCATTATCAGGATGGATGGTGTAGTGTTCACAAAGACCACAGAAGCTAAATTCAATAACAAAGCTAACATTTATTACACTACATATTGAAGCTCGACCACCTACTTCTACAGCAAGCAATAATCTAGTGATCTACAATCTACACTCTACTAACACTAGTCTCTACACTCTATCTATAACTGTACCCTGCGCTCTTCTCTAGACCTCTCCTCTGCACTCTCTCCAGCCCCCTCCCAGAAGCCTAAGTCAGTGCTTTATATAGTCCTGCATCTAGCTCCATCTAGTGGTCAATTATGATGTTCCATCAGCCATAATATAATCTAGACATTCTACATAACGTCATAATTCCAGGAATGAAATTTTAAAACAATGAACTGGGAAGGAGAGTGAAAGCAGATTCAGTCGTCACTGAATGGTTAATATTGAAAAAGGAAACTAAATTGCAGATGTTGGTCCTTAACTGGGTAGGGCTTTGATTCAAAGACATGATGGGCTGAATGGCCCCCTCTTGTGTTCGATGATTCACTGATCCTATGAAGCTCCATTAGCAGGCATCATAGAATGTAGTTTACACCAGTTTTATCATTTGCCTTCAGACCTCTGCAGGGGTTTGAACAAAAGCGCTGTGACATCCTATGGTCTGCTAAATGCCTTTGGCGTTAATCAAGTAACTCCAGGAGGGAATGCCCAAGTAACTCCAGGAGGGAACCTGTAAATGAAGATACATTTGAGGGGGGAAAAAAATCATGCAACCAGCACAGAGTAACTTGAAATCCATGAAAGAGCACACAGGATAAGTGTCCAGCAATAATGGTACTTGTTCACATAGCCATCCTCTGCTAACTAATTGGATCCTCTCAGGCTTTGATACAAGCACATTCTATAAAGTGGAAGTGTTATTTGATGACACGTACTGGTCAATAAGCACACACACACTTTCCTACCTTGTCAATGTGCCAACAAAGGTCGCCCAAATCTTCTAAATGTTTCAATCAGTATGACTTAACCCATTCATTTTAAACCAATGTGCTCGGAAAATCTAAGCTGTGTGTTTACTAGGGAGACTGAAAAATCCTCAGAGACCTCTGATTCTCATCAATGCTGGCGTACAAAGTTTCTGCTCTCGCGGCACATTCTGTTGTTGGTCCCAGTCGAATTCCTCAGGTTCCCCCTGGGAAATTCCCTAATATTCATTCCGATGGTAGGACCCAGGAAAGCCGGGTGCCGGTTGGACTTCTTGCTAAGATTCCATCTGGCCTCATGGGGGTTCAACTTCCCCCTTCTTAATATTCTTAAAGCAGACCACATGAAAAGAAGAAGGGTGTCGAGGGTCACAGAAGAACATTCTAGGCAGGCGTGAACATTGATCTCTTACTTAGCTTTCACTAACAAGGAAAGTCCCCACAGTCCCAGATGGCCATAGGCTACTTTCCCCATGGCAGGGGGGTGGGGGGGGGAGCTGACTGGTGGTGATGTAACCCAAGGATCACCAAATCTCAAACGAGGGGCATGGTTGAGAAGTTGGGGCCACCATGAATAACCGCAGCTGGTACAGTAATCGAACGCATGCTATTGACCTCACTCTGCATCATGAACCGGTGGTCCAGCCAACTGAGCTAAACCAGCCCCAACAATTTCACTGACAGGCATTTCAAGTTCATATCCCTCAACCTTCCTCGTTCCACAATCATAAAATCAAAGAACACAGAAGGAGGCCATGCATCAGCCAATGTTGACTCTTTGAAAGCAGAGTTAATCCCTCAATAATTACAGAATTTCTCAGACAGGAAGCCCATCCATGTCCCTATTAAGGCCCTAATTAAGGGCCTTTTTCTGTCCTGTGTGAACATTTAGCTTGGCGGGCACCAGTTGGATCAGGGTGCCAAACATAAAAAGTCTTCATTCTCAATCTCTGGTAGGAAGGGTGGTGCTGGGGAGGGGCCATCTCAGTCTAAAAGCACCATTAGATTTGGGGCACGGTCCTCTCGGAAAACTGAGAGTGCCAGTCCTCACACCCCAGGCAATCCCCCACCTCCCCAAAGACGAGATTGCCTTCCTTACTGATGCCCAGGTTATCCCCTACCCTCAAATCGCCAGGGCCCTGGTACTTACCGGAAGGGCAGTCCGGAATTAGGTTCAGGCTCAGCACTGCAGTACCTCTTCCAGCCACTGCAGCACTGTGCTTGGAGGTACTGGACAGCTGTCATCCAATCTGATTGTCCGACAGCTCTCCAAGGTGGAGCTTCAATCTAAGGGTGGACAGAAATCCCTCCTGCTGCAAATCAACGCTCAATTGAATCTAAAATGGCAAGAAGCCTGTCAGAGTCAACAGGGTGCATTCTCTGCTGACTCTCAGGATGGCTGGCTAGTGGACAATATTGCATTACACTCTGACTTGTGCCCTGTAGATGGTGGACAGTGCCACACAACACGATGAAGTGTACCTTCAATGTGAAGATGGGAATTCAACTCCACAAGGACAGAGCGGTGCTCACTCCGACCGATACTGTCATGGGCAGATGCATCTGTGCCAGGTTGCTGTGGATGTGGTCAAGTATGGTTTTCCCTCTTGTTGGTTCCCTCGCCACCACAGTCCCAGTGTAGCAGCTAAGTCCTTAGGACCCTGGTAGCTCAGTCTATGTGGCACAGTGGGGCACTATTGCTTCACAGCTCCAGGGCCCCTGATTCGATTCACAGCTTGGGTCACCATCTGTGCCGAGTCTGCACGTTCTCCCCATGCCTGTGTGGGTTTCCTCCGGGTGCTCTGGTTTCCTCCCACAAGTCCCGAAAGACGTGCTTGTTAGGTGAATTGGACATTCTGAATTCTCCCTCTGTGTACCCGGACAGGGGCCAGAGTGTGGCGACTCAGGGATTTTCACAGTAACTTTTTTGCAGTGTCAATATAAGCCTACTTGTGACAATAAAGATTACTTTACTTTACTTTAACGAGTGATGGACATAGAGGTCCCTGACCCAGAGTATATTTTGCGTCCTTGCCACCTTCAGTGCTTTTTTTCAAGTGGTGTTCAACATGGAGGGGTACTGATCATTAGCAGAGGGGGGATGGTACGTGCCAATCAGCAGGATGTTTCCTTGTGCATGTTTAACCTGGTGCCATGAGACTCCATGGGGTCCAGAGCCGATGCTGAGAACACCAAGGGGAACTCCATCCTGGCTGTATACCACAATGCCGCCACCTCTGCTGGATCTGTCCTGTCGCGGAGGCAGCCCACTGCATTACCAACTCCCACCCCCCACCCACCCCAGTGCTATATGTCCAATAAGAACTGTAGCCACCTGGGGTGGCCACTGCCCAACACAAAATGGAAGATTACAAGGAATGCAGGGAAAATGGACATGTTGCAAAAGCAAGCAGCTTGCAAAAGCACTTGTGTATTCTGACTGCTGCAGAAACCAGACAGCACTGTGAAAGAAAACAGGTTAGCATACTAATGAGGCGATACCGGGTGATTCCCAGGTACAATGGAAACAAGTTAACGCAAATCGCTACAGTGAATAGAAGGCCAGACTTCTCGGCGCCAAGAGAAGTCCAAAACAATAAGCCCCAAGAACCGCACAGTGATCGAGGGACTGCCCCGTTATTGGGGAATTCAAATCAACCGATTGGGAAGAGACCCAATCGACTGTGAGTGTATAGAGGGTCCGCCCAGGTGGGCACGAGACCCTGGGAGAGGTATAAGACAGAGACCGCTACCCCAGCTCTCTCTCTCTGCCAGCCTCTCCTTGACCAGCCAGCCCTCCCAGCAGAACACCATTGCAGCAGAAGAACCTTGAGAAGGAGAGGCCTGGACAGCAGCCGCCATCACGTAAGTGTCATACAACGCACGCTACGAGAGTAGACACTCCTGACCCCCTTTAGTCCATAACTACTGGAAGCCTGTAGACCCAGGACAAAGCTAGAGGCCGTTGTTCCCTGATCTGGCAGTCCCCTTATCCAGATAAGTATTTGGCCTATTAGTGGTAGGATTAGCCTAGTCTTGTAGTTTTATATGCATGATTAGTAGATAACAGCATTATAATAAACATGTCTTGTTTGAACTTACTAACTGGTGTGTGGAGTTATTGATTGGAACTTGAACTTGAAACTTGTGGCAGTATCTTAACGATACCTGGCGACTCCATAGCTAAGGAACGAAATAGAGCCAAATTGAGTGTAACGCACACTCACCCAGAACGAGCAACAGAACATGATGGATTCCCCTCATAAGAAACACAAACATTGAAGACTTCAAAAGCAACTAGAAAACAACAAGTCCAATGAAGAATTAAGCCAAAGGAGTAAGAGCTTGAAGACGAGAAGCTCGACAATGAGAAATTAACTGAAGAGGTAAAAGCACTGAAATTGACAGCGGACTCCGCAATTGAGACAGAGACAGAAACGTAGATTGCGAGCACGAACAAGATTGCTGAAATGGTCACTAATAGAAAAGCACAAGAACCAATATGATAAAATGTTCGATGAAAAAGATGCTCGATTGAAATGCTGGAAAGAGAAGAAATTGGCCACACGGCCAAAGTACCAGGAACAGAGTACCACGGCCATGACCAGGATTGTGAAAGTACTGTCCAGACTGTGTTGTATTAGGATGATATGTGCCTCCATGCATTTTAATGTAAGGGGCTTGGCAGAACAAGAGTCAACCTGGGCTTGGAAAGTGGCATTGCCCACAAAGTGATGGATACAGTCACATGGTCAGAGAACAGTCAAGGACAGAACTCAAGTCAACAGCAAGCCTACACGGAACAGTTCCATGCAAGATCATATTCGGAACTGTACATTGTTAAAGCAGACCAATAGAAGTGTTTATATTTAAACACACAAGCCTCAAGATCTGATCAAAGAGCCATTACCACTGCAACATAAAAAAAACAGATTAAGTAGATAACATGAAACTTTGGTGGCGGAGCTAGTTAAATCCTTATAATTATGGTCTCAGACTAGACCCCTGCCATACCAAGTAGACATGGAGGGATGGATCATTTGCAAACACATGGACCACTTCAGGGGTAGAGAGATGCTCCAGCAGTCAATGTTACCATCAAGAAATGTTTTTGAACAAGCACTGAAGTATCTTATCGACCTGTTATAGACATAACTGATGTCTCTGTGGAAGCAAGTAGTGATGAACTGCCTGTGCCAGAATGGGCACCCGTCATTGCAGTTCCTGTTACTGTCGATCCGCTGGAAACATCCCAGACCACAAAATGATGTTGCTCCTTAAAAAACAGAAACCCCCTCAAATACTTGACTTATAATTGTCCAACTCAGATACATAATGTTTCATTAGAATTTAGGAGTGCGTAACGTAATTATTGAAGATCTCATAAAGAGGGAGGGATGTAATGATCATCCCTTTAAGGGCAACACAGCAGAGTAAGGGTCACCTGACTTGGGGATCAATTGGGACTCAGAGTGTAATCACCCCAGGGGGTGGAGTCCTCTCTTCGGCAGGAGGCATGTAGGGAGCTGGGTGCAGCCGTGAGGCTGCAGTTTTCTCATTAACAAATCTATTTTGTTTCCATATTATACCTTGTTTTTTATTGGAGCGTTTTTATTAAATTCCCTCCAAGATCTTCAACAGCGCAATTAAATGATGACTTGCTGTGCTTGAATTCATTTTTGATTTTGGTTGCTTGCCTTCTGCAAAGGACAATTGTTCAAGTACACGACAAATCCAACCTAACTCTAAATCAATGAATTCAGAAAGTACACACTGAAATTACGCTGTGAGCTCCTCAGTCTCTCAATGGGTCAGAATATTGCTGGAGGAAATTATAGAATCCAAGACTGCGTACAGCACAGAGAGACTGAATCCATCATGTCTATGCTGACTTTCTTCAAAAGCAACTCTGTTAGTCCCACCTCCTCTCCCTCTACCTCATAGCCTTTGCAAATTATTTTCTTCAAGTGTTTATTCAATTCCCAATTGAAAGCCACAATTGAATCTGCATCCGCCACATCAAACATTTCAAACTGTTTTTAAGATCATTCTCTTTCACCCAGTGTTGGAATTTTTCCATTTGCCCATGTCACTTTCTGTTGTCATTTGACTCAAGGGATGAATTGGATGCATTTAAAAGAACTTACTCGTGCGTCTTCAACTTCAACGCGGCTCAAAGTCCTCACCATTTTTAACACATTTTGTTTTCAGGTTATTTTAAATATCTTCAGTCAAGCGTTTCAAATTATGAAGAGCATATTTCATGCGATCAAGATCAAATACATGAACTAAAAGCAAAATACTGTGGATGCAGATAAAAAGTCACAACCATAACCATTCGCCACAGGCGCTGCCAAATCTGCCGCCTGGCTCCAACATTTTCTGTTTGCATTTCAGCATCCACACTATTTTGCTTAAAGTCAAATACTACACCAAGTCGAACTTGCAAATCGTGACGACCTTAATTTCTTTTTTTAAATATTGGCCAATGATCAAATCAGCTAGAAACAGAATGGATCAGAATACAACGCTGTTGATCGTCAGCAGAAAGGCTTCTTCATTCATCCGCCTATCGGTTACTAGTCACGCTGTGCATGAAATGGCTGCCACGTTCACACTTGCAACAGTGGTTATTGCATTTCAAAGTCGGTGGAGCACTTTTAGATATTTGAAACGTGTAAGGCATCATTAAAAGTAATTTTGATAAGTGAAACTTGGGTAACTGCAGCATTAAGTGAGTTTACCCAACAGGCAATGCAGCTGGAGGAATTCATAGAATTTACAGAGCAGAAGGAGGCCATTCAGCCCATCGGGTCTGCACCAGTCCTTGGAAAGAGCACCTAAGCCCATGCCTCCATCCTATCCCCGCAACCCAGTAACCCCACCTAACATTTTGGACACTTAAGGGGCAATTTAGCACAGTCAATCCACCTAATGCGCACATCTTTGAACTGCGGGAGGAAAGCGGAGCACCCAGAGGACACCCAGGCAGACACGGGGAGAAAGTGCAAACTGCGCACACTCACCCGAGGCTGGAATTGAACCCGGGATCCTGGAGCTGTGAGGCAGCAGTGCTAACCACTGTGCCACCGTGCCACCCAAAATTATGCGTCAAAGGGGGTTAGTTAGCTCAGTTGGCTGGATGACGGTTTCATGATGCGGAGCGACGGCAACAGTGCGGGTTCAATTCCAGTACCAACCAAGTTAATTCATGAAGGCCCCTCCTTCTCAACTTTGCCCCTCGCCTGAGGTGTGGTGACCCTCAGGTTAAACCACCACCAGTCAGCTCTCTCTCTCCCTCCCTCTCTCTCACAGGGGAGAGCAGCCAATGGTCCTCTGGGACTGTGGCAACATTTACATTTTTTATTATGTGTCAAACATGAACGATCTGAGTGGATCGCCTCAAGAAGGAAAAATAATGAATATTTTCCCAGAAGCCAAAGAGGTTTCAAAACCAAAGCAGTTTCACTTTGAATCACAATTGGTGCCAAAATTTGTCACAGTGGAATTAAATTATTTTAATTAATTTATTAGCATGGAAATCAGAACTTCTTCCTTCAACAAAATAGCTTGTGAGTCATGGAAGTTCAATAGCATTCTAAGATATCTGTACATTTGGGTTTTTTTTCTAATTAAAACCAGATCTTCATTCCTGACATGATTAATGAAAATAGAGAATACCAGTTCAAATCGAAAACCCCCCTTATTCGGAAAAAATTGATTTACGTCATCGCAAGGCTAACTTAAATGGAAGGAAAGATTACAACTTAAAATAAATGACAGAAGGAGGCAAACTCTGCTGCACTCAAGAGATCAGAGGACAGCAGAGATTAACAAGCACTCAGTGGCAGTACTCGCTGTGCACTCACGTACTCGATAAAACCAGCACTTTGCAGACCCCCTTTCCCAAATCAGTCTTTAAAATGAGACTCAACATCCAAACCCCTTTTAAAAATTTAAACAGTTCCATTAATTTTAATTGCCTTTTATATTCTATTGAGGTTTCTTGCAAAGCAAAGTAGGAAGATTTATTAAGGTGACAAAGGCACATTTCGCTTCCAGGCAGATTATAAGTGTTCGTACCTGTTGTTTGATAAACTCTGTGGATTATCTAAACATTTTGGGGGGAAATATTTAAAACATTATTTTAAAAAAACACGCTGCATGACATTCCATAGCTAATATTTTGTGAGGATTCTCTAACCTTAAACTGGTACCATGCAAAGCTTTTGCGCGGATGGTGGGAAGTGGGGAAAGTGTGTTTCAGCCTCACTGCCTGGCAGTTATCTGGAAGGACTATTCGCATATTTTTTCAGAACCACCTGCCCCCCAAACCCCACCCCCAATCCCAATCCCCCAATGGCACAATATGTTTTTAACTTTCTTAAAATCGAAGGAGCAAAGATCTGGTGGGTTCGATAAACAGCAAGTGATTCTCCGCATTCGATGCAATGAATCACAAGATTTTCTCCTTGAATACAAAAGCTTGAGACATACTCCCAGGAGATCACACAACTTTCAGGTGGGGAGGCCGAGTCTACATCATGCGATGCACAAGGCACTTAGGCTGAATGGCGAGCAGGGGGTGGGGTGGGGGAGGTACTTTCCTCTTTTTATGCTTTGCAAAAGATGTTGAGAGAAATGTGTCCGTTAAGCAAAACCGAGGAAATGCCATTAACATGTTTCAATAATAATAATGATCTTTATTGGTGTCATAAGTAAGCTTACATTAACACTGCAGTGAAGTTACTGTGAAAATCCCCTCGTCGCCACATTCCGACGCCTGTTCGGGTACACGGAGAGAGAAATCGGAACGTCCAATTCACCTAACAGCACGTCTTTCGGGACTTGTGGGAGGAAACCGGAGCACCCGGAGGAAACCCACGCAGACACGGGGGGAACGTGCAGACTTCAACAGAGAGTGACCCAAGCTGGGAATCGAACGTGAGACCCTGGCGCTCTGAAGCAACAGTGCTACCCACTGTGCTAATGTGCCGTTCGCGCTGCATTTAATCTTCCTCTTAGGTTTCTGCTTATTTGTGTGAACTTCGGTGAGGATGGAGAACCGCATCAGTGGCAGTTCCCAAGCAGAATGGGGGCTGGATTAGCAATATTGTATTCACATTTCGCTTTATCACTAACTGTAAGTTTGTGATTTCTAAAACTACAATTTACACTGATTTCCGAGAGCATTCCTTTCCCTATCGTTAACTAAGGTTACTTCAAATGTTTAATTTCAATCACATGCCCTTTCCATCGCCGGTACTGTCATATCAGGAAACAAGTCAGCTGAATGTTAAAAACCTCCAACAAAACAGAAATAGAGCAATGCCAATGGAAATATAAATCATTTGACATCATTGAAATGATTGATATCTCAGTTGTTCGATAGCTTGACATCCATGATTATCCGTATTTTCTTTGTAAGTTTTGATTTGCAAAACTGATTTTAAAATCTTGACTATTGTCTGAATCTCAAAGAGGTTTGTGATGTGTTGGGTATACTGGGTCTGCGAGGACTGTGTTTACCAGAGCAGTGAGAGAGACAGGCTACCAACACTTGGAGAAATGCAACTCTATTTTATTGAACTCTTAACTATTAAACATACTTTAACTGTGGGTTGACACTATGCTGAGTTGACTGGAGACCTGAGGCTAACCTGAGCAGACTATCTTACTGCCACATGGTGGATGTTCTAGTTGTTGCTCACGAGCTCTGACTGTCTCAGAGGCTGCATCCCGAGAGAGCGGGAAAACTAGTGCCCTCTGGCTTTATAGTGGCCGTGTCGTGTCTGGTGATTGGCTGCTGTGTTCCGTGTGCTCATTGGTCATCCTGTGTGTCAATCAATGTCTGTCTGTGCACCATCATATACTTGTGTGTATATTATGACAGTTGTTACGGCCTCAAAACATGCAACAATTTCTATCTCAGATCAATAAAACTGCAAACACAAGTTTCACAGCAGGTCAGTGAGCAGCTGAAAGGGTTAACACATGTGATGCAGACCCTTTAGCACAGTCGATATTATGGGAGTGCAGCACAGTGGTTGTGTTACTTGCCTATTAATGCTCAGATTGGGACGAATGAGCCAGAGATATTCCAAATTCCAATACAACTAGTGAATTTAAACTCAATCCATTAAATAGATCTGGAATAAAACCAGGTGTGTTCACCTTTTGGGAAGGAAATCTGTGGTGGGATTCTGCGGCCCCCCAGGCCCGTGTTTCTCGGGTGTGCACTGTTCACTGGTGGTGAGATTTTGTACTCCTGCCACTTGTCAATGGGACTTCCACTAACGGTGCTAACCACTGTGCCACCATGCTGCCCTGTCTCCGCATCACCCTTAACTTCTTCCACACAGCAGATAAGCCGGATTCTTTCCTTCTGGGTAACTATTTGATGCCTCAGTAGATTCAATAGGAGTTATGACTGGAAAGTATAGGTTATTTTGGACTTTTGCTGTCAGTTATGGATAGAATATTAAACTACCCTGGATTAAGCTGACAGGTTAGGGGGCGGTAGGGCAGCACAGTGGTTAGCACTGTTTCTTCACAGCGCCAGGGACCCGGGTTCGATTCCCGGCTTGGGGAATTCCCGGAGTCTGCATGTTCTCCCCGTGTCTGCGTGGGCTTCCTCTGGGTGCTCCAGTTTCCTCCCACGAGTCCCGAAAGACGTGCTTGTCAGGGGGATTGGACATTCTGAATTCTCCCTCTGTGTACCCGAACAGGAGCTGGAGTGTGGCAACTAGGGAATTTTCACAGTAACGTTATTGCAATGTTAATATAAACCTACTTGTGACAATAACGATTATTATTATTGGCATAGCCAAGTTTATTTGCTGAGCTGACCAAGGGGACATTAGGTTTTGTAGTTGTTTTGCATTATCTTGCGGTTGAACGCCTGGTTCGGTCCCTTACTATGTTCAAAATGAAGGGTATGATTGACTCTACGACTGAGTTAGAGATCTTACTATGTGACTATAGCTAGCAACTTTTTAATGGCGTATTGCAGAAGGTAGTTTGTACGTCGGGGACACACCCCATTAATGAGGTTGTTTAGTCAACAGAGGCTGTGTGAGATTGAATACCTCCTGCTCGTCTTGTTCATGGTGTTGAGCCGAGGATTTGATATCCGGGTTTCATTCAGTTAAAGATTTTTGTTCCTGCGATTTGGGAGACTGGTGATTGTTTCGGGGATGGAGGGTGGAGGGGGGGGGGGGGGCTTTTTTATGGTGACAGTGACCAAGGACCTTTTCCAATTTGACCGCCCTCATTTTGTACTGGGTCCGCTCTGCCTTGTCTTCCTTTCCTCTGATTTCACTGATCCGTTTGTAAAGTCTTTTGGTACAGCTCAGGGAGGTCAGAGTGGTAAGGGGCTCGGGATCAGGCTGGTTATATGGAATGTTCGGGGTTTGAATGGCCCAGTTAAAAGTTCCAAAGTGTTTTCACATCTCAAGAGCCTTAATGCTGACATTGCACCCCTTCAAGAGACACTCATCCGCGTTAATACCAGGTCATACCAGATTTTGTAAAGCTTGGGCCCAGCCACGTGTTTCATTCCAACTCTCGGGTGGCAATTTTGATTAACAAAAGAGTGCAGTCCTCCCCATCAAATATAATCTCAGATCCTGGAGGACGTTGTACAATATCTAGCGGCACCCTTTTTCAAACCTCCCCCCGCCGAGTGTTGGTGCGTGTCTATGCCCCTAACAGGAATGATACAAAATGTATTGCATCACTACTATCCTCCCTTCCCAATCTAGATACTCACCATCCTATTGTGGATCCAGACCACTCAAGTCCAAAGGCTTTCACCCTTCTGGCGTGTACAGGGCTCTCTCCACATTTCTGACTCAAGTGGGTTGTGTTGACCCTTGGCACTTCCTCCACCCAGCCACAAGGGACTTTTCCAACTTCTCTCATGTCCACTATACTTACTCACGCATCGACTGCTCTTGTTTTAGACAGAGCCCTTCTCCCCACAGTTAAAATGCCGGCGTTGGACTGGGGCGAGCACAGTAAGGAGTCTTACAACACCAGGTTAAAGTCCAACAGGTTAGTTTGGAATCACTAGCTTTCGGAGCGCAGCTCCTTCGTCACGACCTTAAGGCTCCTTGAACAAAGAGAGCTCCGCTGTCACTGCCCAAGCCCAATTATAAAATTTATTTCATTGATCTAATCTCTTGAAATCTGGATTGTTTTATCGTGAAAACTGCCAAAGTTGCTGAAAGATACTGTCGGTACACAGTTCTAGGCCGCTTTCATGTCTCCGTTCATGTACTTTGTATTCAAAATTGATTGTTTACTCATTTTCTTTAAATTGAGAAACCAAGATAAAGATTCAAGGCCAAAACTAGAAGTGAAAGGAATAAAAGACGTGGTTAAGCAGGCAATAGCAATTAGGAGACACCAACATTATAAAAAGCCCTTAGACTGTGGGAGGAAGGAAATATGAGGGGAGGGGAGGGCTTCCTTCAGATTAATTAAAGTCCAGTTAGTGTGGGAGTGAGGAGGATGGGAAATTGAAGTCTCTTGGAGGAGGGTGGGAGGTGTAACTGCTTGGAGGAGGTTGAGGAGGTGAGGGTGTATGGAGGAGGTTGGGGAGGTGAGAGTGTTCGGAGGAGGGTGGGGAGGTGAGGGTGTTTGAAGGAGTGTGGGGAGGTGAAAGTGCTTGGAGGAGGTTGAGGAGGTGAGGGTGTATGGAGGAGGTTGGGGAGGTGAGGGTGTTTGAAGGAGTGTGGGGAGGTGAAAGTGCTTGGAGGAGGTTGAGGAGGTGAGGGTGTATGGAGGAGGTTGGGGAGGTGAGGGTGTTTGGCGGAGGTGAGGGTGTTTGGAGGAGTGTGGGGAGGTGAAAGTGCTTGGAGGAGGTTGAGGAGGTGAGGGTGTATGGAGGAGGTTGGGGAGGTGAGGGTGTTTGAAGGAGTGTGGGGAGGTGAAAGTGCTTGGAGGAGGTTGAGGAGGTGAGGGTGTATGGAGGAGGGTGAGGAGGTGAAACTGCTTGGAGGAGGTTGAGGAGGTGAGGGTGTATGGAGGAGGGTGAGGAGGTGAGGGTGTTTGGAGGAGGGTGAGGAGGTGAAACTGCTTGGAGGAGGTTGAGGAGGTGAGGGTGAATGGAGGAGGGTGAGGTGGTGAGGGTGTTTGGGGGAGGTGAGGGTGTTTGGAGGAGTGTGGGGAGGTGAAACTGCTTGGAGGGGGTTGGGGAGGTGAGGGTGTATGGAGGAGGTGAGGGTGTTTGGAGCAGGGTGGGGAGGTGAAAGTGCTTGGAGGAGGTTGAGGAGGTGAGGGTGTATGGAGGAGGGTGAGGAGGTGAGGGTGTTTGGGGGAGATGAGGGTGTTTGGAGGAGTGTGGGGAGGTGAAAGTGCTTGGAGGAGGGTGAGGAGGTGAGGGTGTATGGAGGAGATTGAGGTGAGGGTGTATGGACGAGGTTGGGGAGGTGAGGGTGTTTGGGGGAGGTGAGGGTGTTTGGAGGAGTGTGGGGAGGTGAAAGTGCTTGGAGGAGGTTGAGGAGGGGAGGGTGTATGGAGGAGGGTGAGGAGGTGAGGGTGTTTGGGGGAGGTGAGGGTGTTTGGGGGAGGTGAGGGTGTTTGGAGGAGTGTGGGGAGGTGAAACTGCTTGGTGGAGGTTGAGGAGGGGAGGGTGTATGGAGGAGGGTGAGGAGGTGAGGGTGTTTGGCGGAGGTGAGGGTGTTTGGAGGAGGGTGGGGAGGTGAAAGTGCTTGGAGGAGGTTGAGGAGGTGAGGGTGTATGGAGGAGGGTGAGGAGGTGAGGGTGTTTGGGGGAGGTGAGGGTGTTTGGAGGAGTGTGGGGAGGTGAGGGTGTATGGACGAGATTGAGGAGGTGAGGGTGTATGGAGGAGGTTGAGGAGGTGAGGGTGTATGGATGAGGTTGAGGAGGTGAGGGTGTATGGGGGAGGTTGAGGAGGTGAGGGTGTATGGACGAGGTTGAGGAGGTGAGGGTGTATGGACGAGGTTGAGGAGGTGAGGGTGTATGGGGGAGGTTGAGGAGATGAGGGTGTATGGAGGAGGTTGAGGAGGTGAGGGTGTATGGAGGAGGTTTGAGGAGGTGAGGGTGTATGGACGAGGTTGAGGAGGTGAGGGTGTATGGAGGAGGTTGAGAAGATGAGGGTGTATGGAGGAGGTTGAGGAGGTGAGGGTGTATGGACGAGATTGAGGAGGTGAGGGTGTATGGAGGAGGTTGAGGAGGTGAGGGTGTATGGACGAGATTGAGGAGGTGAGGGTGTATGGACGAGGTTGAGGAGGTGAGGGTGTATGGATGAGGTTGAGGAGGTGAGGGTGTATGGAGGAGGTTGAGGAGGTGAGGGTGTATGGACGAGATTGAGGAGGTGAGGGTGTATGGAGGAGGTTGAGGAGGTGAGGGTGTATGGACGAGATTGAGGAGGTGAGGGTGTATGGACGAGGTTGAGGAGGTGAGGGTGTATGGATGAGGTTGAGGAGGTGAGGGTGTATGGATGAGGTTGAGGAGGTGAGGGTGTATGGACGAGGTTGAGGAGGTGAGGGTGTTTGGAGGAGTGTGGGGAGGTGAAACTGCTTGGAGGAGGTTGAGGAGGTGAGGGTGTATGGAGGAGGGTGAGGAGGTGAGGGTGTATGGAGGAGGTTTGAGGAGGTGAGGGTGTATGGACGAGGTTGAGAAGATGAGGGTGTATGGATGAGGTTGAGGAGGTGAGGGTGTATGGACGAGGTTGAGGAGGTGAGGGTGTATGGATGAGGTTGAGGAGGTGAGGGTGTAAGGACGAGATTGAGGAGGTGAGGGTGTATGGACGAGGTTGAGGAGATGAGGGTGTATGGACGAGGTTGAGGAGGTGAGGGTGTATGGAGGAGATTGGGGAGGTGAGGGTGTTTGGGGGAGGTGAGGGTGTTTGGAGGAGTGTGGGGAGGTGAAACTGCTTGGTGGAGGTTGAGGAGGTGAGGGTGTATGGATGAGGTTGAGGAGGTGAGGGTGTATGGACGAGGTTGAAGAAGTGAGGGTGTATGGACGAGGTTGAGGAGGTGAGGGTGTATGGATGAGGTTGAGGAGGTGAGGGTGTAAGGACGAGATTGAGGAGGTGAGGGTGTATGGAGGAGGTTTGAGGAGGTGAGGGTGTATGGACGAGGTTGAGAAGATGAGGGTGTATGGATGAGGTTGAGGAGGTGAGGGTGTATGGATGAGGTTGAGGAGGTGAGGGTGTATGGATGAGGTTGAGGAGGTGAGGGTGTAAGGACGAGATTGAGGAGATGAGGGTGTATGGAGGAGGTTGAGGAGGTGAGGGTGTATGGGGGAGGTTGAGGAGGTGAGGGTGTATGGAGGAGGTTGAGGAGGTGAGGGTGTATGGGGGAGGTTGAGGAGATGAGGGTGTATGGAGGAGGTTGAGGAGGTGAGGGTGTATGGAGGAGGTTGAGGCGATGAGGGTGTATGGAGGAGGTTTGAGGAGGTGAGGGTGTATGGATGAGGTTGAGGAGATGAGGGTGTATGGATGAGGTTGAGGAGGTGAGGGTGTATGGACGAGGTTGAGAAGATGAGGGTGTATGGAGGAGGTTGAGGAGGTGAGGGTGTATGGAGGAGGTTGAGGAGGTGAGGGTGTATGGATGAGTTTAAGGAGGTGAGGGTGTATGGACGAGGTTGAGAAGATGAGGGTGTAGCTAGTGGAAGAGCTTAAAATAATTGTGAGAAGCTGTTGTATTGTGGGGATTGTTACTGGACTAGTAATCGCCATTGATCTGGATTAATGATCCAGAGATATGAGTTGAAATCTCACACAGCAACGGGGGAATTTAATTTCATTGAATGAAACTGGAATCAGAATAAATGTAAACTTTTGTCATATTTCTACATTGCCTCAAAGAGAAAAAATATGGAATTGGCCACATTGTGGATTCTTGTAAAAACACTATGAGAGGCTTATTAAGGATGTTGCTCAATACAATCAAAGATAGTGATCTGCGCCAAGCCCGCGCACTCTGCTGTTGTCACTACACATCAAGTGAAGCATAACCAGAAGGAATGGATTCTCTGATATATAACACCCCTTCCTCTTTACTTTGTTACTGCGCTCACAACAATTAACATTTAAACAGCACATCCACTGGCTATATACAATTCATTGAGACAGTCTCTGTATTCCTTTTCGATGGATTTAAACGTTCTTGAACTTGGCTACTTGCAACCTCAGAAGTGTCCTCATTCCTTTCAGTAGATGGTACTTCTTGAGTAGCTATTCCAGTGTCTGTCACCAGAGGCATCGGAAAGTCCTCAGAAACAGAATCTGAACTCGTCACTGTCTCTGGTCTCTGTTCTAAAGTACAGCTCTCCAGATCGTCTAAAGATTGAACCTCTTGAGAAGTTTCTGCAAACTTACTTTGTGCAGCAAGTAACTGATCGGCATGACGTTACCAAATTCTCTCATCATCCGTCTGTATGGTGTATGATATTGGACCTGTCTATGCTCGGATCATAGTTGGTACCCGTGTCTCGTTGGTGGTGTAACTCCGAGCTAACAATGGCTGAATACTCACTTTTTAGAGATTTTCTCCCTCCTAGCAATTTGCACTTCTTGTCATTTGACAATCTCTGAAGTTTAAGTTGAAGTAACAAGTATAACTGTTTTTATAGTTTCCTCTTGAACAACAGCATTGCCGGTGAACTTTGCATGGTCACATTTCAGAAAAGATATTGGGAATTTGTTTACTCTTCTTGATAATGTTCCCTCAACCTTTGATGCTTTAATCGAACGCTTCACTAATTGCACAAAATGTTCAAGCAACCCATTCATAGCAGGACGATATGGAGCTGACTTGATAGAATGTATACCATTCCCCTTCAAGCATTCCTCGAACTCCTTTGAAGTAAACTGCACACCATTATCACTGACAATCTGCTCTGGTGTTCCAAATCTTGTGAGCACTTGGTACAGTTTTTCAACGGTTTGGTCAGTTGTCGTTGAAATCATTATCGCAGTTTTTGGCCATTTTGACAACATTCAGTAAGAACATGTGACCCTCCAGTGGACCAACACAATTGATGTATGTTTTCTGCCATGGCTGAGTCGGATATTCCCACAGATGTAATGGTTCTAATAGTGGAGCGTTCCCCAGCTTTGCACAAGATTGGCATTGCCCAACTTTCTCTTCAATTTGAACATTTAATCCTGGCCACCAAAAATAACTGCGTGCCAATTCCTTCATCCTCACCACACCAGGATGCCCCTCATGCAGTTGGTCAAGGCCTCTACTGTACAAGCATGGAGGAACAATCACACGGATTACCCACAGTAGAACTCCACTCTGCACTGTCAACTCAAGTCTTCATGTGATGTAGGGCTTGAGCTCTGGATTTTATCTTCCAATGAACGTCTGACAGCGTTCCTTTTTTGACCAAGTTCATCACCTTCCCCATCACTGGATGGTTCTTGTATATCTTTGAACTTGAGATGAAGCCAAAGGTGTACGATCCACGAGTGAGAAAACGTTCTTCAGAGTCATGCTTGACTTGTGACGGCAATCGTGGCAAACCATCAGCATTTGCATGTTAATCTGACTTGCGATATTGGATATGTGTGCCAACAACATCAATGACCATCTTTGTAATCTACTAACTGCCAAAGAAGGTCTACCTTCTTGTAGTCAATGGTTGATGGTCCGTCAAAAGAGCAGAATGAGGCCCATAAAGATAAAGAAATGAAAATTGCTTATTGTCACAAGTAGGCTTCAAATGAAGTTCCTGTGAAAAGCCCCTAGTCGCCACATTCCGGCGCCTGTTCGGAGAGGCTGGTACGGGAATTGAACTGTGCTGCTAGCCTGCCTTGAAAGCCAGCAATTTAGCCTGTGCTAAACAGCTTTATGATGCTCTAATGATGCTCAAAGCTTCTTTTCTAGCTGAACATTAATCATTTCCACCCTAGTAAGAGCGTGTGAAGCAAATGCCGCAGGATGTTACTCTTCTAACAGACTAATGTGTGAGACGACTGCAACAACCCTGTAAGGTGAGGCATAGCAATCAAGCTGCAGCTGCACCTTGGGATTATAATGAATCAACAGCTGTGACTTCTGTAAGGCTTCTTTCACTTCATTGTTTACATTCTCACATTCTTCTGACCAGTGTCATGCCTGTTTGATACATAGAAAAGTGTGCAAAGGCTTCAATCATGTTGCTAAGTAATAATATACTAATTCGGCATAATTCTACCATAATAATTAATCAGTCCTAAAAACAGATTTAATTGTGTCACATTTTGAGGAGGTGGTGCTTCGAAGATTGCTGACATTTTCTTCGGCTCTTTGTGTCAGCCATCTTTGTCGATAATATGACAAAGGTCATTTATTGATGACATGAAAAAGTCGCACTTTTCCTTAACTCTCAGTGGCTGCATCACAGCCTGGTATGGCAACTGCTCGGCCCAGGACCGCAAGAAACTTCAGAGAGTCATGAACACAGCCCAGTCCACCACACGGACATGCCTCCCATTCATTGACTCTATCTATACCTGATTATGCTACCTGGGGAAAGCGAGCAGCATAATCAAAGACCCCTCCCATCCGCCTTACTCACTCTTCTAACTTCTTCCATCGGGCAGGAGATACAGAAGTCTGAGAACACGCACGAACAGACTCAAAAACAGCTTCTTCCCCACTGTTACCAGACTCCTAAACGACCCTCTTATGGACTGACCTGATTAATACGACACTCCTGTGAGCTTCACCTGATGCCGGTGTCTATGTAGTTACATTGTGTGCCTTGTGTTGTCCTTTCATGTATTTTCTTTTTAATTTATTTTGTTTTCATGTACTAAATGATCTGTTTGAGCTGCTCGCAGAAAAATACTTTCTACTCTACCTCGGTACATGTGACAATAAACAAATCCAATCCAGGTTGTGGCTTTATAACAAGTTCAGTTTCAGTGTAGATTCCAAATTCGCCAAGTGCTTCTGTTCACTCGAACCGGTGATTAGTGTCTCATCTAAGTACCATTGTACTCCATTCAACTTAGAATTTTATCCATGGATCTTTGAAAAAGAGCGGGCAGAGATATTATTCTCAAAGGATGTATTCTGTAATGAAACACACCTTTGTGTGTTATGATGGTGAGAAATGGCTGTGATTCAGCAGCCACATTCATCTGCAGATATGCCTGTGATAAACCAATTTTACTGAATTTCTGTCCTCCAGAAAGTCCGGAGTTCAATCAATGGTAGTGGATAATGATCTGTGCACAATACTCGGTTAGTAGAAGTTATAGAATCGCCACAAAATCTCACAGCCGTCCCGCTTTAATACAGGAACAATTGTTGTTGCCCAATCACTTGTAGCAGTGACTC
This sequence comes from Scyliorhinus canicula, assembly GCF_902713615.1. NCBI lineage: Eukaryota > Metazoa > Chordata > Chondrichthyes > Carcharhiniformes > Scyliorhinidae > Scyliorhinus > Scyliorhinus canicula. The sequence continues at coordinate 162,098,584 of NC_052156.1, read as the reverse complement.
CTGTTTGTATTAATCTTTCTAGTTCCTCTTCAACTTTACGCCTGATGGAATATAGTACAGTTCTAGCTTTGAGACATTTGGATGTGCTGGCTGATTTGATTTTTAGGTGAACCTCAACTCTAGTCATAAATCTTGCAAATATTTGAGCACCTTCTCATACTTCTTAAGACATTGTTGCAAGTTGTTCTTTGGATACACTAATTAATTGATTGTTGTCACGACTCCCTGGGCTAGTGAATGGTCAATTCCAGCCTACATGACCCGGAATCTCAACAAAAGTGAAATTAGATGCTATTTTTAAACACCTAAGGACTTTGGCTGAGCCCAATAAACTGCAGTCACCTGGGCCGGGATTCTCCCCTGCCGGCGGCGCAGGAGGTCCCGGCGTGTTGGAGTGACGTGAACCACTCTGACGTTGGGCCGCCCCAAAGCTGCGGAAGTCTCCGCACCTTTAGGGGCCAAGCCCTCACATTGAGGGGCCAGGCCCGCGCTGGAGTGGTTCGCACTCCGCCGGCTGGCGTGAATGGCCTTTGGCGCCACGCCAGCAAGGGCCGAAAGGATTTCGCCGGCCGGAGTAAGTCCGCGCATGTGCCGGAGCGTCAGCGGTTGCTGACGTCATACCGGCGCATGCGGAGGGGAAGGGGTTTCTTCCGTCTCTGCCATGGTGAAGACCATAGCGAAGGCGGAAGAAAAAGAGTGCCCCTATGGCACAGGCCCGCTCGCCGATCGGTGGGCCCCGATCGCGGGTCAGGCCACCATGGGGGCACCCCCCGGGGTCACATCGCCCCGTGCCCCCCCGCCAGGACCCCGGCGCCCGCCCACACCGCCAATCCCGCCGGTTAGGTAGGTGGTTTAATCCACACCGGCGGGAGAGGCCTGTCAGCGGTGGGACTTCGGCCCATCGCGGGCCGGAGAATCGCCGTGGGGGGGCCCGCCTACCAGCGTGGGGGGCCCGCCGACCGGCGCAGCGCGATTCCCGCCCCCGACAAATCTCAGGGGACGGAGAATTCGGGACTCGGCGGGGGCGGGATTGACGCCGGCCCCGGGCGATTCTCAAAACCGAGGAACACACTGTCCTGACAAGCAGGCTGCTTCAGCTTGAGTCTTCTGCTTAAAGACACATTTTGATTATGGGTCCGTGGACCAAAATTAATCAAATAAAATAAAATAAAAGAACATGGGAACAAAGGAAATAAACAGGAAGGACTCTTACATTGTTTCTCAGTTAAGCCTAATCAACCATGCTCTGCCAAATAGAATAGGAAAGCTTCCACGGACAACGTGAGGAGGCAACTTCGCCATTTGTCCATTTTCTTCTACTTTCACCATAATGCATCCTTTTAATGGTACAACCTCTTTTGTGTACATGCTTTGGATCCACATGTGACGGTTTAAAAGGCAGATGTTTCAGCTTTCAATAATAGGATTGTCTCAGATATTAGCTATTTGCTGCGCCTGTAACCTCTTCCATTTTAATTTCATGACCTTCACGTTTTGGATATGTCCAAAAATATAATTAATCACCCTGCATTGACAAGCCACCTAGCTTTACCTCTTGCAGTAGTTCAGTTTCACTGTCTTTTGAGTGATCCTGAGCTTTAGCCACTAATTGGTAGACACAACTTGATTGTTCAACTGGCTTATTCTTCTTGCATATTCTTGGTGTAGGAGAAGCTTTCTGAGCCCAAAGCGCCTTGGCATTATGGACCTTCTTAGACCATAAGACATAGGAGCAGAATTAGGCCATTCAGCCAGTCAAGTTTGCTCTGCCATTCAATCATGGATGATATGTCTCTCATCCTCATTCTCCTGCCTTCTCTCCGTAACCCCTGATCCTCTTAGTAATCAAGAACCTATCGATCTCTGTCTTAAAGACACTCAGTTGTAATGATATGCATAGTGTAGGCAGTGTAAAGGGTGAACAAGAGGATGTTCATGTATTTCAACACTAGATGGCCCCAGAGAGTAGTCATATAAATATACTGTGCCTCCTAGGGTTCTGGGAGAAGGTGTTGGCGAAGGGTTGAAATAGTTGTTTTTGAGAGATATTATAGATTTCTGTTGCATAGATTTCATACTGTTCATTTCTTTGCTATTACTTAATAAGGTGTGCAAATCATTTAAAATGGTGTAAATAAACTATCTTTGTTTGAAATACATAGCTTGATGTTCTTTGTCAGCACAACGTTTAGCTGTCTTGAGGGACTCCACAAGGAACATCAAATCAGTGACTTGGCTACCTCAGCCTTCGCGGCAAAGAGTGGCCCAGACCCCACTCACTTCAACGCAAGCAAGTGTCCCCCGAATGTCGCAGTTACAGTTCAATAATTTTGGTAAACCTTCACATCGGCAGCAGTGCTTCGCCCAGCTCCTTTTTAAAAAATTTGTTCATGGAACGTGAGCGTCGCAGGCTGTGCCAGCATTTATTGCCCATCCCTAATTGCCCTTGTGGGCGGCAGTTAAGAGACTGTTGCTCTGTTGCTGTGGGTCTGGAGTCACATGTAGGCCAGACCGGGTAAGGACGGCAGATTTCCTTCCCTACAGGACATTAGTGAACCAGATGGGTTTTTATGACAAGCGGAAACAGTTTCATGGTCATCATTAGACTTCTAATTCCATATTTTTATTGAATTAAAATATCACCATCTGCAATGGCGGGATTTGAACCTGGGTCCCCAGAGCATTACTCTGGGTCTCTAGTTTACTAGCCCAGTGGTAATATCATTATGCCACCATCTGTGTCTGTCTATGTGTGCCCAGCCCCGTGAATCTTCCATTGCTCACTATGCCCTCTCACTGGTAGTCAATGGAATATTTTTCTTTTCAATGACCTCTCCTGCCTCAATCCTCAGCGCCAGTTTTTTCGAGCCCAAATCCCCATCGCCAGTTTTCTATTTTGTTTTATTTCTTTTTTGCTGCAAAGAGAAAAGATATGGAGGTGCCCACACTCTGGAGGTTTGTAAAACACGATGAGAAGTATTTTTCGAGATGTTGCTCAGACAATCAAAGATGGTGCGCTTCCCAAAACCCGTTGCTGATGTCACTACTCATCACGTGACGCATAATCAGCAGCAATGTATTATCTGATACATAACATCTTTAGAATATTAGAAATTGCAGGATTGTCATAAAAATCCATCTTGTTCACTAAAGGAAATCTGCAATGTTTACCTGGTCTGGTCTATATATAACTCCAGGCCCATAGCAAAGTTTTCTGACTCTCAACTGCCCTCTGAAATATTCTAGCAAGTCATTCAGGTGTATTTAGGAAAGTAGTTCACCACCAGATTTGCAATGGGTAACAAATGCTGGCCATACCAGCAATGCCCACATGCTTTGAATAATTAAAATAAAGACCTCTCAATTTGTAATATGAATACTTTGGGCTGGATTCTCCGTTTCAGAGACTATTTCTCCACACCATCATGAAAACTGTGATCTTTTGCGCCAGGAAAACTGGCATAAAAAGGCCACAAATTCACAGCCTTGCAGGGGGCCAGCAGGGAGCCATCATGAAGCGCATGCGCACAACAGCAGCCTCCAGCGGCCGCGCCGTGCTCCATGACGGACTCAGGCCGCAGATCTGGACCACGGAAATAGTGCCCCCGATCGGCCGCGCACCCGACCCAGGCTCCCCATACAAAATTACCCAGTCACGAATGAGGCCCACCCTGCCCTCCGATCGCCGCCCCACCCCCCGACTGTGGCAGCCGCAGACTGAGTCCGGGAGGGCGAAGAATCGCTGAACTGGCACCATTCCCGATTTCGTGTGGGAAACTGAATTCTCCGCCCCGTCGCCGAAAGTGATTTCGGTGTTGGGGTGAGGAGAATCCAGTCCTTTGTCTATCGCTAAACAATTGGAGGGAATTGTCAGTCATCCTCTTGCCATTTTCACCCATTAATTCCCTGTTGAATGTCAACAAAGACAATACTCGTCATCCAAAGAGAAAAGCTGCCTGATAACGACAAGATCTCTTCTCAAAGCTTCGGTCCAAACCAGAGCAATGCAAAACTGAATACCAAGGGTGTCATAACATACACCAGTATATCATGGTGCAGACACATACTGATGGACATACACTAGGACCAATCAACATGCACAAACACCACAGCCAATCACCAGTTAGACCACATGCACTATAAAGGCAGAGGGCATCACTTTTCCCGTTCATTCTGGGTGCTGCCTCTCAGAAGCACAAGAGCTCATGAAGTACAGTACAGACTCTCACCATGTGCTGAGAGATTCAACTGGTTCGGACAGGCACAGGTCTCTAGTTAATCTAGCATCGTTTAAACCCCCAGTTCTCGTATGTCTATTATTTTATAAGAGTTAATAAAATAGTGTTGAACCTTCTTCAGTGTTGGTGGCATCCATCTGCTTCACAAGTCCACAGTGCCCAACACTTCAAAGGGTAAACAGATGCTGAGTTATTCTCAGTACTGAGACCATTATGTCAATAACTCTGTTGGAAATGATTTATTGTGATCCGCGTCATTTCAATTTGCTTTAAGGAATAGAAACACTCTTCAGTTTCTTGCCGAGTAGAAAACGTAAATCGTCGAAAATCGAAAATATGATGGCTTCGTTCATAACGCTGAAAGTGGCCTGCCATATGTTCGAGACCATGATAGCAGGAGCCCCATAGATTACTGGTATTTAAACTTGACATATTACATTTTTGGGGTTGTATTAGAGCACACTGTCTTTGATGATAATTAACATCCTTATTAATCACCTGAGGGAGGAGCAGTGCTCCGAAAGCTAATGATTTAAAACAAACCTGTTGGACTTTAACCTGGTGTTGTAAGACGTCTTACTGTGCTCACCCCAGTCCAGCGCCGGCATCCCCACATCATGGCTTAATCGAATGGATATCCATTTTCTATTTTAAGAACCGGACCGAGAACCGTCAGAATTGTACCCAACCCCTTACTTCACTTCCAAACAAATTTCCAAATGTCATCAAATTGAACATTTTTGTTTGCTGAAGAAGATGCCATGCTCTACAGAATAATTAATTTTCTAAACGCGAGACAAGTCGGAACAAAATCAAGAATAAAGCAAAAGAAATTAGATGTTAGGATGTTAAATAAACACCGTGCTAACAAGGCTGAATCAATAACCGCGCAAAACCATATTTACTATTCTCTAAATGAACACCAGGGCTCTCTTCAGGCAAATATATGCAGCTTATCAATTAATCAATCATACCTCACAAAATAAGTACTAATGATTGAGGTGAATTTTCCCATCTTAGATCCAATATCCAGAGTCCTCTCATTTTTTTTCCTTCAAGTATTTATCCCAATCTCTCGTGAATGTTACTGTTGAATATACCTCCACTGCCCATTCGAGTTGTACAATACACCTCACAACAACTTGCTTTATTTTTAAAAAAAAGACTTTCCTCATGTTGCTTCTGGTTTCTTTTGCCAATCACCTTAAACCTGTCTCCTTGGTTACCGACAGTTCTGCCACTGGAAGTTGTTTTGTTTTATTTGCTCCATCCAAACTCATGCACGAAGTTGAATAACTCAATCAAACCTGCTCTGCACCTTGCTCTGCTCTGAGGAGAACAGAAGGCACGGCGGCACAGTGTTTAGCACTGCTGCCTCACAGCTCCAGGGAACCGGGTCCGATTCCGGCCTTGGGCGACTGTGTGGAGTTTGCACGTTTTCCCCGTGTCTGTGTGGCTTTCCTCCGGATGCTCCCACAGTCCAAAGATGTGCAGGTTAGGTGGATTGGCCATGCTAAAATTTCCCCTTAGTGTCCAAAGATGTACAGGTTAGGTGGATTGGCCATGCTAAATTTTCCCCTTAGTGTCCAAAGATGTACAGGTTAGGTGGATTGGCCTTGCTAAAATTTCCCCTCAGTGTCCAAAGATGTACAGGTCAGGTGGTGTTATGGGAATAGGGCTGGCAGGGGTCCAAGGCGGGATGCTCTTTCAGAGGGACAGTGCAGCCTCGGTGGGTTGAATGGCCTTTGTAGGGATTCTATAGCAACAAACCCCTATTCTCTGCATATAACTGAAGTCTCTCATCCTGGCGAAAAATTTATTACCCTCACCGGGACCTCGCCATCCTCTCTAATGTGTGTTTTTGAAAATTGAGCAACTGAGGCAAAACTGGCATTGAAAAAACAGTTTTGGATAACTTTGTTACTTTTGCACCATATCCCTCTGTTAACAAAGCCAAGGATCCTTATGCCTTTTCAACCACTTACTCAGCTTATCATGACACCTTTTCGAAATGCATACATAGTTCCTTCGGTCTCTCTGTTCCTGTACCGCATTCAAAATTGTGCTATTTAATTAATATTTCCTCGACTCGTTCTTCCTATTAAAGTGCTCTACTTCACACTTCTGCGTGTTAAGTTTCATCTGCTGTGCTTCTGCCCATTTGACCAGTCTTACTGAGGTCTGTTACTACCTGCCTCCGTGTTTACTACCTTTCCATGTTTCTTATTTCCAAACTTTCAAGCTATACCAGATCATCAAAAATGATCAATTCCTGGCCACACGACTGCATGCATCGCTCCAGTTTCAAAGACAACCGTTTGTCATTATGCTTTGTTTTCTGTGCATGAAGTCAATTTTGTACACTGCCTCTTTAATCCCATCGAATATAATTTTGCTCACAAACGTGCTTTGTCTGCTTTAAAGCAGACCAAGGCAGGCCAGCAGCACGGTTCAATTCCTGTACCAGCCTCCCAGAACAGGCGCCGGAATGTGGTGACTAGGGGCTTTTCCCAGTAGCTTCATTTGAAGCCAGCTTGTGACAATAAGCTATTTTCTTCTCTTTCTTTTTGTAAACACATTTTGAAATATTCACGGAATGGCACAGCGCAAAAGGAGACCATTCAGCCCATTGTTTCAGCGTTGGCCGGATCCTGCCTCACCCAGTGTTTGCACTCCCAGCAAGGCTCCCAGATCGGCATGGCCGAGGCGCTGTGGAGCTTGCCCCAGTTGAAGGTGGGCATGGCTGAGACACTTCAGAGCGTGTCCCAGTCACTGAGAAGCGTCGCTGAGGTTGTTGACATGGTGGTGCAGACCATGGGGAACTGGCAGAGACAGATGATGCAGGGGCGGCAGGGGCTTGAACCAGCTGCCCCTCCATCCCAAGGTGAACCCCAGGGCCCTATGGGCACCATCCAGGAGGAAGGGGTGCTGAGTGCCAACCCGGACCCGTCCCATGGAGTGGCGATGGTGGCCAACAGCTCCTCCGGGTTTCACACCTCTGATGAGGCCACGTCTCACAGTAAACACACTGGACAGGGCGGCACTGCTATGCTCGTGCCGTCGACAAGTGAGCCAGGGCCCTCGGGCCTTAGAGCCCCCGGAGGACGCCCGCCAAGGGCATCGAAGGGCATGGGATGAGGTAAGCAGCTGGCAGCCTCCACCTGAGATGTGCACCCTGGGGAGACACCGAGACGTAGTGGTAGAGCTAAGAGGGCCAAGCACATTAAGGATCACTGAGGGCACCTTGGGAGTGGGGAGGGGTTGGGGAGGGGTAGGTAGGGGCGAGGGAGGGAGGGGTGGGGGGGGGTTGGCACCATCGGTAGTGGGGTATTGTACCCCAAGTCTACCTTTTTGTACAACCATTATGATGTCTGTCACTTCCCTCTGCATTGCGAGCTGACCTCCGGACTCTTTGCCCATCTCTCCAGGCATGCCTCCCCCCTCCCCTTGGTCTCACCCGCTATTCACCAGCCTCGTTTCGCTTGAGCGAGAGCACAATGAGGCCAGAGAATTGCGCCCTGAGTGAATTGTGAATACTGAAAATATCTGCACCAATCACAAAGTTGGTTGCATGTATTACCAGAAGGGTAATGGCCCACACTACGTGAACCACTCAATGAGCTGATACGGATTGCCAAATACAAATGCTCATTTTAAAGAGTGTCAGAAAGTCCAGAAGGCATGCAGGACCCCAGCACACCTAAACACAAACCTTGAAGACCTTTTGTACCCTTAATAACTACGAAGGCAGATTGCAGAGTGGAAGGTTTTGTTATGCTTGTTCCTGCCAGATTTATTCGAATCGTGTAGATAGAAGACTTGTTTTGCCTCAACTCATGAAAAAAGAAATTCAAGCTTGGAGTCCTTGATACAAACACATTACACAGACAAATTGAAAAGTGCTCCTTTCCAAGAATTGTTATTGATCTTTTGATGAACACAGGATTTGCCAAAAAAAACCTGCAGAATGTTAATGTTGCTAAGCAACAGAATGTCAAACTAATAGCCTTCAGACAATACACTTCCCCTGTTGTGGATTCTGCTTAAGATCAGACCAAACTATTTCACACCAGAATGTTAACATTGGTAACCACTAATCTCTAGTTCCCAAGCCAGTGAGTGAAGTATAAGATCAGACATTAATACTTCTCTTGGCAATGGGTCGATTCACAGAATACAACATTACAAATATTCTAGAATCCCTACAATGCAGAAGGAGGCCGTTTGGCCCATTGAGTCTGCACCGATCCTTCGAGTGAGCACTCTAACCCTATCCACCCCGCCCTATCCCTATAACCTGTACATCCCTGGGCACTAAGGGCCAATTTAGCATGGCCAATCCACCTAGCCTGCACACCTTCAGACTGTGGGAGGCAACCAGAGCACCTGAAGGAAACCCGCGCAGACACGGGGAGAACGTACAAACTCCACACAGTGACCCAAGGCTGGACCCGGTCTCTGGCACCATGAAGCAGCAGTGCTAACCACAGTGCCACCTTGCTGCCCTTATACCTATTAATACCTATCAGTCTAATGTCTCAGCAGTCTCTCTTTATATCGTTTTAAGTAGCCAGTAAAGAAAAGTGGAGTAATTACCAAAATTAATAATTTAACAACATTATACCAAAGTGATAGCCCTTTGCAGGGGCTTTGACACAGAAACAAAACTCCAAAGGAGACTTTAGTAATTAAATCAAATTGTGGTTTTGAGGCAATCTTTCGTTGTACTCTCTTGAGGAAGTCAAATTCACAAATGGGCAAATTAACAAGTTTAGTAGGCCGGAAACGAGTCCGAACCGAGTTGGTTAAAAGAAAACATACTTTATTGCAAAGCAATTATGTTTATTGCATCAGATGCCAGCCGCATCTGCCCTGTCGGTTCCATGTCTGGCCGACTTAATACAGATCTCAATCATGAATGTTCTCGGGCAGGCAGCACAGTAGCGCAGTGGTTAGCACGGCTGCCTCAAGGCGCCGAGGACACGGGTTCGACCCAGCCCCCGGGTCACTCTCCATGTAGAGTTTGCACATTCTCCCTGTGTCTGTGTGGGTGTCACCCCCACAACCCAAAGATGTGCAGGGTAGGTGGGTTGGCCACACTAAATTGCCCCTTAATTGGAAAAATGAGAATTGGGAACTCTAAATTCATTGGAAAAAATTAATGTCCTCGGACTCCCCGCCTCCTTAGCGAGGGAGCTCATATTCAGCGAGACTGATAGGGGACTGATTGTTCCAACCTCATAGGTCTCATGCGGGTTATAGCAACAAGTTCACAAATTAAATTAATGTGATAGCTTCCTTAAAGGGGAGTCTCTCTTTATATGTGCTCTATGTACTTAATTAAAAGATGCCCTTCTCCTGTGTATCGTAACAATGTAATTAACATACCTTTAACAGTCACTTCTCCTCACTCGACACATTTTTAAATTGGATTGTCATTACTATGCCTATTTATTGTGACCAAAAATGTTTTAACAGGATCAGTAACTTTTTAGTTCATACATGATATAAACTTTTTCCTATGGTGCATAGCCAATTAGATAGTGGTAATATTACTGGACTAAGAACCCACAATCACAGGCTAATGCTGGGGGGCATGGATTCAAATCCCACCAACTCACCTGGTGGAATTTAAATTCAATTAATAAATGAATATGTAATTAAAAGCCAGTCTCAGTAATTGTGACCATGAAACTATTAGATAGTTGTAAAAAAAAAATCATCATCTGGTTCACTAATGTCCTTTAAGGAAGGAAATCAAACATCCTTACCTAGATTGCCCCATGAGTGACTCCAAACCCACAGATATGGGGGAAACTTCCCACTCATGAAAGGATCAAGAACGAGGTGGCGCAGATTTAAAGTAATTAGTAAAAGAAGCAACAGTAATAGGAGGAGAAACCTGTTCACTCAGTGAGTGAGCTTCACAGCGCCAAGGGCCCGGGTTCAATTCCCACCCTGGGTGACTGACTGCGTGGCGTTTGCACGTTCTCCCCGTGTCTGCGTGGGTTTCCTCCGGGTGCTCCGGTTTCGGCCCACAGTCCACCTTTGGGTGAAGGTTAGGTGGGGTTATAGGGCAGCATGGTGGCGCAGTGGTTACCACTGCTGCCTATGGTGCTGAGAAGCCGGGTTCGATCCCAGCCCCGAGTCACTGTCCGTGTGGAGTTTGCACATTCTCCCCGTGTCTGCGCGGGCTTCACCCCCACAGTCCAAAGGTGTGCAGGTTAAGTGGATTGGCCACACTAAATAATTAGGTACTCTAAATTTATTTAAAAAAAGGTTAGTTGGGGTTGCTGGATACGGCCGGGCAGTGGACCTCGGAAAGTCAGTGCAGACTTGATGGGCCAAATGGCCTCCTTCTGCACTATAGGGATTTTATGGCATGGTTTGGGTCTGAGAGTGTGGTGGAAGTAGTTTGAATTGAAATTTTCAAAACGGAATTAGAGTGTTGTTTGAAAAGCAGTAATGTGCAGGGGAGAAGAGCAGTAAATGGAATAAAGTGGGTTGTTGATTTGGAGAACCAATGCAGGCAGAATGGGCCATATGGCTTCCTTCAGCACAATACGAATTCTGGGATTAACACAAGTACTGTTCTATGTTCTATGTTCTAAGTCCAGGATCACAGCATTTAGCTTTGCTGGTATACTCCAGTTAAATTAGATATTTACAGGGCCACCGTGTTTATGCACCAACTCCATCTTGTGGGCTAGTTAAAATAAAAGGTCATTATGCTTTACTCATCGTGAACAGAGAGAGGAACAGTACTGGTAATAACTCTCTGAGTTATAGATACATGCAACATTTGTGCACACATTCCTAAATGAACGGTTTCACTATTAGGTCACCCTTGCCTCAAGCACTTAAAAAAAAGCCACATGTTAGCCTAATCTAGAATATTGAGTAACCAGCTACTATAAAACTAACCATTATAATACATTTTGGTTTGATCAACCTCTATAAAAGCAGACAAAAGTGTCAATCTGGTGTAAGAAAACTGGGTGAACAATCAAACCGAAAGATAAATGATGACCGATGCAAGTGTTCCTGCACTGCAATGGTGATTACGCTTCCAAAGTAATTCATGAGCCGTATTTCAGACATCTGGTGGTCATGGACATTGTTCTTTCCTTTTCCCAAATAGTTCAGTCTGATACCTCCAACAAAAATTCGGATCAGAGAAAATGTCCGGCTTCGAGGTCATTGCCGCTATAATCTATCGCTCAGCAATCTCATACCCTGTGGGTTCCCAGATGTACCTTCTTCTGGTTGTGGTACACTACTAATGTCAAGAATTATTTCTGGTTGGTAAATTAGTAAAAAAGTCAGATGCGCCTGATACACATCTAGTGACTAGTAATTCAGGGTAAATTATACTTGCTGCCTTTGTGAAGGATGTTCTGACTCATCTATTTATGGGCAGCATGGTAGCATGGTGGTTAGCATCAATGCTTCACAGCTCCAGGGTCCCAGGTTCGATTCCCGGCTGGGTCACTGTCTGTGCGGAGTCTGCACATCCTCCCCGTGTGTGCGTGGGTTTCCTCCGGGTGCTCCGGTTTCCTCCCACAGTCCAAAGATGTGCGGGTTAGGTGGATTGGCCATGCTAAATTGCCCGTAGTGTCCTAAAAAGTAAGGTTAAGGGGGGCGGGGGTTGTTGGGTTACGGGTATGGGGTGGATACGTGGGTTTGAGTAGGGTGATCATGGCTCGGCACAACATCGAGGGCCGAAGGACCTGTACTGTTCTATGTTCTATCTATCTAGCTCTCACACTTATATTTTTTGATATGGGATGACACAAGATTATAAAGCATATACAGCATGGAAACAGACCATTGGGCCCAACTTTCGTTTTCTTCGCATGTCATATAGTTTTGGCCCTTTTTGTTTTGATTAACTACACTCGGCAAGACCCGCCAGTGACCTTCTCTCTTTTAATGGTGTGTTTCCATTATGTCACAGTGGATAATGTCCAATGGGGCAAAGGCGATGTGCATTGATTCTGGAACTGCTCATTAAAACCAGCAGTACAATTAGGTTGGAAGAGACTGCAAGGAGCATCATTATCTGCTGGAGGGCAGAGTGACCCCCAATGTCACCATTCCACAGAAGTAGAACAAAAAAAAGACTATCATTAAGAAACACTTGATAAACTGTGCCCATTAATAGGCATTTTCAATGTAGGCATTGCATGAATTGAAGCAGCTTTGGACTTGGGATGTACATGAATGTTAACAGGCAACAAAGCGATCGGCTGAATATTAGTTATTATTAATCTATCTGCCTGTTCTGGGGTTTTCGGATAGGACAGTGAAAATCCCATGCTGCGGTTTGAAGAAGAGCAAAATCTTCTTTCAATGTCCCACTCGACACTCCCCCCTCAAGCAATATTACCAAAACGAAGCAGTGTGATTATCCCTCTTATTGTCACTTGCAGGAATTGCTGGTAAAAAACAGCAGAAGTCCAGATCGCTCACCCAGCATTAATCTCTGCATGCAAAAGTCGTTTGTGGTGTGAAATGCAGTGAGGCTTCTTGACTTTGTAAGGTGGGATATAAATGGAAATACATGATCGACATTGTTAAAGAATTGCGATTTGTAAAACAGCATAATTTGGATATCAAATCGCTTCTGCTACAAGACACAATAGCTTGATTTTCCCCCCCGATAGATTTTTAAGGCACGTTTAGATGTGTGTGATGTGCTGTTTTGCTTTGAATTCAAACTGTTCACAGTACAACGAGGGTTTAGAACATCACTGGCAACACCGGAGCAACTGCCTATGAAACGTGGGCCAAGGCAGCTGTGTTTCATTTGTGTGAGAACAGGTAAAATCATTATAACCTAACACTGATTATGTTTCAACATGTTTGATGACTATATAGACAGTATGTGTGGTTCCTCCATTTCTAATGAAGCACAGCTAACGGTTCTTACTGTGACCTAGCTGGAGACAGCAGCCAATTAAATCCAGAGTGAAATTTGCAGCAATGAGTAGAGTTAACCACATATCAAGGTAACTCTGGTACATCTCTGTTGTGGTTAGTTTCGTGACAGTTAAGCCCACTCTGTGAGTCATAAAGTTGCTGTCTAGCATTACACCAACAATGTGAAAAAAATGTTGGATAATTCATGGCGATCCGCAGTTGTTGAGGTGTTCAGTGATGGATGGCTACACGCCTTTGCGAATATTTGCAGATCCATAATATAATTTGTGCTTTGAAGATCACTTTGGACACTTGCAGTAGTCATTTCTGCATAAAGTTACACTCCAACTCTGTTCAAACTTTGTAGGTACTGCAGTGTGGCTGACATGACTCATTTACTTAACCCAATTTCAGTTCATGCAAAACTCATTCACTTACATGGAGTTAACATTGGGTTCACTGTAACTGCATAACGGCATGTTCAGCATTCCGAACGCACAACTTTTCCCCCTCAATTATATTTAAACCAGGCGACTCCACACAGTCCTGGTGTGGTGCTGCGAAAGGTCCAGCATTTCAATATTTTTGTTTTGATCTTGCTTTTAAATTTTTCAAATTAAAGGGCAATCTATCGTGGCCAATCCGCCTACCTTGCACATCTTTGGGGTTGTGGGGTGAGACCTGTTATATTACTTGGGAGTAATATATGTTACTCATTTGTTTATGCCAAGTTGAACTGAACTTTGATGATGAACACTCAAAGTCGTCCAGTGGTAACAATAAAATTTATTGAGTAACTAATTAATTTACTTGTGAGTTCGATTCTTCAATAGCTTTACCAGTCAAATTAAACAAGATAGAATTAGATTAACTGTGATTATTATAGTACACACTCTGAGCTTACTATACCTCTGTTCTCTAGCTACAACACAACCAAAGAGAGCAGAAAACAGATTGAGCTTCTTTATATACTCCCTGTTAGTGTTGCCCTCTAGTGATCACCTGCCTGTACTGATTGCACATTACCCCTTCATGTGTTTCCAGATATAGGGATCACTACAAGATCCACGCAGACACGGGGAGAATGTGTATCCACGTGAACAGTGACCCGGGGCCGGGATTGAACCCAGGTCCTCAGCGGCATGAGTCAGCAGTGCTAACCATTGTGCCACCGTGCCGCCCACCAAACAGCATTTCAATATTAACGTCCTCTATGATGGGCAGCACAGAATCAGCAAGAAGCCTGCCCACAACCTGTTGTAACGGTTTAAATCAGGCATCCGTAATGGAGTTAAGACCCTGTTTGAAATTTAACAGCTGCCAGTCAGGTTTCCCAGGGTTCAGGAAGACCCTGGAGGGAAATGGTGCTGGGAGAAATCAGTTCCAGCAGATACGTGCATTTTACAGCACTCCTTGTGGGTCAAGAAGAGCTTGAATGCTCTCCCCTCCCCCCTAGCCACCCCCATACTGGTCCCTGAAACCACACTCAATGCCCTTTCTGCCAATGTGGACCTCCTTATCTGATATGATTGGCAGCCCCCCAGCCCCCGATCCCTACCCCCAAAACCTAATTGCTAGCCTGACTTTCCTTTGCTTGACCCAACCCCCAATCCAAAACTTCCTCTTTTTTTTTTCTCAGCCTCATCCATCCTCCCCTCACCAGTCCCTCTGGTTGACAGTTCACAGTTGCAGTTTCCTCCCTCTGGTTTTCGCGGCTAGTTGTTGTATTGGATGGTGGGCAGAAAATGGAAGAAAAAGATAGTGATGAGGCCCAACCATTAAATTTAGATGGATCCCTACATCCCTGGGTTTTCAGGTTTCCCAACTTTGCCATCACCTCACCTTCTCCCTCCCTGTAAATATCAGTGCGCCTGAAAGTGCCGGCTCACATCCAATGGGCCAAACCAGTCGGATGGAGGTGGAATAGTCCCCTCCCAATTGTAGCCCCTTCCCTATAAAATCCTTCCCCAATCAAAGCCCCAGCCCGATCATAGCCCTCTGCCTTATATCTCCAACCAGACCACAGCCCGCTCCATGATCATAGGCTCTGCCAATCAGGAGACCACAGCTCCAGCCACCACATCAGGTTGGCATCGAGCAGGGTTCCCGTTCTCAGTGTGAGTACAGTGGAGGCCCCTGCCATTGTGGAGGTTAAGTATATAAGTAAGGATAATCACCTATCCGCTTAAAATGAATCTCCATTAGAGAAATGGTGTCAACATTTTAAAGCCTGCAGTTTAGCCTATTTCCTTCAATCAGTGGGGGTCAGGATTCCGAAACTCCCTCCATCACAGCACTGCGGGTGTACCGATACTTCGGGGACTGCAGCAGTTCAAGAAGGCAGCTCACCACCATCTTCTGAAGGGCAAGTAGGGACGGGCAATAAATCCTGGTCCAGGCAGCGATGTCCACATCCTGCAAAAGTGAATTAAAGAAATAAATTCCTTGAGCTAATCCAGTGGAACTGAGTGATCTGTTTAATTATCCATCATGGAACTGATAGATGAAATTGGTTCTCTGTAGTTGATTAATCAATTATTTATAGCCTTGATTCATGGTTGATGAACTTAAATTGCCCGATAATTCAATTTTCATCATTAAATTCACATGGTGCTACGTTATTCACATTGCTTACTTCAAATTTTTTAGATAATTCAATTTTCTCTGGTGCGTTCTTGTGAAATGTCAAGCAACGACAGTAGCCACCATTATAAAGTAAGACAGCTTGACCATCTTTCACAGGATTATGATAGAATATACAGCACAAATACAGTCCCTTCAGTCCATCCAGTCTATGCCAGTTTGTGTGCTCCACTAGAGCCTCCATCTATATAGTTTCTCACCTAAATCTACCATTTGTTCTCTTTTCCCTCACATGTTTCAGAGAATCATAGAATTTACAGTGCAGAAGGGGGCCATTCAGCCCATTGAGTCTGCACCGGCCCTCACAAAGAGCATCCTACTGAAACCCACGTATCTACCCAATCCCCGTAACCCAGTAACCCCCACTTAACATTTTGTTTTGGTCACTAAGGGCAATTTAGCATGGCCAATCCATCTAACCCGCACATCTTTGGACTGTGGGAGGAAACCGGAGCACCCAGAGGAAACCCACACAGACACGGGGAGAACGTGCAGACTCCGCACAGACAGTGACCCAAGCCGGGAATTGAACCTGGGACCCTGGAGCTGTGAAGCAACTGTGCTAACCATTCTTCTACCATGCTGCCGACGGTAACAGAGTGGTTAGCACGGTTAGATTCCCCTTAAATCCATCCATTTTATTTGCTTCAACTATTCCTTGTGGTAGTGGGTTCCACATTCTCAACACTCTTTGGTAAAGATTTGATAGGGACATACAAGTTAGGAGCAGGACTGGCCCCCCTTGCACCTCTCCACACACCCCCACAAACCCATTCCACTATTCAATAAGATATTGGCTGTTCTGATTGTAACCTCAAGCTTTCACACCCTGGCTTATCAAGAATCTATCTGGCTCTTCCTTAAAAATATTCAAAGACTCCAATGCCTTATGGGGAAGAGGGTTCCAAAGGCTCAGAAAAAAAAATTCTCCTCACCTCTACCTTAAATGGCCAAATTTCTTCTGTATCCCCATTGGATTTCTTGGCGATTATCTTACATTGACCACGTCTAGTTCTGCTCTTCCCCACAAGAGGAAACTGTATCCACTCTATCAAAACCATTCATCGTTTTAAAAACCTCAGTTGGATCACCCCTCAGACTTCATTTTTCAAGAGAGAAGAGCCCCTGACTGCTTATCCTTTCCTGATACGTGCATCCATGATTCAATTCAGAGGATCCCAGTCAAGGGCAGGAGCTTCCGACCCCGGACAGGCATCGACACAGGCAAGTGCGAAAAACCGCGTGCTGCCCGAGGCGATGCCCGTCGGTGCGAAGCTGGGAAATCGCGCCCCCAAATTGTCGATCATGTGGCAACGCCACGGTTCGAACACCAGCAATGAACCTGAATGACTTTGCTGTAGCCTGAGATGTATGTGTGAATCTACGATCATTTAAACACGTTTCACAACAGAAATTAGAAGAAAGAAAAATACCTGGTTGGAGTAAGAATTTGTTAGTGTTGAGCAGGAGCGATGGTGGAGCTAAACTATTGAGCTCCACCTTGCTGGGCAATAGTACTGGAGGTCTGGTCTCAGTTAACAGGACTGATCTGAGAACTTTACTGAGAACGGACTAGGATCTCAATCAGAAGGTAAACCATATGATTGCAAGGAAATTGAAATAAAGAACAGAAAATGTAAGCAATAATCAACAAGCTAGACAGCACCTGAAAGAGAAAATAAAGTTAACATTTAGATTTGGAACCTTCATCAGAACCAGTTTTTAAAAAAAATATTTTTATTGAAAACTTTTTCATTTTGACAAAATAGTATAACAATATAAGGTAAAACGGATGCTTCCTCAACGAAGACTGTCTGGTGTTCCGTGATGATGCCTGGGAGGCAGGCCTCCAATCATAGCACTATCACCTTTGCAAATAATTTGACATCCGTGTTCAAAAACAATATGGGCAGCACGTTGGAATTGTGGATAGCACAATTGCTTCACAGCTCCAGGGTCCCAGGTTCGATTCCGGCTTGGGTTACTGTCTGTGCGGAGTAAGCACATCCTCCCCGTGTGTGCGTGGGTTTCCTCCGGGCGCTCCGGTTTCCTCCCACAGTCCAAAGATGTGCAGGTTAGGTGGATTGGCCATGATAAATTGCCCTTAGTGTCCAAAATTGCCCTTAGTGTTGGGTGGGGTTACTGGGTTATGGGGATAGGGTGGAAGTGTTGACCTTGGGTAGGGTGCTCTTTCCAGGAGCCGGTGCAGACTCGAAAGGCCTCCTTCTGCACTGTAAATTCCATGATTCTATGATAATTCTATGAAACGACCCACATCCCACAGGGTCCTTGTCTTTCTTCAAGATCAGGAAATTAGAAGCCTGTGTAAGTGTAAAGGGCAATGAACGCTGGGACAAGGAATCATTGAACATGTCCAATATTAACAGGATCAGCTGACCCACAAGCGTCTTGTAGAACTCAATGGGGAATCCATCGGGGCTGAGATTTATACCCGACAGCATTAACCCAATACCTTTTGAAAATCTCCTCAGGACTCAACAGAGATTCCAACTCCTCCCACCTTTCTCTCTCCACCAATGGGAATGACAGTCCATCTAAAAGCTCTGCCATGATCGAAATCTCCTCCGATCTATAAAGGTCCTGTTGGAATGTTTCGAAAGCCGAATTGACTTTAGACGAGGTGGAAACCAAACAGCCACTCGAGCACCGAGTCGGCATAATCTCCCAGGAAGCCTCCTGCTGTCTCAGCTGATGAACTAAAAGATGATCGGCCTTCTCCCCGTATTCCGAGAATACCCCCTTCGAGCGCTGCAACTGATTCACCGCCTTAGCTGTTGATAATTCAAATTACATCAGCAGCTTTTTCCTATTCGCAAAAAAGTCTGAGGTAGGATCAAGCTAATACTGATGGTCCAGCTCAAGAATGGAGTCCACCAGTCTCTACCACTCTATCCTGGCAGTACTTTCATCTCCATTCCCTTCATCAAGCTCCATGCCCCTTTACCATTTCGGAGGTCTTTCCTAACTTCGACCCAATTGGAGCCAGGGCATCCTCTATCGACTTCCGAAGGTCCACGGACATGAGCCTCCATTGCTTCTCAAATTCACCACCAGAACGCCGGCAGGCATGTCGGTCGTTATTGGAGTGGCCGGAGTCGCAGGAGCAGCCTCCGCCATTTTCTCCATCGAGGAGCCTCGCGAAGCCTCTGAATCTGTCAACCAGTTTCCATCTGCAAAATTCTTTGCCCTGGTCCTTCTTGGCATTTCCCTTATACCATCGATCAGGTAGGACTTTATACAAAACACCCCCAAAAACTGGGCAGTAGGGGTCAACCATTTTAGCAACTTGAGGAAGCAGGCGCAAATTGAACATTAATTTATTTTAAAAGTTCTGCGTAAAGCAGCATCTGGCTCCCAGTAAAATCCTTGCTGGGAGGACTGGTCTGTCTCGGCCCTGCTTTAGACAACTTTTATATCAGTAAATAATGAGCCCCAGGCGGGTGGCCTCCGCCCCTTTCTGGGAAGCTCGATGATGGCTTACCCATGGTCCTCATGGGGGTTATGACAAAAATAAAGTACCTCATCTGCGAATTCTCTCTACATGCTACCACCGGATTTCCTCAGAACCAGGCTTTTTAAATTATTGCTGAGATTGTCCGGTATTTTCTGTTTTTGGTTAAGATTCCAGCATCCGCAGAAATTTGCTTTTATCTTTTCAAATTATTTCGTGGGTTGTGGGTGTCACTGGCAGAGCCAACATACATGGCCCATCCCTTGAGACGGCCTTTGTGAATTTCTGTTAGGAAGAGATTTTGAGGGTTTTGAAAATGAAGGGACAACAATATAGTTCCAAGTTAGGATGGGTGTGTGGCTTTGAGGGGAACTCACAGTTGGTGGTGTTCCCCCCTTCTAGGTGGCAGAGGTCGCAGGTTTAGGCGGTGCTGGCGAAGGAAGCTTGGTGCGCTGTTGCAGTGCAACTTGCAGATGGTACGCACAGCTGTCACTTTGTGCAATGGCGGAGGGAATAAATGTTTCAGGTGATGGATGAGGGGCCAATACAGCAGGCTGCCTTTTCCCAGATGGCGTCAAGTTTCTAGAGTCTTGTTGGAGCTGCACTCATCCAGGCAATTGAGGAGTTTTCCATCACACTTCTGATTTGTGGCTTGTAGATCATGGGCAAGTTTTAAAAGTAATAAGGAGCTTACATTTCTATAACACCTTTCACAACATCAGGACATCCAGAGCACCTCACAGCCACTTTATTGGTTTTGAATTATCGGCACTGCTGTAATGTCGGCTGGCATTTTCTACACAGCAATGTTCCATAGGAACAGGAGGAGGCCATTCAGCCCCTCAAGCCTGTCCCGCTATTTAATGAGATCATGGTCGATCTGTGGCCTACCTTCGCACACCTGCCTTTGGCCCATATCCCTTAATATCTTTGCTCAACAAAAATCTATCTCAGATTTAAAATTCACAACTGTTTCAGCTTGAACAGCTGTATGTGCGAGAGAGTTCCAAACTTCTACCACCCTTTGAATGAAGACATCCTTCCTAACGTCTCGCCTGAATGTCTTGCTCTAATTTTTAGACTATGCCGCCTAGTTTTAGAGTCTCCAACCTGTGGAAATAGTTTATCTTTATCCACCCTGTCTTTCCCCGTTAATATCTTAAATGCTACAATCACCCCTTAACCTTCTAAATTCTAGTGAAAACAGGTCTAATTTGTGTAATCTCTTCTCGTAACGTCACCCCTGTAGTCCAGGTATTATTTTAGTTAACCAACGTTGCACTCCTTCCAAGGCTAAAATATCCTTTCTAAGGTGTCGTACCCAGAGCTGCTCACAGTGACTCCAAGTGGGGTCTAACCAGGGTTTTGTAAAGCTGCAGCATAACCCCTATGTCTTTATATAAAAGCTCACATTCCATTGGCCTTCTTGATTATTTTCTGCACTTGTTCCTGGCATTTTAAGGGCTTATGTACCAGAACCCCATGTCTTTTTGGACATTCACTGTATCTAATCTCTTTCCATTTAGAAAAAAGTACTCTGCTCTGTCCATTTTCTGTCCAAAATGGATAACCTCACACTTACTCTCATTGAATTCCATCTGCCACAAATTTGTCCACTCACCAATCCTATCTCCTTGTAATTTTATGCTATCATCTAGGCTGTCTACAATGCCACCTCACTTTGTAAAATCCGTAAACGTGACTTTCTATGCCATCGAGTCATTGATGAAAAATGTGAATAATTGAGGCCCCAACACAGATCATAGAACCCCTACAGTGCGGAAGAAGGCTAAACGGCCCATCGAGTCCACACTATCTCTCTGAAAGAGAACCCCATCCAGTCTGACACCCGATCCCCACAACCCCACTCAACCTTTTGGACACTAAGGGCAACTGAGCATGGCCAATCCACCTAGTCTGCACATCTTTGGACTGTGGGAGGAAACCGGCGCAGACACGGGGAGAACGTGCAAACTCCACCCAGTCACCCAAGGCTGGAATTGAACCCTTGTTCCTGGCGCTGTGAGACAGCTGTGCTAACCACTGCTACACCACTCGTATACTACCAGTCACCTCCTACCAATTAGAATATTTATCCATCATCACCACTCTCTGTCACCTGCCACTCAACCAATTTCCTAACCGTGTCAATAATTTGCCCTCAACTCCGTGGACTTCCACCTTATTTAACAGTCTGTTACATGGAATTTTATAAAATGCCTTCTGGAAGTCCATATAAATGACATCCATAGACATTCCCCTGTCCACTACCTTCGTCACCTATTCATAAAAAAAATCAATAAGATTAGCCAGGCATGACCTTTCTTCACAAATCCATACTGGCTCTCCCTGATAGGTTAAACTATTTCGAGGTGTTCAGTTACCCCCATCCCTGATTACAGACTTCAGCAATTTCCCACCACAAGTGTTAGGCTAACGGGTCTGTCATTCCTAAGAGGACAGGCGGGACCTCAGTTTAACATTTCTTCCAAAAGATAGCACTTCCTCATCACTACACTGTGTATGAAAATAATCACATTGAAGGGCCGAGATTCTCCGAAATCCCCACCAAGTGTTGCGCCGGTGTCAAAAACCGGTGCGAGCAAAGCCGGCGTTAATGGGCCTCCAGGCCCAGTCATTCTCCCCTTCCTCGGGGGTTAGAACGGCACTGGAGTGCTGTGCGCTGCTCCTGCACCGAAAGCTGGACCGACACGGCCACGCAGGTCCTCGCATGCGCGCCATGGCCGTCTCTGCGCCGGTCCCCGAGCAACATGGCGGAGCCCTACAGCGGCCCAGCGCAGAGGAAGATAGTCCCCCCCCCCCCTCCCCCGAGTGAGCGCGCCTGCCGATCAGTAGCTCCCGATCGCGGGCCTGGCCACCATGGAGGACCCCCCCCGGAGTCGGATCTCCATACCCCCCACCAGGACGGTCCCCTGCAGCCAGAACGGTGAGGTCCCGCCAGGTCGGACCATACACGAACGACGCCGGCGGAACTTGGCGCGCTTAGACAAGCCCGCCACATGGTTCTACTTAAACACCTGAAACCGTCCTTGATGTTTTGATTCCATTTCAACTGGTACAATAAACATTAAACATTATGGCCAGAATTTTCCGGCTTTGGGATTCTCTTTTACCACTGGCAGAACACTACCACCCCCCCCACCCCCCACGAAAGTTCTATGGCTTATGGCATTCTCTTTTATTGCTGGCAGAACACTCCCCCCCCCCCCCCCCCCCCCCCCCCCACCCCCACTCACGGTGGCGTGAGGCGGCTTCAATGGAAAATCCCATTGTCAAGCAGCGGGAAGAGAAAATCCCAGTGCCTGTGAACGGCGCGCCGGCAAGAAACACGCGGTTCGGAGGGGGAGGGGGGAATCCCGTCCCGTTCCGTGTCATCAACAATTCCAAAATATTCCATTTGAGCCAGGAACCCACTTGTGATCAGATCAAAAAAATGTTCATCTGTCACCTCTCTGGTCGCTGACTCCTGGTCAAGCAACAAATTTGATTTTAAAATGTTCAGCTTTGATTTAAAATCCTCCAATGCCTTTTCCCCTCTCTACCTCTATAATGCCCTCCAAACCTACAACCTTTCAGGGTACCTGAGCTCATCGAATACTTTTGAGCGTCCCCAGATTTAATCAGTCCACAATTAGTAGCCAGGCCTTCAGACACAAAGCGCCTGAATTCTCTCCCTAAACCTCTCAAGTTTTATTTTCTCCTGTAAACCGATCATTGACGAAGTATTTGGCCATCTTGCCCCCCCCCCTACCATCTTCTGTGGTTCACTGTCAATGTTTTCTTTCTGTCGCTCTGGTGAAGCGCTTTGCGACGCTTTGTTCAAAGTGCTTTATACACATTGTTCACATTGTTATTGATTCCCGATACAGGTGCTCCCTTTACTTTCATCTTTAAGGTAATCCCATTGTTAATAACCGGCATCATCTGCTGCTAGCTGATGGTTGGCAGGACCTGGAAGAAAAGTTATCCAACTTAATGCAATTTGGGGATTTGAACTTTGCTTGTGTGAAAGTTGGAATTGTCGTGACCTTTGCCTGCAGTTAGGAACACCAGGGATCTGAACAAAATATTAAAGTGAATACTGTCAGGATGCTTCAGCTGACTGCTGCATGTTTCTCTGAATCTTTTCATCCTATCGCTGGACATGCTTTATTAACCCTTGGACTCTGAGCAGGTTCACATTTCCTGAAATTAAGTCTGTTTTTCTTTCTGTTTTACAACTGACTGACACTAATGCTGGGGAAAAAACGCACTTGACACTGTATTTTAATTTTACCCTTTTTCTATTTAACATCGTCCGCTCCACCCATTTTAACCGCACTCCTACATCTTCCAACTGAAAATCCCGCCTTGAATCTTTTTCTTGATTTGCATCGTTCATTTTGCAGGTCAGAGCCCCTGAACAAAGATTGCCGTTTAAGTGGAGACAGTTGTTAGTCAAACGATTGTCTACACGTCCAGCTCGTCAGAATAGCTTGTCTAATTTTATTTTGTTTCCATACACGCGGTCTGCCCCCCACCAGAGCTTGTAGATTTATAATGCACAATTAGTCATAAGTGCTTTGTTGAAACTGCAACACAGACTTAGGTTTTCAGTGTTAAATGACTGTCACGAGAGCACTGGGGGACGGGGAGGGGGCAGGGAAGGAAAGTAAATCACTTAATACACGGACAACTGTATAACCAAGGTACAGCATTCAAAGTCATTCACTGCCAAATGTGCAGATTTTTAGATTTTAAGAGAACTTTCTTTCAAGAAGCGAGAAGAAAAAAAAATAGAGCAATACCACAAGAGCAAAATATGCAGCTGCTGAAAATTAGCAATAAAGGTCTCCGGTTTCCCCAGCCGTGTGTTCCTCAGTTGTGCGCCGTTCGATAGAATCGCGGGATTCGACCTTCCCGGCGCTTGCCAATCGGATTTCCCATTGTAACCAGCCCACGCTGCCGGGAAATCCATGGGCATTGGTGCACTGCCAGCGGAAAAAGCGAATCGCAAGACCCGGAGAATTCCGGCCAAATTGTCCCTCAGTTTGAAGAAAAGAAGAGTGGATCCAGGGCTGTTACTTTAAATTTAAATAAACGAAAGCAGGGCTGGCTAAGGTGAACCGGCAAATTTGATTAAGGGATAGGACAAGAGGGATGCAGCGGCAGACATGTGAGGTTATTTTTCAGAACGCGCAGAATAGGTATACTCCCAACGAGAAAGAAAAATTCCAAAGGAAGGACCCACCACCCGTATTTCACTAAAATTAATTACAGACAGTATCAAACTTCAAGAAAAACATATAATTGTGCTAAATTGGCACCAGGTCAGATGTTCGGTCCAAAGATGTGCGGGTTAGGTGGATTGGCCATGCTAAATTGCCCCTTAGTGTCGAAAGGTTAGATGGAGTTAGGGGGATAGGGCAGGGGAGTGGGCCTGGGTAGGGGTGCTCTTTCGGAGGGCCGGTGTAGACTCAATGGGCCAAATGGCCTCTTTCTGCACTCTCGGGATTCTGTGACTCTATGAATGTAAAAAACAGCTGAGAAAGATTGATAAGGGGGGAAAAATTAGAGTACGAGAGAAAGCTGGCTAGAAGATAGATAAAGTGAGAGTTTCTTTACACATTTAAAAAAGAAAAGTGTTAACAAAGTAAGCATTGACTCTATAGAAATTGAGTCTACGGAGTTAATAGTGGAGAATAAGGAGATGAATTGAACAGGTATTTTGCATTAGTCTTCACTATATAGGATAGAAGTTACATTCCAGAAGTAGCTGTGAATCAGGAAACGGAAGGGAGGGAGGAATTCAGGAAAATCACCGTCACCAAGGAAATGGTAGTGAGCAAATTGTTGCATCTGGCAAGTCCCCAGGTCCTCCTGGACTCAGGGTGTTCAATGAAGTAGCTCCTTAGGTAATCAATGTGTTTGTTGAGATTTTCAAAATTTCCTGCATTCTGGGAAGATCTCATTACTTTTGGAAAATAGTGAATGTAACTCCTTACTCTAAAAGGAAGGCGGCAGATAGTAGGAAACTACAGGCCAGTTACCTTATTACCTATCACAGGGAAAATGTGAGAAGCCATTATTAAAGATATTATAGCAGGGGAATTAGAAAAGTTCAAGGCAATCAAGCAAAGGTTTTGTGAAAGGGAAATCGTGTTTAATAAACTTATTGGTTCGTTGGAGAAGTAATATGTATTGTGGATAAAAAGGAACCAGTGTACAGTATTCAGATTTTCAGAAGGCATTTCATAAAATGCCACATCAAAGGTTATTGCGAAAAATAAAAGCTCATGGTGTAGGGGGGGTAACATATTAACATGGTTAGAATATTGGCTCGCTAACAGGAAGCAGAGAATAGGCATAGATACTTTTCTGGTTGGCAAAATGTAACAAGTGATGTGCCACAGGGATCAGTGCTGGGGCCTCAACTTTTTACAATTTAAATAAATGACTTGTATGAAGGGACCGGATATATGCTTGCTAAATTTGTACGTGGAACAAAGGTAGTTAAGAAGGTTAGTTCTGGACAGGACATAAGGAGGCTACAAAGGGATATAGATCGGCTGACGTGAGTGATCAAAGGTCAGGTAAATGGAATATAACGTGGAAGAACTCGATATTGTCCATCAGGAAGAAGCCTATAGGTTAATTAGTGAGAGATTGCAGAGGTCTGAGATACATAGAGATCTGGGGCGGGATTCTCCGACCCCCCCGGCAGGGTCGAAGAATCGCCGGGGGGGGGGGGGGGGGGGGCAGTGTGAATCCTGCCCGGCCGCTCCGACACCAGTGGCCAAATTCTCCGGTGCCGGTTTTTGGGCGGGGGCTGGGATCGTGCCGCGCCTGTCTGGGGCTGTTGGCAGTGCCCCCCCCCCCGGCAATTCTCTGGACCCCGATGGCCCAAGCGGCCACCCATTTTCGGCCAGTCCCACCGGCGTGAAATAGACATGGTCCATCCTGGCGGGACCTGGCTTAGAGGGTGGCATGCGGAGGCCTCAGGGGGCGCGGGGGGATACCGCTCCGGGGGGGGCCCCCACGGTGGCCTGGCCCGCAATCGGGGCCCACCGATCTGCGGGTGGGCCTTTGCCGTGGAGGCACTCTTTCCCTCCGCGCTGGCCTCTGTAAGGCTCTGCCATGGCCGGCGCGAAGAAGAAACCCCCTGTGCATGCGCAGGAAACACACCGGCGGTTCTGCGCATGCGCCAAAGCCCGCCGGCAGTCCTGTGGCCCATGGCGGCCCTTCGGCGCTGGTTGGCACGGCGCCAACCCCTCCAGCGCTGGCCTAACCCCTGGAAGTGCGGGGGATTCCTCAACTTCCGGGCGGCCCAACGCCGGAGTGCTTCGCGCTGCTCTTGGCCGCCCCGCCAATTGCGGGAGAATCCCACCCCTGGGAGGTATCCCAGTGCGTGAATGGCAAGAGGTCAGATACAACAAGTAATTAGGAAAGCTGATAGTGGATAGAGTCCAGTAGTGGATTCGCCAACATTAAGGGCATTTAAATGGTCATTGGATAAACATATGGATGTTAAGGGAATAGCTTGGATGGGCTTTAGTGGGCTTTCACAGGTCGGCGCAACATCGAGGGCCGAAGGGTCTGTACTGCGCTGAAATATTCTATATTCTATGATAGAGTGTTGTAATTTATTGCAAGTGGGATTTAGTACAAAAGTAAGGAGATAATGTTTCAGGCTTAAGGGGCATTTACCTCACCGAGTGTGCTGTGTCCAGAATTGGCCTCCTTATTTAAGGAAGGACGTAAATGAGTTGGAAGCAATTCAGAGAAGGTTTACTGGAATGGGCGGGTTATCTTATGAGGGAAGGTTGGACAGGCTAAGCTTGTATCCACTGATGTTTAGAAGATTAAGAGGCAACTTGATTGAAACATAGAAATCCTGAGGGGTCTTGAAAGAACAGATGCAGAAAGGGGCCGGGATTCTCCGAAATTCAGGCCAAGTGTTGACACCGGCGTAAATACTGGAATGGTTTACCGGCGTTAACGGGCCTCCTAGCCCAGCAATTCACTGCTGTTCAGGGGGCTAGCACAGCGCCAGAGAGCTGCGCGCTGCTCCGGCGTCAAAAGGCAGACCCGCGCCGGCCCCCGCGCAACATGGCGGAGCCCTACAGGGGCCCGGCGCGGAGGAACATAGGCCCCCCCCCCCGCCAGAATGAGCGCACCCGCCAATCAGTAGCCCGCAATCGCGGGCCTGGCCATCGTGGAGGCCCCCCAGTGTCGGATCCCCCCCCCGCCCCCCCACCAGGATGGTCCCCGCAGCCAGAACGCCGAGGTCCAACCGGGTGGGACCACATGTGAACCACGCCAGTGGGACTCGGCCCGTTGAGTGCAGAGAATCGTCGCAGGGGGAGCGCTTTCAACGGCCCTCGACTGGCGGCGCGTCGACCGCGTACGCGCGACTGGCGGGTCCGCAGAGAATCGCGGAGACGCCGTCTCACCATATTTCCGGCGTGAACGGCTATTCTCTGCCCACGCGCTGGGCGCGATTCCGGAGCGGAGGGTTGGAGAATCCCGGCAACGATGTCTCCTCTTGTGGGAGAATCTAGAATTAGGGGTTACTGTTGAAATAAGCGGCTACCCATCTAAGACGGAAATGAGGAGACGTTTTTCTCCCAGAGAGTCATAAGGCTTTGGAATTCTCTTCCTCAAAAAGCGATGTACTGCCTCCCGAAAATACACAAGGCCAACACACCAGGCCGTCCTATCGTTTCAGGCAATGGGACCCTGTGTGAGAACCTCTCTGGCCACATCGAGGGCATCTTGAAACCCATCGTACAAGGTACACCCAGCTTCTGTCGCGACACGACGGACTTCCTACAGAAACTCAGCACCCATGGACCAGTTGAACCAGGAACATTCCTCGTCACAATGGATGTCTCGGCACTCTACACCAGCATCCCCCATGACGACGGCATTGCTGCAACAGCCTCAGTCCTCAACACCGACAACTGCCAATCTCCAGACGCAATTCTGCAACTCATCCGCTTCATTCTAGATCACAACGTCTTCACCTTTGACAACAAATTCTTCACCCAGATGCATGGAACAGCCATGGGGACCAAATTTGCACCTCATATGCCAACATCTTCATGCACAAGTTTGAACAAGACTTCCTCACCACACAGGACCTGCAACCGATGTTAAACACCAGATACATCGATGACATTTTTTTCCTTTGGACCCACAGCGAAGAATCACTGAAACGACTACACGATGAACATAGAACATAGAACAGTACAGCACAGAACAGGCCCTTCGGCCCTCAATGTTGTGCCGAGCAATGATCACCCTACTTAAACCCACGTAACCCGTATACCCGTAACCCAACAATCCCCCCATTAACCTTACACTACGGGCAATTTAGCCTGGCCAATCCACCTAACCCACACATCTTTGGACTGTGGGAGGAAACCGGAGCACCCGGAGGAAACCCACGCACACACGGGGAGGACGTGCAGACTCCTCCCATCCCACCATCAGACTCACCATGGACTATTCTCCAAATTCAGTTGCATTCTTGGACACACTCGTCTCCATCAAGGACGGTCACCTCAGCACTTTGCTTTACCGCAAGCCCACAGACAACCTCACGATGCTCCACTTCTCCAGCTTTCACCCGAAACACATTAAAGAAGCCATCACCTGTGGACAAGCCCTCCATATACACAGGATCTGCTCAGACGAGGAGGAGCGTAACAGACACCTACAGATGCTGAAAGATGCTCTCGTACGAACGGGATATGGCGCTCGACTCATCGATCGACAGTTCCAACGCGCCACAGCAAAAAACCGCACCGACCTCCTCAGAAGACACACACGGGACACCACTGACAGAGAAACCCTTCGTCGTCCAGTACTTTCCTGGGGCGGAGAAACTACGACATCTTCTTTGCAGCCTTCAACACATCATCAATGAAGATGAACATCTTGCCAAGGTCATCCCCACACCCCCACTACTGGCCTTCAAACAACCGCGCAACCTCAAACAAACCATTGTTTGCAGCAAATTACCCAGCCTTCAGAACAGCGACCACGACACCACACAACCCTGCCAGGGCAATCTCTGCAAGACATGCCAGATCATCGACTCGGATACCACCATTACACGTGGTAACACCACCCACCAGGTACGCGGCACATACTCGTGCGACTCAACCAATGTAGTCTACCTCATACGCTGCAGGAAAGGATGTCCTGAAGCGTGGTACATTGGCGAGACCATGCAGACACTAAGACAACGAATGAACGGGCATCGTGCGACAATCACCAGGCAGGAATGTTCCCTTCCAGTCGGGGAACACTTCAGCAGTCAAGGGCATTCAGCCTCTGATCTCCGGGTAAGCGTTCTCCAAGGCGGCCTTCAGGACACGCGACAACGCAGAATTGCCGAGCAAAAACTTATAGCTAAGTTCCGCACGCATGAGTGCAGCCTCAACCGGGATCTTGGATTCATGTCGCATTACATCCACCCCCCACCATCTGGCCTGGACTTGCAAAATCCCACCAACTGTTCGGGGTTGAGACAATTTACACCTCTTTAACCTGTGATTATCCCTCTCCCTGGATCTGTAATGATTTGATTACCTGCAAATGCCTGCATTCCAAGCATTGTCCAGCATCTCTGACTTTGTCTATATAAATGTTTCTGGAACATACCTCTTCATTCACCTGAGGAAGGAGCAGTGCTCCGAAAGCTAGTGTTTGAATCAAACCTGTTGGACTTTAACCTGGTGTTGTAAGACTTCTTACTGTGCTCACCCCAGTCCAACGCCGGCATCTCCACATCAAAAAGCGATGGAAGCAGTCATTGGATTTAAAAAAAAAAAATTTCTAATTAAGGGTCAATTTAGCGTGGTCAATCCACCGACCCTGCACATCTTTGGGTTGTGGGGGCGAAACCCACGCAAACACGGGGAAAATGTGCAAACTCCACACGGACAGTGACCCAGAGCCGGGATCGAACCTGGGAATTCAGTGCCGTGAGGCGCCGCCGTGCTGCCCTGTCATTGGTTATTATAAAGGCTGAGCTCGATAAATTCTTGATGAGCAAAGAGGGGAAAGGTTACCGGGGAAGGCGGGAATGCGGGAATGAGATTACATAGCATCAGCCGTGATATTGAATGGTGGAGTAGGCTCGAGGGGCCGAGTGGCCTATTCCTGCTTCTAATTCATATGTTTGTATTTTCACAATGCTAGAAATACTCAACATGTCAGGCGGCATCTATGACGAGAGAAATAGACATCCGCGTTTCAGTTCAATGACCTTTTAGACAAAAAGAAATGAAATGCTTTATTAAGCCGACAACAGCATATGGACGCTCAAACTGAATTTACAATTTTGCATTGTAGGGCCATGTTCTGCACATGCTCCCCTCTGCAAATGTGTTTTGGCCACAGATTAAGTTACTATTCATACTACCATCGTTTCACAGGGTTGTCAACTGTGATTAAACCCCTGGAGATTTTATCACATGACTTCACCCACACTCCAGCCATTAGCCGACCAACACATCCATCCCAGTGACACACGGCCTTCCTCCAGCATCTGGAATGCAAAGTGACCCATAAGATAAAGTCGCCATTATCCCAGATGACCATTGGCTTTCCCCTTTGGGGGGGAGAGCTGACTGGTGGCGATTTAACCTGAGTGTCACCACACCTCAGGCAAGGGGCAAGGTTCATGAATAACCTCAGCCGGTACGGGAATTGAACCCACGCTGCTGGCCTTGCTCTGCGTCATGAATCAGCA
Source organism: Scyliorhinus canicula (assembly GCF_902713615.1). NCBI lineage: Eukaryota > Metazoa > Chordata > Chondrichthyes > Carcharhiniformes > Scyliorhinidae > Scyliorhinus > Scyliorhinus canicula. Next base: position 162,067,545 of record NC_052156.1, on the reverse strand, counting down.
GTCCAACCAAGTGAGCTAAACTGGGCTTTTAACTAAGCCTCATTACCCATTAGATGATGTTTGACTGTCAGCCAAACAGCCTTCTCCCCCCCCAATTTCAATATTTTTATATATGGCAAAGGGAATTGTTGAAAGAATAATACAAAAATACAATGCGCAGGATTCTCAAGTCGGCGACTCCGAAATCGCCGAATCAACGTTCGCGGTGAAATCGAGGGCGCCAACGCCTTTGCGATGCTCCATCTCCTCCAGAGCAGCGTACTCTAGGAGTATGCTGCACGCCGTATCCCCAGGACGTTGCCTGAGGCCCTCCACCACCCCCCCCCCCTCCCCGCCCCCACCCCTCGATGCTCCGCCCCCGACTGACCGAATTCCCAACGGCGGGGGTCTTTCATGCTGATATTTGTCGGGGACTCAGTCCACAGTCGGGGGGGGGGGGGGGGGGGGGGGGGGGCAGCCAATCCACGGGCAGGGGGGACTTCGCTGGGGCTGGGGTACTGTTGGGGGGTGGTCCAGGGCGCCTGAGCCGGCCAAAGGGAAGGCACTATTTGGCAGGCCGGGTCCACTTGCGGCCGGTGCCATGTTGCACGGCTGCTATACACTAGGTGCTCTACGCTGCCTTCCTGCTAGCCCCCCCCCCCCCCCAACCAAACGGAGGATTAGTGGCCGTTTTGCGCCAATTTTTCAGTCGTAAAACGCCACCGTTCCCATGCCGGCGTCAGGAGATAACCTGAAAATCGGAGAATCCAGCCCAATATTTTTTAATGTCCCACAGTGTCCTGGAGATTGATCTTCAATTCCTCGAGACTCTAGACCAGTCCTGGAGGATTGGCAATCCTACCACTCGACCACTGTGTTGTTTTAATTCTTCTTAAAATCGCCCTGATGATTAAAACAATATTTTCCTTTTTCAGTGATAGCTCCTTCTTTCCTGTCTCTCTCGCCTGGCCTCGCCTGTTAACTCTTGGTCCCTGATGCTTGTGCTTTCATTTCCTCTTCCATCCTCTGCCCAATGGGATCGCATTCTCCATGTTTATTGCTGTTTTGCAATAAAAATGCTGGAAGCAACAGGGTCAAGCAACATCTGCAGTGAGAGAGTTAGTGTTCCAGGTCAGCAATCTTTCATCAGAACCGGCAAATGATCGAAATTCTTTTTTTAAAAAAAGGATTTCTTTCAGCGACTGAAATGGGGGATTGCGGATAATGAACAGAAGAGGAGGTTTGTGATTGGGTGCAAGACAGGAGAGATTATAAATGGCAAAAGAGTGAGTGGGGCATAGTCAAAGAGAAAATAGGGAAAATAAAGATGCCACATCATTACAGCTGATTTGCTTTCCTTGACTGAGGATTTTGCATCCTTCCCCCTCCCCCCATTATAATAATCTTTTTTATTGTCACAAGTAGGCTTACATTAACATTGCAATGAAGTTACTGTGAAAACCCCCGAGTCGTCACATTCTGCCACCTGTTCGGGTACACAGAGGGAGAATTCAGAATGTCCAATTCACCAAACAGCACGTCTTTTAGGACTTGTGGGAGGAAACCGGAGCACCCGGAGGAAACCCACGCAGACACGGGGAGAATGCGCAGACTCCACACAGACAGTGTCCCAAGACGGGAATCGAACCTGGGACCCTGGAGCTGTGAAGCAACATTGCTACCCACTGTGCTACCGTGCCACCCACAATCACCGTGGTTGGCAAGCCTCTCAACGGTGTTGTGTTTGGATTTTGAAATGGAGCCAATCTGATTAACACCTCTGGCTTCCCATAGTCATGTGGCTAAGGCATGAGTTTGTTTCTGGAGGGCAGACATCTTCAGATCAGTGCTTGAGATTGAGGCCGAGGCCGATTCTTCAGTATACCTCCACAAAGATGTCAAGCATGGCTTGGAGATTCTCCTCTGAGAGAGTGGAGATGGCGTTGCCATCCACATACTGAAGATCCACGAGCGATGTCAGTGTGGTTTTCTTTGTGAATTTCATCCATCTGAGGTTGAACGGTTTTCCGTCCATCCTGTAGACCCCACTGAAAAACTTCTTCTTGACAAGGTGAAGAACGGTGGCGGTGAAGATGAAGAAAGGGTTGGGGTCTTGGCCTCAAAGGTTTTCATCTTATTTCCATCAGTGAGGACTATCGCTGACATCTTGTTTAGGAGGAGTCGGAGGAAGTTGATGAATTTCTCAGGACAGCCAGCCTTTGACATAGCACTTCCCGATTGACTGAGTCAAAGCCTTGGTCAGATCTGGAGTGGTTGATGTTGCTCCTGGCATTACTCTTGAAGTTGCTGAGCAGTGAAAATCATATCCACTATTCCACGGTTTGGTCGGAAGCCTGGCTTTCTGTAAGGATTTCTTCACGGACTGGGGGAAGGCGGCTAGCGAGGATTCGGGTGATGATCTTCCCGACAATGGAGAGTAGGGAGTTTCCTCAGTAGTTCCCACAGTCCGTTTTGTCTCCTTTCTTGAAGGTGATGGCTCCATTCCTGATGTTGACGGGAATTTCTTCGCTCTCCCAGATTTTCAGAAACTGATGATGGAGATGACAGGTGATCTCTTCTCCTCCAAGTTTGAAAATCTTCACTGGAATCCCGTCCAGTCCCGCAGCTTTTCTATTCTTCGCAAGAATGGCAGCTTTGACATCATCCACACTTGGTGGGAGTTGAAGATCATCTTTGACAGGGAGTTGGGGGATTTCCTCAAACATGTCCTCATCGGGCAGCACGGTGGCACAGTGGATTAGCCCTGCTGCCTCACGCGCCGAGGCCCCAGGTTCGATCCTGGCTCTGGGTCACTGTCCGTGTGGAGTTTGCACATTCTCCCATGTTTGTGTGGGTTTCGGCCCCACAACCCAAAGATGTGCAGGTTAGGTGGATTGGCCACGCTAAATTGCCCCTTACTGGAAAAAATGAATTGGGTACTCTAAATTTATTTTTAAAAAATACGTCCTCATCTATGGTTGTATCACGGTTTAGAAGTGTTCTCTCCATCAAAGGCTGATGTTTTCTTGTCGATGAGGTCTTGGATGGTGTGGCCATTCTTGAAGAAGCTGTCTTGGTGTTTCCTGGAGTTTGTAGCCAATGGTTTATTCACAGCTTGAGATGATGGCTGTCTTCAGCTCCTTCCAGTTTTCCTCCACTCCAATAGAACTGGGGCTGGTTTAGCTCACTAGGCTAAATCGCTGGCTTTTAAAGCAGACCAAGCAGGCCAGCAGCACGGTTCGATTCCCGTACCAGCCTCCCCGGACAGGCGCCGGAATGTGGCGACTAGGGGCTTTTCACAGTAACTTCATTGAAGCCTACTCGTGACAATAAGCAATTTTCATTTTTCATTTCAGAAGGGACACTTTGGAGATTTTGGAGAAGACATTATTGGAAGTTTGCCACATGCTTGGCTCTTGAAGCCGCTCAACGTTGATCTTTGTTCGAATCTGTTTCTTCATCTTCCACTGCATCTGGTGGAGTTTGATGGACATAGAGGAGTGGATGAGTGGTGATCTGCCCAGCGGTCATCTGCACTGGTCATCGCTTTGGTGGTGAGAACATCCTCTTGGTCTCTGGAACAGAGGATGTCAAAGTTGATCATGTGCCAGTGTTTTGATCGTAGGTGTCTCCAGGAAGTCTTGAACTTATTTTTGGTGGAACAGTGTGTTAGTGATGACAAGCTGATGTTCCGAGTATTTCGCGAACAGTAGAATTCTGTTGGAATTGCAATTCCCAACTCCTTCCTTTCTGTTGGTTCCTTTCCAGAGTTGGGGGTCTTTTCCCACCCTGGCGTTGAAGTCCCCAAGGAGGATGATTTTATCTTCATGAGGAGTGTTGCGGAGTATGGTGTCCATGATGGATTAGACGCCTCTTTTGGACTCATCATTGGCATCAAAGGGGGGGTTGAGGCACAGACACTCATGACCATGGCCTGCTGTTTCCTGACAAGTTGTAGACGAAGGATCATGAGGTGTTCATTTTTGCCGACAGGGAGTTCTGAGAGTCGATTGACAAGTTTGTTCTTGTTGGCAAATCCAATTCCATGCATCCTGGTTTTCTTCTCCAGAAGAAGGTGTAACCACCGCCATCTTCCCTCAGCTGCCCGTCGCCTACTCTTCGGGTCTCTGCAGAGCAGCGGCTTCACTTTGAAGTGCCTGAGATCATGGGCAACAATCCAGTCGATTGTTTTGCATATCATCCATGAGGGTTCGTACAATCCAGGTTCCAAAATTGAATTTAACCTTAATTTTCTGACTGCAGGTACGTGAGCCTGTTGAATGGAGCTTTCCAGCCAGATTAGGGATGGAACAGGCTATTTTTGGGGCACCGTTTCCGGCCCTTTCCCCATGCGGGGCGAGCAGAGCGGACCCTGATGAGGGCGGCTCAGTCACGAAGAAAACTGCCAAAACTCTCTCCTCTTTGTGAAGCAACACGACTGAATCAAACTCCACTGCCTCAGTGCCGGTCCAAAGCCAGGAAGGCTGGATTCTCCGCCGGCCGGATGCTCCATTTTGCCAGCAGCCCGGGGGTTTCCCGACGGCGTGGGGCTGCCCCACAATGGAAAACCCCATTGACCGGCCGGCGTAACAGAGCATCCCGCCGGCAGGGTGAAATAGAAATGCGGCACGGCGGGGCGGGGCGGGGCAATCCAGCCCATGGACTTCCAGATCTCATGGTCCTGTCCCTGTCGCGTTTCACCGATCGCTGCAAAGCTCGTCTGACTTGGGGAGTGGGTTGACATCCTCTCGGTAGATGCCGGGTGTGAGACATTCTTTAACGTGCGCATGACGTTGCACATCAGCAGAAACTGTCCTTGACAGCGGGTAGGCCCAGTTCTAGTGGCGAGGGAACCTTAACGACTGGGGATCATCCCACTGCTGCAGCCTTCATCCACCAACGCAGCCGCTGATACCAGCGAGTTTCTTCGCCTGTCGAGAACTTGTTTTGGATCGCATTTTGCCTGGTTCCTCCCCTCCGACCTTATCGTCATGGGTGACCCTGCCAGGAGCTGAAGACTCTCAACAGCATTGCTCTCGGGATGAACAGGACGTTCCCACCACGTCAAGGTGGAAGTCCACTTGAATGCACTTGAGTTTTCAAGAAAATGCAGCAGTGTTCATTCTGCCTGTGCACCGATCAATGACTGAGATGCAGTAATCAGTCGCTTGCCAGCCGTTCAGCTACTTTGAAGGGTTGGTCACGGCTTTGTGCTGCTCAATTCCAAGAGGAAGAGGTGACGGAAGTTCAGGCTGAGCACGCAGCACAGCAGCAGAAATGTTCTGACTAATGAAAAGAAGAAGAATTGTATTAGTGAAGGGATAGCCTGCAGAAGGAACGACGTGCATTGATATGGCACCTTTCATGACCACGAGATTCTGCAAAGCAGTTTATAAACGATGAATGACTTTTCAACGCAGCAGTAAATTTGCGCACAGCAAGATCCCGCATCCGTTGCAACAATGACCAAGGAATCAGTTTCCGTCCGGTGTAATATTGAAAGAGGGACGAGTATTAGTTTTGGGATAGTGACGCAGAATCCTGCAGGTAAGATTTTCCCGGAAATTAGCAAAGGCCAGCGGCGGACGGGAAAGGCAGCATTGAGTCCGATGACGGCTACGGCAGCTTTCCCTGCCGTACAGTGCAGCACTTTATGCCAGCTGGCTTGTAATGCAGAACAAGACCAGCAGCGCGGGTTCAATTCCCATCCCAGCCTCCCCGAACAGGCACCGGAATGTGGCGACTAGGGGCTTTTCACAGTAACTTCATTTGAAGCCTACTTGTGACAATAGTGATTATTATTATTACTAAAGATTAACATAATTGGCTTCCATGCCATATCGCTGTTGGCACAGCCATTGGCTCGTGCGCAATAACCTCAGCACTGCAATCATCGGGGTGCCACAGTGTAAAGGCGCGGCAGTGAAAGCCAGCCACACCTCATAGTTTGCCGGTAATTAATGTTCTGCCAAGAAATCGGCCCCACGGTTTCAGACGCCTCCCCTGGAGGGACTGCTCAATGATGTAGAGGCCCCTATCCCCGCAGACAGAAAGGAAACCAACAGCAGCAAGGTGGCAAACCCAGCATGGGAGATGGTGGCAGCGGTTGTGAGTGGCAATGCCCTGCGGAGGAGGATGGCCAACCAGTGCTGCAAGAGGGTGGACAATATCCTCGGTGCTGCCAGTGTAAGTCACCCTTCTCGTCAATCTCAACTCACACACTCACATCCACAGGGATCTCACTCACTGCCAGCTCAAGGGACACCACCACTCGCTCTCCCACACACATCTCCATCTCCCCTGCAGATCGTGCGCCACTCGCTATCCACACAGACCAGGCATCCTTATCATTTGCCCTGGCACACGTCCTGCTTGCACTTTCTCCATCTATCTTCATGCAGGAGGAGCTGGCACACAAGAAGAGGGAGAGATATTTTACATCAAGCCGCAGCCAGCTCTAACAAACGGCCTGATGGGAATTTGAACTTGGCCAAGTTCGAATACACTGAAGCTCAGACAAGCTGCCAGGGCATGTCGGGACCTGGCCTATCAATCACCCATTAAGAGACATTGGCTCTATTCATATGGTTGAGTAAATCAATCGGCCATTAAGAGATAATCAGCTCTATTCATGGATCGATTCTCTTGAGTGGACAAGGTTACATCCAAACAATGCACCAGGATATGGACCCCCCCCCCCTCCCCCCGGATGTCTTGCTGGGTGGCCATTAATAACTCCATTGGGCGATGCCACTCCCACCCTGTAACCTCATCGGCTGGCGGCCGGAGAACATTCTGGAAAGGCATGAGGAGCGGGGGTAAGCTTCGAACCCCCGACCTCCCAGAAGTGAAGATATCATGCCGAGGGAATCGAGACGAGTGACCAGAAGGAAGGAAGCAGCATGCAAGATCCACCTTCGCCTAAGACGATCCTGAGGAAATTGTGACTCAGAAAATCAGACTCCCAGCGCAACTGAGTTCATCGGCACGGTAGTAATAAGAATCTTGGGGCTGTTGTTCGTGGGATAATTTAAGGGTTAATATATGGGTAACTGTTTTACTGTTTGCCGAATAAAGTAACTTAATTTATACACTTGTGTTGACCTTGTCTATAAAGATACCGAGCTAAAATGTTTGGTTAATAAACTGGTCAAAGTGTCTGTGATTTTCCAGAGCCAACAATGGAGATAAGGCATCGGGCATTTTGCAGGAAGCAGTTCAGTTCTGATCTGAATGAAGCTTGTCCAAAAGTGAAGCAGTTTTACCCTCACTGCAGTTTCGTTAAAAGGGATTAACAGTCTTTGAAGCAGTGCAGACTTGTCTGAGAACAAGAGGGAGCTCAAACAAGCTGAGAAGCATCTTCTGAAGACATACAAGCAGAGTTTCTGCATGGGTCTGACAGGAGTCAGATCATGGGCAGGATTCTCCGTTCCACCAGCCCCATTTTGCGGTACGGCACGCCCCCGTCTGCAGCGGGATCCTCTGTTCTGGCAACTGGCCAATGGGGTTTCCCATTGTGTAATAGTGGTTATGCAATGTATTGTCCTCTGGGACATCCAAAAATAAATTAATGAATGGCTGAAAACGCTGAATTCTGTCGCTTTCATTTTCAGTTGTTAACCAATCAGACTTCTTGACTGTTCTATATTTTTTATCTGCTGAGCTAAGGGTTACAGTCGACCTTTATTTCACATTCTAAATGTGATTGGTTTGTCGCTTTAGAACTATTTTCACGGTTGAACGAGGAAAACATTGTGTCGCATTGATTTTTTTTGTTTTAAAAATGAAGTACTCTGAATAGTAATTGCCCCAGACACCACATCCTGGTTTCAGTTACCGAATAATGAAGTGTTCATTTACGTTGTAAATGGCTCTCAATTCAGCCATGTATTTTGTTAGTGCTTTCCGAATTTAGTCCACTTTGTCTGCTCAATTTGAAAGTTCCTTTCATGTCCTTTCTTTCGGGTCTTGTGGCTCATGGCCATATCTGGTGAATTGAGAAATAAATCTGTCACAGTCCCTCGAAGCTTGATCCTTAAATGAAGGGAATGAAACTTGTTGGAGCTGCAGATGTGTGCATTAACTGACTGCCATGTTTCCCATATTGCATATGTGACCATACTTCAAAAAGTACTTGATTGGTGACAAAATGCTTTGTGATGTGCCTGAGGTTTAATGCACAAACTGCTGCAGAAGCAGTTTTTAGAGGCACATTGGGCTGGATTCTCCATTTCAGCGGCTATATGCGAGTGCCAGCAGAGCATGTGTGGTCTTTTACCACCAAACAAATCATCGTAAAACCCTCACCGATTCCGGGACCAGTGAGGGGCTAGCATCGGCGCCGAGTGAAACCCCCGCCTCCCGCACCGAAAACGGCCGGAGATGGCTGGGTCCCGGGCCAGGCATGCGCACGGCTGATGACCTGCAGAGGTCGCGCCACACAACATGGCACCGGCCGTGCGCGGACCCAACCCGCGACCCCATAGCCCATTACCTGATCACCCCCTGGCCACCCCCTACCAGTTCCCCCAGCCCTCGCAGAAGACCCCCTCGGCCAGCGGCACGGATCCCGGACCAACGTGGGGCACTGGACACAGTCCTCAGTCGCCGCGCTGGGTTCGCGATTTGTGTGACCATACCTGGTCCGGCCGGCGGGAACTCGACCAATCGGAAACCGAGCATTGCGGATGGGCCAACACCGTTGCAACGGCGCACAGCGCACGTCACGTTGACACCAGTATGGAGGGGGCGGAGAATGGCTGACCGCAGTCAAACCGGCGCCGGCCCCAATTTCAGCGTCGGAGCCCATTCTCCGCCCGATCACCGAACACAATTTTGGCGTCGGGAAACATAGAATACCGCCGATGTATTTTCTTTTCAGACAGTCAGATCACTGACAGACATTCAGACCACTCCTCGCAGACCAGCATCTAAGGTCATCACATTTTTATGCACCAGAGCCTTAGGTTCAATGGTGGTAGATTAACCCGCCAGAATCAGGAGCTGTACCACTCCGGCACCATTCTGCCAGTCCGTGTGAGCAGTAACTCCGTCACCATTCTGCCAGTCCGTGTGAGCAGTAACTCCGTCACCATTCTGCCAGTCCGTGTGAGCAGTAACTCCGTCACCATTCTGCCAGTCCGTGTGAGCAGTAACTCCGTCACCATTCTGCCAGTCCATGTGAGCAGTAACTCCGTCACCATTCTGCCAGTCCGTGTGAGCAGTAACTCCGTCACCATTCTGCCAGTCCGTGTGAGCAGTAACTCCGTCACCATTCTGCCAGTCCGTGTGAGCAGTAACTCCGTCACCATTCTGCCAGTCCGTGTGAGCAGTAATTGGTGAGTTGGCTCTAAACTCTGTACTGGCACCCAGCAGATTCTTATGTCCGGTGGGAGTGAGTGACTCCTTCACTCGTGTGCTATGGGAGTCCAGAAACTCCTCCTGCGTAAAGGACGAATCATTCTGCCAGCTGAGAGGGTCATGAACGGTAAACTTGACAAGATGGTTGGAAAGGTATCTTCACTATTGTGTTCTGTGAGACGGCCATTGCAATGAGGCACACAGAACATCCAGTCGCTGAACTAAAAGGTGATTTTTTAAAACACAAAGATAACAATCAGCTTACTATCCAGGCAATCACTACTATATGATTTCTATATGATGAACTACTCTAACTGTGACTATCCTCTCGTACGTCCTACTACCAAATGGCGGGTGGCTCCAGTCACGTGATGGATGTCTGACACCACCTGCTGGTCGGAGGTCATACCAACACCATGTGCAATGATATACAACTATATATATTTATGTGTACATGCATATTGTCATGGGAGTGTACCTTTAAGAAAAGTTTTTGTCTTATCACATGGCTTGGATTTGGATTTGGATTTGGTTCATTGTCGCATGTACCAAGGTACAGTGAAAAGTATTTTTCTGCGAGCAGCTGAAACAAATCATTAAGTACATGAAGAGAAAAGAAAAGAAAAGAAAATACATAATAGGGCAACACAAGGTACACAATGTAAATACATAAACACCGGCATCGGATGAAGCATACAGGGGTGTGGTGTTATTGAGGTCAGTCCATAAGAGGGTTGTTTAGGAGTCTGGTAACAGCGGGGAATAAACTGTTTTTGAGTTTATTAGTGCGTGTTCTCAGACTTTTGTATCTCCTGCCCAATGGAAGAAGTTGGAAGAGTGAGTAAGCCGGGTGGGAGGGGTCTTTGATTATGCTGCCCGTTTTCCCCAGGCAGCGGGAGGTGTAGACGGAGTCAATGGATGGGAGGCAGGTTCGCGTGATGGACTGGGCTGTGTTCATGACTCTCTGAAGTTTCTTGCTTCAGTGATGTCATTTGTGTGGGTGGAGCTGGGCTGTGGCTCTATAAGTTTTTACTTTTGCTTTGAGTTTGGACTGGTTTGAACTGCACAGGTTGAAAGAAGTGTCTCTATCTTCATTTTTAAAGCTGTTTCAAGACTGCTTGATAACTTAAAAGAGATCATTTCTTTCTGGAAGGAATTAAAATCTGCTATTTGAAAAGAGGAACAGAGTATCAATAACAAGTCTTATACCAGTGAGAGTGCCATGTGCTGGGCCACGCCTTTGAAAAGGGGTTTCTGGATTTACTTGGATTTTGGTATTGAATTGGAACAGTTAAGGGGAAATTCACTACGGTTTATACATAGATTGCAGTAGCTGTGTGGGGTGTTTGTAATTGATAAAAGTTCTTCCTGTGTGTTTATACAAACTAAATTCTTCGAATAAAGCTTGTTTTTTTAATAAATTTAGAGTACCCAATTAATTTTTACAATCAAGGGGCAATTTAGCGTGGCCAATCCACCTACCCTGCACGTCTTTGGGTTGTGAGGGTGAAACCCACACAAACACGGAGAGAATGTGCAAAGCAGTGCTACCCACTGTGCTGCCCTCGTTTTTTGATTAAAAGCGCCTCAGAAGTCCGTTGAATAACGCCTGAAAGGCAGGATTCTTCTGCTCCTCCTAGCCAAATTCAACAAACAGTTATAGGTCAGGTGAACTCCACAGTATACTTTGGAGTTTTCTAAACCCTGACCCATAACTATATCACCACATTCACCTCAAAGTAAAACAGTGAATTCTGGATAAACACCCCGACTTGGACTCATGCCTGTATGATCCAGTCGCCATGTGGAGAGATACTCAAATAGAAACGCAGTGAAGTGTGATGGCCTTTGACCCGGAAGCAGTAGTGGCATGGCACACTTGCAATTACTTTGAAAAATGTTTGGGGGATTTGAAAGGTTTGCGAAGGACTTTTACGAGTTTTTATCATTTGCAAGGCGGAATCTTGTGCTCCTGCCAGCAGCAGGAATTGTGTTGGCCGGGTCCACTCAATTTGATGTGAATGAAAAATCAATTTCCCACTGCCTGAAAAATAGTTTGGAATTTTGCTTCAAGGCGGATCGCGTTTACTTCTAAGGAATGTCGGGAACTCTATTTGCATTCATTAACATCTCATTAATGCTCATCTCATTAAAAGGTCAATATGCTAGAATCACGCTCCCTCTCCACATCAAGTGCCCCACCAGAGGATAATTAGAACGGTTTGATTTACTGTATATACCTGGCCTAAACCAGGTCAGCATCACTTCATCCATCACGTGAAGGTCAGTGAGGCTGATTTGTTGCCCTTTCACATGGGTCACTCAGATACACTGGGAGCCTGAAGCAAAAGCTGCACACAGGCTGGGCACAGTCAGCACGAGCGGAGGGGGAGGGGGAGGCCAAGGCACTGGTGGAGGGGGATAACAAGAGGGGAGGGAGGGTGGGGGAGACAGGACTGGGGAGCGAACACCGAGCAGAGAAGGGGGGAAGGTGAGACGGAGGCAGGACTGGGGGGGGGGGGGGGGGGGGGAGAGGGGGGTTGGGAGAATTGATGAGAGGGAGAGGGGAGGTTGAGGCAGGACTGGGGGAGGATTGATGAGAGGGGATGGGGAGGTTGAGGCAGGACTGGGGGAGGATTGATGAGAGGGGATGGGGAGGTTGAGGCAGGACTGGGGGAGGATTGATGAGAGGGGGAGGGGAGGTTGAGGCAGGATTGGGGGAGATGACAAAGCCAGCCGCCTGTTGGCACACCAGCTGAGAAAGCAGGCAGCCACCAGAGAAATTGGGCAAATCAGGGGTACCAGAGTTGGTGGAAACAGAACCAGAGAGGATTAACAAAACCTTCAAGGCCTTCTACCAAGAGCTGTACACCTCAGAGCCCCCAACGGGGAAGGCTGGGATGAACCGGTTCCTTGATGGACTGGTCATACCAGTCGTGGGAGAGGGAAGGAAACGGGACCTGGAAGCACCACTAGCACTGGGAGAGATCATGGACAGTATCAGCTCCATGCAGACGGGGAAGGCGCCGGGACCGGACGGATTCCCGGCGGACTTCTACAAAAAATTTGCGACAGCGCTGGCCCCACACCTGCGGGAGATGTTCACAGACTCGCTAGCTAGGGGCACACTGCCACCCACATTAGCACAGGCCTCAATCTCGCTGATACCTAAGAAAGACAAAGACCCAACGGAATGTGGGTCATACAGACCCATATCTCTGCTGAACGCAGACGCCAAAATACTGGCCAAAATCCTTGCCAAAAGGCTAGAAGACTGTGTACCTGAGGTGGTCACAGAGGACCAGACGGGCTTCGTCAAAGGTAGACAGCTCACCTCAAACATCAGGCGCCTGCTGAACGTGATAATGACCCCCTCCGGGGAGAGAACACAAGAGGTGATCATCTCCCTGGACGCAGAAAAGGCCTTCGACAGAGTCGAATGGAAATACCTCATAGAGGTACTGGAGTGGTTCGGACTTGGAACAGGGTTCACCGCGTGGGTAAAACTCCTATACAACGCCCCCATGGCGAGTGTACGGACCAACAATACCAACTCCCAATACTTCCAGCTGCACAGGGGCACCAGACAAGGATGCCCACTGTCCCCACTGCTGTTCGCACTAGCAATCGAACCGCTAGCAATTGCGCTCAGGGCAGCAAAAAATTGGAGGGCTATCCGAAGGGGAGGCAGAGAGCACAGAGTCTCACTCTATGCAGACGATCTGCTCCTCTACATCTCGGACCCACAAAGCAGCATGGACGGAATCATCGCGCTCCTGAAAGAGTTTAGAGCCTTCTCGGGCTACAAACTCAACATGAGCAAAAGCGAGATCTTCCCAGTACACCAGCAAGGGGGGGGGGGGGGGGCAGCACTAAAGGGGCTGCCGTTCAAACAAGCCCGACATAAATTCCGCTACCTGGGGATCCAAATAGCCCATGACTGGAAAGGGATCCATAAATGGAACCTCACCAGCCTGACGGAGGAAGTAAAAAAGGACCTGCAAAGATGGAACACACTCCCGCTCTCCCTCGCGGGGAGAGTCCAGACGATCAAAATGAACGTATTGCCCAGGTTCCTCTTCCTGTTTAGATCCATTCTGATCTACATCCCCAAGGCCTTCTTCATAGCGCTGGACAAACTTATCATGGCGTTCGTATGGGGGGGTAAAAATGCTAGGATCCCAAAGAAGGTCCTACAGAAAACAAAATCCAGGGGGGGGCTAGCCCTCCCGAATCTACAATTCTACCACTGGGCGGCAACAGCCGAGCGAGTAAGGGGATGGATCCAGGAGCCAGAAGCCGAGTGGGTGCGTGCGGAGGAGGCCTCCTGCATGGGGACCTCCCTCCGGGCCCTCGCCACGGCAGCACTCCCATCCCCACCCAAAAAACACTCCGGCAGCCCAGTGGTGACAGCCACCCTCCAATCCTGGAACCAACTGCGGCAGCAATTTGGCCTGAACAAAATGTCGGACAAGGCTCCCATCTGCAACAACCATAGGTTCAAACCAGCACTGACTGACGCCACCTTCAAAAGGTGGAGACAGGACGGGGGGACACTGACAGTCAGGGACCTATACACGGACGACAGGATCGCAACACTGGACGAACTGACAGAGAAATTTCAGCTAGCTGGGGGGAACGAGCTACGGTACCTGCAGCTCAAAAACTTCCTACGAAAGGAGACAAGGACGTACCCACAACCGCCACGACAGACACTACTGGAAGACCTACTGGACGCAAGTATCCTAGAGAAAGGGAACTGTAGTGACATGTATGGCCGACTGGTAGATAGGGACGACACCGTACTGGACGCAACAAGAAGGAAATGGGAGGACGACCTGGGGATGGAGATAGGGTGCGGACTCTGGAGCGAAGCACTGCATAGGGTCAACTCCACCTCCACGTGCGCAAGGCTCAGCCTGACGCAACTAAAAGTGGTACATAGAGCCCACTTAACGAGAAACCGTATGAGTAGGTTCTTCCCGGAGGTGGAGGACAGATGTGAGCGGTGCCAAAGAGGCCCGGCCAACCACGCCCACATGTTCTGGTCTTGCCCCAGACTTGTGGAGTACTGGACAGCCTTCTTCGAGGCTATGTCCAAAGTGGTGGGGGTGAGGGTGGAGCCATGCCCGATAGTGGCGGTCTTCGGGGTTTCAGACCAGCCAGATCTATTCCTGGGGAGGAGGGCGGAAGCCCTTGCCTTTGCCTCCCTGATTGCCCGCCGTAGAATCCTGTTTGGCTGGCGGTCAGCAGCACCGCCCAGAGCTGCAGACTGGCTGTCCGACCTCTCGGATTCTCTCCAAATGGAGAAAATCAAATTCGCCATCCGAGGGTCGGACGACGGCTTCCACAGAACGTGGGAGCCATTCATGCAATTGTTCCGGGACCTGTTTGTGGCCAACGTACAAGAGGAAGAATAGTCGGGGGAAGGTAGCCGGCGGGGAGGGGGGGGGGGGGGGGGGGGGGCTACGGGCTCATTACGGGGGTTTGATGGCTAGCTAAGGCCCAAAACCAAACTAAATAAATGCCAATAAACATGTTGGGGAATGTAAAATATGTATGCCGGCAAAGAGGGGGAGGCCACAGTTATTACTACGAAGATGCTCACCTGTAAATATATATGTTAATTTTTGCGTGTTTTTTTTTCACTCTCTAACAATTTGTAATTTGTTCAATATAAAACATGAAAACTGAATAAAAAACATTTATTAAAAAAAGGATTGGGGGAGATTAATGAGGGGGAAGAGGGGGGAAGAGGGTGAAGGGGAGATTGAGGCAGGACTGAGGAGGATTGATGAGAGCGGGAGGGGGAGGTTGAGGCAGGATTGGGGGAGATTAATGAGGGGGAAGAGGGTGAAGGGGAGATTGAGGCAGGACTGAGGAGGATTGATGAGGGGGAGGAGGGGGACAGTGAGATGGAGGCAGGACTGGGGGAGGAGTGATGAGAGGGGGAGGTGGGGGAGGGAGAGATAGAGGCAGGAAGGGGGGGGGGGTTGATTGATGAAAGGGGGTGGGTTAGATTGAGGCTGGACAGGGGGTAATGTCTAACTGAGCAATTCTCCAGGGCCCAAAACAGGTCTGTCTGGGGTTAAAGGCCATCCGGTGTATTAGCCAAATATCAGTGGCACAACGTGTTTTTCCTAATGCTGCAGATGTAGAAATAAAGGTTACTCACTGTGGTGAGGTTGTGTGAGAATTTGTGCAACTGATGATCAAAGTGGATTTTCATATATTTACAGAAGTGAAAAATCAACACGAGTGAACG
The DNA here is from genome assembly GCF_902713615.1 of Scyliorhinus canicula. Taxonomy (NCBI): domain Eukaryota; kingdom Metazoa; phylum Chordata; class Chondrichthyes; order Carcharhiniformes; family Scyliorhinidae; genus Scyliorhinus; species Scyliorhinus canicula. The sequence goes on along the minus strand of NC_052156.1, from coordinate 162,051,941 downwards.
TCAATGCGCATTCAAAATTTTCTCAAGTTTCTCACGCAACCGCTGTGCCTAACGCAGCCTCGACATCAGCAACAGGAGTGGAGGATGCCTCCTGACTACAATGTCCTGTTGTGACCCCGAGTCTACTCCATGTCCCACCGGGGTGCGCATGTCTGTATTAGTGGAGTGTGCAGGTTAACGCAGTGATGGTTCATCATCCGAGGATAATTCTAAATCCTCCTCAAAGTGATCCGGGGGCTGGGGTTGAGCCGTCTGGTGTAGGAATGTTGTGTGTTCATGTCAGTTCCTAGTTAGGATAAGCTCACTTTAAGAGTCCGATCACGTGACATGTTGGTGATATCATTGGATGTTTGCACAGGCAGACGGGCCGTCTTTCCTCACAGCCTTTAGAGTAAACACCTTTCCAATAAAGCACAACGACAGCCCTTCACACTGCACGTCCTATAAGGACTCGATTCCTTTCTCTCCATTCCTTCACCTCCATCACATCTGTTCCTATGATGTCATTTTCCAAAATGGTGCTGCTGACATGTGTTCATTCTTCGTCAGTCGTGTTTTTGCACCCGTTCTTGTTGACAGGACTGTGTCCGACCCATCCCACACCTCTGCCCTCACCCCTTCCCCTCCCTCCCAGAACCAGGGTACGGTCCCCCTTGTCTTCACTCCTCACCCCATCAGCCTCCCCATTCAAAGAATCACCCTCCACCAGTTTCAGCATGATGCCTCCACCAAATACATCTCCCCCTCACTACCCCTGTCAGCATTCCATGGGGACCGTTCCCCCGGTCCACTCCTCCATCACCCCCAACACCTCACCCTCTTCTCAAGGCACCTTCCCACCCAATCGCAGAAGGTGTAACACCTGGCCCTTTACCTCCTCCCTGCTCACCATTCAAGCGCCTAAATACTCTTGCACCTCCTTCAATCTGGCCTACTGTATTCGCTGCTCCCAATGTGGTCTACTCTACATAGGAGAGACTAAACGCACCCCCCCTCCCCCCCAACAATCTGACCCTATTCCCAGTTCTAGCCAGCTTTGACAACGAGTCACCCAGACTCCAAACCTTAGCTCCCTTCTCTCTCCCCAGATGCTGCCAGACCTGCTGAGATTGTCCAGTGTTTTCTGTTTTTCTTTCAGTTTCCAGCATCTGCAGTAATTTGCTTTTATTTTCAAAAATGCTCTTGTTTGTTTGTACCTTTGTGGTCTGCAAGCCTACCCTGGCAGACTCCGTGTGAAGACATCCGACAGGATTAAGATGCTAAAAACTTCGCAACACCAGAGCTGGTGACGGAGGGGTGCCAAATATCAATGGCAGCCATCGAAGGAGCCAAACATTTGCAGTGTTGTGCAGGGCACAACTTTTACATTCAACATGGACTTGGCATTCACCCAGAAGATAACTTGCCACCAGGGGTGGAGGAGGGCAATATGGAACCTGATGCAGACATCCCTCTGGGTATAGGTGGGCAAGCCTCAGCCCCAGATGATGCAAGGACAGTGTAGGAGTTGGCAGTCTGGCTTAGTTATGATACTGAAGCAAATAATGTACTCGCACTTTCATAAGAGGTTTAACGTCTGTTAGTGGATCATTCATTTTGGAACTATCCAATCCGTTTGACTGTAATCACTGTGACTGTACCAACCCATAACTGAATTTGTATGATATTTTACCCAGCCCACCTTTTAAATGTTCATTATTGTAATCCACTTACGTTACGCACACTTTGTATAGATTTGTACGTGTTACCCATTGTGGAATCCTCTGTATTATGTTGACTTTGCTTTGTTTTAAATTACAAATAACTTTGCAATCTGTCCTAAAAATAAAATTGTGGTGATATGCATCACTGTAAATACACAAGGGGTTAATGTAGATACACTAGAACAAAATAAACACTACAGGGAGCACCAGAGACATCATGACACACAGACATTCAACCAATAGGCCAGTAAGATAGGACATGACCAATGGGCAGTCAAGACACACCCAGAGGTGACACTACCACAAAGGGGCTACCCATATAAAAGGACAGGGCACACATGCTCTCTCTCTTTCCATAGGCAACACTCAGAGAGACAGGGGCAGATCAGGAAGCATCACACCCACCGCATGGACTAGAGCAGACTGGTTAGTTAGATCGTGTTACTATAGTTATATTAGCAGGAGAGTCGAACCCAAGTAGGAGAATTGTTAACTGTTCAACAAATGTGTTAAATCTATTTCCAATTCTGAATCTTCCTTTGTCAGAGTATACATCAAGGAAGCAGCTTATGCTACGTGAAGAAGCATAACACAACAAAAATAGCCACTCTAAACACGGCAGCCACAGTTAAACGTATCACCCACCAGGAGACCTTCAGGAACCTGAGGAAGGAGCAGTGCTCCGAAAGCTAGTGTTTGAAACAAACCTGTTGGACTTTAACCTGGTGTTGTAAGACTTCTTACTGTGCTCACCCCAGTCCAATGCCAGCATGTCCACTTAAAAAAAGCAGACGACATTTAAATACGGATCTAAGCCATATTGCTTACAGACAATATAAGTGTCTGATTTAATTGTGAAGTCACACTAAATATGCAAAGTCTAAGACAATGAGCTTCCTATCCTGGAAGAACTGACATCAGGAGATGACCATGCACTCTCCATGGCTCACCTAGCCAACCAGAAACTAATCATGGACTGCATGGCCCAATCACAGTTCAGGGATACCACTGGCCAGTGATTCGGAAAGGGCCTGATTTTCAACAATACCGAAGCAGCAAGAATATGAAATGAAAAGCGCTTATTGTCACAAGTAGGCTTCAAATGAAGTTACTGTGAAAAGCCCCTAGTCGCCACATTCCGGCGCCTGTTCGTGGAGGCTGGTACGGGAATTGAACCGCGCTGCTGGCCTGCCTTGGTCTGCTTTAAAAGCCAGCTGTTTAGCCCTGTGCTAAACCAGCCCCATAAAGATGAATTTTGGTGAGAGAGAGAGTGCCCCAGCGGAATGAGATTGAATATTTCACTGTGAAGCGGCCGCACATATCTGGTTAAGTGTCATTTCTGCTGTCATCTCGATAACCCAATAATTGGTGAATCTTGTTTGAACACACTTGGGCCTGGAGTGGTCTCGTGCTTCGTCAGACTCTGAGTCTAAGTTAAATTTGATTTCAAAATCCGACAGCAGTCTGAATTCATCTGGCAGCTGCTACATTTGGAGATTGGACACTCTCTGCTCTCCCCCCTCCTCTCCCTCCCTCTCCCTCCTCCCCCCCCCCCCCCCCCCCATGTTAACATGGTATCAAAATCTTGGGCGGGATGCTCCGGTCGCTGACACTGAAACCGCGTTCGGCGATCGTCCAAAGAATACCCGCTTCTGACCAAATCAGGGGCACTGCCCCCTCCAAACGGCATACACACAGAGTACGCCGCCCGCCGTATCGACAGCTTCAGGGCGTTGCCTGAGGCCCACCCCCCGATGCTCCGCCCCGACTGGACAAGTTCCCGCCGGCGTCGGTCTGGTGTGGTATCATCCGTCGGGAACTCAGCGTGGCGGCTGCTGACTCAGTACAGCACCGCCACGGTCGGGGGAGGGCCCATCCGCAGGCAGGGAGGGACTTTGCCAAGGGCTGGGGGCACTGTTAGGGGGGGGGTGATCCGGGGCTCGCGAGCCGGCTAAAGGGGGGGGGGGCACTATTTTGCAAGCCAGTGTATTTGGTCAGCTGGGGCTTGTTGAGTGCATTGATACAAGGTTTGCTGTTTTGATTTATATATTGTATAAAAGATTAAAAACCTAATAAAAATATCTCAAAAAAAGATTAGTTGGATTGGCCTTGCTAAATTGCCTCTTCGTGTCCAAAGGTTAGGTGTAGTTACAGGGATAGGGCGGGGCGTGGGCCTGGGTAGGGGAGCTCTTTTGGAGCGTTGATGCAGACTCGATGGGCTGAATGGCTTTCATCTGCACTGCAGTGATTCTATGATTCTATAAACACAAATCAAAACAAAATCAGATGTTACAAGGACAGTGACAGCAAAAAGCCCTGGGGGCTTTTAAAATCTTATGATCACAATCTAAATTAAAACATACAATCACGTCTAACCATGCCACACATAACATTGTATAATAATATAGTGCAGACTTAAATAGTTTCACAAATATAAACAAATAACAAACCATGTGTTTTCTTTTATAAACAATAATCACCTTTAATCTTAAAAAAATAAAACATGACTTTGAAAGAACACATAACAACAGCAATGCCTGTACAAAAGATAGATCAAAAATAACTGCTTAAAACAATCTACACACCTTTAAAACACTTGTTGCCTTCAAAATAAACCTGCAGTTTAAATGGTTGCCCTCAGTGGGCATTCCCGTAGCGGCTGCGTCACAGAGGGACGTGGCTATGTAGAAACTGCGCAGACTGTTCCACTGGAGGCTCAAGGTTGCCCCTGACCCAGAAAGCTCGTCGAGCTTTTTGTGCATCTTTCTCTTCCAGTATCGATGGGCCGTGCCCTTCCGCTGATACTCAAATGTTACGGGCCAATATATATCAATTTCTACATTCATCACAGTGCCAGAAACTGTTACCAAGGGAAACTGCAAAGTATGACCTTAAAACCCTCAAAGATAATCTCAAATCCTATACTGGGGAAATTCCATTGAAATGAAATGAAAATCACTTCGTGTCACAAGTAGGTTTCAATGAAGTTACTGTGTAAAGCCCCTAGTCGCCACATTCCAGCACCTGTTCGGGGAGGCTGTTACGGGAATTGAACCGTGCTGCTGGCCTGCCTTGGTCTGCTTTAAAAGCCAGTGATTTAGCCCAGTGTGCTAAACCAACCCTAGTGTGCTAAACCAACCCCAGTGTGCTAAACGAGCCCCTAGCTCCATCTAGAGGCTAATTGTAACATGACATTAACTATTTACATGCTGAACATTTCTATAAGGTCACAGGAAACACAACAGCCAATTTACATACAGCAAACTCCCCCTGGCAGCAATAAACTGTGTTTGTTCTAGGTGGTGGCTGAGGGATAAATGTTGGTCAACGCAGCTGCAGGACTTCCCTGATGTTTTTTGAATAGAGGCCGTGGGATCATTTCCACCTCCCTCAGTATGTAGGGCCTCGTTTCACATTTCATCTGAAAAAACTGCACCCTCCATAGTGCAGCAGCCCCTCAGTCCTGCACAGAAGTGCCAGAGATGTGGTGCTCCTGTTTCTGATCTGAGGTTTGAGCCAAAAATCACCAGACTCAGAGCCAAATGCTCTGAGGGCGAGTGACGGGGAGGGTGCCTGCCAGGGAGGAGAGGGGGAGGAGTTTGGGAGGGTACGTGCCGGGAGGAGAGGGGGGGTGCCAGGGAGGGGTCGGGGGGTCGGGAGGGCGAGTGATGGGGAGGGTGCGCGCCGGGGAGGAGAGGGGGAGGGGTTTGGGAGGGTACGTGCCGGGAGGAGTAGGGGGTGCCAGGGAGGGGGAGGGGGGTCGGGAGGGCGAGTGATGGGGAGGGTGCGCACCGGGGAGGAGAGGGGTGTGGGGGGTTGGGGAGGGTGCCGCCTGGCCAGATGCCCCATGTCACGTGGCTGTGTGTGGGGGGTAGGGGGGGTACGGGCAATGGTGACATGTCATCTATTCGCCCCACCCCTGTAGGCCGTTATGTTTGGTCATCACCCAGCGATGTTAGCCGCCGTGGCAGGAGCCGCACTTCTACATGTTGCCCTGGGGGGGGGGGGGGCAGGAACAGGAGCGTGCCAAGGAGGGGGCAGTGACTGCCGCAGAGGAGCATGCCAGGGAGGGGGCGGAGGCTGCAGCAGGGCAGCGTGCCGCAGGGAGGGGGCGGAGGCTGCAGCAGGGAGGGAGCGGAGGCTGCAGCAGAGGAGCGTGCCAGGGAGGGGGCGGAGGCTGCAGCAGGGCAGCGTGCCAGGGAGGGGGCGGAGGCTGCAGCAGGGCAGCGTGCCAGGGAGGGGGCGGAGGCTGCAGCAGGGCAGCATGCCGCAGGGAGGGGGCGGAGGCTGCTGCAGAGGAGCGTGCCAGGGAGGGTGCGGAGGCTGCAGCAGGGCAGCGTGCCAGGGAGGGGGCAGAGGCTGCAGCAGGGAGGGGGCGGAGGCTGCAGCAGGGAGGGGGCGGAGGCTGCAGCAGGGCAGCGTGCCAGGGAGGGGGCGGAGGCTGGCGCAGAGGAGCGTGCCGCAGGGAGGGGGCGGAGGCTGCAGCAGGGAGGGGGCGGAGGCTGCAGCAGGGAGGGGGCGGAGGCTGCAGCAGGGCAGCGTGCCAGGGAGGGGGCGGAGGCTGGCGCAGAGGAGCGTGCCGCAGGGAGGGGGCGGAGGCTGCAGCAGGGAGGGGGCAGAGGCTGCAGCAGGGAGGGGGCGGAGGCTGCAGCAGAGGAGCGTGCCAGGGAGGGGGTGGAGGCTGCCGCAGTGCAGCGTGCCAGGGAGGGGGCGGAGGCTGCAGCAGGGCAGCGTGCCAGGGAGGGGGCGGAGGCTGCTGCAGGGCAGCGTGCCAGGGAGGGGGCGGAGGCTGGCGCAGAGGAGCGTGCCAGGGAGGGGGCGGAGGCTGCCGCAGAGGAGCGTGCCAGGGAGGGGGCGGAGGCTGCAGCAGGGCAGCGTGCCAGGGAGGGGGCGGAGGCTGCCGCAGGGAGGGGGCGGAGGCTGCCGCAGAGGAGCGTGCCAGGGAGGGGGCGGAGGCTGCAGCAGGGAGGGGGCGGAGGCTGCAGCAGGGCAGCGTGCCAGGGAGGGGGCGGAGGCTGCAGCAGGGCAGCGTGCCAGGGAGGGGCGGAGGCTGCAGCAGGGCAGCGTGCCAGGGAGGGGGGCGGAGGCTGCCGCAGGGAGGGGGCGGAGGCTGCAGCAGGGCAGCGTGCCAGGGAGGGGGCGGAGGCTGCCGCAGGGCAGCGTGCCAGGGAGGGGGCGGAGGCTGCCGCAGAGGAGCGTGCCAGGGAGGGGGCGGAGGCTGCAGCAGAGGAGCGTGCCGCAGGGAGGGGGCGGAGGCTGCCTCAGAGGAGCGTGCCAGGGAGGGGGCGGAGGCTGCCGCAGAGGAGCGTGCCAGGGAGGGGGCGGAGGCTGCCGCAGTGGAGCGTGCCGCAGGGAGGGGGCGGAGGCTGCCTCAGAGGAGCGTGCCAGGGAGGGGGCGGAGGCTGCAGCAGGGCAGCGTGCCAGGGAGGGGGCGGAGGCTGCCGCAGTGGAGCGTGCCGCAGGGAGGGGGCGGAGGCTGGCGCAGGGAGGGGGCGGAGGCTGCAGCAGAGGAGCGTGCCAGGGAGGGGACGGAGGCTGCAGCAGAGGAGCGTGCCAGGGAGGGGGCAGAGGCTGCAGCAGGGCAGCGTGCCAGGGAGGGGGTGGAGGCTGCAGCAGGGAGGGGGCGGAGGCTGCAGCAGGGAGGGGGCGGAGGCTGCAGCAGAGGAGCGTGCCAGGGAGGCAGGTGGCAGCCGCCCAGGCTGGAGGGCTGCCTGCCCGACAGGACGAGGAGGAGGAGGAGAAGGTGCTGGTGATGCCACGGCAGCGGAGATGCCCGATGAGGCCCCGTGTGTAGTGGTCCCGCTGGTCGTACCAAGACCTCACGGACCGGGCATGCAGGAAGCGACTCAGGGTCTGCCGGGAAACCGTCGCCCATATCTGCCATCTCATGGCACACCTGGCACCGCGTGGCACTGGGGGAGGGCGCCCTCTCCCCGTGGCTGTCAAGGTTACGGTGGCCCTGAACTTTTATGCCACGGGGTCATTCCAGTCGCCGAGTGGGGACCTGTCCGGCATCTCGCAGGCATCAGCTCACCGGTGCATCCGTGCTATGGCAGACGCCCTATATGCCATTGCGGACCGCTACATCCAGTTCCCTGTGGATCGGGCCCTCCAGGATGCCCGGGCAGTGGGATTCGCTGCCGTGGCCAGGATGCCCATGGTCCAGGGGGCGATCGATGGGATACACGTCGCCGTGCGGCCACCTGCGGATAACAGGACCGTGTTCACGAACAGGAAGGGGACCTATTCCATGAACATCCAGGTGGTCTGTGACCACCGCATGAGGATCCTGCCATCTGCACCCAGTACCCGGGCAGTGTACATGATTCATTCATATTGGCGCAATCTTTCACCCCCACCGGCTGAGGGGCTGGTTGCTGGGCGACAAGGGTTACATGTTGCGGTCGTAGCTGATGACATCTATACGTAGGCCACAGACTGATGTGGAGAACAGCTACAACGATGTCCATGCAGCGACCAGTGGTGTGATAGAGAGGTGCTTTGGGCTGCTGAAGATGCGTTTCAGGTGCCTGGCCGGCTCTGGAGGGCCCTCCAGTACCTGTCAGATAGGGTCGGCTGCATCGTTGTGGTCTGCTGCGTCCTGCACAACATTGCCCAGCAGAGGGGCGATGTGCTGCAGATAGAGGAGGGGGAAGGGGAGGAGCAGCAAGATGAGGCACAGACCTCCCCAGATTAGGAGGATGGGGGCAATGGTCAGGACAGACAGGCTGGACATGGACGGGTGGCTGCCCACCGTTACCGGCTGGGCCAGCGGGCACGGGACAGGCTGATAGCCGCCCAGTTCACGGACTAGGGGGCGTGAAAATCATTCAGTATGGGCACAGACTGCACACTATGGCACCAGCCTACCACCCTCACCCCACCCACCCACCGCCAACCACCCTCACCCCACCCAACCACCACCCTCACCCCACCCACCCACCACCCTCACCCCACCCACCCACCACCAACCACCCTCACCCCACCCATCCACCACCAACCACCCTCACCCCACCCTCCCCCCACCCAACCAACACCAACTACCCTCCCCCCACCCACCCACCACCAACCACCCTCACCCCACCCATCCACCACCAACCACCCTCACCCCATCCACCCAACACCAACCACCCTCACCCCACCCACCCACCACCCTCACCCCACCCACCCACCACCCTCACCCCACCCACCCACCACCAACCACCCTCACCCCACCCACCCACCACCAACCACCCTCACCCCACCCACCCAACACCAACCACCCTCACCCCACCCACCCAACACCAACCACCCCCACCCCACCCGCATGCACACCACCCCTCCATTGCAGATCCACCTGCAGCACAACGGGCCGGGCTCACACGGTCGCCGGTGGAAGCGGGTCTATTGCAGGCCATGGAGGATGATGACAACCCCGCTCTGCAATGAGCTTTGGGCTCTACATCGTTGGACAACCCTCCACCCAGACAGTCCGTGCATGTGGCCGTGACACTGCAGCGCAGGGTTCCGTCGTCTGCCCGGGGGGTGACGAGGGCGGCCTGAGGCCGACGTTCTATCACCCCTCACCTCACACCCCCGCCGCATCGGACAGAACACAAAGGCAACTTCTGTAGGTGTGAAAGTGATTATAAACAGATCATACACTTGCTCTAGCCCCTATAACTAACCTGTGCCCTGCACCCATGCCAACTGACTCAGTGTCTAATGTTTTGGCCTTACGGGCCCTTTGACTACGTCTAGGTGGTTCCCCAGATTGTACAGCAGAACTGGAGGTGGACTCCTGTGATTCCTGCCCTGTGACTCGGGATCCCTTTGGCGGCCGTTTCCTGGGGCGGTCCGGCTTAGATGGGTCAGGCTGCGGCTCGGGCGACTAAGATGGCGAGCTGCCAGCCTGTCCTGCCCGTTGCCGACCAGATGCATCTGGGACGGAAGGGGGGAAGTCCGAGATGGCGTGGTGTTCCGGGACCTCCCCTACAGGGGGATCGGGACAGGCCCCAGCACCTCCTTCTCCCTCGGGGTGCCCGATGGCCCCCGTGCCTCTACATGGGTCGGCGAAGCGAACGGACCGAGCATCCGAAACCCCTCCCCGAAACCTGGTGCTGCCAGTCCTGGAGGCCCGCCCTCGTATCAACAAGGGTCTGCAAGTTTGCAGCCATGGAGCTCAGGGAGTTGCCCATCCCTCTCTGTGTCTGGGCGACGCCGGTAGCACCTGGGCAATGGCACCGATGCCCTCAGCGATGGCCTGCTGAGACTGGGCCATGGCCTGCAGAGATGGGCCCATTGCCTGCAGAGACTGGGCCATGGCCTGCAGAGACTGGGCCATGGCCTGCTGAGACTGGGCCATGGCCTGCAGAGACTGGGCCATGGCCTGCAGAGACTGGGCCATGGCCTGCAGAGATGGGCCCATTGCCTGCAGAGACTGGGCCATGGCCTGCAGAGACTGGGCCATGGCCTGCTGAGACTGGGCCATGGCCTGCAGAGACTGGGCCATGGCCTGCAGAGACTGGGCCATGGCCTGCAGAGATGGGCCCATTGCCTGCAGAGACTGGGCCATGGCCTGCAGAGACTGGGCCATGGCCTGCTGAGACTGGGCCATGGCCTGCTGAGACTGGGCCATGGCCTGCAGAAACTGGGCCATTGCATGCTGGGACTGAGCCATGGCCTGCAGAGACTGGGCCATGGCCTGCTGAGACTGGGCCATGGCCTGCTGAGACTGGCCCATGGCATTGTGTGCCTCTGCGATCTGCTGCTGTCTCTGGCTCATGGCTTCCTGTGAGAGGGCAGCCATGTCCTGGGCCACGGATGCCACCCGCACGGAACGCCCCAGGCCTTGCATACTGCGAACCATGTCTGACACCGTCGCACCCATTGCCTCCACCGTGGATGCCACCCGTGCGGCTTCGGCCTGGTTGGCACGCATGACCGACACCACTCCCTGCTCCTGGATGCAGGTGGACTCCTCCACCTGCATCTGCAGCTGCCACAAGCCGGCCGTCACCCCCTTCGATCGTCCCTTGTTCCGTGACTGCATCGGGTCTATGGGTGGGTGTGGTAATTCCAGGAACTCGGGACCCATCTGGGCGGCAGATGTTCGCTTGCGCCAGCATACCCTCTGACCGCCCGGCCCCTCGGCTGCTCCTGCCTCCACCTATGCTACCGGGATGACTGTGCGCACCAGTTAGTGTCCCAGATGCCTCATCGCTAAAGTGCCCAACCGAGGTGAGTGTCTCTGCGATGGTGGAGGGTGTAGGAGATAGCAGTGACGTAGTGTCGTGCTACTCATCCGACCCGAAGTCCAGGGTCCCCTGGAGTGGTGATTCTTGTCCATCCGTCCCCTGTGTGTGGGTGTCGTGTGCTTCAGTGTCCTGGGCGTCAGCGTCCTGGCGTCAGTGTCCTGGGTGGGTGTGTCCTGGGCGTCAGTGTCCTGGGCGTCAGTGTCCTGGGTGGGTGTGTCCTGGGTGGGTGTGTCCTGGGTGGGTATGTCCTGTATGTGGGTCTCCTGGGTGTTTGTGTCCCGTGCGTCAGTGTCCTGGGCGTCAGTGTCCTGGGTGGGTGTGCCTTGGGTGTCGGTGTCTTGGGTGGGTGTGTCCTGGGTGGGTGTGTGGGGGATATTAGGGAAAGGGGGCTATGGGAAGGGGGAATGGGGAAAGGGGGATATGGGGGATGTTGGGGAAGGGTGATATGGGGGAAGGGGATACGGGGAAGGGGTGATATGGGGAAGTGGGGATGTGGGGGAAGGTGGGTATGGGGGAAGGGTGAAATGGGGGAAGGGAGATACGGGGAAGGGGTGATATGGGGAAGTGGGGATATGAGGGAAGGGGATATGGGGAAGGGGGGATATGGGGAAGGGGTGATATGAAGGAAGGGGGATTGGGGGAAGGGGACATGGGGAAGTGGGGATATGAGAGAAGGGGGATATGGGGAAGTGGGGATATGAGAGAAGGGGATATGGGGAAGGGGGATATGGGGAAGGGGATATGGGGGAATATGGGGGAGGGGTGATATGGGGAAGTGGGGATATGAGGGAAGGGGGATATGGGGAAGTGGGGATATGAGAGAAGGGGATATGGGGAAGGGGGATATGGGGAAGGGGATATGGGGAATATGGGGGAGGGGTGATATGGGGAAGTGGGGATATGAGGGAAAGGGATATGGGGGAAGGGGATATGGGGAAAGGGGGATATGGGGAAGGGGGATATGGGGGAAGGGAGATATGGGGAAGGGGGGATATGGGGAAGGGGTGATATGAGGGAAGGGGGATTGGGGAAAGGGGGATATGGGGAAGTGGGGATGTGGGGGAAGGGGGATATGGGGAAGGGGGGATGGGGAAGGGATATGGGAAGGGGGATATGGGGGAAGGGGGATATGGGGGAAGGGGATATTGGGGAAGTGGGGATGTGGGGGAAGGGGGGATATGGGGAAGGGGGGATATGGGGAAGGGGGGATATGGGGAAGGGGTGATATGAGGGAAGGGGGATTGGGGAAGGGGGATATGGGGAAGTGGGGATATGAGGGAAGGGGATATGGGGGAAGGGGGATATGGGGAAGGGGGGATATAGGGAAGGGGGATATGGGGAAGGGGTGATATGAGTGAAGGGGGATTGGGGGAAGGGGGATATGAGGGAAAGGGGTCAGGCAATGGGGGATCTCACTTGGTGGTGTGCCCCCGACCTCTACATCAGCAACCTCCCGGTTCTCGGGTCTGCCTCCAAGGTCCAGAGCCCTCTCTTCTCACGCTCCCGGTTGTCGTGAGCTTCTCCTGGGGGGGGGGGGGGGGGGGGTGGCAGGGATAAAGGGCAACAGTGTTAGGCAGACATATACATGCGGACCAGTGGTTGTGTGTATGTTGGCAGAGGTTCACAACCCATCCTGCCATTGCAGGCTGCATGGGTGGGTGCAGCCATGTCGGTTGCACCTCGGGCTGTGCCGCCCATCGGGGGTGGGAGGGGGTACTCACCCTGGCTGCCCTGACAAGGTCATTGACCTTCTTGTGGCACTGGACGTCTGTCCTTGCTGTTACGGCCTGGGCGCTTAGGTCCTCTGCCACCTCCCTCCACTGGCGCCAGCTCAGCCGTGGTGTGACCCTGTGACGGTGTCCGGGGTACAGCGCCTCCCTCCTCTGCTCTACTGCATCCAGGAGCGCCTCGATATCCCGCACATGGAACCTCAGCGCTGCGTGGCGGGCGGCCATTCTGCCGGGTCCCCGGAGGGGAGGCGATGCCGCGCGCGTCCGTGACGGGTGACGCGACGTCCCCTGCTAGCCCATTCCCGGCCAGAGAATTTGCGACGTTCCGGGGGGGGGGCCCGTTTTTGGCGCCGGCGTCGGGCCATCGCGCCAATTCCCAGATAATCCCGCCCCATACTCCCCAAAGCCTGTCAATCATCTGCAAGTCGCAAATCAGGAGTGTGATGGAATGCTCCCCACTTGCCTGGATGAGTGCAGCTCCAACAACACTCAAGAAGCTCGGAAAAGTCCCGGACAAAACAGCTCTGCAGGATTGGGACCCCATGCATCTAAAGATCCACTCTCTCCACACTGAGACGGGCAAATTCCCCTCCCAGGTTACGCACCATCTTGACTTGGAAATCTATCTCCGTTCCTTCCCCCATGGCTCGGTCAAGGCTGGAAATCCCTCAGTAAAATCCCTCCGATCCACACAAACATCAGTGGTTCAAGAAGGTAAATAGGGACGGGCAATAAATTCTGACCTTGCTGACTGATGCCCACATCCCAAGAATGAAGAAGTGAAGTGAAAGCTAGCCTCTTGATCAGTGGGGATGCAGTTGCAGGACTGGGTACAACAGCAATGGGTGGATGCAAATTGCTTTCCCTCTCAGAGTATAATAAAAGTGGAACAGGAAAAATGCCAAGCATCCACGGAACAGGCTCCAGGTTGCAATGGCTCCCAGCCAGGAGTAAGAAACCATGAAAGGAGGAACACATCAGTCCCATGACTGTTCCGCAGAACAACAGCAGTACACTGAGAGGAAGTACAAGAGACAGTGTGAAAGAGGGGCATGTGTAACCAGCCAGAAGAGTCAGACTGTCATAAAGAGTGGGTTAGCTTGCAGGCTGAGAGTGATCTGGAGGTGAGCTGCCTGTGACAGCATACCTTGCCCTCCTCTTGTAGCTTTGATGTTGAAATGGCCATTCCAGTCAAACGTCAGATCAATGAATACCCCAGTGCATTCTGCATGCACTGGCACCATGGAACATAGAATATTACAGCGCAGTACAGGCCCTTCGGCCCTCGATGTTGCACCGTCCTGTGAAATCCCTCTAAAGTCCGTCTACACTATTCCCTTATCGTCCATATGCCTATCCAATGACCATTTGAATGCGTTTAGTGTTGGCGAGTCCACTACTGTTGCAGGCAGGGCATTCCACGCCCTTACTACTCTCTGAGTAAAGAACCTACCTCTGACATCTGTCCTATATCTATCTCCCCTCAATTTAAAGCTATGTCCCCTCGTGCTGGACATCACCATCCGAGGAAAAAGGCTCTCAATGTCCACCCTATCTAATCCTCTGATCATCTTGTATGCCTCAATTAAGTCACCTCTTAACTTTCTTCTCTGTAACGAAAACAGCCTCAAGTCCTTCAGCCTTTCCTCATAAGATCTTCCCTCCATACCGGGCAACATCCTTGTAAATCTGCTCTGTACCCTTTCCAATGCTTCCACATTCTTCCTATAATGTGGTGACCAGAACTGCACGCAATACTCCAAATGCAGCCGCACCAGAGTTTTGTACAACTGCAACATGACCTCATGGCTCCAAAACTCAATTCCTCTACCAATAAAAGCTAACACACCGTACGCCTTCTTAACAACCCTCTCAACCTGGGTGGCAACTTTCAGGGATCTATGGACATGGACACCGAGATCTCTCTGCTCGTCCACACAACCAACAATCTTACCATTAGCCCAGTACTCTGTCTTCTTGTCATTCCTTCCAAAATGAATCACCTCACACTTTTCTGCATTGAACTCCATTTGCCACGTGTCAGCCCAGCTCTGCAGCTTATCTATGTCCCTCTGTAACTTGTAACATCCTTCTGCACTGTCCACAACTCCACCGACTTTAGTTTCATCTGCAAATTTACTCACCCATCCTTGTACGCCCTCCTCCATGTCATTTATAAAAATGACAAACAGCAGCGGCCCCAAAACAGATCCTTGTGGTACACCACTAGTAACTGGACACCAGTCAGAACATTTCCCATCAACCACCACCCTTTGTCTTCTATCAGCTAGCCAATTTCTGATCCAAACTGCTAAATCACCCTGAATCCTATGCCTCTGTATTTTCTGCAATAGCCTACCGTGGGGAACCTTATCAAACGCTTTACTGAAATCCATATACACCACATCAACTGCTTTACCCTCATCCACCTGTTTGGTCACCTTCTCGAAGAACTCAATGAGGTTTGTGAGGCACGACCTACCCTTCACAAAACCATGTTGACTATCTCTAAACAAATTATTCCTTTCCAGATGATTATACATCCTCTCTCTTATAAACCTTTCCAAGACTTTGCCCACAACAGAAGTAAGGCTCACTATAGTTACCGGGGTTATCTATACTCCCCTTCTTGAACAAGGGGACAACATTTGCTATCCTCCAGTCTTCTGGCACTATTCCTGTAGACAAAGATGACTTAAAGATCAAAGCCCAGCAATCTCCTCCCTAGCTTCCCAGAGAATCCTCGGATAAATCCCATCCGGCCCAGGGGACTTATCTATTTTCACACTTTCCAGAATCGCTAACACCTCCTCCTTATGAACCTCAAGCCCTTCTAGTCTAGTAGCCTGTATCTCAGTATTCTCCTCGACAACTTTGTCTTTTTCCTGTGTGAATACAGACGAGAAATACTCATTTAGCACCTCTCCTAACTCCTCGGACTCCACGCACAACTTCCCACTACTGTCCTTGACTGGCCCTACTCTTACCTTAGTCATTCTTTTATTCCTGACATATCTATAGAAAGCTTTAGGGTTATCCTTGATCCTACCTGCCAAAGACTTCTCATGTCCTCGCCTGGCTCTTCTTAGCTCTCTCTTTAGAGCCTTCCTAGCTAACTTGTAACTCTCAAGTTCCCTAACTGAACCATCACGTCTCATCTTTACATAAGCCTCCTTCTTCCTCTTGACAAGTGTTTCAACTGCTTTAGTAACCCATGGTTCCCTCGCTCGACCACTTCCTCTCAGCCATGGATTGCATTCTTAAAGACTAGGGGAGGACCGGAGGAGGCCATTCTTCTGTGAATTAGCCTTCCCACAGCATAGTTAATTGCGGCAGAGGTGGGAAGGTAGCAGGGTCCCCACCCAACACCCTCCTGCCCAATTAAATGCGACCCGGCCTCCAGACCAGCCTTGAGGAGGGCAGTGAATTCACCGCCTATCATCTCTTGACAACCGTGGCCTCGAATTAGGGCATTTCTTTTGAGGTAGCTATTTTCCTGTGGATAAATACATGGGAATTTTGTCACATGCTAATGGCAGCCTGGTTGAAATCAGGAATTCAATGCGTGGGAATAATTTCAGTGGCAAAGCACATTAACACATGGACTTTAAATACAACTGTGTTTGGCTTCTAAATATTGATCATGAGTCAACATGCTCTCGGATTTGAATCATGTTGCTCATTGCCTTCATTAAAGCAGCAGACAGCTAAATTCCTGCATTATGTTAAAGTATTTGTATGCTAATATCCCGTGGCTTGACTATACCTCCTTGATTTATACCTGAAGCTAACGTTTTCTCCCAATCCCTTAATTCAACTCACTAGATTTTTCATCCTCGCTTTAATTTAGACAATGCTCATAAAGCCTCCCATGCACATTCTACCACAGAATGAGGTGCTTCATTCTGTGGGGCAGCGGAACAAGCCATGTACAGTCAGGATCTCCAATGAATCATTGTGCGCGATTTAAATTGAGTCAAGCTGTCATTCTGTTGGGTAGCCACTACTGCAACAATTTTGTCACCGTTTTGGGGATTTTTTGGTTGATATATGGCACAGCATTGCATTTTTATGATCGTTTTCTAGTCAAAGCTTTTATTGTCTCGTAAATGTGTATTTGCATAAATGTTGATTATTTAGTCTGATCATAACTTTTGATTTAACGGCTATTGACCACAGTCTACAGGCCCTTCTGTCATCTATAACTCTTCAAATTTAAGAACGATCTTAACCACTGAGCATGGTGCAATTTTCACACCTACAAAATCCAGAAACAATGAGTATATTCTTTCCTCCACATCTCTAGCTGGGCCAATAAACAATGACAGTGCATGGTGTAGCTCTAAAGTCATAGGTTTGATGCCTAGCCTGTATCTGATGTCAGTATTTGGAGTGCAACAATTTTTTAAATATCAGCCAGGCTTCCCACATGGCTGAGAATAGCTGTGATCAATGGATCGCAATGCAGCTAAGTGTGAGGTAATTCATTAGCAACCAAAAGAAGGGTAGATTGGAATATTATTTAAATGGCTGAAAGCTAGCAACAGTGGTTGTCGAAAGAAATGTGGGGTTCCATGTACACATGTCACTTAAAATGTAATGGTCACATAAAATATCACTGAAAATCTTGGTGGATTGTTAATTTTTTTGTATCTCCAGAGTTAAAGGGAGAAAATGTTGCTACAGATTGAGAATACCCTGCTTAGGCCGCATCTGGAATACTGTGTACAGTTCTGGACACTAAACCTTAGAAAGCAGTAGTCGATGGTATTCGCTGCTCCCAAAGCGGTCTCAACTACATTGGGGAGACTAAACGCCGACTCACTTTCACTCAGTCCACAAGCATGACTCCAGTCTTCCTGTCACATGCCATTTTAACTCAGCACCTTCTCATGCCCACATGCCCCTCCTTGGCCTGCTGCAATGCTCCAGTGAAGCCCAGAACAAGCTGGAGGAACAACATCTTGGGGGCGATTCTCCCAAATGGAGCCCAAGTGTTCGCGCGTCGTGAACGCCCCTCCAGCCTCCTTTCCCGGCGGCAAATAGGCACCACACCAACCTGCGTGCAGTTGGGCCACGCCAACCTGCGCATGCGCAAGGGGCTTCTTTAGCGAGCCGGCCCCGACTCAACATGGTGTCAGAGTTCAGGGCTCGCTGTGCAGGGAAGTAGGCCCGGGGGGAGGTGGGAGAGGCCGGCCCGCTGATCGGTGGACCCCGATCGCAGGCCAGACTCCATCGGAGGCCTCCTCCCAGGTGTAGGAGCCCCCTCCTCCCCCACAGTCCGCCCCCCAACCATTCGTGCAGAGTTCCCGCCGGCAGCGACCAGGGGTGAACGGCGCCGGCGGTACTCTGTCATATCCGCGCGGCCGCTCGGCCCATCCGGGCTGGGGAATCGGCGGTCCCGCCGATTCCAGCAGCCCGCGGCCGGCGCTGCGCCAAAAGTGCCGGCGCAAATGCCGCTGATTCTGCGCACCTCGTAGAATCGCACGCCGGCGGCAGGGCGACATGACGCAGTGCGGCCATTCTCCGGCGCATGGCTCGGTAAATCGCCCCCCTTATCTTCCAATTGGGCACTCAACATTAGATTTTGGCCTTCCTCCTCTATCTTAAATATTCCGTACATGTATTGCCTCAATGCGAACCACCTCCCCCACCCCCCTCACACTGGGTTATCCGCCTTGTGTTCTTAAAGTTGCTATTTTTGCTGCAGTTTCTACATTCTCCCTCCTTTCAGTTCTGACGAAGAGTCAAAGGACTCAAAACATTAACTCTGGGATTCAGCGCCCCTGTTGCTCACGCTGCGAATCCGGGTGCAATGGGTGAATCGTGCAAAAGCCCCAAATCGGGCTCCCCGCCTGCCGCTGGGCCCGTCGCAAGTCACCCAACTCGCTCTGCCCGACACAATCTGGGTACCGCCCTCGCTGGACAAGGTCCAGATCAGAATGTTTAAATAAACCTTGAGGCTCATTTAAATACCCGGACTCCAGATTCACCCGGTGCCCAGTACTCAACGGCCATACCTGCGAGACTGCGCTGGGGTGCTGTTTAGTATTGGTCCACGCAAACATGTCCGGTCGTAACCGCTCCTTGGGTGGTCTCACAGGCCATTGGAGACTGCGGGTAGTCAGGGACAGAGCAGGGTATAACCCTGGCACTCCCCTGGCACCCGGACACTATGGCACTGCCAGCCTGGCCTCCTCGCACTGCCAGCCTGCCAGGACCAGGGTTCCAGGTTGGCACTGCCGAAGTCGGACATGGGGGGATGGGGGCCCTTGCCAATTGGATGGGGGAGGGGGTTTCCCAAATGCCTCTGCAGGATTTGTGGTGTGAAGGGGGGGGGGGGGGTCAATCAATAAAGCGAGAGGGGTCCTGAAATGGGTGGGGAGGTGGGAGATCAGAGCTGCCGACAAAATGGCCTCCTATCTGCGAAAAGCCGTTCCAGGAAATTTCTCTAAGTTTGGCCTCGACAGGGAGAAATTCCCAGAGGTCAAAAAAACCGGCCAAGTCTGTTAAATAGCGGGGCTGCAGCCTCCGAGGAACACTCCGCCGAACACGTCCAAAATCAGACTGAAACCTTCACCCGCTGAATCACGGCCAGCGTTTCTCTCCTAATAGATTCAGGCAGACCTGCTGAGTTTTACAGCGTTCTCTGTAACTTTTTAGAATGTATTTATTGGTTTTGGTGAGAGCGAGTGCAGATTAACCAGGATGTTACTCCAAGGGTTAGATCATGGGGAAAGATCACATCATCAAATGAAAAATGAAATGAAAATCGCTTATTGTCACGAGTAGGCTTCAATGAAGTTACTGTGCAAAGCCCCTAGTCGCCACATTCCGGCGCCTGTTCGGGGAGGCTGCTACGGGAATTGAACCGTGCTGCTGGCCTGCCTTGGACTGCTTTAAAAGCCAGCGATTTAGCCCAGTGAGCTAAACCAGCCCCATATCATCAATAGTTGTGTTCCTTGCAATGTAGAAAGTTAAACGGTGGTTTAATTGGGTCTTGTAGACCTTTTATTGGATCTTTTGACAATATTACCACTGAAAAATCAGGAGAACTCGGGAAGAATAAGAGGACCCTACCGCACAGGACCCTTCGCCCATCAAGCCTGTACCGCTTCCCAGCACTTGGCCCATAGCCTTGAATGTTCTGACATTTCAAATGCTCATCCAAGTACTTTTTAAAGATTGTGAGGTTTCCTGTCCCAACTCCCCTCCCAGGCAGTACATTCCAGATTCCCATCACCCTCTGGGTGAAAATAGTTTTCCTCAAATCCCCTCTAAACCTCCTGCCTTTCAGCTTAAAATTATTCCCCTTGTTATTGGCTCTTCAACTAAGGGGAACAGCTGCTTTCTATCCACTCTGTCCACCCCCCTCATAATCTCAATCAGGTCCCCCCTCAGCCTTCTCTGCTCAAAAGAAAACAACCCAAGTTTATCCAGCCTCTCTTTGTGGTTAAAATGCTCCAGCCCAGGCAAAATCCTGGTGAACCTCCTCTGCACCCCCTCCAGTGCAATCACATCCTTCCTCCAGAGCGGTGACCAGCACTGCACACAGTGCTCCAGCTGAGGCCTAACCAAATACCTGTACAGCTCCAACATAACCTACCTGCGGTTATAAACTATACCATGACTGATAAAAGCAATTGTTCCATATGTCTTCTTGGCTGCCCTATTAACCTGTCCTGCCGCCTTCAAGGATCTTCAAGCACCCCAATATCCCTCTGTTCCTCTGAGCTTCCTAGTATCCTGCCATTCATTGATTACTTCCTTGTTGTATTACTCCGTCCAAAGTGCATCACCCCACACTTTTCAGGGTTAAATTCCATCTGTCCAACTGACCAACCCGTCTATATCCTCCTGTAACCTAAGACCTCCTTCTGATCTTCTGGAACCCTTCAGCAGTACAACATGTTGCATGCATCAACTTCTCAATTTGCTTCACAATATTGGCATTTTCAATTAAATTAGCTCAACATCACCCTGTTCGAGAAGGAAAGCCCAGTTCTGTATAACATCACCTCAAGGTGTTTCATAGACGTGTGATGATGAACAGACTCTGAGCTGAGGAAGAAAAGATTGGGAGACTTTGGGTGGGGTGGGGGGGTGACCAAAAGCATCTTCACTGAATCGGCTTTAAGAAGGGTTTAAGAAGGGTTTGAAAGCTGGGGAGGGGCACTGCTGAGATTTAGGAAGGAAATTCCAGATTTTGGGAACCGGCAATTGAAAGGAAAGCCATCAATGACGGGGTAAGGAAAGGTGGGAATTTCCCCAGTGTCCTTTAATGAATAGGCAACTGTTTCCAGAGCTCCACCAGTGCCAAACTAAAGTTAACAGCTACAAGGTGCAGGATTCTGTGATCCTGAGGCTAAGTGTTGACGCCGTCGGAAATGCCGTCGAGAACACGGCCTCAGGATCTGCACTTCTGGCCCCTACAGGGAGCCAGCACGGCATTGGAGCGATCCACGCTGCTCCAGCTGCTGATCCTGGCGTGAACTGGGTGCTACGGGGTCTGCGCATACGCATGCACAGTGGCACCGGCGCCAACGCGCACATGCGCAGTGGCTCCTTTCAATGCGGCGGCCCTGACGCAGCATGGTGCAGGGCTACAGGGGCCGGCGCAGAAGAAAGGAAGCCCCCAGCCAGAGAGGCGGCCAGTTGATCGGTGGGCCCTGATCGTGGGCCAGGCCACATCGGAGACCCCCCCGGGGGTCGGACCCCCCCTCCCACAGGCCACCCCCCGACCCTTCCACGCTGAGTTCCCACCGGCTGAGAGCGTGTGGACGCCGCTGACGGGACTCGGGCTTTTTACGACAGCCGCTCGGCCCACCCCAGGCCAGGAATCGGCAGTGGGGGGGGCTGCTTAGAGTGGCCCCCGACTGGCACCGTGCCAACCACGCTGGCGCCAATGGCGCCGATTCTCCAGTCTGCGGAGAATCGCGTGCCGGCGTCGGGGCGGCGTGGCGTGATTCGCGCTGGTCGCGGGGATTCTCCGGCCCGGCCCCGGTATGTGAGGTGAATATTGTCGTGGTTATTCTTGGGCAATTTCTCATCCAAGTATTATCCCAACCCAACACTGCTCAGTTTCTGACAAGTGAAATGCATCTGGGCTAATGTGGCAACTGGCCTTAGAGACCAGGTGGTGGATTCAGGGGAATAGCAGGCTGAAGATGAGAAATTTTTAGGTAAATTCCTGGCAGTGTTTAGTTAGTGTCACGCCCATTGAAGCTGTTTAAAATTGAGCACCATGTCTAACTGGAGAGAAAGACGCAGATAGATTGTCATGCTATTGTAATAACTTGTGACTGTTCAACATGAGAAACAGGGTTAAGTGTTCCATTCATGCGTAATGGAGACCAGCTTTGAAAGCTTTCTTTCTTATCAATCGAGAGGGACTCTCCATTTCCTTCCCTGTAGGAAAACACCAGGCAACACTCTCATGCAAGAGAGACAATAGGCAGAAGTGACTTCACAAACTTGTTTGAAATAGACAGAGGTGAAAACTTTGACTCAAACAGAAATTGTTTTATTTTATGGCATATTTCAAAGATGCATCAATGCATTTCAATGTATTTTGTCATTGATTTTAAGGTACTACCATTCAGAGAATCCCTACAGTGCTGAAGGAGGCCATTCGACCCATCAGGTCTGCACCGACCCTCCAAAAGAGCACCCTGCCTCGACCCATTCCCCTGCCCTATCTCCGTAACCCCACCTAACCTGCACATCTTTGGACACTAAGGGGCAGTTTAGCACGGCCAATCCACCTGACCTGCATTCTTTGGACTGTGGGAGGAAACCGGAGCACCCGGAGGAAACCCACGCAGACACTGGGAGGAAGTGCAAACTCCACACAGACAGTGACCAGAGGCCGGAATTGAACCCGGGTCCCTGGAGCTGAGAGGCAGCAGTGCTAACCACTGTGCTGCCGTGCCGCCCTGACATTAAATGTAATATGTGCTGAAGTTGTGTTCTACCCCAATAAAACCACCAACTTTTAAACTGAGGCAGAAATGTCCCAGCAACTAATGGAAATCATTTATTGACAAGATTTCATGTTTTAAGACTTTCCACTGTAAAAAATCTAAATCAACACTAATTAAACATTACTCAGAAGTTAATGAATACACAAAACTGCAGAAAAGGTACTTTAAACATGAACCAATGAATACAGCTAAACCCCCCCCCCCACACAGCTAAACCCCCCCCAGCTAAACCCCCCCCACAGCTAACCCCCCAGCTAAACCCCCCCCACAGCTAACCCCCCCACCGCTAAACCACCCCACAGCTAACCCCCCCACAGCTAACCTCCCCCACAGCTAAACCCCCCCACAGCTAAACTCCCCACAGCTAAACCCCCCACAGCTAACCCCCCACAGCTAACCCCCCCACAGCTAAACCCCCCCACAGCTAACCCCCCACACAGCTAAACCCCCCCACAGCTAACCCCCCCACAGCTAAACCCCCCCACAGCTAAACCCCCCCACAGCTAAACTCCCCCACAGCTAAACCCCCCACACAGCTAAACCCCCCCAGCTAAACCCCCCACACAGCTAAACCCCCCCCCAGCTAACCCCCCCCACAGCTAAACCACCCCCACAGCTAACCCCCCCCACAGCTAAACCCCCCACAGCTAAACCCCCCCCACAGCTAAACCCCCCCACAGCTAAACCCCCCCCACAGCTAAAACCCCACCCACAGCTAAACCCCCCCACAGCTAACCCCCCCACAGCTAACCCCCCCACAGCTAAACCCTCCCACAGCTAAACCCTCCCCCACAGCTAACCCCCCCCACAGCTAAACCACCCCCACACCTAAACCCCCCCACAGCTAAACCACCCCACAGCTAACCCCCCCCACAGCTAAACCCTCCCACAGCTAACCCCCCACAGCTAACCCCCCCCACAGCTAAACCCCCCCACAGCTACCCCCCACCCCCCCCACAGCTAAACCCCCCCACAGCTAACCCCCCCCACAGCTAAACCCCCCCCACAGCTACCCCCCCAACCCCCCCACAGCTAAACCCCCCCACAGCTAAACTCCCCCACAATGCATTCACACATTATGGCAAACTCTCAGCAGATACATACGATGTGATTAATGGCCGCATTAGACTCTCACTCAAGCACAACCTGGCCATTATTTCGCGGGAGAGGCCAAAATCGAGGACCGCTCCAGGCGCCAAACGGTTTAGGATCTAACTGACCCGTTGTCGAATTCAGGATCCTGCCGGAACATGGTGAGAAACCAATCATCGCCACTTAACGCCAATTTCCGTACAACTAATGGGAATAAAGACTCCCTACCTACTGGCCTTCCGTGATCTATCCGCCTCCCCACTAAGTGGCCATGCAGGCACCGATTAGTATACCAAGGAAGCGAGTAGCCATCTTTGCTCCGAAGCAATGAGCCCGGGGGCAGTGGGGTTGCTGCCTCAGTGCTCAAGGGGTGGGGCCGGGGGGGACAGCCTTAGTCAGGGTGGGAGGGGCACTGAGCTGGTGGGAGGGGAGGAGGATGTCTTAACCCCAACCCTTGCCTGTCTGTCCCACCGACACCCCATTACTCCCACTGACCGTGAAGGCCTCTGGCTGCACGGCTCAAGGCTGCTAATCGAGAGTTGGCAATTGTAGTTAAGTGAGCGCCCACCCCAGCAACCGAGCCATGCTCTGGAGGGCCTCAGCAATGCCCACCTGAGACTGGGACATGCTCCGCAGCGCCTCATCAAGGTCCTCTTGGGACTGAGACACGCCCCCCAGTGACTGGGACATGCTGCTGACGCCCTCAGCCATGGTCGGTATTGACTGAGCCACACCTTGGACAACTCCACTCATGTTGCTGATGTCGTGCACCAGGCTCTCCACTGCGGCCGCCAGTGTTGTTTTCTGCCTCCCTTCCCGGGTCTGTATCTGACTGATGCTAAATGGATCCAAACCAGATGGTAAGGTATGAAACAAGACATAATTCTTCGCCTGCAGCAGAGATTCATTCACAGATTACAACCATACAGGTCACTATCTCCTAACTGTCACACGAGTGTCTCAGCTGATCCTGTTTACAATATATAACTTATCAAAGCAAAATATGCTGGAAATTAAATACAGAAAATGAAGGTTTAATTCAGCAGGTCAGGCAGTTGAGAGAGAAACACAATGAACATTTTGAGCCCTATGACTGTTCTACAGAACTAAGGCGGGTTAGAAATGCGATGAAATATATAGTCGGAGAGAGGGTGGGGCAGTAGAGAAGGTCAGGGTAGGTCAGAGCTAAGGAGAGATCGACAAAGATACCATGGACGTAAGACAAAGGGGATGATAATGGTGGCATTAAGGACTGAAGAAGTGCTGACAGTAGCATTGTTATGATCCCACTTATATAAGGGCTCGAGAATGCCAGAATGGAACTCTGACTCAACAAATCGCAAAGCTTTTACTTTCTTTTAAATCGTGGAGGAATGGAGTTATAGGAACAATAATTAGTTTTAGCAACAAGGAAACAATATTTATTAAACATGATAAAAATTGGATTATGATATAATACCCCTTTACTCCCCCCCCCCCCTTAGCTTAACAAGTACACACAGATTTAAAGATAAACATGGATCACAAAGCGTTTCTTAAACTAAAATGGTCTAATTAACACAAAGTCCCTTTCAGCACACAGATTGGCTGTGGTCAAATCTGTACACTCCATTCTGAACCTTCTCCTCAGAAATATGCAAGACAAGAGGTGGGATTCTCCGACCCCCCGCCGGGTCGGAGAATCCCCGCGGGGCGGCGGGAATCCCGCCCCGCTGCTCCGCGCCGGCTGCCATATTCTCTGGTGCCGGTTTTCAGGCAGGGGCGGGGATCACGCCGCGCCAGTCGGGGGCTGTTGGCAGCGGCCCCCCCGGCAATTCTCTGGGCGCCGATGGGTCGAGTGGCTGTCGGTTTCTGGCCAGTCCCGCTGGCGTGGATTGGATGTCGTCTCACACGGCGGGACCTGGCTGGTAGGCCGGTTGGTGTGGACCTCGGGGGCCGCGGAGTGATCCGGCCCTGGGGGGGGGGGGGGGGGCCCACAGTGGCCTGGCCCACGATCGGGGCCCACCGATCTGTGGGCAGGCCTGTGCCGTGGAGGTACTCCTTCCTTCTGCGCCGGCCCCTGTAGGGCTTCGCCATGGCCGGTGCAGAGGAGACAACCTCCTGCGCATGCACTGGAATACACTGGCCGATCTGCGCATGCGCGGAACCACGCTGGCAGTTCTGCGCATGCGCTAACTCGCACCGGTCCTTCACGCCGATTGGCGTGGCACTAACCCCTCTGGTGCCAGCCTAGCCCTCGGAATTGTGGAGGATTCCACAACTTCCGGTTGGCCCGAGGCCGGAGTGGTTTGTGGCACGGTGGTGCCGGGCCATCACGGGGATTCGGGAGAATCCCGCCCACAATGTTTCCAAACTCCACTCCCAAAAACACGCTTTAAAATCTTCTTTCACAATAATGCTTTCTAGTAACAGTTTGCATTCCGAAATCTAGTCCAGGTTTTCCAAATGACTCATTTAAACGAAGCTTTCGCTCCATGTCTAACAGAGGATCCAGTATTCAAATTTTACGCCATTTTACCTATAAGATTTCTTTCTATTGACTGCTGTACAAACTATTCAGAATTGCTTTAACTCTTTATTCCCAGGCTCTATTAAAACAGCATCAAACTTTCAATTTACCTCTGAAGTCAGCTTTCCCTCTTTAAATCTGGTTACTGCAGTTGTCTCTTTAACTCAGCACAGTTTGTTTACTCTTCCTTGAATTCTTCTGAACAACACCTCAGTCTCTGTTCTCTTAACTTCATTAGCATGTCCTGAATGGCTCCGGCAGTCACCACCACGACCCCCCCCCCCCCCACACCCTCATTGGGACCATGGAACACCCGCCATTGAGTCCCGGCGTCAGCCCTTAGTCTCTCAAATGGAGAATCCCGTAAATTTATCAGTCTGACCCTGCCTTCTTTGCATTTATTAGATAATTTTCCTTTAAATTTTATCCATAACTTTTAATACAATATCCAAACCTTCCTAAATGTCCAACTGATGGGCCTCGAGCTCTGAAAACACTTTGTGCCTGATCCTGCTTTTGGCAGCCCATGGAATGGAAACGTTAACTCTGTTTCCCTCCCCATGTATGCTGGCTGACTGCTATTATTTGATTTGATTCTGGAATCTCACTGTTTCGAGTTTGTATGTCCACATGCAATATTGAAATGGAAACTGCATTTGCTTAATCCCAGATTCTTGGCCCATCTGTCACTTCAGCTCTTCCGATATTATCTAGAATTTGTAAGGAGAGTGGCCATCATTTAACAAAAATATTTCACAGTCCCGTTTCAGGTATGTTTAGAGGTGCGTTTCTCAGTGCCTGCAGCGGCAATAAAGTTCCCGCTATTCAACGGCCGCTTTTTTTGGCCTTGGCGAGGAATGCCCCATCGAGGCCGCACTGAAGTCAGACTAGCCGCGGACCCCCATCAGCGACCTCACCACGGTCTCCGGACCCCACCCTACTTCACCCAACCTACCACCTCTGGGATCATCGAGCACCCCCCCGACCTCAATCAAACTCATATGGGCAAGGCACCCTGGGCTCTGCACCTGGCGTGGACAATCTGGCACCTTGGCACTGCTAGCCTGGCACCATGGCAGTTCCCCTTCCAGCCTGGCCATGCCACCTGGGCACCCTAGGTGACAATACCAGGGTGCCCGGTTGGTAGTGCAAAGTTGCCATTGAGAATGCCAGGGTACCACCCTGCCCTGTCCCTGACCATCCGAGGGCCTCTAATGCCCCGGGATCGCCTCCCCCCCCCCCCCCCCCCGGGTAGCGTTGTGCCTGGTCCATGTTGCGGCCCTGGCGAGGTCACAAGTCGCGGCCATTAGGTCCAAGGCGCCAGGAGAATTCGGTGAAAATGAATGGCTTATTTAAATAGGCAGATCTGGATCACGCCCCGTAAGAGTGAGATCCGGATCGCGACTTCTTGAGAGGTTCATTTGAATCTCGCGAGATGTCTTGAGCATTGCGAAGTCAGGCGCGCTGAGGCGGTTAAATCAATTATTATTTTTATTGTATTTATTTTTAGAAAAAAAAGGGGCAGCAGGGTAGCATGGTGGTTAGCGTCAATGCTTCACAGCTCCAGGGTCCCAGGTTCGGTTCCCGGCTGGGTCACTGTCTGTGCGGAGTCTGCACGTCCTCCCCGTGTGTGCGTGGGTTTCCTCCGGGTGCTCCGGTTTCCTCCCACAATCCAAAGATGTGCGGGTTAGGTGGATTGGCCATGCTAAATTGCCCGTAGTGTCCTAAAAAGTAAGGTTAGGGGGGGGGGTTGTTGGGTTACGGGTATAGGGTGGATACGTGGGTTTCAGTAGGGTGATCATTGCTCGGCACAACATCGAGGGCCGAAGGGCCTGTTCTGTGCTGTACTGTTCTATGTTCTAAGCCCACTGGCTATTTTTACAACACAATTCTGGAGAACAAAGTTCAAACTGGTCAGTGTAAATTTTTGAAAGGAAGGTTGTGTTTGACTAATTTGATTTGTTGTCTTTGAAGAAGTAATGGGAAAGGTCAATCAGGGTCGACCTGCTGATGTTGTGCACGTACATTCCAAAAAGCGTTCAACAAAGTGCCATCGGATAGCCTTTATAGCAAAATGAAAGGCCATGGGGTTAAAGGAGTAGTGACACGGATAGAACAATCAGTTAAAGGGCGGATGTGGAGAATAGCGGCTCTCAGCTGCTTTTCAGACCCAAGACTGATATTTTATTATCTATAGGCGGGAGTTTCTAGTCGCGTCCACGTGGATGAAGATTTGAATGACCAGCGTTTTGACTTTCGGGATGACTCTTCTGTTCTTCTTCTGATTAATGCCATGGGACCTTTTACATCCAGTTAAGCGGGCAGTTGGGGCTTCCGCTTAACTTCCTGTCTGAAAAAATTGAACATCCAACTGTGCAGCACTCCCTCCGCTCTTTGCTGCAGTGTCCGCCCCGATTGTTGTGCTATTGTGGACTTGCACCTTTCGATTCAGAGGCGAGAGTATTACTGGCTGACACATGGTGGAGTGGGGCTAATTGCAGAGCTGTCGCAAAGAGTGGGAACAGGCCTGATGAGAAAACGGGCTCTTTCTGTGCTGCATCATGCAATGGAACTTACGAAAGACAGATTTAGAATCAATATAAATAACCTCTTTATGCAACGACAGGTTAAACGAATAACATAAGAGAGAATTAAGTGCTGCGATAATGGGAAGCACGGTAGCATTGTGGATAGCACAATTGCTTCACAGCTCCAGGGTCCCAGGTTCGATTCCGGCTTGGGTCACTGTCTGTGTGGAGTCTGCACATCCTCCCCGTGTGTGCGTGGGTTTCCTCCGGGTGCTCCGGTTTCCTCCCACAGTCCAAAGATGTGCAGGTTAGGTGGATTGGCCATGCTAAATTGCCCTTAGTGTCTAAAATTGCCCTTAGTGTTGGGTGGGGTTACTGGGTTGTGGGGATGGGGTGGAGGTGTTGACCTTGGGTGGGGTGCTCTTTCCAAGAACCGGTGCAGACTCGATGGGCCGAATGGCCTCCTTCTGCACCGTAAATTCTGTAAAAAATTAAATAATGGAACTATAGGTTTTTCTCAAAGGGTAACCTCAGGTAGAACAAATGGCCCAGCTCATCCGTATATATTTTCTGAACTTGGAGAAACAATTAACGATAAACTTATTGCAAGTCACTGCCTTTTTATAAATAGGCAAAGACATCCGTTCAATTTGTCTTTTCATGTAGTGATGATAATATTTAAATATAAAACAAATAACAGCAGCGGGGATGAGAAAAAGGCAAACATCAACCCTGATTCTTTCTAACTTATCCGTACGTTTTCTGATAATGAATATTCTTCTTTGATCATTTCTAAGCAGATTCCTGAGGCTAAGGATAAATTACGTAAATATTCCCAGCCGTGCGATATTCCCTTTAATGTGCTGTTTTGATATTCAGCGGCTGAAGGGATCAATGCTTCACAAAGGCTCCATATGACAGCATCATAAAGGGTATTTCAGAGATTGAAATGATGTTGTCATCAGAAAAATGTAAAAGGTGAGACAGAAATCATAGTGCACTACTGACAGGTCAGACTCAGGCTGCAAACTGGTGTGTAGCTGTCCAGTGGCACCGATCAGTTTTCTCCCCAGATCTTGAGCCTCTTGAAAGAAAAAGAATGAGCGGGTGTGGTTTAGCCATCACTCTGGCGGAGAGGGGTCTGATAAAGCAGCAGCCAACTCCACAGAGATCGGGCACCACGTTGAGCGGGCAAACCTCACATTTCACACAAGGGATCAGCTTTGCTCGTCCTCACAATTGTTTTCCTTGGAGTAGAGAATATTATGAAGTGTTTAGATAGAGTAAAATGGTGAAAAAATATTTCCAATGGCTGAAAGGTCAATAAGCAGAGCAAAGAGGTTTAGGGTGGGGGTGGGGGTACAGAAGAACCAGAAGCAATAGGATTTGGAAGGCACTGATTGGTAGAGGTGGATCCAGGATCAATACTGCCCTTCAAAAGTGAGTAATAAAGATTCTTGATTATATTCTTAAAGGAGAGACGATTGCAGGAATATGGGGAAAGAGCAAAGGAGTGGGACTAACAGGCATGTTCTTAAAAAGAGCTAGTCTCGACTCAGTGAGCCGAATGGCTTCCTTCGGTTCTCCAGCTTTCTATACCTATGATCCCACCATTTCTGTTCACACCTGTTCAGACCTTGTGATCCTTTCCCACGCCTGAATGCTGTCAGACCTCAAAGTGTAGGCATGGCCTGGTGTGTATCATAAACTGCATCCCAACCCTGTACCCCAACCCTTCAAATCTCCATCTTCAGAGAATTCATAGAATTTACAGTGCAGAAAGAGGCCATTAGGCCCATCGAGTCTGCACCGGCCCTTGGAAAGAGCACCAAACTTAAGGCCACACCTCCACCCTATCCCCATAACTCAGCAACCACACCTAACCTTTTTGGACACTAAGGACAATTTAGCATGGCCAATCCACCTAATCTGCATACCTTTGGCCACTAAGGGGCAATTTCGCACGGCCAATCCTGCACAGCGTTGGACTGTGGGCGGGAAACCGGAGCACCCGGTGGAAATCCACCAGACACGGGGGGAAGGTGCAGACTCCACACAGACAGTGACCTAGCCAGGAATCGAAGCTGGGACCCTGGAGCTGTGAAGCAACTATGATAACCACTATGTTACCATGCTGCCCATTCCATGCCTATTGACCCACTGTACACTGAATGAAACTAATGACCCCTATAGTGATAATATGTGCAAAAATGTTTTGTTTTTTTAAAAAACAACCATTCATTCATGATAATCTATTCTGTTAAGAGCTTGACATAGGTGGCATGTGGGTGTGGAGGCATGTAGCTTTGTATCTGGTATATGTGGGGCCATGGGGTTGGGTGCTGGGCATAAGGAAGCATGAATGGTGCATGGGGAGGGTTTGGGGGCTGTTAGGCGCGGGGTTTGGAAGGCCCTTCTCTTTTTATTTTAAGCTGGACAAAGTCCCACACCTTCGAGTTGGGCCTTTTAAACAGCCCAATTCTGGATCTGGCAGTCCATGCGATGGCCTGTGTGCATTGTGCCAGATTGGCTATGCCAGCTCCAGCCTGCTTCCGTTCCCCCACACAATGAAAATCCAATCCATGCTGACTCTTTCGCCCAAGGTGGGGTCGGCCAACCCGGGAACTTTCCCAATTCTCGCTAGCCACCTTAAGGATGAGAATCCAGACTCTGATCTCTCGCCCCTTATTTCAGTGATCAAGCTACATTGGCAAGATCCAACTTTGAAAGTAGTAAGAGTTTTTTTTATAATCAGATAGATCACATAACTCGGGATTTTAAGAGGAATGCAACTGTTAAATGGCTAAATCTTAAACAACATTTGAAGAACTTCTTTATGTTGGAATCCCAGTTAAAATGGTTAATGCTACATTAACAGCTTTTGAAAAGAGCTGCATTAAATTCTGGTTAGTCATGGATAAGGACAAAGATAAATTAACACTGTTACATGCAGTGTTGGATCACATCCTGTGGGAACAGAATCCGAACTCTGATTACAAATTGCATGTTCATACAATGTGCCTTCTTTGAAAAATATTGGAACAGCAAGATGTCTTTGATTAAATGTGAAAGGTATCTTTGGCACTCCCAGCAGCCCACCGCCTCACTTATGCGACTCTCCCATCCACAACTCGCCAGCTCTGGTAGGCGTTGAGAGCTGGCCTACGGCGGAGGGAACAGATCGTGGCCCACGACAAATCAGCAACATTTGAATTAACTTTTCACAAATGCACATATTCAAGTAATGAAGTGTAAACTGAGCCCTGGGTGATGGGGCTCGTCACATAGGCCAGCAGCAGACCAAAGATGAACACAAAGAGAGAGTGTATGGTTGGAGCATGCTCCTGTGGTGGTATGATTAGCATAGCTGCCTGCCATTGGTGCAGAACACCGGCATGGTTGGAGCATGCTCCTGTGGTGGTATGATTAGCATAGCTGCCTGCCATTGGTGCAGAACACCGGCATGGTTGGAGCATGCTCCTGTGGTGGTATGATTAGCATAGCTGCCTGCCATTGGTGCAGAACACCGGCTCATCAGCTCCACACAGCTCAGGCTGAAAACTGCAATAGGTGTGCGGCTGCAATCCCAATCCACAGATTTTAGCACCTATGTGCATCTTGCAGGGTATGCCCCTCACTCAGTTACAGGTCAGTGTGAAAATTGTAACCGGGTGAATTGCGGGACGAAGCAGAGTATCCGTCCTCCGTCAATTTCAGATTCTGGCCTCTTCCTGTGAGAAGCAGGCAGCTAGCAGTTGAAAATAACCCTCGATATCTCTGTGATTGTGTGTCTGGCTCTAATGGTCATTGCATTGCTGGATTCTGATTGATAGATTATTTGCGGAAATGTTAATTTATGAAATATATTGGGCAGGATTCTCCATCCCGTGTTCCCCGATGGGACTGAGAACCAGGCGTTCAGAGGAAAATCGGGTTGGCGCTGGCTACTGATCAGAAAGCAATGCTCCGACACCCCACACTGGCGACGTGAACGAGCTCCATGATACACACCGGTGGGGAGATGCAAATGGATCATTAAGATCCATTTGTACCTATTTAGCGGGCCCGGTGCCCTATGCTCCGGCCTCCCATTATTCTCCAGTCCACATGGCCAGGAATCACGTGGCCATGGATCACTGGTGGTCTTAGCAATTGTGGCCTTGACGTGGTGGACCTTGCGGTTGGTCAAGGGGGGGAAACAGTTACTCCCTTGGCCCACCATGCCAGGGCTATGCTGGCAGAGACCATCCGAGTCCATCCTCCCCCCCCCCCAATAAAGCACTACGTGCCCACACCTCCTCCAGCAGACCCCCCCAGTCCCTGCCCCACAGGGACCCCAGTAATAGGGAGACCCCCAGGTACTCCTGTAATAAGGGAACACCCCAGGGGCCCTGATAATCGGACCCTCTCCAGACTCCCCCACACAGAATCCCTATTTGGAAGGTAGACAGAAGTCCAGATAGGGGCAGTGGTGGGATTCACTGACCCCCCGCCGGGTGGGAGAATCACCGGGGGTCGGCGTGAATCCCGCCCCCTCCGTCCTCCCAATTCTCCCACCCTCCCAAAAACCAGCCCGCGTGAGTCGCGCCGCCCACCTCGGAGAATGGCGGGGTCCGGCGCGACTCAATGGGTGCCGGGGCCGCCCAAATTCTCCGGCCCGCGATGGGCCGAAGCCCCGCCCGCCTGTAGCCAGTATCGCCGGCGTAAATCAGAGTCGGTCCCTTACCGGCGGGACCTGGCGGCACGGGCAGGCTCCGGGGGGGAGGGGGGGGGGGGTCGTGGGGGGATCTGGCCCCAGGAGGTGCCCCCCACGTGGCCTGGCCTGCGATTGGGGCTCACCGATCCACCGGCGGGCCTGTGCCGTTGGGGCACTCTATTCCTCCGCATCGGCCGCTGTGTCCTCTGTGATGGCCGATGCGAAGACGAACCCTCCCGTGTACGCGTGGGGATGATGCCAGCACGCGCTGGCGCTCCAGCGCATGCGCCGACCTGTAATAATCTGTAATCTGAAGGTGGGGAGGATTCCGCACCTTTGGGGCTGCCGACGCCGGAGTGGTTCACGCCCTGCCGGGTACGGGAGAATCCCGCCGTATAGCTGTAATACGTACCTTGCAGCTCCACATGTCCATTCCTGGTTTGGCTGGTTTAGCACACTGGGCTAAATTGCTGGCTTTTAAAGCAGACCAAGGCAGGCCAGCAGCACGGTTCGATTCCCAGCCTCCCCGAACAGGTGCCGGAATGTGGCGACTAGGGGCTTTTCACAGTAACTTCATTGAAGCCTACTCGTGACAATAAGCGATTTTCATTTCATTTTCCTGGAAGGAGAGCAGCTGTGCGCTGCATCTGGTTCCCACAGGTCCAGTAGCCGCAAGCCCTTGGTAGCTTTCGAGTGGTGGTCTGTGATTGACAGCTTCTACAAACCATCTGCAGTTTTGATTCATTCATATTCTTTACACCCCAGTGGCATAAGTGGTGAAACCCCAATATTTGTAAACATTAACCACATCAAAGAAAGGAAGTACATTCTAATCACTCAGGTGTGTGATTTCACTGCAGTGACCTCTTTGGGGCTGATTTGCAGTGAGGTGGGGGTGGGCGGCTGCGGAGGCCACACTATCGGACAGATAGCTCAAGAGGCTGCCCAATAGTGGGATGACAGCCCGGTAGCGGGATTCCCTGGGAATGCCTCGTATTCCACACCATGTGTAAAATTGAATGCCATGGAACGCCGAATCCCTTCCCACTTCCGATCGCAAGGGAATCGTAAAGCTGGTGCAATTCAGCTCCGGTGGGTGCACATAGTCTCCCAAACGGAGAACATTCAGCGACCCAGGAAACAAGTGTAAACATCAGATTACAGATAATTAAAGTCAGCGTTGGTAAAAATAATATTGAAGCAGTGGTGATGGTATGGCTCTTTTTTTAAGTTGTGCCTGGAACCAGGAAGGGCAGCGAAGGAGTTGTTGACATAATGACTGTACCCCAAAAGCAATTTAGTGGCAGTGAATTGTGTCATCCTGTGAAAGCTGTGATATAAATTCAAGCATTTGTTCTTTAATATAGATTATGTCTGAAAATAAAAACATGGGGAGTTGAAATAAAGATATTTTGCACGAACAATTCTGAGGATGTTGCAGACCCAGTTTTGGGGAATAGGTTTGTCACGAAGGCTGCTTCATTAGAGGCAGATTTACACATTGTGGGGCCTGTCCAATAATTTCTGGGGCCCTCCCCCCCCCCCCCCCCACCCCCCATGATGCCTCAACTCTTCCGACCCCGCCCCACAGAACAAAAGCACAAGCCATAAAAATACACAAATTCATCACTGCTTTAGTGCAAATCTGCAACCCTAACCACAGCCCTATATTCTCCTCCCCCGGTATCCTCACCACCCAACATTCTCTCATTTTTACCACTCATTAACCTCGCTCGCAAGGGTCTTTAAGGCTTCCTCCTGCCTCAATCGTTATCTCCTCCTGCTGGCAAGGCTTGATTAGGCACCTTGTCGTTACTGACTGGCCTTCCCACAGCCTATGCTGGGTCGAGAAGCCCCTTGCCTGCTCCCCTCTCAGCTCAACAGCTACTGACCAGCTGGCTCACCTTGGCTTTTAACCGGTTGCAATGCCATTGTTGCTCGCTGGCCTATCCACAGCCCTGGCTCGAGAAACCTGCTGGCTTGTGCCTTTAATTGCAAAAGTAAAACACAGGACCTTCTGCCTCCTCGCCCAGTCTTCCCTCACACGCGCTTCACCATTCAGACTAGCTGGTTTTCATGGTCTAAAGGGGCTTGACTGATGTCACTCTGTAATGTTAATGCCTGCTGATTGAGCCGATCAGCAAATGTAGAGTACGCTAATTGGTGCCCAGACATCAGCTGGCATGCTCCCCCCACCCCCCGGGGTCAGGGCCCTGTGCCTAGGCATAGTGGGTTTCACTGTAAATCCATCTCTGATTAGATGTAACCACATTAATTATTTTCAAAAGATCAATGCACTTAAGGTTGTGCTGGAAAACTGGATGCCATAGGCCCCAGGGAAATGTGCCCATTCATTCAACAATGACAAAGTTCAATAGCTCATTGATATCCGTAGATTGGAGAACAACTTCTTATCATATTATTCAAGGAAAGGAATTGGACTCTGAAAATTATAGATGAATGAGCACGATTTTTTTGTAGTTATAAATGATGCGATTTAATTTCCAGTCTGTCCATTATTAGTTCTGGATGCAGTCCTCAATTAAACGTGGCATTGTTAACTTATCGGGTACAAGGGGGCACAGTGGTTAGCATTGCTACCTCACAGCAGTGAAGACCCGGCTGCAATCCTGCTCCCCCCTCCGTGTGCAATCCTGCCCCCCTCTCCGTGTGGAGTTTCCACATGCTCCCCGTGTCTGTGTGGGTCACACCCCCACAACCCAAAGATGTGCATGGTAGGTGGATTAGCCACACTAATTGGAAAGAAAAAAAAGAACTGGGTACTAAAAGAATTTATCATCAGGTAACAATTATAATTCATATTTTTCAAAATTACTGAGAATGCATACCTGCATCTTAGTTTTATGAGATCCCAATTTTAGTAATATTCTGGAGAAGAAAATGAAAGCTTAACACAAAAGCTCTATTTTGTTTTAATAACTTTTATTAGACGTCTTGCAACGTAAAAAGGGTGATGTTTAAAAAAAACAAAATATAGCTCTGAATAAAGGTTTTATTTATTTACATGGAAATGTATATACAGAATACGTCCTTCAAGCTCGTTGGGCCAGGAACCTAATCATGCAGCCAAGAGGGAAACATAGAAGAAAAATGGCAGTTTGAACTGGAAAATTCAAATTATTTTGCAAGCTAAAGGAATTGATCCAATCTGCAGAATATCTGCTCGGAGCACAGTACAATTCCAAGCAATATATGCAAAGTCAGTACACATTCTATTCGGACTTATTTCAATGTTGATGTTAATAATCATTACAACAACAAGTTAGAAAATTTAGGCTTCTGTCTGTGAAGCAACAAGAGCATTTCCATTCTGTAAGGAATGTTTACAAGTTTCATGAGGTTTTTACCGATTATTTTCCTGCCTCAACATTTATTCCTTTCAGTTACAAAATATTTAAGTTACAACAATTGAAGGCGAAACATAAATAAGTTGATTGCTCAGATCAAACACCGTTTCCCATTGTTGCACAGTATCACTTTCAGTTGCAATCTCGGAACGACAGCAACTCAGGTGACCCAATAGGTTGGTTCAAACCGAAACCTTTTTTTTGTCATTGCACTAGCTGCATAACATTTGATTGCGAGCCAATGGTACATTCTGATAAATTTCTGAGGTATGAGAAGCACAAAGGCTGCCTGCTGATCACATAGCCTTTACTCTACCCAAAATACTTCAGCAAAAGGTCGTCCGCAACAAATCCATTCTAATGCACTGCACATAGGGATTGAAACGGATGGGGGTCTGGGAGAAAAGGTGGCCTGTACATACTGGTAGAACCTAACCTGGGTTGCTGCTAGTTTGAAGACCCTGCTCACAGCACTAAATGCACAAATGATTAGGTAAAAATCATTAATTTGATCAAAGTTTAAACAGCGGCAAAACAATTTAAACATTAACTTTTTATCTTTATATTAAAACAGTTCCCTTATACAAGTGCTGCAGATTGCATCTTGTACACCTCATTCGTCTTTGACGTCTTTAATATTCAAGACAAAATTTTAAAGCTAACCTGACATGATCTAGTCACATTCTTTCCTAATAATTGACATTGTTTCAGGAAACCAACCCATCACTCCAGTGCATTGCAGTTATTCATGAAGGCTCCCTGCCTTCTCAACCTTGCCCCTTGCCTGAGGTGTGGTGACGCTCAGGTTAAATCACCACCAGTCAGCTCTCCCCCTCAAAAGGGGAGAACAGCCTATGGTCCTCTGGGACTGTGGCAACATTTATTTTACATAACCTATAACTCAAAAGGAATAACGGCTACACATTTCTTGCTTTTTCATCAATGCACTGATAATTTTTATTTTGGTAATCATCGTAGTGCAAAAATAGCCAGTGTTTGTGCTTAGTTGTGAATAGTTAAGATTTTCTTGTGCCCTTCCTATCATCAGTCTGTTCAGCGAGAAAGAGATCTGAGTCACTACTGCTTCTCACTGATGAGCTTCAATTTCAACCAGTTGAACAAACACATTAGTAATAAAAGATGTCATAGAAAATGCAAATGAACCCATTCATAAAATAGAAAGTGGGCCCAAAGAGCAACTGCAGTAATTCTTTGGCGTTTTTAATCCTTTTAAAAATATGACAGTATACTCTGACCTGGTCCACAATGACTCACTACTGAAAAATTACATAACATTTTCTAGAATATCACAATCCTTTGACAAGCTCTCTAAACATTTTTTACTGAAATTATAAACGACTAAATGTAATATCATCAAAATAGGTCAGTGTATTTTTTTCTTGGTTGTACAAACATTAAATTCTGGCAAGGGAACTATTGTAATTTAATGAGCTAAAACAGAGCTTCAGAAGACATATGCATGATACTTGACCAAGGCTGTGAAATGTAGATAGCACAGGGTTAATTCTTCAAAATGTATACAAAATGTAAAATGATCCAGTAAGTGAACAAAGC
This sequence comes from Scyliorhinus canicula, assembly GCF_902713615.1. Classification (NCBI taxonomy): domain Eukaryota; kingdom Metazoa; phylum Chordata; class Chondrichthyes; order Carcharhiniformes; family Scyliorhinidae; genus Scyliorhinus; species Scyliorhinus canicula. The sequence continues at coordinate 162,013,521 of NC_052156.1, read as the reverse complement.
AAGATACTGTTCTTCAGAAATTAAGCAGTAATAGCAATATTTATTACAGTTCTATTAAGTATAACATGCAAGATAACTAAATACAATGCACAGTTCCACACATTACCTTCAGTGTCATCTGCACATTATTCTACTGATCTGGGAAAAAACTCTGATATAGGTACTCTGTTTAAAAAATACAACAATAGAACACCATATACACATTAAAATGGAATGTGCAATTTTCTTACCACATATACAAACTGTAAGTCCATACAGAAGTAAGATAAAACAAAAATCAGTAACTGCTCTGCAGCAACTTACATCCAAATCTTTTAATACCAATGGGGTGAAATTCAACTTTGGTAGGGCATAAAGTGGGCAGGAGCGGATTGGACACCAATTATACACCTGCCCAATCATCCTTTCCATTTAGGTTAATGGAAAGCTGCTGGTCTGCTGTTGCCCATTCCGTGTCCTCACTAAAGTTGAAATTCAGTAATTTTCTAAGTGTTTACAGTGGATGCATTTTTCCTGAATATTTCTTGCATAGTGGTGTTGACTTTAACCTCATGAAAATCCAGCTACTTCATTTGCTGACATTCTTTAATACATTAATTTAAGGTACTCGCTTATTCGAATATAAAACCATTGTGGCAGAATGCTGTTGCTGGATCGAATGGCGAGAGGAAAGTCATTCATTACACATTATTAGTGAGGAATTAAGTAATTTGATTTTAAATCCTGACCCAATAAATACTCCACAATTATCATTTTTTCTAAGTATGTTGTGTTTTTTGTAAATACAAATGAAGAGATTTTCAACCATATTTGCATTTTGAAGATAATGAACAGGGCTCATTTCACAAAATTACTTCTAAATGCAACATCGTACCCACAGACCAATCTTACCAATGTCAATGTAACAATGGCACAATGTTTGTTGAGGTAATTCTGTAGGAAAATAGCAGACCCATTTAGATGTGGTTCCAGCAATAGTCAGCAAACAGCCCTGCAGTTATGAAAAGGCATATATTCTTTACATATTTAATGGATTCCTTCTTTGTGTAAAATTATACAGTGAAGAACACTTCCGTATTACTCCAATGTATAATGTCCTGGATTCGGACTCCTTTATATGCTGTCAGCTCCCTTTCATACAACTCTGTTTCGAACCAATATACATTCAATGTGAATTCTTCTGGAAGAAAGGTAAATTTTAAAATCAAATCTCCTGGGTGGCTATAGAGATCGTTATTAAAGTCTGTCCCAATGTTAAAAATTAAGCTGGATATTTTAAGGAAGGCCTTTTCCCCATTTGTGTCTTGTGAAATATTTTTAAATAAAATTAACTCAAAAGAATGTTCACAGCCTTCATATCTTTTAAACTTGTCTTATTGTATGTTTAGACAATTCAATCACTATGTTATCATCAACAGTCAAGGCCAAGTCTGAATGTTTAACTAAACATATACCAGCTTTTTATTTAGTGCAGGATATTGAAGGTTATACTCTATGACAAATGTATGTTTTCATATGTGGAACAGGATTACACTTTAAAAAACTGATCTCACTTTAAAATTGCAAGGTATTTTTATTACATGATTTTTTTCAAATAAAAAGCTCAAATGACTAGGTTACTAGTATTAATCCCCCACCCCCATAGACACTTTTGATAATATGCTTACTTTAGAATCACCTTCCTGATCTAACAAAAACTCAATTTAACAACAGATTTTCAAACTTGTGCTTCTGAAGGATTCACATAGAAGACGCACGTGCAACATGATTTTATTCTCTGATCCTGTACTATGAAACAGAGTGTAATGTTTGAAGATTTGATTTGTGTTATTTTTGTTCACAACCTTGTTGTGCTTCAGGACTTTATGATCCAAAGATTTGTTTTCACATCATTGAGCATCAAGCAAAGGTCACATTGAATATCTGCGCTTTATGACATGTGGTTTACTGGAACATGGGGACCTCCTCTGTGCAGTCTGTCATTTAATAGCTTCAGATCAACCTTGTAGTTGCTGGTTTTAAAGTTAACTAGTAAGATTACCACATTGATTCTAGGCAGAAACACCAAATGCATTCCTTGAATGCATACAATTTTTATGTGTTAATGTGAATATTACACACACAGGATATGATGAGCAGATTAGCTGAAATATCTAGTAACTTTAATTTTTATGTACCATTTATGGCAACACAAGTATTTGAACATAAATAGTTAAGAAGCAAACCTGAACCCTTCAACAATGTCTCTGATGTGCACAGTACAAGGGTTGCCAGGTGACAGTAACCACCACAGTTATCCTCAACATTAAATGGCCTGTGGTGGAGAAATTTGAAGCCTTGACCATTTTTAATTAAGTCCTTATGGGACTGCAAAGGTGTGTCATACACTATAGCTGTAATTGTTTCAAATGTTTTTCTTCAATTTTTTTTCTGCACGGAAGAGAAGGACACGGAAAACAAAAGGGTGAACTATTTGAAGAAAAGTTAAATGTCCCTGAACACAAGATATATCACAATTTAATTATATATTAGTCTACACCACAAAAATGTTCCAAAGACACTGCCCTCCAACTAGAATTCGCTGTGAAGTATGAATATATTGTGACAATGTTTTAAGGAGCTAAATAAATGCAATTTGAAAAACTTTAAATTATAAAAATCTAGCTCACAATCTGGACGTTCATTCTGTGTAGCAAAGTTTCTTTTAAAGCTGGGGTACTTAGACCATAAGGATGTCATTGAAATTATCAGGTGTCTATTTCATGTGATTTTGTGTGTCAGTAAGAAACTTTTTCTCCAACAAATGCAAATGTAGTTCACAAGGTTGGTTTGAGTTCCCAAGAATGTGCCAGAGGGCTCTCTAACAATTAGGTGGAAAACTCATTGCTTAAGTTATCTAGAACCTGCAATTTTTCCACCAAGAATATGGTGCAAATATTCAACCAAGTGATTCAATTCACCGTAATGTCTACAACATATCTTCTAGATGTTGAAGGTGAAAGCAATGTTGTGAAATCAGTTTAAAGTATGTAAAATCTAGCAAAACTCCTATACTAACACACTGCAGTGCAGTAACAGTTAATCCCTTCAAGTTATTGATATTGAAGTTTTAATATTTGGAATTTAGGGGGTCGATCACATTGTCCTCTCCAAACCTTGTTTTCCCATCTTCCACGCAAAACAATTTACACCGTTTCATGTTTCCCTTAAAGATAATTTATATTGTACCAGTGTATGAAACCTCCTAATTTTTAGACATTAATAACTCAAAGCATTCCTGTAGAGAAATTTCACACAACTCTCATTTTAATAATTTGCTCTAGCTAAGTAAACATAGTCCTGATCTCTTCAAACTTCAGGGAGCTTGAATTGAATTAATTGTTTGGCTGCGATTGATCACAGGTTTAAAGACATCTGCACAATAAAGGGCAGTAAAACTGCTCCATCATATTTTCTGGTTCTCAAAACCTAAATTAAACAGCACAGTGCCACGGAAATTAAAGTTTCTCCTTATAACTCAAATTGATGACATTTACAATCAATTGGCAAACTATAAAGCACAACCGAATCAAAGTGAACACGAGTAATGTACAGAAAGATCATTCAACTGGAGAGCACAGCAGATTGTTGTCAGAAGTATATCCAGTACATCCAGGATCAGGCTTCTTCCTTCTCTGTTGATTCCAATTTGTGTACATGCTTCCATTTTTATTAATAGGGAGTTAAAGCATGAAGACTCAGCAAGTCTTGAAAACCTGTCAAAGGAAGAATCTTTGACAACATAGCTGATATTATCACTTTGAAATCCGCATTCTCATTTCTATAGAAATCTCTGGTGGTTAACATTTGATTGCATCGTCATCGCATCCCAACTGATGTCTGATTCCATTGAAATATGTGTAGTATCCATCTTCTTGTAAAAGAGGCCCTTTTACAGTTAGATTATTTTTTTTTTATACTTCATTTTGATCAAATTACTCAATGTGAGCAGCAAATTTTTAAAAAATGCTCACAAAGTTTATTTCACAGCATTTCTCTTGACTGGCAAGTTATCAGATGAAAATCTGCCCGTTGTGTTAAACCTGAACACATTGGTCCAATGTTCATTTTAGAATGATTCTGGGCAAAAAAAGGAATGGCGACAAATTTAGTTTGCGTACTGTGCATAGAAAGCAATTTTCACTCTCTCAATATGATGACATAATTTGATAGCAGGGCCGAGTTTGAGCTCCATACATTCCTGGACTGTTGGCAGGGTCAAGAGCAGCAGTGCCTGGCCATCAATGTCCTGCGAGATCAATAAAAATAAATAAATGCTCCAGTAATTCACCAAATTCAGAATATTAAAAATGCTTTTTCCACATACTGATTAATTTAATTCTCAATTCACTTTATTTATACATGGAAATATTGGCGACCTGCTCTAATTTGCCATGAAATACCCTTTGCAAATTGAACAGAACCCCCACACTGTCTGAAAAATAGCATATCGGTCTTCCATTCAGTGCTCTTTCTGGAGCAACATGAATTCAAGTGCCAAGAAAGGTGCAATACTGCATTTCAATTGCATTTACATAGGCAATAATGCTCCTGAATGTATGTCATAGCGAAGAACTATATTAACTTACCTTGCTTCATCTGGCAGTAATGCAAGTGTGATTGCAGCCAAGGAATCAATGTATATTTATTTTGGCTGACTTTTACATTTTTGAAAGTAAATTTGCACTGGTTCTGTGAACATAGCATTGTGATTCATACTTGAAAAAAAGAACATGATGTTCGACTAAATAAACAAGGAGTCCTCTTAAAACATTTATTTGCCAGAGAGATGGGATGAAGCAAGTTTAGGTTTTTGTTTACTATTCTGAGAACAGAAGGGAAATTATTAATGCATAGCCCTTCTGGATTTCACTGATTTACACTTTAATATATTTTAAAGATGTTTCAGATTAAGAGATAGTTAAAAACGGTCAACTTTTAAATCAAGTAAATGCACCGAAGATTTACATGTGGTAACAGCATTGCTGCTTTATTACTACTGTTCAGCTTGCTGCCCAATGTTAAAGGAAAACATGTGTGCTGCCATTAACACGAATAGAATGCCGCCGCCGAGGAACACGGCTGGGGGATTGGAGAATCCCACCCTTTGCTAATGATCTCTAAAACATTGTCCATTGGACAACAGGTAAACCAACCATTTGTTCTCTGATGCAGCCTGTAATGATAAAGCATTTGGATGATGAAAATTTCGGGCTGAGGAGGTCATTCTGCCCATTCAGTCTATGCTGGTTTTCCAGCCTAATCCCAGTTTCTAGCTCTTGGTCCACAGCTAAGTCACATGATTTCAAGTCTGTATCCAAATACCCTTTAAATGCAATCCCTTTCTGCCACTACCACCGTTCCCAGATGCCCACTGTCCTCTGGGTGAAAATAATTCTTCAACCCCTCTAAACTCCTTCTGCCAATTACTTCAAATCTATGCCCCCTGGTTATTGGCCTCTTTGACATGGGAAATAGAGCCTTTTTATATTATCCAGGCTCCTTAACTTTGTACACCTCAATCCTCTCACCAAGGAAAATAACCACGGCCTAACCACTCCACATGGTTAGAAATTTCCAACCCTAGCAACAGACTCGTAAATTTAATCTGTTCCATCTCTAGTGCAATCACATCCTTCCTGTAATGTGGTGAGCAGAATTGCATGAATGTTCTCTACTTGTGGCCTAATTAATGTTTGATACATTTCTAGCATTTTGTCCCTGCTCATAAATTCAATGAGCTGGATTCTCCATTTTGGAGACGAAGTTGATAAAGGAAAGTATTCTTTCTGAACCACTTTTATCTACTTATCCTGCCAGCGATCCATGGACAAGGTCTCTCTATCACTCTACACTTCAGAATCTTATCAATTATTTTGCACTTCCTTGCCTTGTTTGCCCTTTCCGAATGCATTGCTCTTCCACTTCTCCAGATTGAATTCCATTTGTACTTTACTACCCACCTGATCAGCCTGTTGATATCTTACTGCAGCCTAAGCTTTCTTCATTATCAACTACAAAAACAATTTTTGCAAATTTCTCAATCATGCATGACCCTTTAAGTTAAAAAAATATATAACTAATCATGAACAGCAAGGAAACCAGTGCTGCCCCTGCACAATCCCACTGGAAATAGCTTTCCAGTCACAACCTCTTGTCGACTATTATACTTCCTGTCACTGAGCCAATTTTGGATTCAGCTATGCACTTTTCCTTGGATTCCCCTGAGCTTTTACCTTTTTTAACCAAACTTCCATTTTGACAAAAAGTAACAATGGATATAGTCTCTCTGATTTTACTTCAAATATTTTGCCCATTGATGGACATCACACATTAGGTGCAATTTACAGTGCAGTGGAAGCAGAGAATCATGTCTGGACAGTTTAGATTACCATAGATAATTGCACATAGATGACTGCGTGGAGTATTAGGAAGGTGGATCTACAAAACCAGAATTCCTTATCTGTACTTCGCAGATGATGAGTGTTGATGAGACTCCCACAGCAGGGACACCAAATATGGTACATCATGTGACTAAAAAAGACTTCCTAAACTGTACAATCTGCAACTTTACTTCGATTTTACTTCAATAAATCAACATTTACCACACACACTCAGCGGTGGATTTTATGGGGCGATGTATTCCCCGCTCACCAATAAGAACACAGAACAGTACAGCACAGAACAGGCCCTTCATGAACCGACTCAGAAGCAGATATTATGCAGGGAGCAGCCTTAATCGATTCAGAGTGGGACTTCTGCTGCAATCTTGAAGAAAGCTCTGTCTTAAGACAGTGGACAGCCACTCTGATTGGTCAGCAGCTCTGTCAACCCAGCAGTGCCAAAACCGAATGGTCGCCAATGCTGGGACGACAGCCAGTCCCTGTGGGAGAAGAGTCCTGCAGGCTGGACCAGAGTTAAGTCCTGCATCTTGGATGGGCCTGGCTGGGAGACTTCAGCGAGGGGGCGGAGGTAGAATGGCTTTGGGGAAGGTCAGAAAGAGGGTCTGATCTTTGGGGGGGGGGGGGGGGGGGGTGAGGAGGTGACACCGATCAGCACAAGCTAATCCCTAAAAGGAAGTTCCCCTCTTCCTTGGGGTAAGTGAGGGGTGCAAAGTCCAGCTCCCCACACACACGTCAGTGATCACCAGTAGCGACTAGATTTTTTTATCACATTATTTCTTTTCTTGAAGTACATGGAATTATTTATACTCCTGATCACAACTTTAGGACTTTTCCAAGCACACAATTATTTGCCAGCACTATTGATATATAAGCATACACAACCAATTTTTCACACAAACATCCAACAGTGAATCAGAGGCATAGCTAGTTGTGGGTTGTGTTGGCTGAGGAAGGAGGATTGAGCAAACTTCCAATTTTTCTTCCAGTAGCTCCGGGTGACCTTTTACATCTACCTGACCAAAAAGGAACATCAATTTTAGTGCATCATCTGAAATGCAGCAATCAATAGTGAAGTACAACCAACAGAACTAAACTGGAGTGTCAGTCTAGATTGTGTTAAAATCCTGGTGTGGGACTTGAAACTATGACCTGCTGAATTGCAGGATTAGGTTTAATTAGCTGAGCTAATCTGACATGCAACATTTGGACTTGCCCAGGTTGGCTGGATAGCTGGTTCAAGATGCAGAGCGAGGCCAGCAGCGCGGGTTCAATTCCCGTACCGGCTGAGGTTATTCATTAGGGCCCTGCCTTCTCAACCTTGCCTGAGGTGTGGTGACCCGGAGGTTAAATCACCACCAGTCAGCTCTCCCCCTCAAAGGGGAAAGCAGCCTGTGATCATCTGGGACTTTACCTTTATTTACACAACTCTGAGCAAACCAGGTGGATAGAGCCGTATCTGCTCGGAGTCATGGCCAATAAAACCTATTGAGTTACAAGAGTGAACCATAATGATTCAGGTGTCTCAACTGGTCAGCAAATGAAAGGGCTTTTCAATAAACCTCAGACACATTTAAACTAAGCAAAAATAAATTCAAATATTGAGGTATTCAGGTGGCTCATGGCTGGCCACAATGCATAAATGGAACCCGACAGTCCTGGTGGAGGAGGGCAAAAGACGATTTAACAAGCTGGACCCTTCCACTTTCATTAGCTGGCAGGTACAAACCATCAAAATGAACATCCTACTAAAATTTTTATTTGTGTTTCAATCCCTCCTGATATTTCTACCCAAGATATTTTTGTATAAAATGGATAATAATTTCGGATTTTATATGGGAGAATAAAATTCCACGAATTCGATGGGTATTTTTACAAAGGAATCGGCTGGGTGGGAGGGTTGGCACTGCCCAATCTTTTGTATTATTATTGGGCAGTTAATATAAAAAAGATTGGGCAATGGTGGGGAGAGAAAGAAGCGGAATGGGTACAGGTGGAGGAAGCATCGTGTAAGGGGGCAGCTTGAAGACTTTCGCTGCTGCCCCACTCCCATCAAAGGACACCACATCACACCTCTTTCCCTTTCTATTAGTCCTGAGATTTCCGACACTCCAAAAATTGCCTCGAGAGGTTCAGGTAATTCCTTTTGTTTAGTTTCCTTCAATTTATTTTAAGTTGCAGTGCCTCTTAGGGGCTATCAGTTGGTTTAATTGTTTTTTAAAAAATGATTATTTGGTTAATTTTTTGAGTATGGATTTGAAGGGGGTAGAGAGAGAGAGACTGTCTGCCTCCCTTCCGTGGCTACGTTTTCGGCCGTGTATCCTTGGAGAGGCAACACAAGGTGTTTGTTTGAGGCCTCCTGTAAATATTGGATACCGCAGAAGCTGGAGTGCTTCATTGCCCCCAAATCCACATTTTGATTTAACTTCCCACTGGAGTTTTGGTTTTGTTTGGTGCGCCAATTTGGCCATTTATTTCACCCAAGGGTATCATGAGATTGGCTGGAGTACATCAGCCCCGGGAACCATATTTTAATTTGATACATTTCCTTTGAAGTTTTGATTTTATTACTGTCTCCTTCGGGAGGCATTCAATTAGTTAATAAGTTTATATTTGTTCATTTGCCTTACAAAAGAGTATAAAGAGAGGTTGCTGTGACATTGCAGCATTATATATTTCTGCTTCCTACTGACTAAACCATTCTGTGAATAAACCTGTAAATTAATAGTATCTAGTTTCATACTTCAACTGGCTTGGGATTGGATTAACAGAAGTTAGGTTGAAATAACCAACATATGTTACATGTTGCCATTGACAGTCTTCAGTTTCAGTTTGGACTTTAATAAAGAAAGAGGCGGCTGGATATAGCGCTTGGGGAGAATGGGATTCCAAGGCAATGGGGAGAAAGCAGGATTAGGCTATTGAGTTGGATGATCAGCCATGATCGTGATGAATGGCGCAGCAGGCTCGAAGGGCCAAAAGGCCTCTTCCTGCTCCTATCTTCTATGAATCTATGTAAAATAAATGAAGTGTAAAGACCAGGAGGACAACCCAAGTAACTATTTATGCATAAATGTTAGGTGCTAATTGCCCACTTCTTCTATTGAGCTCCGGAATGGAGTTATGTAATATTATAATGCATGTGATGACTATTTTTTCTATCTGCTTATTTTTTAAATTCAAAACTCGGTATGGTTTGGCATCATTTTGGTCAACTGACATTTTTTTTCTCCTCGAAGAAATGCATCAAGAAGTGTGTTTTATATTTATCGAGTGGCTATGATGAAAGCAAGTGACATACCATTTTGTTATAGGCCTTCCTCTAAGAGATGAGGAAAGAAATTAAATGGCTTACAAAGCACATGTAAGAAAGATAGAGGAGGAATGATACCTCTGGCTACAGATGATGCATCAATGCCTGTGATACAGCTACTTTGAGCACAATTTAGCTACTTTGAGCACAATTTTTTTTTTTTTTTTTAAAGGTGTTTTATTCTTATTTGAGCGAGATTAAAACCTATCCTTTTCGACCAAGCTGTATCTGCCCTGGTAACCCTCGTGGTCAAATGCTATTTGTGAAGATTTCTGAGAAGCACCATGGGATGTTTTACTATTAAATACAAGCTGTAATTAATTTCACGCTGACAAAACCCATTTGCACTCATGTGGGTAATGAGCCTGTACTACTCCCTACGTACATTCATGACATCCTTTGGACATCTCTAAGACCATGGAGTCACTTCCTCACGTATCAATGTTTCCACAAAGAGTTTACCATGACAATGTATTGGAATTTAGTTCTCAAAGCCCACAGAGCAGTACGAGTATTCATAGGAGATGATTATGTGCAAAGCCTATCACTGCAGAGGCAACAGCTCTGAGCATTTGGTCTCTGTGGGAATGCAAAGCAGACAATTACTGATGCTCAGTTATCTGTGCGAGATAACTCACAAGTTGGGCTCCGTTAAACTACCTGGACCAAATGCCAGCATCATGTCTATTAACCATTCAATAACAGCATGTCACAGTATTCTCTGATCAGTAAACTGGCTCAGTGATATGTTAATCTGCATGCAAATGAAGAGTGTTTCTGTAGCTTGGACCTCTGTTTAGAAACTGGTCCTTCTCAACCTTCCTCAAAGTTTCAGTCTTTCAACGAGTGATTCCTCCGCAGCATTAGTAGTTAAGTGTCCCATTGTCCAAGACTTTGTGTTGGGATCTTGGAAATATTTGAGAGCACTGATTAATTTTCTATTGTGCATTGTGCTCTTCAGCTATGCTTTGGGAAACAATAGACTAAGGTAAATTTAATTTGCTGCCAAATTAAATCTTCTTTCACCAAAAGTAGAAGATATGCCACTCAATGAACAAAATACACAACACTAAATAATATTCCTGCTCCTCTTTAGGTATTCATGACGTGTAAATTATCAGCAAATCTCTCAGAGATCCATTTGATGTGTGCGACTGGTCACAAATCAATCCTAAATATAGGAAAAGTGTAGATGAGACTGACTGATAACCCTGACTTATACTGACAACATTCAATTGATGAGAGCAAAAATCAAAGATTCTGTTACAGTAGAAGTGAAGTGCTTTGATACTGACCTGATCCAGGATGTTATATAGCTCTCCCCATGAGTACTATTAAGATCTGTTTAATGACCATTAGATCTATTAATTTATTTTATCTGGGCTGTCCAAATAGTACAAATGCCTGCTGTGTTCAAATAAAACCATAAGGCTGATTTAGAAAACCTCTGCAGTTCTCTTTCGAATCCTTTTTTTCCCTCCAGAATTAAGTTTACTGGAAAATATTAGTCTTTAGCTTCAGAGTTATTAAGCTTCTTTTAATTAGTGTTTTTTGCATTCAATAGGCTGCGCATAATCTTCAAGATCTCAGTGTAACAAAGGTGTAGTCACTCACCAACCACATTTAGCCAACCCCACAGATGTGGAGTAGATCGCCTTAATTTTATTTTCAACAAGTTTAGATATGGGGTGTGATTTAACGGACTAGTTTCTGGGTTGGATTTTCCATTTCAGAGACTAAATGCGGACGCCGGGACTGAATGCGTTCTATGACCACAGATGCGGCGCCGGTACCGAGCAATTCAGGATCTGTTCATGGGCTAGCACTGGCACATGTCGAACGAGAGTAATTCCAATGAAAAACAATGTCCGGTTTGCTGGTGTTGGGATTGGCACTAGAGAGACTGACAAGCTGCAACCACATAAAAGCTCTCCACTTCCCACACACACTCGTTCCAGCCGATAAGATGGCAGCCTAAGAGCAGCACCGTGGTTCGCAGATGCAGAGCTCGAGACCCTGCTGGATGATGTGGAGGAGAGGCGGGGCACCCTGTTCCCCAGGGTGGGAAGAAGGCTGCCACCTGCTGTTGTACACTGGGCTGGGCACAGGTGGCAGAGGCTGTGAGCATTGTGGGCCCCACCGCAAGGACCAGCCAGCAGTGTTGCATGAAGCTGTACGATCTCCTTAGCCAGCACTGTGCCCCTGGCACCACACACCCGTAACCTCGCCCACCCAGAGGGTGTTCAAACCCCACCCACTGGCAGTCTGCTCACACCACACCCTGCACCACAATACAACACCCATACCGCCCGTCACGGCCGGTACCCTGTTGACAAAGGCCCTGCCTACCCCCTGTGCTGCCCGTGTCAGACTGTCTGACACTGTGTGTTTCTGGTACGCCCCCTCCCTCACAGGGGAAGGCAGCTGTCAAAGGTGCGGCCCTTCACCACTGCGGAGTGGCAGGCACTGAATCTGGCTTGGGGAGGGGGCAGTCGCCCAGGCGGAAGTCGGCATAGGGGAACCAAGTGAGCCCCCACTGAGTTGTGGACTCCCTGTGGCACAACCCCCAAACCACCCTGGATGCCCCAGAACATCCATGCAACAGACAAGGCTGAAGCATTTGCAACAATCTTCAATCAAAAATGCCGAGTGGATGATCCATCTCGGTCTCCTCCAGAGATCCCCAGCATCACAGATGCCAGTCTTCAGCCAATTTTATTTGCTGCAAATGACAACAAGAAACGCCTGGAGACATTGGATATTGCAGAAACTATGAGCCCCAACAACATTTTAGCAATAGTTCTGAAGACTTGTGCTCCAGAACGAGCCATGTCCTGAGCCAATCTGTTTCCGCACAACTATAATATTGGCACCTATCCGGCAATGATGAAAATTGTCCAGATATGTCCTGTCCATAAAAAGCAGGACATAAAAACCCGCCTAATCACTCTACCCGCCTAATCACGCTACCCGATTATCAGCCAAGTGATGGAAAGTTGTTGATGGTGCTATCAAGTTAGACTTACTCAGCAATAACCTGCTCACTGATGGTCAGTTTGTATCCGCCAGGGCTACTCAGCTCCTGATCTTATTACAACCTTTGGCAAAACATGGACAGAAGAGCTGAACTCCAAAGATGAAGTGAGAGTGACTGTCATTGACAACAAGACAGCATTTGATCGAATATGACATCAAGGAGCCCTAGCAAAACGGAAGTCAATGTGAATCGGGGGAAAACTCTACTGATTGAAGTCATCTCAGTCCCAGGACATCACTACAGAAATTCCTCCGGGAAGTGTCCCAGGCCTAACCATCTTCAACTGCTTCATCAATGACCTTCCCTCCATTATCAACATCCTGGGGGTTACCAATGACCAGAAACTGTACTGGATCATCCATATGAACACTATGACTAGAAGAGGTCAGAGGCTGGGAATTGTGCGCAGGTGTCTGACCTCCTGACTCCCCAAAACCTGTCCACCATCTACAAGGTTCAAGACAGGAGTGTGATGGAATACTCATCCAGTTACCTGGATGAGAGCAGCTCCAACAACACTCAAGAAGCTCGATACTATTCAAGACAAAACAACCTGCTTGATTGGCATCCCATTCACCATCTTCAACTCCCTCCACCATCAATGAACAATGGCAGCAGTGTATACCATCTACAAGATGCATTGCAGCAACTCACCAAGATTCCTTAGATAGCCCCTTCTAAATCCGTGACCTCTATCATCTAAAAGGACAAGGGCAGTAGATGCATGCATGTTCCCCTCCAAGTCATATAGCATCCTGACTTGCAACTTGAAACAAACCTGTTGGACTTTAACCTGGTGTTGTTAGACTTCTTACTGTGCTCACCCCAGTCCAACGCCGGCATCTCGACATCATTACTCTGTTTAACTAATAATCCAGAGGCCAGCCTAATGTTCTTGGGAACCGAGTGCAAATCCCACCACAGCAGCTGGTTTGAATTCAGTAACAAAACTATCATCGATTGTCATAAAAACCCATCTGGTTCACTAATGTGAAGGAAATTTGCCGTCCTTACCTGGTTTGTCTTACATTTAACGCCAGACCCATAGCAATGTGGTTGACTCTTAACTGCTCTTTGAAATGACCTAGTAAGCCACTCAGTTCAAAAGGCAATTAGGGATGAGTATCAAATGCTGGCCATGCCAATGATGCCCACATCCAATGTAAGACTATGGGGCAGGATTCTCCGACCGCCTGCTGGGTCGGAGAATCGCCCAGGGGGGGGGGGGCGGCGGTACGAATCCTGCCTCGCCTCCCTGACGCCGAACTCTCCGGCGCCGGGCCGGTCGGCGGCCGCTGGCAGCAGCACCCCCGGCGATTCTCCGCCCCGTGATGGACCGCCTGAAAATTTCTACAAAAACTTGGAACATCCATACCTCTGCTGAAGAAACAGTGCTTATTCCATCGTAACACCACTACAAAATGTTGTGGAGAAAAATCATTTTGTAGTAAATTCTTGCCTGACAAACAGAAATGCCCCCAACAGAATCCCACCGTAAACACAGAATTCAAGAGTTCACATTACCACAGAAAACTGTAATAAATGTAAAAACAAATCATGTACACAGGGGATTACCAAATAGACAAAGCTTGCTTTTTTTACTTGATGCGTGTGAATTAAATTAGCAAATGTTTCATGAAGCATAACTGTACATGACCTTGTTTCCCCAAATCAGGCCAGATAGCAACACGTGAAAATTGCACTCCTGTCAAAGAAGTCAAAAACAAAACCTCGACGTGGAATAAAAACACAACAGCGGTCTGTACCTTAACCATGACATGTTTGTAATTATAAACACTTGAAAATTAATCCAATTTCTTAGAACTACAAAGAAACATTAGAGAAACAATGCGAATAATCTCTATAATTACATTTCTGTACTCTATAATAAACTGCATGTTCAAACATGATTTAATCTAAATGTTAAGTCCTGTTGAGACTACTTCTAGATGAATGCAAGATTCTAATAATGTAGTCGGTGCTACACCCATGGAATATGTCAGTTTCTATAAGAAATGTGCAAATTGACTGAGAAGGGTGTGTAATTGGTGAGAAAATCTTTATTATTTACAAAAAACATCACTGAGTGTTAAAATTAATTCACAGAAGTTTATATAAATACTTGGTGAATGTATAATTATTAGACATAATTATCCACTGATTATAATATCTTAATTATTAAGGAGAAAAATGTTCTTATTATTGGAATGAATCACTGCTCTGTGTAATGAGTGCGTGCAGCTTATTGCTGCATCATTTGTACTGTAGATTTGGAGACCAGGCAAAGCAAGCTATAGTGCTTCAAATAATGGCCAGCTCAGCATTTTCAATAGAGTGAATGCACGTTATGATATTAAAACAATTCTAAATTCTAGAGCATGCCATTGCACATCGTCAGCCCATGACTTTCAAACGTAAAATTACAATTTACGATTTCATGATGTACATTTCCCACGTGAGGCATGAATGCAAAAGAGGACTTGGGGTGTGTTCACCAATCCCGATGCAAATTGTTAATGCAGTAGTTTTTTTCACTGCCTCTGTCGGGACCTCTGTAGTTTCCAGACAAGGGTCTCTCTTCTGGGGAGCTTTCTGACAGGGGGTGGGGTCGATTCATTTTATTCAGGGAGTCTGCACGGGGGGACCTTTTATTTAAGGGGTCTCTGGTGGGGATCCCTTTATTTAGAGGGTCTCTGGGGGGGCCTTTATTTAGGGGTGTCTGGGGGTCCCTTTATTTAGGGGGTCTCTGGGGGGATCCCTTTATTTAGGGGGTCTCTGGGGGGATCCCTTTATTTAGGGGGTCTCTGGGGGGATCCCTTTATTTAAGGGGTCTCTGGTGGGGATCCCTTTATTTAGAGGGTCTCTGGGGGGGGCCTTTATTTAGGGGTGTCTGGGGGGTCCCTTTATTTAGGGTGTCTCTGGCGGGGATCCCTTTATTTAGGGGGTCTCTGGCGAGGATCCCTTTATTTAGGGGGTCTCTGTGGGGGGGGAGCGGGAGTGGAGACCTTTTGTTTTTGGGGTCTCTGCAGGGGATGGTCCCTTTATTTAAGGGGTCTCAAGGGTGGCTTGGAGGAGGGACCCCAGAAATCCTGATCTGGTGGCCTGAGTATGGAAGTGCGCAATTGGTGGGGTTGAATTGCGATGTTGAAGGGCAGGAGTGACCAGCCCCAGGTCCTCGCTATCGGGCCGCCCGTTCAAAATAGTGCCCAATAGTGAGAATCCCGGGAATCCCTTGCAATCCTCCCCATGCATGAATTTGCATGGCTAAGGATGGCGCATCACGTCCTCATTAGCGCTCCTGAACGCAAATAAGTGCAGTTCAACTCTGGCCGGAAAATATTCACCTAGGATCTGCTTCAAGCCCTATTTTTCTTTAAACATGCGCAAAAGATCACAGATATGTGGAAGTTGCACAAAATGCAATTCACGGTTAAACCCCTCGTTCTTTTGCATCGCCGTCACCAATTTCAGGCAAGTTTTGTTGAAAACACAATGCAAGTGAGCAGAAATAACAAGCATGGAATTTAAAACCAAAACCTGATCAGTATTCCATGGTTATGAATAAAGCAGGTCAATACTTCTGTGTAATCTGTTATCTTGTATAAGGATAAGTGAAGGTTATCATAACATAATTGCGGTGATTGTACCTTTAAGGGCAACACTGCGTAAAAGGATCACCTGGCTTGGATGACCCATTGGGACTTGAATGGGGAAATCACCCAAGGGGGTGGAATCCTCTTCATCATTAAGACATGTGGGGAGCTAGCTGCAACCATGCGGCTGTTGAACAATTCTTAACAATGAATCATTTTTGTGTTCATTATTGAAGTCTGTGAAAGTGTATTATTACATCTGGCAACGAGGATAAAATATCTCTTTGGGCAAATACCCATTTGAGATATTGCCAGACCATGAGTAATGTATAATGAGGAAATATGGACAGTTGCAAGATGGGTGAGCAATGGAGAGAACACGGAAAGACCCCCACCCCGCACGAGTCAGAATCCCCAAGAAGGGTGAGCGAGATGCAGAAATGTACCTCTATTTACACTGTAGATTAGTAGGTGGTCCGGGTTGCTCAGCGTATTGGGAAGCTGAGGGGCAGGCGCAGAAGAAACTGAATTGGCCGGTAGACTCAAAAGTTAGAAAGGAATGTATAGAGAAAAAACAAGAGAAATGAAGCAAGAGCTGTGGCTTTAAGTTTAAAAAAAGTAGAACTTAAGTAAAAAAAACAAAGAGATGCTGCAAAGTGTTTTTTTCAAGAAATGCACACAGCACAAAATGTTGGTCAAAGTGAGCTGCTCAAGCAGAGAAGTTCTCAACCTTTAAAATAAAGGAAACTGGATGAAGAGCAAGGAATTCCTGCAGTTAAAAAAGCTCCAAAGCTTAAAGAAAACACAGCTGGCACTAGAAAGCAGTGCTGCAGCTTTAAGAATAAAATAAGAAACAACTCAGAACACTCTGCACCTGCAGCGATATTGCAAAGTACAGAAGCCAACTCTATCTGAGCAACTACAGCCTGTGTGGGGAAAAATGATTACTAAGCATTAAAGAAGTAATACCCTTAAAAAGGTCATACATTCAAAATAGCAATGCTCTTTACACGGCAACCACAAGAAGGAAAAAATGGCTAAGGACAGGAAAATTAAAGAAGACCCATTAAAAAGGTGACTTTCAAAAAAAGGACCATAAGCAACAAAGGCCTAAAAGAAAAAGGCAATGGAAGCCCTCAGAGAAGAGGCAATGGAAGCCCTCAGAGAAGAGGCAATGGAGATCACAGAAGGGAGGCACTAGAATAACCCACCAGAAAGAGGACAAAAAACAGACCCCAGAAAGGGGGCAACTTAAAAAAAAAAATCCATAAGCAACAAAGACCCAAGAAAGAGGAGTTAATGAAAGACCCCAGAAAGAGGG
Source organism: Scyliorhinus canicula (assembly GCF_902713615.1). Classification (NCBI taxonomy): domain Eukaryota; kingdom Metazoa; phylum Chordata; class Chondrichthyes; order Carcharhiniformes; family Scyliorhinidae; genus Scyliorhinus; species Scyliorhinus canicula. The sequence continues at coordinate 161,995,817 of NC_052156.1, read as the reverse complement.
GAAACAAGAAAATTGCAGAATGGAAATAAGTTAACATTTTATCAGTGACAGACCTGACCATCAATGAACCCAAAAGGGTTTGCCTGAAGGTAGAATTCCTACAGTGGAGAAGGAGGTCATTTGGCCCATCGAGTCTGCACCAATCATTCGTAAAACCACCCTACACGGACCCAATCCCCGCCAAGTCCCTGTAACCCCAACTAACCGTTGCACACTAAAGGGCAATTTAGCCTGGCCAATCCACCTAACCTGCACATCTTTGGATTGTGGGAGGAAACCGGAGCACCCGGAGGAAATCCACGTAGACACGGAGAGAATGTGCAAACTCCACACAGACAGACAGTCACCCGAGTTCGAAATCAAACCCGGGTCCCTGGCATTGTGAGGCAACAGTGCTAACCATTGTGCCGCTCCGTGTTAAGACAAGTAGAACTGAAGGTTACATTTGTGAAATGGATGTGTCCATTAAGAACGTGAATTCCCTTGGAAAAAACACAGAAATCAAAGATCTCAGAAAAAACTAGGTACTACTGAATGTAAAGAGAAATCAGAAAAAAATAATTAAAGCGCGAGAGAAGACATTAAAACAACAAGATAAAATGACTGACAGCAAACTTTTTAAAAGTTGTAAAAATTTAGAAAATTAAGTTAAGGAGAAATTGATGAGACAAATGTAGAATAAGCTGAACTCCATCAAAAAGCAACTAGAATATAAGAACAAGTCCAGTGAGGAACAGAATCGTAAGAGCAAGAGCTTGAAGAAGGGAAGCTTGACAATGAGAAATTAACTGAAGAGGTAAAAGCACTGAAATTTACAGCGGACTCAGCAAATGAGACAGAAACGTAGATTGCGAGCACGAACAAGATTGCTGAAATGGTCACTAATAGAAAAGCACAAGAACCAATATGATAAAATGTTCGATGAATAAGATGCTCAATTGAAATGCTGGAAAGATAAGAAATTTATCACATGTCCAAAGTACCAGGAACAGAGTACCACGGCCATTCTCTCACATGTGACAGACCAAGATTATGAAAGTACTGTCCAAACAGTGTTGTATTAGGATGATATGTGCCTCCATGTATTTTAATGTAAGGGGCTTGGCAGAACAAGAGTCAACCTGGGCTTGGAAAGTGGCATTGCCCACAAAGTGATGGATGCAGTCACATGGTCAGAGAACAGTCTAGGACAGAACTCAAGTCAACAGCAAGCTTACACGGAACACCTTCATGCAAGATGTCTCAGACCAGACCCCTGTCATACCAAGTAGACATGGAGGGATGGATCGTTCGTAAACACATGGACCACTTTAGGGGTAGAGAGATGCTCCAGCAGTCAGTGTTGCCACCAAGAAATGTTTTTGAACAAGTATCTAATCGACCTGTTGTAGACATAACTGATGTCTCTGTGGAAGGAAGTAGTGATGAACTGCCTGTGCCAGAAGAGGTACCCGTTATTGCAGTTCCAGTTAATGTCGATCCGCTGGAAGCATCTCAGACCACAGAATTAAGTTGCTCCAGAATAAACAGAAAAAATCTTCAAAGACTATTTGTAATTGCCCAATGCATGTATATAATGTTTAGTTGGGATTTAGGACTGAGTTATTTAATTAATGAAGTTTGTGTAAAGGAGTTAAAAGGGACGGATGTGGTGATTGTCCCTTTAAGGACAACAGAGCAGAAAAGATCACCCAGCTTGAGGGACCAATTGGGACTCTAAGCAGGGAATCACTGTATGAAGCTAGCTACAGTCATGCAACTGCTGGACAATTCTTATTAATAAATATTTTTTGTGCTCAATAATGAAGTCTGTGAAAGTGCGCCTTTATAATAATGAAGCAATCATAACTTCCTCTACATTACAGGAAAGTTGTTGCTTTCAAACATTTGGAATGCTTTACACTCCAAAGGATTCATTTCAATTGATTTTATGATTCAATTCACAATATAGACCAGCTGATCTCGGAGGCGTTCATTATACACAAAAAGTATTCTCATGCAAAATTAATTCCCTGGTCATATCAGCAAATAATTTACAATCAAGTTACCTCCTTCTTTACCCCTTCTGGGGTCTTTTAAATTTAAGTACCAATAAGTTGAACCATTTTATCTGCTTGGTATGTTCAATGCTAAAAGACAGATTGACTTTAACACACTTGCTGGAAGTTAGTTATCATGGTGGACTAAAAATCACACAGGTTGCCTTATTCCTTTCGGGACATTATTCCTACAAAACAAATTTCAGCAAAAACAGGAAAATATAGTGGCATCTTTCCTAATATCGAGATGGCAGAATTACAACAAAAATTGATGGTTGTCTCTTGATTTCCCCCCCCCCCCCATTATAAACTTATAAACAAAGGATTTGTTTTATTATACACTGGGAGGAGCATCAAGATGTGCTAAATTATTTAAATACACAGTAATATTGAAGTAACTGTCCTTAAAAGTTTGATAGGTATCCATTTGTAAAATTACCTGTTCCTGAAATATTTTTGCAAGAGGTGCACAGTCTGTGGACTTAATAAATCTAACAACTTCAGCCACTGACCATTCCAAGGGATTATTTTCCAGAACAAGTTTATCTTCTTCACTTTGTCTAATTTCCTGCAGGAGATACAAAAACAACAAATTGATTACTGGGCTGAAATAACTTATATTCAAATATTTATATTTATTTATTCTTTTCAGACAATATCTTTCTTTTTGAAATCTTTTATCATCTAAAATCATCAAAAGAAAAATAAGGGCCTACACGTAGCTAGTGTTTTTTTCTAAAACTAACACATAAAATGATTAAAGATGCAATAACTTCAATAGGTATAAATGCACTGCTGAGTTATACAGTTGCAGGAAGCCCCAGCTTGAATTTGTTGTCTAACAAATTAGGGAGGTAGCTAATCTCAGTTGAGCAGTGGTGGGGCACTACAGTTGCTGCAGAGATTGAGAAAGGGGATGGAAATCACCAAGGCCATCTGCTCCTGATTAATATTTGGGGATTCCTGCTTCGACGGCAGAAATGTGACTCAGGTGAGAACTGTGGGTCAAGCTCAGCTCTCATTTTCCTTTCTCCCAAAGTAAATAATTTACCAACATTCACTAGCTAAACTCACATGTAATGGCAACATATACAAGAGACTGGTAGTATCTGTGGAACTATACACCATTATGGCTTAACTTAAGAGGGGAGAAATTTATAATAATGCAGTGCTGCATACAGCATTTTGATTAATCATAAGAGCAGCATAATATTTTGATACAACAGAACTAATGAGCAGGTTTAATTTGTAGCAATTTAACTGGACATTAAGACTTCAAGTGTTTGTAAAATAATTAATGCATTTTTATGTTTAATTTTGTGGAAATTAACCATTTCACTTTACAATTGCTACACTAAAACATGTAAAGGACGCCTTTATCATAGCTAAGAGTTTGGATTTTCAGGTTCAGGTTATAGTAAAGTATTAAATGCATAAAATCAGTGATCTTTATTTGATGTCTTCTCATAACTTGCATTTCCAGCAGGTAACATTAACAGTGTATTAACATTAATTAAAATTAAAATTAATTAACATTGCATTAACAGTGCAATAAGATCCTGCCAAAAAGAGGGTTCATTACAATACAAAATAAAAGGAATGGGAGGAGCGGCAGTCATTTCTTACTCTCTAATCTTGGCAAAGGCTAATGGCGGGTTTAAATATCTCTCAGAATATGTGTCCCCTTACTTGGTAACCAACTTAATTTATGGTTCCATCCCCATAAATCGGGTCTCTATATAAAACTAAACCTGTGCTAGGAGCATTATCTCAGAAAAATATTCTTAATTGCATACCCAGTCTGCACTGGACTTCATCGAAAAATCAACTTAACTGGTAAACCTTTAAACAAATATAAATGTCAACAAAGCAGAGCTATGAACAGAAAAGCCATGCTGCATGAAATTGCCAATAAATGTTAGATTTGTTGAAATCACACTGGGGATAATTATAACCTGCCCAGCAGAGAACTGATGGGATTCGATCGACGGATCATTTTACATCACAAATGATCTTATCTCCATTTTGGAAAGTAAAATTGGGTTAAATTCAGTGAAGTGCAAAGTGGCCAGCTGATCCAATTTGACATTTCCTTACATATTGTTAGGTTAACTTTAATGCTTTAAAAATCTACTGAATTGGCAGTTCCCACCTAGCTGCTGATGACGCCCAACTCAATTACCACCTTGGCCTCCCAACTGTCTTTAAACTGTCAAACTGCTTCACCCAATTTCAGTAACTAAAGTGCAAACATTTCCTCCAAGTAAGTATTCGGAAGATTGAAGCCATTGTCTCCGGTTCCCCCTCAAACCATGCTCCCTACTCCCTAGCCACCAATTCCATTCCTCAGCCTGGTAACTGTCCGAGGCTCAAAATACTATTTGAAATCTTGATGCCACATTTAACTCTGGCATGTTTCCAACCACATATCCACTAAGACCACCGCCTACTCCAATTGATCAAGCAGCTGGTATTTTGGCCCAATGAGCTGGTTCATCCATTAAATATGATGACTGATCTGACTGTGCCCTTAACTCTACCCTCCACATAAGCCTAGACTCCCTTGTGGATCAAACATCCGTCAATTCAGTCTCGAGTACATTCAATGAAGCATCTCCCAATTAATTCCAAAGACTAACATCCCTCAGAGGGGAAATTACTTCTCATCTCGGTCTTATACGGGAGACCTCTTATTTTTAAACTGTGTCCCCTAGTTCTAGATTCCTCCAGGAAGGGAAACATTCTCTCAGCATATCCCCTGTCAAATCCCTCAAATTCTTATATTTTTAATAAAATTAGTGCTCATTCTTCTAATTTCCAATGAGGCCCAACCTGCTCAACCTTTCCTCTCAAGACAACTCCTTCATTCCAGTAATGACCTGGGCTGGGATTTCTCCCCTACCCGGCGGGACCCCGGGGTGGAGTGTCGTGAACCACTCCGGCGTCGGGCCGCCCCAAAGATGCGGAAGTCTTCGCATCTTTAGGGGCCAAGCCCTCACCTTGAGGGGCTAGGCCCACGCCGGAGTGGTTGGCGCTCTGCCGGCTGGCGTGGACGGCCTTTGGCACCACGCCAGCCGGGGCCGAAAGGACTTCGCTGGCCGGCATAAGTCCGTGCATGCGCCGTAGCGTCAGCGTCTGCTGACGTCATCCCCGCGCATGCGCAGGGGTCACTTCCGCCTCCGTCACGGTGAAGATTGGTGGGCCCCGATCGTGGGCAGGCCACCGTGGGGGCACACTGCGGGGTCCGATCGCCCCGCGCGAGGACCCCGGAGCCCGCCCGTGCCGCCTGCTCCCGTCGGTAAGGTAGGTGGTTTTATCCACGCCGGCGGGAGAGGGTTGACAGCGGCGGGACTTCAGCCCATCGCGGGCCGGAGAATCGCCGAGGGGGGGGGGGGGGCGCCAACCGGCGCGATTCCCGCCCCCGCCGAATCTCTGGGGGCGGAGAATTCGGGACACGGCAGGGACAGGATTGACGATTCTCCAACCCGGCTGGGGGGGTCGAAGAATCCCGCCCCTGATCTCTAACCTTGTCCGACTTTACTCCTGCCTCAGTTCATCTGCTGAAACCCTCATCCAATCCTTTGCTGCTTCTAGTTTTGACTATTCACAGCATTCCTTACTGGCCTCTCACGCTCTACTCTGTAAACTTGAAGTCAGCTAAAACACTGCTGCCTGTATCCAAACTTGTGCCAAAATCCATTGACTCATCGCCCCTTGCATTGGCTCCTGGTTAAGCACCAGCTCAGTTTTACAAGATCACAGACCTGAAATATTAACTTTGTTTATCTCACGATACAGATGCTGCCTAACCTGCTGAATGTTTCCAGCATTTTCAGTTTTACTGCAATTTTAAAAATTGCTCTTTTGTTTTCAAATCCCTCCATCACCTCATCTTTATGTAGACCTTGTCCAGCTACACTACCATCCAAGATATTTGCACTCCTCCATCCACAATATTTGTCACTCTACCATTGGCGACTGTGCGTTCTCCTGTCAAGGCCATACACCCTGAATTCCATTCCTTAATCTCTCCATCTCTCTCGTTCATTTTCCTCCTGCGGTAGCACAGTGGTTAGCACTGCTGCTTCACAGCTCCAGGGACCCGGGTTCAATCCTGCATTGGGTGACTGTCTGTGTGAAGTCTGCACGTTCTCCCAGTGTCTGCGTGGGTTTCCTCCTGGTGCTCCGGTTTCCTCCCACAGCCCAAAGATGTGCAGGGCAGGTGGCTTGGCCATGATAAACTGCCCCTTAGTCTCCAAAAGGTTGGGTGGGACTACTGGGATAGGATGGAAGCGTGGCTTACGTAGCGTGCTCTTTCCAAGGGCCAGTGAAGACTCGATGGGCTAAATGGCCTCCTTCTGACTGTCAATTCTATGATTCTTTTAAGATGCCCCTTAAAATTCACTCAGCTTTTGGTTATATGCCTTAATATCTCATGTGGCTCAGTGCCAAATTGCGTTTGATAATGCTCCTGTGAAGCAGGTTGGGACATTTTATTACGTTAAAGTATAAATACAATTTTAAAACTCAAAATAACCACTTAAGAACACATCATACAATTTACCTTTGGTGCTGAGCATTTAAGAGAATCATATTTGTCATCCTCAGAAAGTGATGATGTTCCCGCCCTTCTTTTTCGCTTTGCCCTGTCTACTACATGAGGGCTGGGTAGTTCTGAAGCTGATCGCAGTCTTCTTAATCGTTTTGGTTTGACATCGGGCATCTCAAAGGATGTGTCGGTTTGATCATCACGCTGTTCAGAGCTTGTTCCATCGCTTCCTGTTTCATCATCGATCATGTCTTGGCCATAATCTTTGTCATCTCCATTTTCCTGTAGTTCATTTTGGATAAATACAAAATGTGCAAGTACAAATAAAGTCAGATGTTGTTGTATTTGCTAAGCCTTAGAATCAGTCATTATTCTTTGTTTTCTGACTTAAACTCGGCATAAGCGACAAGAAGTATAGACGCATTGGTGTTTACCCGTCATTGAAGCATTTGTTCTAATATCATGTGACCTCCACCCACCCCTCCCCCAATCCCATACATCTTTAGCCCCTTTGTCTTCAACCTTATTTAAATCCTTAAATTTTAATATGGTGAATTCGCAATTCTTCCAGTCTGACAACGTTCTGTGAAAACATGTTTCTCTTGCCCTCTGTCCTAAATATTTTACATTTATATAGTTGTACAATTATATATGGATTAAGAGAAAAAATACCACAACCCTACATAATAAGCAAATGCTAATCATGCCAACTATTTGTGGTTAGCACAGTTATAACATTCAGTCAGCAACTTAGTTGCAGTTGCCTCTGTAAATAAAATCCATCTGATACCTGTGCAACATAGTCCACTGAAGTGGATGAGCGCTTTTTCTTTTGGACAAAACAGGACCTGCGCTTTTTCCTGCGCCTAGCAGGTTTTTTATTGTTGTTTTCTATGTTGCTGTGTCCAACAGGAGGTCTGATGATTTTCTTCTTTTTTCCATAGTAATAAGCTGGGACAAAAAAAAATCAATAAAATATACTCAGTGAATGAATGTATACGAGGGCATCACTTCCCTGTTATTATTGGAAAAAGAAATCAAGCAATTCAAATCTACTATGCTTGGGAGCTGCAGAATTTAACTTTTCTTCCTCATCTTAATTTGCAAGAAAAATTGGTCAGGTTAATGATGAATTGGTGATTGTATTGTTCACCTTATGAACTTGACAAATTGATTTGCAAAATACTTCAAATGACAATAACCCTTCAGAAAATGTTAGGCTGCTCTATAACTTCCACTAGTATACTAATTCATCATTAAGACATTTTCAGAATAGGTTTGTATTTATTGTCCAAATATCTTAAAGCTGCAGGATGCATATCACAATTAAAAGCATTTTAGTTCCTATTCTACATTTGTGCAGCAACCAACAAACACAGCACCAACAACTGTATAAAGTAATTAAGTAGTACATCCATATTAATCCAAAGTTGCTGTATTCAGAAAAACAAATGTTGAACTAGGAAGGTGGAAAAGCAAATTGTTCCCATAACATAATGCTTTTCTGTAATCAACTTCAAAATGTACAGAACATCTTGTACTGTTTTCCTCTCCTTTCCAATTCTTGCCTTACTTCAAAGTCCGAGATAATAGAAAGAACTCAATGGCCCAAGAGGATACAAATTACATTTTAATAAGACTAAAAGCCTTGATTCAAAGATCTATTAGCATGGAAAGTATTGCAAAAAAGATTTTGAGGCCAGTTGAAGCCTTTGTAATGACTGGGGCATCGAAAGATTCAAAATTAGTAATGCTTGCATTTACATAGCTATGCCCATGTACAAAGAAACCATTTACTTCCAACAGAATCAAACATAATAGCTCACTATTTCTGACGCATCTACTAAGAACTACTTAGCCATAATATGTGGTTGTAATATTTATCTAGTTATAATACTTACTGTATTTTGTTTTTGTGTGAACAGAGCAATTCTCGGGACATTTGTCAGTAACCATGAGTGGTCCAAACAAGTTTGGGCAGCATTCTAACTTCATGCAAGTCCTTCTGCAGAAATCAGCAACTCGATCTGCCGTCCTTACAATTTTCATAATTGCCCTATATGTTTTCCCTTTGTACCTTGGAATAAACGATAAAAATAATCGATTTGAAACAATTTATTCATTATTTAATGTATGCAGCTCAAGGCCTGGAAGATATTTTTACTCAGCTTGATTTATTTATCACAATATTATTTCAACACTTTCACCTGAATTTACTTAATTCACTTGAAGTAAAACTGCAATCTAATGTTTCTGTATTCAATTTTGACTAAATTGGTGTGATCAGAAACTTTAAATGCCTTCCGTGATAAAAGCTCAAGCTTCGTGAATTTTTCCAAAGAGCAGCAGAGCCATAAAGACCCAAATGGTCTCACCTGCAGTCGCAAGTCTGTACAGAATCAGAAAACCAGTCAGAACAGCAATAGGGGTGTTACACTTGCCTTCCCGGCTCCTAGATTAGCAAGATAATTAATCAGAGTTCTAGTTCCCAATGGCTATCCAGTGATCCTATGATGAATGTTAATTGAAAAGTATCCACTTAGCCAGACTACAAAAATTACAATGAAAGACATTTTCTCAAAAATCTTTTTTTAAAGTTTAAAACAAAGCTTCTGTGATACCAGACTAATTATGTGAAAGCAGTCTTGCAAACCACTGAAGTATCATGTCCAGGAGAAAGAATTTTACTATTTAAAATAAATTAAGGATGTTTCCATTCTTATTTGTATAAGTAACAGTTAACATGCTCGTTCAACTTTGATGGACCAGCAATTCACACGAGTTGAGTTGTAGAAGAGAACAGTGGTTTTAATAAGCTAAGAAGTATGACAGGCTGCTGCTGCTGCCGCACTGAGAGCTGGCCACAGCTCTGCCAATTATATACCTCCCCCAAGGGGCGGAGCCACAGGCAGAGCCAACAGAAGCATCAACACAACAACAGTAAGTAACAGTGAATAAGAACAACAGTGAACATATATACAGTGGTGGATAGCAGTAGGACGAATAACAAATAACGGTAAATATATATATTATAGTAGCAATACGTGGTTCACCACAAACTTCAAGCACACTGTTCCTTGCGGTTGTGTCTTTCCATTTAAAGGTCAAAATATTTTTGACTCTGGATTTTGAGATCTGTCTTTTGTTCAAAATCATCTTTACAAACTGACATTTTGTGGCCTTGAATTTGTAATTACTATTCAAATAAGATATTCAAGAGAACAAAAACATATTTGCTATACATGCACATTATCACTCAGTTGATCAAAAGTAACAATTTGCTTCAGGCGTGAACAATGTACTGGAACAACAGCTCCTTATTTCAGTGAAGAGAGAGTATTAAAGAAATTAGTACCATCAAGCTGAAAGCTAAAACAGGCATTTGTATCAATACAGCAAACCTGTCAATGGTAAGGAAATCTTTTATGGCTTCTTGCCATGATTATTGGCAGCAACAGCTTGGATCTATAGAGAACTTTCAATGTAGAAAAGCGGTGCAAAGAACTTCATCGATATGCATGGCAGAATTGGATGCTGATCCAAATGAGGAGATATTGCAAAGGATGGGCAAAACCTTGGTCAAACTGAATATTTAAGGATGGTCTTCGAGCAGGAGAGGAGATGGAAAGCAGAGGTTTTACGGCAGTGCAATCATGAGTATGAGACTTGCAGTGAACACAATGGTGAAATAATACGTTACAGAAGATTCAAGGGGCCACAGGTGACATTTGGATAAGTGGCTAAAAACTGGATCAGCAATGGGTTTAAGGAAAATCTGAAGGAGGTAGGGGTGGAAAGGAATTCCAAAGCCTATGGCCTAGTCAGTTGAACGCTCATGCCAATAGTGGGATGAAGAAAATAGGGGATAGACAAATGAACAGAGAGTTCTCGGGAGGCTCTAGAACTGAAACAGGTCACAGATGTAAAGAAGGATGTTAGGTATCAGGTAGCCAGTGCAGGGTAGGTGAATTGGCCACTCGAAATTTCCTCTTAATTGGTAAAAAAGAATTATGTGCGCTAAATTTATTTTAAAAAAGATATCAGATAGCCAATATAGGTCAGTAAGTACAGGGCTGACTGGTGAGAGGCTTAGCATTCAATACTAGCTCTGATCACAAAGTAAAGGATTGTAATGTACTGAACTGTATATTTTGTAGCAATCAGTAGATCCATATAAAACTGAATTGAACATCACTAACTCACTATGTTTAAAGAGAAGCACTACAAATCATAGAATCACAGAATGGTTACAGCAGCAGAGGCCATTCGACTGTTGTGGCTGTACGAGCTCTATGCAAGAGCAAATCGCCTTGTCTAACTCTCCTGCCTTTTCTCTGTAGCTCTGCAGATTTTCTTTCCTCAGACAATTGGCCAATTCTCTTTTTAGAGCCAGTACAAAATAATAATAAAGTGAAATAAAAATAAAGTACAACATCAATAAGTCTAAAGAAACTGGGACTGGCAATAAGCAGTTTATGGTTAGTTTCAATTCCAGTCTTGTCATAACTCCACACAACCGTGTACATACTTTGCTGGACATAATTTCCATTATAAGTGTGCTGAAAAGGAATCATCTGTATTTTAAGGTTATTCTAAGGTTGTTTTTTGTAGTTGTACGCAGTTCAGGTTTTAGGGCCGCTCCAATGGGGCATCTTGTCATTTCCCAATACTATATTACACTCTCATAGATCAGAAATATAGATGTCAATTATGGGAACTGACATGCAAACATACTTCAGGTTTGAACATTAAATTTAAAATTGCAAAGGATACTGAAGAAACAAAATGGTTATAAAATATTCCTTTGGGTCACTTGACAGCACCCAGCTCCACCTAACCACCACCTCCTTCTCCATCCCCCAACTGCCTCCAAGCTGTCAGACTAGCTGTCCGACATCTAGTAGTGGATGGTCTGCAATTTATTTCAATTAAACACAAACCAAAGTTATTTTTCTTTGGCTCTCCTAATACTTTCAGTTGCCAGTTCTATTTCCCTCCCTGACAGCATTTCAAGTTAAACAAGACTATTTGCAACCTCAATGTCCTGTTCGATCCCAAGCTCAGCTCCTGATTTCACGTGAACTCCATCACAATGATCACCTAATTCCACCTCTAACATTAACCGTCTGCATACTTGCCTCAGCTTACCTGCTGCTGAAACCTGTTACCTCCAGGCACGACTGTTCAAACCCTCTCCTGAATGCCCTCCCACCATATACCATCCATCAGCTTGACAGAAAACTGTCTGTATCCAAATTTTCACATACTCATTTTTAAGTTTCACTCCTGTTGGTATCTTTTGATGCTCTCACCTTTTTTCATATAGAGCCCTGTTAAAAACCCTGCTGATGTTAAGTGCAAAGGTATCCCAAAAACCAGAAGAGTAACTTGGAACACCGGTTCTTAAGTAGTATATATTTTCAATTTGTATACTGTAAGAAAAGATATGCCAACCAGGGAGGAATAGTTCAGTCATTGCATCAATTATAGAATTGTAAGAATCTACAGTGCGGAAGGAGGCCATTTGGCCCATTGAATCTGCACTGGCCCATGGAAAGAGCGCCTTACTTAAGCCCACACTTTCACCCCATCCCCATAACCCAGCAACCCAACCCAACCATTTTGGACACTAAGGAAAATTTAGCATGGCAATCCACCTAACTTGCACATCTTTCGACTGTGGGAGGAAACAGAGGAAACCCACACAGCCGTGGGGAGAAAGTGACGACTCCACACCGACAGTCACCCTAGCCGGAATTGAACCCGGGTCCCTGAAGCTGTGAGGCAACAGTGCTAACCACTGTCACCGTGCTGCCCCTAATTAATAAATTAAGAAAGAATATTTATTAGCTTAAAAGAAAAAAAAACAGGACAAAAAGGACTACCTGTATAATATACTACAATACTTAATTAGACTGATGGCTATACACAGAGTATATGAAGTTACCTCTTGGTTCCCAACTATCTATGTTTCCTGAACTCAACACTCCTTTATTCCCAAATATCGTCCAATATTATATAACACTATGAGTTAAATCCAGCAGATAGTTACCATGCACAGGTTATTTGGCCATGTTTGGGAAAATCATCTTCAGTTTCAGCGAAGGTGAAACCTTCTGTTTCACTTTTGGATCTCAAGTGGCTGCCCGTTTAGCAATAACTTGTTTTCAGGAGACTGTTTCTGCAGCTGGGTATGGCTGTGATGGTTGGTGCTATTTTCTCTCATTCTCCAGTTAATGTGCTATGAATATATCATTCTTTCCCTTTGACGTTACCCACCTTGTAGATCCAGCTTTTAGGATATATGAGTCAATTGCCTCATCTCTCCACTTCTTCTATACCCTATTGTTTTCCACTAGCCACAAACCTAAACATTTGCTTCTGTCACTGATTTGCATATCAAAATCCCTCCCGTCAGCTGCCCTTCATTTCCCCTTTTTTAAAAAACATTCATACCAATTTAATTCCTTAATCCTAATTTTCCCAAATTCTTAATCCTCTTTAACACAGGAATTTTTGAATGTTCTGTTTTGCCACTCTAGCTATGCTTTTTGTAGGTATTGCATTCGCCCTCTTATCAACCTTTTGATTTGCTTTTCTGCATCTTCTTATTGTTGTATAAATCGCTTTTCTTTTTCTTCTGCGAACGGTTTAGAAGCAGTATTTCCTGAATTGGTATTTTAATCCACTGTTCTCAACATATTAGCGAACTACAAAGGCACAACCATTTCCAGCTCTTGCGTCATTTTTCAAAAAATAATACCTGGGATTTTTTTTGGCCAAAGGGAGTCTTACCCACTGGACAGAAAACTGGTGCGGACCCGATCAGTGCCATGGGGGCGGCCTGGTGAAATCACACGCCCTTCAGGCACCCCCCATAACTGAGAGCCCTGGTGGCAGACCTGCAGCGATAGTTATTAGCTGCATCCCTCGGATGCCCAGGATTAGCCTGGGACCCCATGCCAAAGGTGAGCAAGAGCGGGATGGCGATCTCAGGGATGGGAATTGCAGGAGGGGTTGAGGTCGGAGTAAAGGAGTGGCTTTTAGCGGCTACACATTTCTGAGTGCACTGGAAAACGATGGACCTTCTGTTTAATCTCTGAACAACCACTAAATTAATGGGCTCAGGGATAATGGCTGACAATTAGCTCATAAATGAGCCTACTTGACAACCTGCCACCGGTGGCTGGGAATCCCTAGTCAGCCCCTTCAACCATCCTATTATCAAGGAAGAAATAGCGAGGCATCTGGATGGAAATTGTCCCATTGGGCAGACGCAGCAAGGGTTCATTAAGGGCAGGTCGTGCCTACCTAATTTAGTGGAATTTTTTGAGGACATTACCAGTGCGGTAGATAACGGGGAGCCAATGGATGTGGTATGTCTGGATTTCCAGAAAGCTTTTGACAAGGTGCCACACAAAAGGTTGCTACATAAGATAAGATGCATGGCATTAAGGGTAAAGTAGTAGCATGGATAGAGGATTGGTTAATTAATAGAAAGCAAAGAGTGGGGATTAATGGGTGTTTCTCTGGTTGGCAATCAGAAGCCAGTAGTGTCCCTCAGGGATCAGTGTTGGGCCCACAATTTACACAGTTTGCAGACGACACTAAGATGAGTGGTAAAGCAAAAAGTGCAGAGGATACTGAAAGTCTGCAGAGGCATTTGGATAGGTTAAGTCAATGGGCTAGGGTCTGGCAGATGGAATACAAAGTTGACAAATGTGAGGTTATCCATTTTGGTAGGAATAACAGCAAAAGGGATTATTATTTAAATGATAAAATATTAAAACATGCTGCTGTGCAGAGAGACCTGGGTGTGCTAGTGCATGAGTCGTAAAAAGTTGGTTTACAAGTGTAGCAGGTGATTAAGAAGGAAAATTGAATTTTGTCCTTCATTGCTAGAGGGATGGAGTTTAAGACTAGGGAAGTTATGCTGCAATTGTATAACTTGTCAGTGAGGCCACACCTGGGATATTGTGTTCCGTTTTGGTCTCCTTACCTGAGAAAGGACGTACTCGCACTGGAGGGTGTGCAGAGGAGATTCACTAGGTTAATCCCAGTGCTGAAGTGGTTGGATTACGAGGAGGTTGAGTAGACTGGGACTGTACTCGTTGGAATTTGAAGGATGAGGGGGGGATCTTATAGAAACATATAAAAGTATGAAGGGAATAGATAGGATAGATGCGGGTAGGTTGTTTCCACTGGCGGGTGAAAGCAGACCTAGGGGGCATAGCCTCAAAATAAGGGGAAGTAGATTTAGGAGGAAATTCTTCACCCAAAGGGTTGTGAATCTATGGAATTCCTTGCCCAGTGAAGCAGTTGAGGCTCCTTCAATTAAATGTTTTTAAGATAAAGATAGATAGTTTTTTGACGAATAAAGGGATTAAGGGTTCTGGTGTTCGGGCCGGAAAGTGGAGCTGAGTCCACAAAAGATCAGCCATGATCTCATTGAATGGCGGAGCAGGCTCGAAGGGCCAGATGGCCTACTCCTGCTCCTAGTTCTTGTATTCTTATCCCACTTAATTGGTGGGGGGGTTACACTTGCTGGGAGATTGATGTGGGCCTTCTCCCAAGATTAAGTGGGCCCAGATACCATGTTTCCAACCACAATGTTTCTGTATTCCTGTATAAGCATATTAATATTGATTTACTTCCTTACAGCATAAGAAATTCTATGCACGGCATGGAAACTGTTGATATGCAACTAGAAGATCACAATCCGGCCTTGTAGAACAACTTGATTACTTTAGAAATAAAATAGTCTCACTGTGCCTTTAAAGCACTTGAAGCAAGCACCTCCGCTGAGGGTTGTGGGGGAATGAGAGAGAAAGAGTGGGAAGGTAAAATATAAAAGTGCGACATTAATTTAAGAAAATTGTAATATGTTGGAGAAATTATTGAATTTTTTTTTAAAAAAGGATCACTTCACACCAGTTAACTGTTTTTATTTCTACACGTTTTATTTAGACACCACAATTTAACTTGATTAGTCACTGTATTTACTGCATTAAAACAAAAAAGCTTAACTACTTGGGCTTCTAGTCTTTTACATGCTAATTATGCTTTTATGTATAAAAGGCTTTTTAATTAATTGCCTATGGCACTTCAATATCAATATTAACATACACTACATAGATAGAAAATCATTATTTAAATTTTAAATTAGTTTCAATCAGGTAGTTCATGATGTGGAGATGCCGGTGTTGGACTGGGGTGAGCACAGTAAGAAGTCTTACAACACCAGGTTAAAGTCCAACAGGTTTGTTTCAAACACTAGCTTTCGGAGCACTGCTCCTTCCTCATGTGAATGAAGAGGTATGTTCCAGAAACATATATATAGACAAAATTCAAAGATGCAAGACAATGCTTAGAACGTGAGCATTTGCAGGTAATTAAGTCTTTACAGATCCAGAGATAGGGGGTCTCAAGCCAGGACAGTTGGTAGGATTTCACAAGCCTAGGCCAGATGGTAGGGGATGAATGTAACGCAACATGAATCCCAGGTCCTGGTTGAGGCCGCACTCACGTGCGCGGAACTTGGCTATAATTAGGCTATAAAAGGTAGTTCATAAAAGCATAAAACCTAATTCTACACATACACACTGTACAATCAGAAATAAATTAAAGCATTTTCTATGAACCAACAATATGTTATAGCTGTGCTAAACTTGATGGTACAATCTAAAATGGTACTTCCGAACCCGTCAGCATTTTGTTTTGTTACAAAAGCTGGTAGTGCATGTATAAACACAAATGGAACATCCTCACAATACAAACCTTGGGTATAAAATAACTAATTTAACTTTAAAAAATAAGTTAACATCAACTTTAATGAGGCAATTCACAGTTGTGTAATGGTAATTCACTGGATTTATAATGCAAAGGCCAATGCTCTGGAAATGTCATCCCATCACAACAGCTGGTAGAATCTAAATTCAATGAACAAAAACTTGGAATTGTAAAACTAGTCTCAGTAATGGCACCCATGAAACTGTCATTGGTTGTTGAAAAAACCCATCTGGTTCACTGTTGCTGTTTAGGGAAGGAAATCTGCCGTCCTCACCTGGTCTGTCCTACATGTGATTCCGGACTGACAGTAATGTGGTTGACTCTTAACTGCCCTCTGAAATGGCTTGACACTTAGTTAAACTGCAATTTGGGATGGGTAACAAATACTGGTCTTGCCTGGCCCCCCCCCCCCATCCGAATCATACAATCTCTACAGTGCAGGAGACCATTCGGTCCATCGGGTCTACACCGTCCTTTGAAAGAGCACCCTACCTAGGCCCTGTCATATCCCCGTAACCTTACCTAACCCACACATTACTGGACATTAAGGGACAATTTTTAGCATGACCAACCCAGCTAACCTGCACATCTTTGGACATGACAGAATAAATTAATAATGCAGTCTCAAAGAATTGCTTCTTTAGAACAATAGAAAATCTTAAGAAAATGTGCAAATTATATACAAGGTACTTTTTCAGTGACTTTCATGTATAAATGCATGTACCGCCTGTACTTAATTACTCTGTCTGCTATATGTACACAGATGTTAACTCACCAACAGTAATCGGATTAACATGGCTAACATTTGTCGAATGATAACACACACTGAAGAATGTAGAACAAGCATGAAAAGTGCTCATGAAGAGTCATCGTTGAAACGTTAACTCTTGCTTCTCTCCACAGATGTGGCCTGACCTACTGAGTACTTCCAAAATGTTTTTGTTTTTAATTCAGATTTCCAGCCTCTGCAGTATTTTGCTTTTGCATTATGTTAAGTGCTCATATGAAATCATGGCAAATTAGAAAGTCCGTCCAAAAAAACCAAGGGGGAAAGAAGTAGACATTTCCTTTGTTATCCAAGTGCTTACTTATTTCAAGAAACTAAGCACTGCAAAGCTTGCTTATTTCAAGAATCCAAGCACTCCAAAGCTTTCAGCAATAAATCATTCACATCCAAATGAAAAAAAAATCTTTCTTCATCTTCTTAAAATCACATGAATGCAAGATGACATTCTTTTAATAGCAACAGGAAATTATTCAAAGTGCATGAAGGTAGCTATTTATTATTTTAGAACATCACACCCTAACATGAAATAAATTTCTAGTTATCTGCATAAGGAAAACCAGACTTCAAAACATCATAGGAATGGTTAACAAGATAGCAATTGCAGAGGCAAAGACTATTTTCTATATGAAACCCTAAATCCCAGAACATAAATTCATTACAGCTAACATTTTAGAACTTCCTGATTTAAAATACGACTGCTCCAAAATTGACACAGTACATGGAAGTGTAAGTAAAACGTAAAGTAACTATGGTCCCAGATGACCATAGGCTGCCTTCCCCTTTGACGGGGCAAGCTAACCTGTTGATTATTTCACACGAGGATCACCACACCTCAGGCAAGGAGCAAGGTTGAGAAGGCAGAGCCTTCATGAATAACTTCTGCCGGCGTTGGAATTGAACCCGTGCTATTGGCCTTGATCTGCATCACAAACTAGCTGTCCAGTCAACTGAGCTAAACCAGAAGTGCAACAGGAACAGCTTTGGTACTCCTGATATAAACTTGGAGCTAATGCCTAAATGCCAACACCTCTGTGGTGTTCCTCTAATTGCCTGAGGACTAAAAATATTGCCTACTTTCTTTGATGTTGGAGTAAGTCTGGGTTCTGGTAGTGGACTGGACTGTTCGGAGTCCAGAGGCAAAAATGAGGTTTTCTAATAGCTTGGCAAACTGTTACATATTCCATTAGTGTTCAGACTATCAAGTTACCAAAGGTGAAAACCTTGTTTTCTTGTGAACTCACAAAATATTGAGTTTTTCCAGCTGTCTTTGCCTCATCATAGATGAGATGTGACTTTCAAAGCCAAGGAGCTGAATGTTTGACTGAAGAGCGCATTAAATCTTTTTGTATTCAAAGTGGGTATGTAATCTCACATTCAACACACCTGAGTTACCATCTTGGACTTCAGATTCAAAGTTAACAGGCTAAAAGTCTGCCCATGAAAGCCTGAATAGTTTGCAGGCTGACATCTAAATTGGAAGCTAACCACGCTGTAAAGTACAGAATCATCAGCAGAGAGAGAGTAATGCCACCTTTGATGGTCTCCATGATTCAACAAAAAAGAAAAAAGAAAAACTCAGAATGACATGTGGGATGCATCACTGGTGGAATGTAACAAGATGCCAAAATATGATTTATAATAACTCAGCATTTTCCAAGAGACATCTGCGTTGGATTTGTACAATGGGAACGCAGTCTATCTTTCAGTGTAGCTTCCAGGGATGTCCAATTACCTCTTCTTCCATTGTCAACTGACATTGCAAATTTAGTGCCACTAAAACTATGTTTTCTTTCAAATATAATTTGCACATATTCTCTCGATCTCAGTTATGTCTGTTTTTTCCCCAAGGGATTACCTTCAATTAATACACTTTGCCATTGTAGCTAACATGTGTACTTTTTGAAGATAATTTCTGAAGAAGGAATAATTTGCTACCTGCTATTTTTATCATTTAGCAGCATGTCCACCAGCGAGCCCGAACACAATACTCACCAATTACGAAACAACTGCATAAGAGGATTGGACACCTGTTCCATAGTACGTGTATCATAATTTTGTGACAGGAAGCGCTCACAAAAAAAATACTTTCAATTGCAAAAATGAATCAAACTGTTAAACATCAATTGTGGTTCATAAGGTGCACAACAGTACTTGTGGTCGACTAAGAAACAAGTTAGTCACCTTGTGCAACACACATATTGGGCACGCTGGGGGTTATTTACCCACCATTACTCAGTAATTTACTTATCAGCAAGCCAACTAATCACATCTTCAGAAAAGCAGACCCTGTTCGACTTACTTAGCTTTTAGTGTCTCTTCTTGACAGTTCCATTCTGGGTCATCCTCGAGTTGCAATTCCCGGAGCACCCGGCCTGGTTTGTAGGCTGCATTAATCAACAGAGTGAGAACCTATTTAAGGTAAAGAACAGTTACAAAGATCAATTCGAGAGCCAGTATCCCAAACTTTAAAACAAAATATAAAGACTGAATATTTTGTCTAAATATTTCTAATATGGGGGCTGGTTTAGCACAGAGCTAAATCGCTGGCTTTGAAAGCAGACCAAGGTAAGCCAGCAGCACAGTTCAATTCCCGTACCAGCCTCCCCGAACAGGCACCGGAATGTGGCGACTAGAAGTTTCACAGTAACTTTACTTGAAGCCTACTTGTGACAATAAGCGATTTTCATTTCATTTAATTAATATCGGAAATATTGGTTTCAGAAAACTCTTGCACAGCTGGTGACAATGTTGAAAAGTCTGGCTTTAACAATGACAAATGAAAATTCAAAACACCTGGCCTTAAGGAAATATAGTTCTACAAAATATTTTAACTTATGCTTTCCTTGGCAGCTGATATCCTGGATCCAACTTTATGCCAAGGAACTACAATTTTGGAATTCAGGGACAGAAACTTGTTCTAGTTCTCTCATTACTGTCCACGACGTGGGGGATGTATTTTACGTTCCCCCGCTGGGTGGGTTTTGGGCAGGGATGTACTTAATGGGGAGGTGTCCCAACAACTTCCCGCAGAACTCACCCTTGTAATGCCAAAATTGGCAGCCCACCATATTCAAATAAGTAATCAAGGTTAATTAATTGGTTATCGTGCCAATTGACCTTGATAATACACTGCCTATACAATAAAGTGTTTGGTATGGTCTATCAGGCAGGAGCAGCACATGGTTTTTTTAAAAAAGTTCTTGAAAGGGCAGGAAGGGGGATTTTGCTATTCAGGGGCTGTCCTTTGCCTATCACAGGGCCCCCCCTAAGATTGAAGACACTTCTTTCCTACACCACGCCCACAGGCTTCAACCCACCCCTGCCTGCACCCCACCCACTCCCTGAACTACCCAAAGCCTTCTTCCCAGGAACTGAGACTTCCAGGTTCCAGGGATCCATAGGTGTTCTTCCTTCTCCTGCAATCCCGGCAGCAGCCACTGGCACACTTGGCGCTGTCAGGACTGCTGGCAATCTTATTTCCAGCAGCTCTAGAGGGTGGCACTATGGTTCCCCAGTGAGGGGTGGAAGTCACACTTGGCCCCCTTTAGGTGCCCCACAACCCTTTATGATTGCAGGACAGATTGGCGGGGAGCATGTCGCTCCGTACTCTTAGGTTTGTACATTCTGTCCCTTCCTGCCATTCTGATCATCATTTCCCTTATTGCTACTTTGCTCTTTTGTCTTGCATTCTCTGTTCATCACATATCCCCAAACCTGATACCTTGCCCCCACTATTTAGTTTAAAAAAACTCTCTCGCGGGCAACACAGTGGCGCAGTGGTTAGCACTGCTGCCTCAGAGCGATGAGGACCGGGTTCCATCCCAGCCCCAGGTCACTGGTGGTGTGGAGTTTGTACATTCTCCCCATATCTGCATGGGTCTCACTCCCACAACCCAAGGATGTGCAGGCCACGCTAAATTACCCCTTTATTGGACTTCATTTTTTAATCCCTCTTTACCGCCCTAGTTATACAATTCACCAGAACACTCATCCCAGCATGGTTCAGGTGAAGGCCATCTCAAATGGAACAGCTATCATTTTACCAGTGTACGGAGTCAAAACCTATTCCTTCCCACCAGTACTTAACTCTCTAATATGATTCGCCCTGTGCCAATTTACTTGTGGCTCAGGTAGCAATCCCGAGATTATCTGTAAGGTGCTGCTTTTTAATTTTAGACCAGTTCATACTCTCTCAGCAGAACCGCTTTCCTGATTCTACTAATAGATTTGTGCCCAAGTGGATCACAACAACTTCAAGTTTCTATCCAGCCCCGGAGCAGATATCCTGAAGCCCCGTGCTGCGCAGGCATGTCAGCTGTCTGGACTCCTGCTCTCGGCTTGAGAGAACTGTGTCTATTCCCCTGATTATACTGTTCCCGACTACCACTCCATTCGGATTAACTCTCCCCGCTTGAATAGTTTCCTGTATCAATGTGCCAAGGTCAGTTTCCTCATCTACCCTGCAGCCACCTCTTACAACCATACAGGTAGCAAGGGCATTGACTTCTACCTATATGGATGAGCTCAGGGTAAAGAAAAATACTTATTTTAATAATAATAATAATCATCATCTTTATTTCACAAGTAGGCTTACATTAACATTGCAATCAAGTTACTGCGAAAAGCCACGAGTCACCACACTCCGGCGCCTGTTCGAGGGAGAATTCAGAATGTACAATTCATCTCACAGCATGTCTTTTGGGACTTCTGAGAGGAAACCGGAGCACCTGGAGAAAACGCACCCAGGGAGAACGTGCAGACTCCGCACAGTGACCCAAGCTGGGTATTGAAACTGGGACCCTGGCGCTGTAAACCATTATGCTAACCACTGTGCTGCTGTGCTGCCCTTAAAACTCAAAGTGACAAAGAGAACCTTTCTTGGTTTAAACTGATCGGTAAAACATAGAATGAGATAATTAATTGCATCCGCAATGAATTATAATTTCAGTTCAGATTGTTAAAAATTTGGTTGCTCCTGTAAACAGTGTTGTGGAAAATTCCAAAATGTGACGCATCTCCCAATCCAGGATTCTTCCTCAGTGACTTAAATTCCTGCTTGTGTACTTCAAATGTGAAATTGAAACCAGGTATAGCACGTTTCGCTCTATGTATAGCTTCCCCAACCTGCTAACGCAATTCTGCAACCCGCCCCCCCCCGCCATGGCATTTGCTGAGTTACTACCTTCTCCCTACCGTACGAGGGTGACACGATCCCCCTTTCAAAGACCCTCATTCTATAGAGGCCTCTGCACCAAGGAGCCCCCCCCCCTCCCCACCCCAGGAAATTCTCCTTCGTCTTCTCCATAGAATCCCTACAACGCAGAAGGAAGCCATTTGGCTCATAGTGTGCACCAACCCTCTGAAAAGCACCACAACCAGCCCTCCCCCACCCCCCACCACCACCACACAAACACACACACGATCCCCACCTAGCCTGCTCATCTTTGGACTTTTTAGGGCCAGATTTTCAAATGCCCTCGTTTAGGACCAGGTGCAATTTGAAAATTATAGTCCTCCAGTTCGTGGGGATTATTTAATACCTCCGTAACAATTTCAAATTTTCAAAGGGCTGGTGGAGGGGATGGAACTGGCAAACTGCTTTTTCCGCAATACTGGGCCATTAAGTTTCCAGGGGAAGGTGCATTTGGGAATGTGGGGCCCCCGCCGGGTGGGAGAATCGCTGGGATGTCGGCGTGACTCCTGCCCCTGCCGTCCTCCCAATTCTCCCGCCCACTCCCCCCCCCCCCCAAGAAACCGGCCCGGCGTAAGTCGCGCGCCCGCCTCGAAAAATGGCAGGGTCCGGTGTGACTCAATGGGCCCCGGGGCTGTCCGGATTCTCCGCCCCGCGATGGGACGAAGTCCCGCCCGTTCTATGCCGGTCCCGCCGGCGTAAATTGGAGTTGGTCCCTTACTGGCGGGACCTGGTGGCGGGGGCGAACTCTGGGGTTCTTAGGGGGTCGCAGGAGGGGTTTGGCTCCGGTGGGTGCCCCCACTGTGGCCTGGCCCATGGTCGGGGCACACCGATCCGTGGGCAGGCGTGTGCCGTGGGGGCACTCGATTCCTTCTGTACCAGAGGCTGTGATCATCCGCCATTCCCAGTGTGGAAGTGAATTCCTGTGTACATGTGCCGGGATGTCACCAGCATGCGCTGGCGCTCCCACGCATGCACCAACTTGCGCCGGCCGGCAGAGGCCCTTCAGCGCCGATTGGCGCGGCGCCAGGCCCCTATCCCGCCAGCCGGCGGGGTGCCAACTACTCCGGGGCGGGCCTAGCCCCTGAAGGTGCGGAGGACTCGGGTACGGGAGAATCCCACCCGTGATTTTCAATCTTTATTTTGGTGAATCTGAACAGTCTGGTGCTCATTAGCCTCCACCTGTTAGGATCAATTGAAAATTTGTTATTTGTTAAAAACAGAAGCATGATTCTTCTAGCAAGACAGTGTTTGGTGTTGCCCGTTAATCAGCAAGGCAGAGGCAGCCCCCATCATGGCTGCTATCTGCTTTTGTTGTTGGTGTCAGGTAGGCAGCTCATATTTCTTGGTGTTTCTAATTGGGTACCGAACTTGCCTTTTGCCAATCAGACCACTTGCATTTAAAAAGCTAATTGTAAGAGCAACGCAGCTCAGGCAGGGGTTGTAACCGGAAATCCTTCCTGGTGGTAGCTTCCCAACCCAGCTTTGAAAATCTGGCCCTTGGTCTCAAATGTGTATTTCCTCACCCTCTTCTTCCTGCATCTCCCTCATTCTCACTAGAACATAGAACAGTACAGCACAGAACAGGCCCTTCGGCCCTCGATGTTGTGCTGAGCAATGATCACCCTATTCAAACCCACGTATCCACCCTATACCCGTTACCCAACAACCCCCCCAACCTTACTTTTAGGACACTGCGGACAATTTAGCATGGCCAATCCACTCTTCCTGTTTTTATTGCTCTTCCTTTCTACAGTACTCAGGCTCTAATTGAAATTAATGTTATTTTGCTACCAATCTTACTAAGTTACGACAGTTAATACTGGATTTATTTCAACTATTTAGGGTGGAGCTGGGATTTCAAAAGTGAACGTTTGCGTATCATGGTTTTATTCAAGAAAATATTAGCTCTCAACTTCTGAAACCTTCTGGTTAGCTAGGTAATATGATTTTAAATTTTCCATCTGGCCTACCTCCTTCAGAACAAGCACACATTTTCCAGGTCCAACTGATTGAGGAAGTTCTGCTATTCGTCCTTTGTTTAGATATGGACCTGAGAAACAGCGATGGTTGAAATATATTTTGGAACAGCAGTACTTGCCATTGGTGGTACCTAGAGAAAGGCAATAAGCTTTACCATGATTTAGATTCTTGTCAATGAATATATTAAAATTGAGGAGACCCAACCCGAAAACAAACCTATAATGTAAAGCTTTGAGAACTTGCTGCAGCAAAATAAAAGTAGATGATAACATTAATGAAAACCAATGGATCAAATACAAACAAGATACAATTACTGCTGTGTGTAAACACAGATCCACAACCTGATCAGTAGTGGAGAGCAAAAGAAAGCCTCAGTATAAATTTGGGATGATAAATTTGCCATGGACATAATGGCTTGTTGAAAACCATCCTGGCCTCAACAACGTATGGTCAAGACCTATAGAGTCCACCTTAACATTCTTCTCTATAGACTGCAGCTTAAGCTTCCCCAGTCTGTCCTCATAATTCAGCCCCCTTACAGTCTTGCATCACTTGTGTGGATACTTCAATTTGATTCTTCATGCTTAATCGTAACCTTCCACACCTGCTGGGAATGGTTAGGTTGGCGTGGGGTTGTAATTTTACTTCAGGCTTTTTCCTCCCAACTTCAAGGAGTGTATAAAATCAGGCAGGATGTAAACTGGGTGTTTGGCATGAAACAGCCCGATTCTCCTGCACTTGGCCTAGTTAGGCTACAATTTGCAATTCAATCATTCTGGCCAACCTTGATTTGGTTCCTTATCCATATAGTGAGGGACTAAGACCTCACCCTGTATATTTTATAAAATATATAGAGATATGCCTATAGCTATCTCTCAAAATTTAAAGCTGGACACCGATCATGGCTGATTTAAACAAGTCTGTGACCCTCGAACAGGAGGAGCTACCTGGCAGTATCGGAGAGATTCACATCTCGTTATCTCTGAAGTGTCACAAACAATGTATGTGAGCTGCACAGATCAAATTCAAAGAGAGCTATACAAAGGCCATCTGCATTTTGTAACCAAAGTTGGCCAACAGGAGTCTCCTCATCTGCTAAGACAAAAGGCCCCCACCTTTCTTTCAATTCTTTAAGGTTGAGACATTCCACAATCTCGGGGACCCAGACAACGGATACACACCCCTTGTCAAAGACACTGAAGAGGTGGGAGTCATGTGACTTGAACGTCTAGTTTTTGGAACCAGTAATATTGCCTTGCTGTACTGCAAAGTCAGTTTGCTTTTAACCATCTAACAACATCACACACAAGTTCTGCCTCAGGTTGAACCCTTAGCCCCATCTACACTGCTGCTACTGAGAAGCTGATACCATCGCCGGCAAGACTGAATTATCTTTGCATGTCTATTTTATCGTGTGAAGTCAATACCACTGTAACAGTGAATTAACCGGCATCAGATATCATCTCACAGACCTTCATGAATGGACACCTCATTGGACTCTGGAAACTGGAAACCGCGTGAAGCAATATTCCTTTCCTGTGGTCTCTGCACAGTAAATCTTTCTTTCCTCTATCCCTCTTTTATTGCATGAATGCAAAGGAAACAACATTGTGGCTCTCCTCGTGCGTTTTGTGTGCAAATAAACCTACTCGGATTTTATCCAACCTCACGTTTGTGATGTGGTTGTGAATAGAAAATTGGATCACTCAAAATCTTAGGGGTTGGGAAATACACCATTGCATACAAAAGGGGGGAACAAACCAAAAATACTTTTCTGTTTAGGGGTGGGAGGTGAAGAGAAATTAACGCAGTTTACAATAACTCCCCCTCCTGACCATAACAATAACCATTCATGACTAACTTACCAGCTTCGGTTGCAATAGGGCACGAGTCATGAGGGACAGGCTCCACAGGTGTGGAATTCAGTCTATTCATTAGAAACAAAACAAGTAAAATTCAAAACTGCAAGTCTGACAATATTACTAAAGCCCTTGTATAAAACATTCCTCACTCAACCGACCACAGTAATTAGTGTATGGTGTGATACTGAGCATCGTTGATCCAATCCAGCCAGTTTCCCACTAGGTGGGTTAACTAAAATTATGCCCAAGGTTGTTTTGTTGTCCTGAACTTTAAGCAGGGGGTTGGATGCCTCAAACAAACAATATTTTAGGAGGCTGTGGTTGTCCCAAAATTGCATCAAAGTATAATATTTGAATTTGTAAATGTGGCATATTAGAATCCAAAATGTAAACAAACTGGACTTCAGGTTTTATTGTAAAATGGATGAAGTGTTCTTTTGCAGGGTTGTTGTGCAGCTTTCCGCCATATCCTTAATGGAGTGGCTATACACATGACAATTGTTATACTGGCACGTTCTGTTAATCTGAACAGAAAAGCAATGATTGTTTTAGGATTGGATTGACATCTTTATATTTTTAAATATAAATTGATTGTAGACCAACCAGGCAAATTGGCGTGTTGACAAAGTTGAATTGCACAAATTTATGTCCTTCACAGGAGTTCCTCTTCAGTTAACTACTGTGGAGGCATACAATAGAAATGAGGTGCTTCCTTACTACAGCATGACAACATTACGGTGGCATAGTGCTTAGCACTGCTGCCTCAGCAGAAGGTTCAATTCATGCCTTGGACGACTGTCTGTGTGGAGTTTGCATGTTCTTCCAGTGTCTGCTTGAATTTCCTCCGGGTGCTCTGGCTTTCTCCCACAGTTCAAAAATGTGCAGATTAGGTTGGATTATGGGGATGGAATGGGGGAAGCGGACCTATGTACGGTACTTTTTCAGAGGGTCGGTAGTCCTTCTGCAGTATAGAGATTCTACAGAAAGCATCGTAGCAGTCTTGAGTACTTTTAGTAGTTGTTCTGAGCAGACATCTAAGAACAGGCTTCTAGCCTGTTCCTTTAATCCAGAGGTAAGACCATGGACAGGATTCTCCCCTACCCGGCGGGGCGGGGGGTCCCGGTGCCGAGGAGTGGCGTCAACCACTCCGGCACGAGCTGCCCCAAAGGTGCGGAATCCTCCACACCTTCAGGGACTCGGCCCGCCCCGGAGTGGTTTGCGCCCCGCCTGCCGGCGGGTAAGGGGCTTGGCGCCACGCCAACCAATGCCGAAGTGCCTCCGCCGGCTGGCGTGAGTTGGCGCCTGCGTGTGAGCGCCAGCGGGTGCTGGTGTCATCCCGGCGCATGCGCGGGAGGGTTAGTCTCCGCATCGGCCATGGCGGAGAACCACAGCGGCCAATGCGGAGGAATAGATGCCCCCCCGGCACAGGCCCGCCCGCGGATCGGTGGGCCCCGATCTCAGGCCAGGCCACCGTGGGGGCACCCCTGGGACCAGATTGCCCCCCCCCCCACCCTGAGGACCCCGGAGGCCGCCCACGGAGCTGGGTCCCGCCGGTAGGGACCAACCTTGATTTACGACGGCGGGACCCTCGTTAAATGGGCGGGACTTTGGCCCATCGCGGCCCGGAGAATTCGGGCGGCCCCGGGGCCTGTTGTGTTGCGCCGGACCCCATCATTCTCCGAGGCAGGCGGCGCGATTCATGTTGGGCCGATTTTTGGGTGGGGGGGGGGGGGGTGTGTGTGGAGAATTCGGAGGACGGCAGGGGCGGGATTCACGTCGACCCCTGGCGGTTCTCCGACCCGATTGGGGGGGGGGGGGGGGGGGGGGGGGGGGTGTTGGAGAACCCACCCCACCCCATAATTCAGAAAATTACTAGGTTTTAAAATTAGTACAGAATTAATTGTCTTGTGATTTGCAAGAAAACCGTTTAAACCTGATTTATTTTATGTTATATTTTCTGTGGATTGCCTTTGTTGATTTCTAAACTATTGTTGACCATCCAAAATAAAAATGTGGGATATTTATTGCTGCTCAAAGTTACACTCCGCAGTAAAGGGAAAATACATTTTTCTACACTTTGCCACAGTGCTTTTTAACTGGTTCTTATCCCCCACGATTTCATATTGCTTCCTTTTACCTCACAGAATCAAATTTTCTCTCTTATGAACAAGAATACCTCTCTACTATTTCACCCAATTCACGTGTGAATGTGGACAACAGCTGTCATTGGGTAATTTGAATGAGGAGCATCACAGCTGAAGCCAATGGTCCCCTCACCTGATATCACAATGCATTTTGGAAATTACTTCTGAGGGTTTCCTTCCACTCTGTCTGAGATGAACTTAGCATCACAAGGGATAGGACCCGGTCCTTGTTTATATAGCTAATAAGTTCCTATGCTTCATTTACTTATTGAACCAACAGTTTAACTGAGATTTATTTTAATATGAATATCAGATTGGAAACACAGGACACGTACTGAATCTGATATGTTTCTGATATATCTTTTAAAAGAGCTGTAAAAAAATATAGTGAGGAAAATTATAGCTCAGCAAGTTTTAGACATTGCAATAGATTTTTCAAATGGTGTGGAAATGCCTAAAAATAATAATCTTTGTTGTCACAAGTAGGGTTACATTAACACTGCAATGAAGAAGTTATTGTGAAAAGTGTGTTTTGGAATGAAATCAGGTTTGGTCTAGTTTAATGCACATATTCAATGATTATAAAACACTACAAAGCCAATAAACATTTAAGCAAAGCAGGAAAGTTATTCTCCAGTATGATCACCAATACAGATAGTAGAATTGACCACAAAGCTTTGTACACCAGAGCAACACAGATTCTGATTCTGGCAGCACAAGATCTTAATTTAATTCTTAAACTTACTGTTTTTCTGGTTGCACTACTGCAACTTTCTTCTGCTTCTGACCTGTGAATTAATAGAAAGAAGAATTATCCACCTGTGAGTTGTAGTATCTTTCAGCGACAAGAACAAGTCAGTGTCCTGCCCCTGGAGAAAAAAAATCAAGGCGGACAGCTACCCTTTAAAAGTCTACATGGTTGAAATAGATTTTCAGCAGAGGTGCTAAGTGGGTAATACGAAATAGCAGCACATTCATACTCTACCACTACTTTGTTCCAATGACTTCAATAATGGATGGTGTTCTCATTTCACTCGCACAATGAAAGACATATGAAAATCAACCTCAATCTATGAAGGGACAGATATACAATGGAGACAGCCAGCTTGACTGCTTCACCACCTTTATCCACCCTTCCACTGCATCTCGGGTTGTTGTCAGTTGCCCAATATCCAGTTTTACATCAGTCATAACTTCCTTGGAGCAAATATCAGGAAGATTGAAACCATAATATTTCGGCCCCATCACAAGCTTCATTAGTTACTCTGTATGTCTCGTCTCAGATTAAACTAGATGGTTCAGATATTAGCATCCTGCTCGATCAGAGTTGAGCTTTTAATCCCACATACTGTTTATCTCGAACACTTTGGCCTCGATTTTCATCCTTGAGGCAGGAAATGGGAATCTGGAAAATTCCTGAGTTGGAGTTGGGTCAGCGGACCCAGGAAAAAGATTGGGAGACAGTCACAGGAGCTTCTGGATGCTAAGACGGCACCTGTTTAAAAGGCCCACCTCAGTGCTGCGAGGCATTGCCCCAGTTAAATTAACAGACCCTCCAGGTCGGGAGTGCATGGTACGGGCTTTTGACCAGAACGAACCTGCCACCCTTAAGGCACTCACGAAAATTGGAAATCTCGGGAATGGAGTCAGAAACCCTGGAATCGGCTCCCGGCTGCCATTTCTGAAAAGTTCCTCGGGAGTCATCCTGACACCATGAAAATGTATCCCTTCCTTTACATTACATTAAATTCACTTTCATTTGATTACGACTTTACTGACTGTCTCTCTATTGTATATACATTTCATGGTTCAAGTGGAAAAATCTAGAATTACTGCAATTTATGTGTAAAAATGCCTTGGAATTTGTAAGAATTAGCAGAACTAACAACTTCAGGTTAAACAAAAAATTTTGCTTAGGAGTCTATCTTTGGAGTGCTTAGTGTTATTTCTCATTCCTCTCCACCATCAGGCTACGCACCTCAGAATCCCTACAGCACAGGAGGTGACATTTCCACCCATTAGGTCTACACTGACCTTCTGAAAAAGAGCACCGTACCTCGGTCCACTCCCCTGACACATCCCCATAACTCTACTTAACCTTTCTGGACACTAAGGGATAACTTAGAATGGCCAATCCACCCAGCCTGTTCATCTTTGGATTGTGGGAGGAAACCAGAGCA
The DNA here is from genome assembly GCF_902713615.1 of Scyliorhinus canicula. Lineage (NCBI taxonomy): Eukaryota > Metazoa > Chordata > Chondrichthyes > Carcharhiniformes > Scyliorhinidae > Scyliorhinus > Scyliorhinus canicula. The sequence goes on along the minus strand of NC_052156.1, from coordinate 161,965,293 downwards.
CTCGGAGGAAACCTACGTAGACTCAGGAAGAATGTGTAAACTCAACACAGCCACCCTAGGTTGGAATTAAACCCAGGCCCCTGGCTCTGTGAGGCAGCAGTGCTAACCACTGTGCCGCCCCACCTATCTTACCATGAATTGGAATACAATAATTAACTTGCAAAGATTGAAATTAGTTCAGACACTAAGGTAATCGATTTTTACTCTCTGGCAGTATTTAATGGAGGGATTTGGGGGAGGGGGCCTTGCCCATCAGCTGTAGGGCTAACAAGAGCCCCACATCATATTTTTATGGAAAAGCTTGCCAATTTATCTACAATCAAGCATTTAAATGTGCAGTAGTGGGCCTTACCCAGGATCAAGGAGACTGGGACAGACGTTCCACACACTTGAGAGCTGCCTGCCAAGCCCTTTGAACGGCAAACACCCGGGACACCACAGGCAATCCGCCAACTTTTGGGTTTGGGGTTCCCCCCATGATGAGTTCCTGGTGGTTGGTTAATTGTCCACTTAAGGGCTTCAATTGGCAGCAGAGCAGGAAGATCACTAATGGGCCTTCACGCCACAAACTTAATAAAGGCAATAGGAGGAAGGCAACAGTGGGCTGGTTTCGCACAGGGCTAAATAGCTGGCTTTTAAAACAGACCAAGGCAGGCCAGAAGCGCGTGTTCAATTCCCGTACCAGCCTTCCCGAACAGGCGCCGGAATGGGGCTTTTCACAGTAACCTCATTTGAAGCCTCCTTGTGACAATAAGCGACTTTCATTTGCATTTTTGCAGTGTTCCCATCCACCACTTTCCTGCCCGATTAAATGCCTCCCTCACCATCGTCGTACGTGTACAAGAACACGGGGCAGGATTCTCCCATCGGGCATCTAAGTGTCGACGCCGGTGTAAAAACGGGAGTGTTTTACTCCGGCGTCAGCGCCTGTTCCGGGATCCCATTCTCCAGCCCCCAGGGGATGAGCATGGCGCTGGAGCGGCCCACGCCGCTCCAGCAGCCGATCCCGGCGTGAACCCGGCGCCACGGGGTCTGGGCATGCACAGTGCCACCGGCACCAACGCCAGCATGCGCGGTGGCCTTCTTCCCTGCACCGGCCCCAATGCCAAATGGCACAGGGCTACAGGAGCCGGCACGGAGGAAAAGAGGCCCCCAGCCAGAGGGGCCGGCCTGCCAATCGTTGGGCCCCGATCGCGGGCCAGGCCACTACGGAGGCCTCCGCTGGGGTCGGACCCCCTCTCCCCTCCCCCACACAGGCTGCCCCCGGACCCTTCAACGCCAAGGTCCCGCCGGCTCAGAGGATATTAGAATGGTGCCGGCGGGAGTCGGATTTCTTTTGACAGCTGCTTGGCCCATTCGGGCCGGTGAATCGGCGCGCTGGCCCATACCGGAGAGTCGACGCATACCCTGACTGGCACCGCACCGACCACACCAGCGCCGATTCGAATCGTGTGCCGGCTCCTGGGCGGCGTGGCACGATTCGCACGCCGATTCTCCGACCCAGCGGGAGGTCAGGGAATCCCGCCCATGGAGTGAGGGTCTTCCTAGAGAATAAACTGAAAGCAAGCTGAAATGTAACTTAAGAGTTGTGTTACAACAGAAGGTATGGCAACCCAAATTGAGAGACAATCAGAACAATTTAAACTATATTGGGAGATTTGTACTGCGAGGCTAAAATTCAATAAAAGTTGACATATCTTGGCTTAGTTTATGGAGATAACCACTTGAAGGGTCCCAAATTAAAATTATCTAGCTTATAGCTATAGAGGTGAAAAAAAAAGTGCACAAAGAATTTTTTTTTAAAATGACGAGTTGATTTGATCTTAATAGTGTGTTTTCTTGATGGTACTTACAAACTGCACGATATGGTGGGGTTAAAGGATATCTGTTCGCTTCACACCAACCAACAGGAAAAATGTCCATTGACTCGACATCAACAATGTATTCAGGGATAGATTTCTTACAGTCTGGAATAAAATTGATTTATATGAGAAATGCAATTGCTTAAAAATAATTACTTGCTTCTGTTGATTGAGTACTTCATGCCAAAATCAAGGAGTGGCTATTTAGTTTTATGTTTACCAATGAGTCTGAATATGCCATGTATGTTAGAAACATCAAGCAAAAAATCCAATTACATTTAGTCAAGTCAGATTAACAAAATACCAAATTTATCACCTGAAATAGTCCCTCTTCAACAAACATGACCTACAGTTTCAGCCACCTGTTTCTCTTTTTAATGAGTGGGATACTATCTCACCAGCATCACCAATAATGGTGCCAATTTACACCGGAGATGCCAATAATGTTGCTCTTTTTTAACTGGATACTGATATGACAGTTATTAATGATGATATTGCTTTTCAGAGTCGCCAGGTATCAAATGATACCACCACAAGGTTTTACCGGATATCGATCAAAGACACAACAACCAGTTAGTTAGTTCAAGTTCAATGATAGTTTATTTACACACAAGAATTACTTCGACATGCAACATAAAACACTACAAGCTAAATTACACCTAACACCACAATAACCTGTTCTTAACTTCAGGCACCCGGCTTTATGCAGAGGAACAAGGCCTTTGTTCGGATCTTGCATGGCTGGGTCTGGAGAAGTGACTTCATTTCCGTCTGGTAGCAATCGTTGGTTTGAACTTGCTTCAAGTTGTGGTGCTACAATTGGTATCAGGCGTACGCCGGGCCAAGAGAGTGCCGGTGCACCAGGGCCAAAAGAGACCGGACACATGGCAGTGACTCTTTTTATCCTTGGGAGTTTCGCGCTCTTTTGGGCGGTCCTTAGCTTTGGACCAAATAATTCGGCAGGCTTTGATCACGGCCTTCGATTTTAGCCAATAAAGGGGCAGGTGCCTTGATGGCTGGGCATGTCCTGAGTGGTCATTGACCTTGGCTGTTTGGGTTTCCTGGGTGAAGGGAGTGGGTCTGTATCTGATACCTGAGTACAAGTCTTTTGTCCTGGGGAAATGGGCCATTAGAATGCAAATCGACTGGGGGTTTCGATAGTGTCTGGTTCTCTAGTGGCAAATATACACTTAAGCTCTGAGTTCGTCTGGATCCTGCATTGGCCATATTTCCCGTGATTCTTTGCAAGTGGCCATACTTCCCTTGTAGTGGCCATGTTTCTCTTTGTAAGTGGCCATCCCAGGTGGCTACACACCTTTAATGAAAACTTAAAACCTGAAGGATGAATGAAAGATACTTTTCCTTTGGGCACGCTCTAACAGAAATGTTTCTGGGTGCGATTTAACTAAATGGGAACAAAGTCCCATAGCGAGCGTTTAGCCATGTGTTTCCTGGTGCTAGCATTTAAAAATGGTGTCCTGATCTCTTGAGCCCCCAAGATATCTCCACCCCCACCAAACACCCGTGCAGGGCACCACAGACCACCCGCCACCATGACAAAATACCAACCTAGTACCTTGCTAGTGCCACCTTTCCCAATGTCAAGGACTTGAAGGAACTGTCCAGCTGCCAAACTGGTCAAAGCTATCCCAAAAGTGTTAAAGCGATCAATGAAGGATACTAGCTGAGTTGGCATGGAGGGGTAAAGGAAAAGGGAAGAAGGTATGGGTTAGCACTAAGTTGTCATGGAGGTATGGGAGGGTGGAGATTTGGGCTGACAGCTTGGCATAGATGTGGCATTGGAAGTGTCTGAGGGATATAGTAATTTTTTGGTTTTATTAGCTTTTATTTATTTAAACAGTGTCAGGGCACAGAGACAGACCTGTTGTCCAGTCCACCTCCACACCTGCCAGCCCACACCTTGTTCAGGGGTCGCCTGCACCGACACCTGCTGCAGTTCGCCCAAACCCCTCCCCAGACCAAAAAGTTGATCCGCGGGTGGGCATTCTTAAAGGACACATTCATCGAGTAGGAAATTTCTGGATTCGGCAAAACCGTCCCGGGGTCAAAAGTCAGGGCCCAAGTATCTAGGAGTGATACCATCAAAATGTTTTTTTTAAATAAAAAGCAATGCCATTCATTTTTTTAATATTTAATTTATTTCTGTGTGGAGATTACAGATGCAAACAATTCAGTTTAAAATTGTATATTTTTAACAACTTGGACAAGTTAGAAATGAGCAGATACAAAATCCTGCCTTCATTTTGTTTAATTCACCTTTATTTAATCACTGAAGAAATGCTCCAGCTGAAATAAAAATTATTCTAAAATGAATGTGGTCCCTTGGTCATTTTGTTTAAGTGGGAGGAGCGCCTAGAAATTATAATGTATTTCTGTTTCTGGTCATTGTTCAACAGGAAAAACAGTAAATATTTTGGAATGATTCAACTGCAAACTTTAAAAAACAAATTAAAGTGACATGAAGAGTGCAAACCTTATCAACTGCATGCAACTGATAAATGGTTAGATGAGGCAGTTCTTTTGTGTCAAAGACTTTACCATTGCCGGTCCTGACTGCCAAGCTGCATTATCTGCTGTTCCTTTAGGGTGCTAACCTTCCCCACCTAACTCTACAATAACTATAAATGTCTGTCATTGTCAACTGAAAGCACAACTTCCATTCTTTGTTCAAGATGCTGTTGGTAATTCTTCTTATAATTGTCACTAATACAGTTTTGAATTTTCACCACATTTCCTGGGCATCATGACTATGGGCATCATTTAACAGGAACAAAAAGAGTTCCGTTCTGCAGCAACCCTGCTATCAAACAGGTCTCTGTTTCTGGCCTTAGCGAGGATGCTCTGACGAGTTACCTTCCTTTCCTACACTGATGAGCTTAACTAACAGGTTGGGGTGTTCAGGAAGGGGGTCAAAAGGTTGAGGCTGCGTTTAAAAATGGCGCCCTGATCTTTTCGCTTTCAACACCGCCCCCCCCCCCCCCCCCCCCCCCCTCCACCATGGCCTTCGGAAACCCCCCCCCCCCAACGTTCTTATTAGGGGGTCCTGAACCCCCTCACCCCACCTCATAGGGAATGGGCAACCTGCCATCTGGGCACTGCCAGCCTTTCACCCAGGCAGTGCCAATCTGGCAGAGTCATCTGGGCACGGCCAGGGTGTCCAGTTGCTAGTGTCAGGTTGCTAGGGCACCATTCTGCCCAGAGTCCGACCGCCCATGGGCTTCCGATGGCCTGGAGACCCTTCCAGGTGCTGTTATGCCTGGTCCAGGTTTGTGCGGACCAGTGCTAAAAGGTGCCATGACAAGGTTTCCCAAGCACTGATGTTCGATCCCGGCTAACTGCTCACTTAAATAGGCAAATCTGGATTCTATCAGTGAGGACGAGATCCATATCACGCCGTCTAGTGAGATTTCACGAGGTGTCCTGAGCATCACAAAGATTTAACGGCCTTGTTACATCCGTGCGATCGCGCCATGTCGCTACTGTGATTTTATAAATTAAAAGCCTCGACTTTAAGAGAGCCCACACGGTAGGAATAGAATGTATTAGATTAAAATTTGAAGCAATTTTTCTGTCTCTGCTACCTGCTACGTTAACAAAAGCTTGCACTGCAAAATGTGTCTATATTACCATAAATTGCAACATGTATGTCAACCTTACAATTTCTTTCCAAAAACTGGGGTTTATTTATTTAAGTATAAAATGTGAACTGCTGGTGTTGTAATGGAGGTTTTCTACTTGGCCTGACTCCATCCAGAGTGAAAATTGAACTATATATCTTTTATGTAACTAATTTGCAGTCTCTATTTTCACCTCTAGATTTTTTGTTTGTGGAATAGGATGATTAAATCAATCAAAAATTGGAAGTAAATTCCATTTGCTTTCCCCTCTCATTAATTCCAAATTTCAACTGTGCATTGATTTCAAATCTCATCTGTGCAGTTGGAACTTTTAATTAACCATGCCTGAAAATTAGACTGGCCCCTTCCAAGTTTAAAGTGTTTCTGCACCTCAAATGATTGAATGAAGAGTCACTCATTGGCTAACGTTGCATTAATCAGGGAAGATGTCAATTTCCGTAACTGTGCACAAAATTTGATTTTTCAAATTCACAGTAGCCAATTAGATTCTTCCATTCAAAGGATATTTCTCCATGTTTAATTTTCCATGCACTTCCCAGGATCAGTTTCATCTCAATCCGCTGAAATACATCAATATCCTTTGAGGAATGTGCCTAGACTTACTCACAATATTCCAAATGTTACTGGAGGTGTTATATTTGGTTATAACTTGCTTTGATTTAGAACTAAATACAACTGCTAACCAAAGAACTCAATGAGATGTACTATAAATGTACACCGAGAGCGTGATTCTCCCCAAAATTTCTACATTAAGTTGTGGCGGGGAGATTCCAGGGAGATTTCCGCCAGCTCTGCCGGCGAGGTCCCCACCCCTATCCAAATGACTTCGTCCGTTTTTTGGGCCCTGGGGAGTTTCTCACTGGTTTAGCCCGCACTGAGAATATTTTTCTAGCATTGGGGAACTGAACTCAGATCGGGCCGCCATTTTGAAAGGGTGCCCCGATCTCTAAGTGAGCTACCCCCCACCCGTGTGCAGTGTCACCCACCACACACACGGACACTCTTCAGTGCCCCCCCCACCCTAAAGCCTCCTTAAAGCACCCTCTCCCTTTCAGGTCCCCACCCAATCTCCTGGAGGACCCGGTCCCGCCAAATTCCGTTGACAGCACCCCTCGTCGTTGGGAAATCTTTGCGCTGGCGTGGGACCAGAATTTCCATTTGGCGTGAACCCTTAGGTAAATCCCGCTATAAGTGAAATGTTATTATAGCTGATTAATTATCCTTTATTCTATCTTACAAAATAGATTCATTCATTCTATACACGTAGGAACATATACCATACGTAGTCATATAAAAGTCAAACCTGCGGCGGGTCGGAGAATCGCCGTGGGGGGGGGGGCTCGAATCACAGGATGCCGCTCCGACGATTCTCCAGTGACCAGAGAATCGGCGCCAGCGTCGCGCCGGTCGGGGGCCGTGCAATTTGCCCCCCCCCCCCCAGCCATTCTCCGCGCTCGAAAGGCCGAGTGCCCACCGGGTTCGGCAGAGTCCCACCGCCGCCGTTCGCATGTGGTCCTACCTCGCGGGACCTCGGTGTCCATGCTGCGGGGGCCTTCCTGGTATGGGGGAAGGAGATCCAACTCCAGGGCGGCCCCACGGTGGCCTAGCCCGCAATCGGGACCTACCAATCGGCGGGCAGGCTCATCCTGGGGGGGCCTATGTTCCTCCGCGCCGGGCCCCTGTAAGGCTCCGCCATGTTGCCTGGGGGCCAGCGCGGAGGAGAAGGGAACCCACGCGCATGCACAAACTCGTGCCGGCCGTGGCGCGCATGCGCGATCTAGCGCTGGTCATGCTGGCGCCCGTATCAGCAGCTGGAGCTGCGTGAGGTGCTCCAGTGCCGTGCTGGTCCCCTGTGCGGCGCAGGATCGCTGATCTGAGGGGCCAGATGATGCCGTCGTAAAACGCTCTGTCGTTTACAACGGCGTCAACACTTAGTCCCAGGATCGGAGAATCCCGTCTCTAGTTTTTCCGGGAACAAGCCTGTAATTACTATGGTTCATGGATTTAACGGCATACACAGGATCCTTTAGATTTTTCCTCTGCCAATTCAAGTGGCAATCTCCCAGCCAATTGACAAAAGTAATGAGTACCATATTATTTATCATGATGCTGTTAAGAAAGAATAACAAGTACGCAGCTCACTCTAAAATTTAAGTTGCAGCAATTGTGAAGACAACCAATAAACCTCCAGCATAGAGAGTTTAATGTTCCCATGTAAAATAATTTGAGGCTGGGGAAAGACATCCAATAAACTAGAAAAGATGCCGAAGAATAAACACACCAGCAGAAGGCGACTTAGCTTGTACCCTCACCTCGAGAATAAAGTAATGGAATGAGTTGATGATCACCTTCCCTCGGCTCTCTGATCTCCCTGTACAAAACCTTGGGCTCACCTCTCTCTCAGATCCATGTTGTCTTCATCCTGGGACGTACTTGCAACGCAGCAGTACCCACCACTGAGTTCTGCCACTGATAGACATACCAGACACCAATCAGACCGGGGTGGTGGGGGGGGCACGCCAAGCCGAGCGGCACGCTAACCCCCTCACCTTCCTGAAATCCCGCCCACAGCGTTGCTGTTTATTGGAGGCCAGTTTGTCATTAAAATGATTAAAGGATCTGGGACTTAATGCCTGACATGCATAATGATATGGCAATCAATACGGTTTGAACTTTTAAAAAAATAAACTTCGGCACATATAACCAACAGAGCCTCGTCACAGGACAACCAGCTACAAAAATTAACCAGTCAAAGAATTGCGATTTCCAATAATTCTATTTTCCTTCATCCTACCTTCAAGCTGAAGCCACATTAATCGACCTTTTACTTTTGTGATTGAAGCAACACATACTTCTGCCAGATGACTGAGGTTAACAGCCTCCAACTTCATATTCTTGGTGAAGCCTCGATTCAGTGAAGTCTGAAAATGGATGGAACATAAAGCAGAAAGTGCTACATAAAAACTGTGTTCTAATAATTTTGTATACTTGAAAAATAACTCGTAAAGCAGCCTCAGTTTGCTGCACGTGTTTACAAGGTTGTGTGCTATATGTTCTGAAACTGTAAATTCAGCAGCTTTGAAACAACCTTATAATTAGGTGTGAATTCTTGATGTAATCAAGTTTTGAAAAAATATTCAAAATATGATTGAATTAAAAATGCTCTTTAATCAAAGAACTCAGAAAACTCAAATAATTCTACAAAAAGTACATAAGTAAAGACGAAATGATACTTAATTCATCAATATTCAGTTCTTAAAAGATGCAACTCGATTATTTTGCCAAAGGTTAAACTTGTTCTAATATAAATTTGGAGGGTATTAAAATAATTCCGAAACATTCTCATTATAATAATAATAATTGAATAATTTATCAATCCCGCCCCTGCCGTGGCTCGAATTCTCTGCCACCCGGGAATCGGCGGGGGCGGGAATCGCACCGCGCAGGTCGGCGGGCCCCCCGCGGCGATTCTCCGGCCCGCGATAGGCCGAAGTCCCGCCGGCGGGAATTAAAACACCTCTAGTGCCGGCGGGATTGGCGCGCGGGCGGACGCTGGGGGGGGGGGGGGTGCAGGGCGATCTGGCCCCGGGGGGTGCCCCCAAAGTGGCCTGGCCCGCGATCGGGGCCCACCGATTGGCGGGCGGGCCTGCGCCGTGGGGGCACTCTTTTTCTTCCGCCCCGCCATGGTCTTCACCATGGCGGGGGCGGAAGAGATCCCCTCCCCTGCGCATGCGCGGACTTCCGCCAGCCGGCGAAGGCCTTTCAGCCCCAGCTGCCGTGGCGCCAAAGGCCGTTCGTGCCGGTCGGCAGAGCGGCAACTACTCCGGCGCAGGCCTAGCCCCTCAATGTGAGGACATGGCCCCTAAAGGTGCGGATTCGCACCTTTGGGAAGGCCCAACGCTGGAGTGGTTGATGCCACTCCAATAGGCCGGGACCCCCCCACCCCGCCGGGTAGGGGAGAATCCCGGCCATGATTTTAGAGCATGTGCAATGTGGATGATTGCCAGTTTGAGTTGTACTCAAACTGCAAGACAAGACAAGTCCAAAGCTCAACAGTAGGTTGAATCAGTAGGCTATTCAGATCCTCAAGCCTGTCCAGCCATTTAACAAGATCAGGTTTGATCGGTGGCTTAATTTCATAAACCTGCCTTTGGCCTATATCGCTAATATCTTTGCTTAACAAAATTCTATCCATCTCAGATTTAAAATTAACAACTGTTCCAGTTTCAACTGCTGTTTGTAGGAAAGAGTTCCAAATCTCTACCAATTACTCTAGTTACGCCTAATTTGCCACTACTTCAGATCTATTAAAAAAATAATTTGGACAGATGTATGCAAGATATCACATTTTGTATCCTAAAATGTTTCAAACATGTTCATTATAGAGGTAAATGCATTAAGACTGGTCACTTTTATTTTTGAATAGTTTCTAATGGCACATAAGAGAAACCGTCTGCTAGTCTAGCAGGATTCATATATGCTTCAATAGCTTTGTTTATGATGTGCCTGAAGGTAACCTACACAAAATCAATGTCAGAACAAAAAATTCTGTGCCAGTGCTCACTTAGCAACAAATTGTATCAAATTACCTAGCAACACTGGCAAATATCCGATGGGAAACTGTAGATATAACAGCAGTTGCTTTAGTGCATTGCACTCTATCAAAAAGATATGCAATTAACACGGACATGCTAGCAGCAGAGTAACAGAATGAAGCGCTGACTTGAAACAGGTGAATTTATGCTGAAAATAGTTAAATAAATACTGTAGATAGAATATTAAAACACTAATTAATGGGCATGAAATGCTCTGTGTAAAAGAAAACGCACCTCAAATGTACACATCAGTTATTTAGTTGTGAACAAATGAGAAGCACATCTCACCACTGAAAAGCACTTTTATATGAATGTCAACCTCGAGGAGAGTAATGCCAAACTGGAGTTGTGTGCTCCCAGAGCACTTTACATTTCAAATCGGCTGAGCATCAAGGAGTCAAAACATTTTGAACAGGATCTCGATTTCTGCAAGTGGATTGTTGCCCATCCTACTCACCCCCTCCCACCCCCACCCCCTTTAAAACCACAAGCGGGCAGGTTTAAGGTGGGTTGGTTTGTAAATTTACATCCTACCCATCCCACACCTACCCAATGTATCTATTCATTAGTCTCTGTCAGCTGGATTTAAATGCCAGAACACAAAATTAATTCAATACGCTCCTTCAATGCAGAAAAAAATATTTAAGTTAATTTAAGATTTATAAGGAATTAAATATGTCAATCTTGTTAAGGCAAAGAAATTAGCTGCAAATCCCCTCAAGTCCCTAGGATAGGTTCATTTGCAAATAATGGAGAGATATAAAAGGAGGTGAACCAAAAATCCAGCTGCACATCCTGGAAATAGATTCATTACCTGCCCTTTCGACCCAAGGTATGATTTGATTTTTGTGACACTGAACATTTAACATTCAAAACCAAGGTATAAAATACACAATTATGTGCTGTATAGAAATGTAATTATAACTAGTGAGTTGATGAGAGGTAGAGTATTCATTCAAAACTATGACACAACGTAGAGAAAGACTGATCAAAATATTTTATCAGTTGTTATTTGGCCAGACAGTCCAGTTACCAGAGGCACCTGAAGAATTTGTGATTACTTCCCACTTTGTTCAGCTCCTCCATTCGTCTACCTGTCCATTTAACTTTTCTGCACAGTACCAACATTTTAGCTTTTGCTTTACCTGGTTTGTTCTTAGCTGGAGCCTATCCATCAGTTGTTACAACCTTCTCACAATATTTTATTCTTTCAATTAAAGAGTGTCGCTGTCAAAGTAGAAATTTGTTGCCCATCCTGAATTTCCCTTTAACTGAACATTTCAGAGGACAGTTAAGAGTCAACCACATTGCTATGGGTCTGGAGTCACGGTTAGGCCAGACTTAAAACAGGACATTAGTGAACTGGATGGATTTTTACAACAATCAGAGTCTCACTGCTACACTGCATAGGCTAATCCTGTGATCTTTTCCATAGCTGATACTCTGGTTCTCCCAGCTCTGTCAACAGCATAACCCCATCATCCATTCAAAAAGCATCCAACTCCTGCTTGTATGTGTCTTAAGAGCCTTTTCTTTAGATTGGTGCCGGTGGTCCACTGAAAGTAGAACTATTACAAGTTTTGAGCTTATTCCCCCCAAAATGTTTTGTTCTATCATTTAAATTATGACTGGGTAACCTCAGTTTTTGTCTATGTTTAGCAGACAAAGTGAAGCTTGTGCTGCAATAATCTTTGAACTGATATGTTCAACTTTCATCTATGCAAGTTAGTAAATCTTTGTTGTGACAGCTGTCAGAGTTTAAATCTGGTGATGAAAAGTAAACTATGAATTTACGGTACATTCCGTAGACGTGCTTTTGGGAGTGAGTATATGTGAAGACAATGATGTGATTCATCTACAATAACTAATGTCAAATTAGATTTCAGGCAAACATATTCTACAACATTGATCCACTCAGTTTCACAGAATCCCGACAGTATGGGATGACGGCATCCATCCTATTGAATCTGCACCGACCCACTGAAAGTGCACTAGGCCCGCCCTATCCCCGTAACCCCACCCAACCTGCAGATCTTTGAACACTAAGGGGCAATTTTAGCATGGCCAATCCACCTAACCTGCATATCTTTGGACTGTGGGACGAATACAGAGCACCGGAGGAAACCCACAGACACGGGGAGAATATGCAAACTTCCAGTGACCCAAGGGCAGAATTGAACAGGGGCCCCAGGCGCCATGATGTAGCAGGGCCACAGCAGGATCATAGCGGCCACGGTATCTGGGCGGCACAGCAGCCCAGTGGTTAGCACTGTTGCCTCACAGCACCAGGGTCTCAAGTTCGATTCCCGGCTTGGGTCACTGTCTGTGCAGAGTCTGCACGTTCTCCCCGTGTCTGTGGGCTTCCTCCGGGTGCTCCAGTTTCTTCCCACAAGTCCCGAAAGACGTGTTTGTTCAGTGAATTGGACATTCTGAAATCACCCTCTGTGTACCCGAACAGGCGCTGGAGTGTGGTGACTAGGGGATTTTCACAGTAACTTCATTGCAATGTTAATGTAAGCCTACTTGTGACAATAATAAAGATTATTATTACTGTGCCATTGAGCCGCCCTGATCCACAATTGAGAGAAATCGATACTGATGTTGGATAATAATTCTGTTGTGGATTAATTTGGCTCATTTGACAATGCCTTTGGGTCAGGTTGCTGTTCATTCAAGCCTCAAACCAGAGATCACGATCCAGGTTTCAATTTTACTGGTTCACTTGGCCATTAATGATCCCATGGCAATACTTGAAGGACACTGGGGAGCTTTGTTTTGCTCTCCTTAACAAATGTCATTAAAAAACATTAATTAAATAGTAATTCTTCTCATTGCCGTTCATGGAGATGTTGCTGTCATAGTATGGTCGCCTCGTTTGTCTACAGAATAAAAGTGGTTTCACAATAAAGTCATATCTTGTAAACGTTCTGAGAATTTTTTATAAAGTTGCATGTAAATTGCAAATCTTCACCTCCAGAAACTACTGCAATATTTCTACCTGCTGCAACAAGCCACATATGTCAGCTTTGACAAAGAGTCATCAGACTCGAAACGTTAACTCTTTTCTCTCCCTACAGATGCTACTAGACCTGCTGTGATTTTCCAGCATTTTCTCTTTTGTTTATGTCAGCACCACCCTGCCTGGTGAAACATTGCCATCTCATGCACTGTTGCTCAGAAATATCCAAGAATCTAAAGCTTAACCTACAGGCCCTGTGATTTGGATAAGGCCTTCTACGAACTCCCTGGTCTCACACTTCTCCCTTGTTGTTGTGCAGAGCATAGAGTTAGCAAGTATTTATGACAAAAGGCGCACATGCAGAGAGAAGATGGAATCAAGTTGGTGAGGTGTTGATTGCAAAGCACAGGTAGAGTGTAAAGTGAAGGAGCCATGAGAAAGGTTGGTGATTTTCCAAAGGCTACCAAGTGAGAAAGGAATTGTGCTAGCGGGTTCTGTGGAGAGACCAGAGAAGAGTTGAGTCCAAGGGCGTGATTCAGCGGCCTTGCCATGCCAGACTTGGTGTTGGGACGAAGCTGTTGAATCTCGCGAAAGGCCTCTTGCAAGATTTGCGACATTCCATACGTCTCGTGAGATCCAAAGGAATCTCGAGACATCACAATCTGGACCTCTGACCCAATCTGACCCATATCAGCACATTTAAATGAGCTATACGGTTCATTTAAATATACATTTGCCGGATTCTCCCAGCGCCTGGGACTCCCTGCCGTGCCTGTGTGAACTCGCCAGGGCGCCGTTTAATACTGGTCTACACAAACATGGATCAGCCATAATGGCCCTTGGGGGAGATCCCTGGGTGGTCGGGGCAGGGCAGTACCCTGGCACCCAGACAACTTGGCAATGCCAGTCTGGCACCATTAATCAGGCACCCTGCCCGCATATCAGGCTGGTAGTGGCACTGTGCCCAGATATCAGGTTGGCATTGCCAGGGATCGGGCCTGGAAGAGGAGAAGATTGGGGAAGCCTTCCAAAATGGCTCCTGACCTGCGAGGAGCCTCTCCTGCTAAGCAGGAACTCACTCTAAGTGCGGCCTCTGCAGACAGAATCGCCCAGAGACCAAAAGAAAAAGCAAAGTGCTGTTGCGTAGCGAGACCTTTTTAGCATCGGACATCAACATTTTTCAGGTGAATACTGGCGTATATTTGTCATGATAATGAGAGATGTATTAAGCCCTAGTGCTTAGAAATTGGGGAGGAGAGGGAATGGACTGTTGTGAGAGAAAACCTGGTAATGATGTGTATGCTGCACTAATTCCACATGCTGTGGCATTGGTGCGACAATCTCAGCAATACCTTTCCATGTCCAGCAGAGTTTGTACTTTGGAATCCTAGCACCAATGGCTGAAAAAATAATTTTCCTTTTTTGTCCTTCAGCCATATTTTCAAGGAGACTTCAGAGAGCCGAGGGGTTTGCCTGCAACTCATTTCCTTTTCTAGCAATGAAACTAAAAATTGTCCAGGAGGGAATGCAACCTTCCTTTAAGAGTATATTATTGCATTGTTGGATTGGATTAGTTTCAATAAATCCTGAGATTGCTGGCTGCAAAACACTAACTTTCATGTAACGTATTTACAGTTATGGGAATAATCCTTCAGAGTAGCTTTTGACTAGGCTTACTCGCCTCTGATCACATGAGTGTTTGCCATTTCCTTCCATGACATCATAGACTGTTACAGTTAACTCTTGATGGGGCATTGTCTAACATAATCCATCACCCTCCCAAGTTCCTTCAATGTTCTTTGGAAACAGTTCTTCAGTCTCTTACTCATTCTGAACTTTTCAGTGATTTGTTATTTGTAGGCTCTTTTGCTTTCTTAGATAAGACGGCAGGATAAGACATAGGAGCAGAATTAGGCATTGCTTGGCACAACATCGAGGGCCGAAGGGCCTGTTCTGTGCTGTACTGTTCTATCTATCTATCTAGGCCACTCGGCTCAACGGGTCTGCTCCACCATTCAATCATGGCTGATATGTTTCTCATCCCCATTCTCCTGCCTTCTCCCCATAACCCCTGATTCCCTTATTAATCAAGAACCTATCTATCTCTGTCTTAAAGACACTCAGTGATTCGGCCTCGGAAATTTCTCCTCATCTCGGTTTTAAAGGATCGTTCCTTCAGTCTGAGATGGTGTCCTCTGGTTCTAGTTTTTCCTACAAATGGAAACATCCTCTCCACATCCACTCTATCCAGGCTTCGCAGTATTCTGCAAGTTTCAATAAGATCTCCCTCATCCTTCTAAACCCCAATGAGTACAGACGCAGTCCTCAACCGTTCCTCATACGACAAGCTCTTCATTCCAGGGATCATTCTTGTGAACCTCCTCTGGCCCCTACCAAGGCCTGCACATCCTTCCTTAGATACGGGGCCCAAAACTGCTCACAATACTCCAAATGGGGTCTGACCAGAGCCTTATACAGCCTCAGAAGTATATCCCTGGTTTTGTATTCAGCCCTCTTGACATGAACGCTAATACTGCATTTGCATTCCTAACTGCTGACTGAACCTGCACGTTAAGCTTAAGAGAATTGAGAACAAGGATTCCCAAGTATCTTGTGCTTCTGATTTCCTATGCATTTTCCCCATTTAGAAAATAGTCTATATGCCTCCATTTCTCCTTCAGAAGTGAATAACCTCACTTTTCCACGTCGTATTCCATCTGCTACTTCTTTGCGCACTCTCCTAGCCGTTCTAAGTTCTTCTGCAGCCCCTTTGCTTTCGCAATACTGCCTGTCCCTCTACAGATCTTTGTATAATCTGCAAACTTAAATATTGTTTTTCTTTCTCTCTCCATTCTCTCTTCTTTTTCCTCTCCTCTTCCCTCAGTGTTCTCTTACAATCAAAGCGTTGTGATACCTTCAGGAGTCCACCGTATCTAGTTCTCTTCTTGTCTGTCGGGAATAATGCATTCTTATTCTGATATTCAACAGAATACAAACTGGTGGATGATTCAGGATCACCTGCTTCCATACCTTCTTTCGATTGTGACGATTGCGACCTCTCCAGTCTTAGTCATAGTTTCTTATTTTGTGGCTCAATTGCAATCGAAGCTCTTCTATTTCTTCTTACTTGGCTTTTAGGAAAATATGATGACATTTGTGGTTCTTCAGATTTCGGTTTGTCAATTGAACATATGTGGCGCGATTCTCCGAGGCCGCTCCGGTTGGGAGAATCGCCGGCTGCGCCATATTATCGCGCGATGCCGGTCCGACGCCGTCCCGCCATTCTCCCAACTGGCGAGAATGGCCCCATCATGTTCTGCGCCGCACCAGCCGGAGAATCGCCCGAGACACTCAGAATGCCGATTCTCCGGTACCCCCGCCATTCTCCGGCCCGGATGGGCCGAGCGGCTGCTCCGACCTGAAAGGTTCCCGCCGGCGCCGTCCACACCTGGTCGCTGCCGGCGGGAACTGTGCGGGAATGAGGAGGGGGAAAGGAGGACCCCCTTTCCTCCGCCGCCCCGCAAGATCCATCTGCCATCTTCTTGCAGGGTGTCCTCGGGGAGAACGGCAACCGCGCATGCGCGGATGACTTCATTTACGCGACACCGGCTGCGCCATTTACGCAGCGCCACGGCCCAGTGCGTGTAAAATACGCAATGCCGCTCCTAGCCCCCCGGGGGCGGGAGAATAGGGGGCGGGGAACGGGCTCCGACGCCGGAGGGAAACACTCTGGTTTTCACTCCTGCGTCGTGACTTTGTCTCCATTTCGGAGAATGCCGCCCATGATATACTGGACATAATTTCTTCCAATTACTTTGAGAGATGAGTCCACTAAACTAAATACCATGCTCTGGCTCTGCACTTGGTAATACCCAAATGTTCTTGACATAGGTGTTGTAAGATATCAAGTCTCAATACTTTTGGGACTGGCAGTTGTGCTCTAATACAGGAATATAATAACAGGAATATCTTGCCGATGCTCCAATAAAAAATTCTCAGATCTGCTTACATTCCTCTTCTGATTTTGGAGCCTCTCCGATTTCACTTAATGTTCGTGTAATTCCCAGAAATGTGTGGGCTGTCAATCTAGCAAAACCTCAGCTTCTTCCACACAAATTCAATATTGCGTTTTTCTGGATTCTTTTCAATGCATCGTAATACATCTGTTGTGCTCGATTATTTCCCTTGAACATATGAGTATCAAACCTCACCAATCGTAATTTAAAACTTTCAACTCCTGATCGCTTTGCTGCAAGCTCTTTCCTAGTCAGCAGAATCACTAAAGGGTTTGTGGTCTGTATCTATTAAAAAGTGAAGATCCAAGATAATCAGCACATTTCTTGCATACCTACACTGTTGCTCGTGCTTCCTTTTAGATTACTGCGCATCTCTTCCCTGTATCTGTTAATGGCAGTGATACATAACAAACCGGTCTGCATTATCCATCTCTTTTGTACCTGAAACAATAGTCCGCCCAATCCTATAGAGCATGTGTCGACTGTTACTATTGTAAGTAATTCCAGATCACAGATCCAGATCAGAGCTGACATCTCTGATGGCATCATCCTTGCCTTTTCAAATGGTATCTGATGTGCTTCTTCCCAACAGCAGTCATTGTCTTGGCGAAATAACTGATGTCATGGATTGTTGAGCTTGTTTTTTAAAAAATAAGACATTTTTCCATTGATTTGACGTTTTAACCTCTAACTTCGTGATGTTTCTTGGAGATTGAGGTTCATTGATGACTGATTTTCAGTGGATCCACCTTTATTTCTGATGCACTCACTTATTGTGACGAAGAAACCTGATATCGGTGTCAGCGAAAATTCACATTTACTGTTGATAGGGAAAAAGGTTGTTTTAAGGAACTTACATTTGTATGGGAAAACATTAGAAATAAGATGTAATTTTCGGTGGTTTTCATTTAATGTTTGTGTGTCTGGAAGGGCCTTCGAGTTAGATTCAGGCTGGACAAAGGTGTTTGTATATGTGGAGATCGGTTTCAGTTCCAACTGTGACAAGGAGATCTATGCATGAAGAGTAAATATAGTTGCTCAGTAACTAGAGGCCTTTGGAAGAAAAAAAAGCTTCCCGCTACAGCAGTTGGTGACATGCAGCGAGAGAGGAAACATCTATTTCAGCTTTGCTAGAAGAAAAGCCATACAATGGATTAATGGTTAAGAAAGCCAGTGCTAGAAATCTAGGAAACTAAGAAATGAAGAGCGGTTACCAGGGAGCCTGAGATCAAAGGTACAAAGTGGAACTGGGAGCAGAACAGGGCACCGTTCAGTTCAAGTTACAGAACTGTAAACAAGCTGGCTAGTGAGAATTCAGAAAGTTACCATAAGTGGTTGCAAGGTTTGAGAGATTTTACTACAGTTTGTGAGATGTTAATTGAAATACATCTGGAGCAATCAGTGGCTGGCTGTCAGAATGTGTGTAAAAGCAGTCAAGACAAGGAAATCCGAAAAGAGGTTGATAGAGCACCTAGAGTGGATTCGTTAATATAAGTAGAGTGGTAGCTCTGTTCAAAAGAGTGCTTTGAAAAACATTGATTTTGGAATGCAACCTACTAATGGAAAACCTGATCAGAAAGTTTGGAAACTCTCATATAACAAATATCTGGGGGAATTCTGAGGAAAATCCAAAGACACTGGGCGGGATTCTCCCAGTCATGGAGAATAGTCCGCGACCGGGCCACGGCGCCCCGATGCCGGCACGCGAGCCATTGGCGCCGGTGTGGTGCCGGTCGCAGGCCGCTCTACGTGGCCCCCCCCCCGTGATCCTCCGGCCCGAATGGCCGTGAAAAAAAGAACCGAGTCCCGCCGCCGCTGTTCTAACCTGCTCTGAGCCGGTGGGAACTCAGCGTGGAAGGGTCGGGTAGCGGCCTGTGGGGGGGGGGGGGGGGGGGGGGCCTCCGATACGGCCTTACCCGCGATCAGGGCCCACCAAGCGGTGGGCCGGTCTCTCTTGCTGGGGGCCTCCTTTCCTACGCACCGGCCTCTGTAGCCCTGCACCATGTTGCGTCGGGGCCGGCGTGTTGAAGGAGACCACTGCAGATGCGTGGATCCCGCGGCGCACAGTTCGCGCCGGGATCTGCAGCTGGAGCGGCATGAACCGTTGGGGCCAGAATTAGTTCTGGCAGCGGCCCGTTCGCGACGGCGTTTACGACAGCGTGGGCACTCTGCCGCGGGATTAGAGAATCCCGCCCACTAACTTGGATTCAAAGAGGAGTGTGTATTTGACTATGGTGGTCATCATGTGCGCGTCAAAGCATCTTTGGGTGTTAATGATACCATTATACCTTCAAATGTACTGTGTCATCCGTGTTAATCTAAAACCTGCCTGTAATTGTTAATTTAAGGGGGATTAAAGGAGTATTGTATTATAATCCATTTTTTTATGTTTAATAAATGTTTCTTGTTGTGAAAACTAATTAGCAGCCCAGTGACTCTGTTCCTCCAAATCTAATTTAACAAAAGTAAAAGTTAGTCTTTTGAGCCACGTTTCCATTCTGGGATCTTCCCATCCAGTTATAACATCAATTGGGATTGCAACACTGTTGTGTGTCAAATCTGCATCTTGTCAGCTTCTCAGTACTGCTCGCACTCAGTGCTCGGCTCGATTGGACTCGTGCTCAAAATCCCATCCATGTGGCAAACAACTCCGTGGATGCCCTCTAAAAGATCTGATATTGTTTTGAAAGATTTCTGGAGCTGATGTTATTCCAAAGGGCAAACTCTTGAAACATAATTCTCCAAATGGTATTGAGCATCATGGGAAGCTTCGATTTTGTCAGATTCCACTCTTAGCATTTAATTTACAGTCTAATGAGTTATTCGCTAATTTAGCCAAGCTCTCATCTACTGATACCATTTGATGGGCTGCTCTATCCGCAGCTTAGTTGAGTCGTGTGAGATAAACACATATTCTTATGGAACCATTGGGTTCAGAACCAGTATCATCCCTGAGCACCCACTAGTTTATTCTTTTACGGGTGAAATTATTCCTTGCGGTCCCGTTTAGTCGATCTCTTTACCTTTGGAAGAATCTTTCTAGGTGTGTGTACCAATATTGGTTTCACTTCTGAGCTACGCAAGTGGTCCTCAGCTTTCCCAACTCTGTAAACTGTAGTAGTTAGTTCTCCCAGAATCCCGCCAGCTGCCGTTACGCCTGGTCCAGGTTTGTGAACGCCCAGTCGAGGCCTCGCTAGGGAGGCCGTTAGTTCCCGGGAAACCAGAGAATCTGGTGAATGTATATTTAAATGAGCTTAAATATGCTGATCTGTGCCCGATCCAGGTTGCGACGTCTCACAAAGCTCAGTTGAATTTTGCGAGACTTCTCGTGCGTCGCTAATCTTGCTGGAGGCCTTGTCGTGACACCAAGGCTGTTAGATCTCGCCCCACATCTGTTGCTTATCTGTTCCAGCAGTTTGGTGCATTCGTCATCTCTTATACCTATGCCCGAGCAAAATTTTAAATCTTTGCGAAGACTGATGGGCAAACTGCCGTTGCAACTTTAATACAATCAGCTGCTTTGTTTTCTAGACTCCTGTTCTCTAATACTGTCAGTACTTCCTTAATTTCTTTACAAGAAAAATTAGATTCATTAGCGGGATACAAGTGTCCAGATTGTGTAAATTGCAAGTCCAGAGTTTTTCCAAATAGGATGAGCGTGTCGTTTTCTATGTCAAGTTTCATATGTGCTTTCTTCATCGATGGTTGGTTCAATAATAAAAAGATGCTTCACTGGATATGACATCCATGCCAATAAAATGATTCCTGCAGGCGATTTTAGAAGGAATCACTACTCTTTTCAGCGATTGAAGGGTATTAGCCTCCCCAAAACTGAAACTTGTGGAACTCCTTAACCTTGTTCTGATCCTTGTCAGTTAGGAGTCCAGGTAACATTTCAACCAGTCCATTCCACATACTGTAGATATACATCCGCTATCTAATGCGGCACAACACTTTCATCACCGGACTGAAACTTATTGTTACTAAGGTAATGGCATCTCTTTGCTTAATATCTTAGTCTTCTTCAGAGTCTTCTGTCACATGTTTGGTTTCAAGCACCTTATTATATCTCTTAGTCCAGTTTATTTCATGATGGAACTTTGAATCATTCCTAAAACACCAATTGACCACACCGTGGGCATTTCGGAGTTCAATCTTCTGTTGAAAATTTCCAATTCATTCCTCCTGCCATAATTGTTAAAAAGGTGTATCTGTAGTCATTATTTTTAGTTACAAATCTTCTTTTGTCTGGATGCTTCTAGCCTGTTTCTAGACCAACGTGCTAACATTGTGTCTTCCATAGTCTGTCTTATTACCGATCGGCCCATTGTGTCATGAACACTGTTGGAAGGAATATTTGCCCAGGAATATTCTTTTAGAGCTGATGACAATTTATTTTTAAGCAGGTAGCAAATTTAACTCCCGTCAAAACCGAAGCCTATCCATATTTGTAATTTTAGCAGTCCAATAACTTGAACGCCAGGGCGGATTGAGGAATTGCTAGACAGAATTTTTACAGTCTCGTATACAATCTGCTAAATTCCATAATGTACTCTTCTATGGAGGAATCCTCCCACTTACTAAATTTGTCAAAACTTGACCAAGCCTCATAAGCATTTAACAAGTCATCCCTTTTGTAAAACCTTTACATGAAAGTTAATAATTTATTCAACCTTTATCGGAGTTTAAATGCTCTGGCTCCAATTCTGAAAAAAACTGGTGCCTTACTTTGCTTTCATATAGTAGTAAAAGTGCCAAGGCCATTTCTTGTTTTTTTTCCTTGGGCAAGGATGTAACCCATGTCCACATGGTAACTTCATTCTTCCGTTTGTCATAGGGTTATTGCTCAGAAAACAATTGTGGGTAGTCATACCCCGATACTGTACCCTGTTACTTTGAATGACACATCAGGGTAGAATTCAGAATATAGTATTTAGTCTGAATAAATCTTAGTTTGCAATCCGTTTTTCTTACAGGCAGTAACCATCCACTGCTACCATTGATAAGCTCTAATAGTAACTCAAAGAACCAGGAAGCAAGTCTTGACTTCCTCAACTCCATGTTTGTGCTCAGTAATCGCTTCAACAACGAAACAGTGCAACCTGTATCCCCCTTATATATTGAGTCATTTATTAAACAACAAGTGCAATCTATTAAACAATGAAAACCTAAATTCCAACTTAAATACTGTGCAACATTATTTCTGCCTCTTGATGGAGATGGTAATTGCCTTGCATTTGTGTGGCGTGAATGTTACTTGCCACTTGTCAGCCCAAGGTGGTATAATATCCAGGTCTTTCTGCATTTGGACATGGATTGCTTTATTATCAGAGAAATTGTGAATGGTGCTGAACAATCATTAGCGAACATCCCACTTCTGGGGCGTGATTCTCCGACCCCCTGCCGGGTCGGAGAATCGCCCAGGGCCAGCGTCAATCCCGCCCCCGCTGTGTCCCGAATTCTCTGCCCCCACGAGATTCGGCGGGGGCGGGAATTGCGCTGCGCTGGTCAGCGGGCCCCCCGTGGCAATTCTCCAGCCCGCGATGGGCCGAAGTCCCGCCACTGACAGGCCTCTCCGGCTGGCGAGGATTAAACCACCTACCTGACCGGCGGGATTGGTGGTGCGGGCGGGCTCTGGGGGGGGGGGGCGCGATCTGACCCTGGGGGGGAGCCCCCACGGTGGCCTGGTCCACAATCGGGCCCCACCGATCGGGCCTGTGCCGTGGGGGCACTCTTTTTCTTCCGCCTTTGCCATGGTCTTCACCATGGCGGAGGCGGAAGAGACCCCCTCCTCTGCCAAAGGCCGTTCACGCCAGCCGGCGGAGTGGGAACCACTCCAGCGCGGGCCTAGCCCCTCAATGTGAGAGCTTGGCCCTTAAAGGCGCAGAGAATTCCGCACCTTTGGGGCGGCGCGACGTCGGAGTGGTTCACGCCACTCCGACACACCGGGACCCCCCGCCCCGCCAGGTAGGGGAGAATCCCGGCCCTGATCTTATGATGGAAGGAAGATCATTGATGAAGCAGCTAAAGATGTTTGGGCCTCAGAGTTTGAGGAACTCCTCCGTGAGATGACCGACCTCCAACAACCACAACCATCTTTCCAAGTACCAGGTATGACTTCAACCAGCAGAAAATTCTGCCCCCTCCTCCCATCCCCCAATTCCCATTGACTCTGGTTTTGCTAAAGCTCCTTGATGCCAAACACCATCAAATGCTGCCTTGATGTCAAGTGCAATCACTCTTGACTTTATCTCTGGGATTCAGCTCTTTTGTCAGTGTTTGAACCAAACCTGTAACTAAAGCTGAAAGACTCTGTCAGAAACCAATTTGAGCGTCAGTGGGCAGGTTATTGCGAAGCATATGCCACTTGATAGCACTGTTGATGACCCTTCCATCACATTACTGGTAATCAACAGTAGGCAGATAGGGCAGTAACTGGCCAAGTTGTGTGTGCACACAGTACATACCTGGGCAATATTCGACACTACCGGGTACAATAGTGTTGCAGTTTGAACCAAAGTAGCTTAGCTAGGGGCGGAGAAAGTTTTACTGATAAAATACTGTTAAGGCCCATAGCCTTTGCAATATCCAGTGCCTTCAACCGTTTTTTGACAGCACGTGGAGTGAATCAAATTGGCTGAAGGCTGATATCTATGATACTGCAGACCTCCAGAGGAGGCCAGGATGGATCATCCAGTTGGCACTTCCGGCTGTGATTGTTGCAAATGCTTCAGCCTGATCTTTAGCATGGATGTGCTGGACTCCCCCAGCTTTGAGGATGAGGATATTTGCGCAGCCTCTTCCTCCAGTGAGTTGTTTAACTGAAACCTAAAGAGGTTCTTCTGTATTCAATTTAAATAACTCCAATTCCTGCACTAATTCAGCAATTTGAAATTCACAAGGTTATATTTTCATAATATATTCATTAGTCAAAGATATTTGCTAGGATTCATGCTCTTTATAACCCAAAACATATTATTGGTATTACTTACTGAAATTTAATTATGTAAACCTTCCATGATTATTTTCCCGGAGCAGTGACATTTTCTTCAGTGAAAGTTTTATTGTAGAGCAGTATAATTGTATTGGAAACCACAACTTACATTTCTGAAGCAGTATTGAGAAAGTGCTTCTGCCCCACAGTGTTTAAGATAATCAGCCCAGTCAAAGTCTAAGCCAGGATACCCTGCAAAATTACAAGACAACATATAAACAATAATAAGCACATATTCCTACTCTCATGTTGCTTACTGATGCTAGGGCACACATGTCAGCAATCTTTTGATACTTCACCATGGCCTTTTTTGATACAGCGGGGGAGTGCAATTTGACTCTCCTGGAGATCAGAATAATGCACAACACAAATAGTTTACATGATAATTAATGTGAACAATTTGTAGAGGGATAATATTCCAGTTTGTAGGATTTTTAAAAGCAGGTAAAAAGTTTAAATCAGCATTTGATATAAAGGATTGC
Source organism: Scyliorhinus canicula (assembly GCF_902713615.1). Classification (NCBI taxonomy): domain Eukaryota; kingdom Metazoa; phylum Chordata; class Chondrichthyes; order Carcharhiniformes; family Scyliorhinidae; genus Scyliorhinus; species Scyliorhinus canicula. Next base: position 161,940,726 of record NC_052156.1, on the reverse strand, counting down.
TTTGTAACGGATTCAGGAAGGATATAAATCCGCAAGTTATCAAACTACTAAAGATGTCCTTTATCTCCGCTTTCATCACTGTTGCTATGCAACAGCTAGCAGTCACATTACTGAAACAGTACGAAGTTTTAGTGAGAAACTATGGGCAAGATTCTCCGCAAATGCGGAGAGTCATAAAGGCTGCCGTGAAACTGGCTGTGTTTCACGGCAGCCTTCACGCCCGTTCCCGGGACCCGATTCTCCCCCCCCAATCGGGACTAGGAGCGGGACCCCGGGAATCACGGCGTCGCGGCCTTAAGGACCGTCGTTAAGGCCGCGCACCAAGATAACGCGTGGCCGGCTCCAACCCGTGCATGCGCGGGTGTCATCATCACGCCATTGACGGAACCCGCGCATGCGCGGTTCCGCATTTCTCCACCGCCGCCCGACGAGATGTGGCAGCTTGATCTTGTCGGGCGGTGGAGGGGAAATAGTGCGTCCCTTTTGGACGCAGGCCCGACGATCGGTGGGCACCGATCGTGGGCCTGTCCCCTCCCGAGCACAACGGTGGTGCTCCCGCCCCAAACAGGCCTCTGGATGCCCCAAACGGGCATCCAGCGCCCGTTTTTACGACGGCAGCAAGCAGGTGTGTTTGCTGCCTTGAAAAAACAGGCGTAAAGGCCCGGCCGCACGGCCCATCGGCCGCGGAGAATCGCCGCTCCCAGTAAAAAACGGCGAGCGGCGATTTGTGACGTGGGTCGGGCGGGGGGGGGGTGTAGCAGGAGGGCGTGAAAAATGTCGAGAGGTCCTCCCGTTATTCTCCCAATCGGCATGGGGGGGGTGGAGAATCGCGCCCTTTATTTTGTTGAATTAGGTATTAAAATTTGTAATAAAAAAAGTAAACAAAAAATGGTTTAATAAAATAATACTGAATTTTGTTTTCTTTACAATTCAAACAGATACAAACCCTTGGGTGGAGTCAGATGGACCCCATTTTTAAGGCACCACTGAACAGGAAGGATCCCTGGTGAATCAGCATGGCAAAGTAGAGAGTTTTCACTAGCCTCTGGCCTCAAGTCATCAATTGTGATCATGAAATACTGATCATTAAAAACCTGTAAGAATAAGAGCGGGTAGCTTCTGTAAAAAGAATGTTTGGTATTCATAAAATATGCTCAAAATTGATTGATTATTTTGAAATAATCATTCTTAATATTCATGCACACTAATGCACACACCACAGGCAACATGTTGGCACAGTGGTTAGCACTGTTGCTTCACAGCGCTAGGGACCCAGGTTCGATCCCTGGCTTGGGTCACTGTCTGTGTGGAGGCTGCACGTTCTCCCCGAGTCTGCGTGGGTTTCCTCCGCGTGCTCCCGTTTCCTCCCACAAGTCCTGAAAGACGTGCTTGTTAGGTGAATTAGACATTCTGAATCCTCCCTCTGTGTACCCAAACAGACGCCATATCGTGTGGCGACGAGGGGATTTTCACAATAACTTCATTGCTAGTGTAAGCTTACTTGTGACTCTAATAAAGATTATTATTGTACGATTACTTATTTTTATATGGTTTCAATGACACCCATTAAAAAAGTAGCAACTTTAATGCAGGTATAGATGTTAGTTGAAGGGAACCTTACTGCTTATTTTACTACTTAAAGTGCATTGCTAATTCGAAATGTTTCCTTTTAAAATTAAACTATAATCCAAATGGTTTATTCCAGAATTTAGATATCTGTTCTGCTTATGTTTTGCAACAAGCAATCACATTTTTATAAAAAGGACTGATATTATGAGTAAATTGGAATAGTACATTACTATAAAACAACAATGCAACATTTTAAGTTGAGAGAGAGCATCTCCAAAGGATAGTCTAATTAGTCTGATGACAGAGTCTTTGATGCTCACCTTGGTTACTGTGGCAGGACAGATGGAAAAGGGCTCCCTTGGATCTACTGCCTCCAACTTCATGCCAGCTGTGAAACAATGGTCCCTCACATCAGGTTGGTCCTGGGTTTAAAAAAAAAGTAATCACGATAGGACTGCTGAATTCACCGCTACGAGATGGCACTTCAAAGAATTACAGGGCAACAGTGAAATATATAAATGCAAGTTATTGTTGTATCACTTTCAATGCATAAAGCATCCCTCAGGAGCGTTATCAAACAAATTCTGACAGTAAGACGCTGAAGATGACCAAAAGTTTGGTGAAAGAGATGGCCTTTAAATACAAACACCTTCAATGCAGCTACAACTATTGTTTCAGTAATGCAGAATACTTCTGGTTCGAGAATGTTGGAGATTTGGACTAAGTAATATTGATGATTTTTTTTGCAAAAATAGCCCAACATTCCACTGCTGATAGTGTAAGTAAAATTAGATTTATCATGTCAGCTACACTGAAGGCTCTCTCTGGTATTACCAAGTATTAAGTTGACTTAGGACATTAATGTAAGGAATTCTCAACAGTTTCTTCAAATATAGAAAAACTAGAAACTCCAGGAGCAGGATTCTCCGTTCCTCCGGCGGCACACCCATGCCCACAGGTTTCCCAGCAGCGTGGGGTAGCCACAATGGAAAATCCCATTGGCAGGTGGCGAGAACACAGATTCCGGCTACTGGCGAGGGCGTGCCGCCTAGGAACACAGGACTGGTACACTGGAGAATCCCGCCCCAGAAACTTCTTGTGATAAGATACTGCACATGATAATACCTCAAAATGTGTCTATATATTGGAATTTGCAGCCACAGCCTAAACAGTCTAAGTTAATTAAATACTAGGCAACCCAGGAGAGCAAAGAATCTACAAGCCATGAAATCCATAAGAAGTGTGTATAAATTATTTTCCTTCCAGCGCAGAGACAGGCAACACTAATGGGATGATTCGCAACGTATTATTTTACAAATCCCACTCTCTCTTACTGATACCATTCAAATGTAAGAACACTTCAGTTTTCAGTGCTCTCCAGCACTGGAAAACAAAAGATAATCCAAGACACTTCACTAAACAATTACTATCCTGATATGGAAATGAACTCCTATCCCAACATGTAAACAAATATGACTTGCTGTGATGGTCATGTTTAGAAATTAAAAAACAGGAGTGCATGAATAAATATATTCTCCCTCAACGTTGACTTGCAGAAAGAAATCTGCTACCTTTGCCCACCGCAGTTACATCAATACATCTATGTCAATCACTGACAGATTACTTTACATAAATCTTTGTCCCACATCTGCTTTTATTTATGCATTAATCATCATTAGGCTAGATGTAAATGCAAAATATAAGACCTTAGATTTTTTGCATAGTGCATCAATTGTTGCATTTCATGTTGATTTAAGGTGAACACACTGCTTCAAATAGGAATAGTGTTATGCCATGTAATGCACAATGATTTGTGTCTCCGATCCAGAAGTTGGATTTTGGCTTTGCTTTGGAGAACGAATTCAATCATTGTTCATTTTTGGCATGAGAAACGTAAATAAGTGGCCTTTATTATGTTGTGTTTCGATTTTGCCTTTAATCGTTACCCCGTTCTTTTTCAAAATCACAGACAACCTGAAGATAGCAGGAAAACCGCAGTAGTTTGGAGTTAAGTATGTGGAGGATTAATTGCAGTGACAACTGTGTCATTTTGGAGCAGTCCTGGAAGATTGGGCTATGGGGAAGAACAAATCTACAGGCGTCGGTATCATGGGGAGGAGATGCAATATATGGCTTGATGCAAAACATCATTCTTGGGAATATAATAGAGGGGGTATAATTTAAGCAAGGTGTGGCAGTAGAGACAGCTACTAAAGTCTGTCAACAATTGTGAACATCATAAGAGGTAGGAACTCTTGAAGGATGTTGTTTGGATCATCGATTCGGGTTCTACGTTATTTCAGCACAGGGAGAGCTCCAGATCGGAGAACACTGGAATATAGCGGTGTGTCCTCGAATCAGGGAATAAGCCCGTGTAAAAGTACTGGGATAGAAGGTCCAGGAAATGCAGGGTCTGGTAGATGCAGGGACTGGAAGAAAGAGGGGCGGGCTCAAAAATATGGGAAGAACCAAAGTCTAGCAATTTTGAAAATGATCTCAATGAGCAGCCAGAATCTGGAATCTGTGGCAAGTGGGTCCAAAGTCTGGCACCATCCGAAGGGAGTGGGCAAACAAGTCCACCACATGACCAGACTATTTGCTATGTTCTTGGCTTGAAAACAGCTAGAAGTGTGAAATGTACTGACCATACACTTACTTTAGAATTATCACATCTGGAATTAATGGAAACATTTAGACTGAATAACAAGGGTAATAAGTACATGTCTAACTGAACATATCAAAATTCAAAAGATTATGTTCTTCACAAACTTCCAGAAATAACCCTCCAAGGAATTGAAGGCAAAAAGCATTTTTCACAATTACATGATTATATAAACAAGCTGCTTTTCTGATTGTCTCATGAGCTTAGATTTGCAACGGATTTAATGCAGAAAATATGACAGAAACATGTTACAGGCAAGTGCATACCCTCTAAATCTTCAGTACGTATGCAAAGGCTTTCAATTGTACAGTAGACCCAAATATACAAATACTTGAAGCTAATATAATTGAAAGTGATTTATAATCTCACTGTATTTGATGCTCCCTACTGCATTTAAATGAATTATTTATCTCATTAACTGATGGCAGATATTGTTTGCTTCTATCACTATTCCTCTAACGTTTATGTGCACACAATTATGTGCACACTATCATTTGAACACAGTGGGTGCGATCTTACTAAATGCGAACAGAAGTCCTACAGTGAGTATTTATAGCCGCGTGTTTCTCATAGTGCTGAGAAATGCTACAGAGCGTGACTCGAGTTTCATAAAGGGCTTCAATGGGGAACGCGCGGCCGAGGCCGCACATAGCCCTGTTTCGTGCACTGAGGAGCTCCACTCGCCAGAACTCCTCAGGTGTAGCGAGAGAACGAGACACCATTTTAAAAATGGCGTCCAGATCTCCCAAGGCCTCCAAAGCGACCAACTCCCCCCTCAAACCACAACGCACCATGGGAGGAACCTCAACCGCCCCAGCACCCCACCCAACACCCGTGCAAGGCATCCCATGCCCGATCACACCCGTGCAAAATAAATACTAGCTTGGCACCTTTGCAGTGCAAACCTGGCACCCTGGCAGTGCTCCTGCCAGCACACCTGGGAACTTTGGCAGTCATGTTGGCACCCAGGTGTTACTGCCAGATTGGCAGCAGCAATGTCAGCTTGCCACCATGCCCAAAGACATGCACCTAGGGGGCCTGCAATGCCTGGGTGACCCCACGAGTGCCATCCCGTCTGGTTCCTGTTTGTGGAGACCAGTACTGAATGACACTTATCCGAGGTCTCCAAGGTGAGGGAGGCTGATCCCACGCCTCGGGTAACTCGGGGATCTGCACATTAAAGTGAGACTAGCTTTAATATACATATTTGTTGAAAAGTGGCAAGATCGCATTATATCTTGTGAGGCGTTGTGGGCCAGGTGGATCCCGGGAGCGGGGGACTTCTATATGCTGCGCCACGGTGAGCTGCTTTTCGGGTGCAGCGTGGCCTTTAAATCCCAGCTAAAGTACTTGCACAACATTCCTTTAGTCACTAAATATTGAAATAGTCAAAAGATTAATTTAATATGGATATATTGAGTGCTATATCCAAAATGAAAATCAACATTCTGGGCATTACTTTTACTGTTACTGGTAAATTTACACATAATCCTACCTTTACTATTCATTTTCTACTCTTGAAAACCCTGAAATGCCAGTTTATTAGCTACAAGATTAGTTATAGCATTAACATGATCTGGTTATTTGAAACTGTGCCCATTGTTCTTTAAAGCAACAAGCTTCTGCTGGCAAGATCTGGTCTGAGGATTGGAAATGAGTTATCACACAGAGTGAAGAAAGGAATTTTAGATGAATGGGTCGAGTGTTGGCAGAATAACTTTTATTGTAAAACATTACATAAAATTAACTTAAAAAGTACTTTCAACCCCAGCCGTAAATTTCCTTCACCGTGTTGGCTCAGCCCTTTGCAATGGTTATTTTTGCTTAAGTCAAAAGGACCACCTGTGTTACCTTCAAATCAGTTCAAGAATAATAGTGCACATAACCTGTGAAAGGTTACCAAAATTCAAACAAAATAGCTAAATTTTAAGTAACACACCAGATTACACATTACAGTACAAATATGGTTTACGCACCAGCAATAAAATTATATGTTTCAGGGTCTTAATTTAATTTTAACAAGGTTGTTAAACGCAGGTCCCAGATTGAATAGACTCCCAGGACTTTGTTAGTTATAGATTTATTTGAGATCTTCAATTTTTTTACTTTAATATCAGTAAGCTATTATACTCAAAATTTCAGGACAAAGGAAAATTACCAATGTTTCAGGCTGGTTCAGTGGTAACACACTCACCAGAGTTCAAATATTGTGGCTTCAAGTCCCACCCTAAGGCCTCAGCACAAAAATCTAGGCTGACACCCCAGTGCAGTACCGTGGGTCTATTGGAGTGGTTTTCTTTCAAATGAGATCTTTAACACTTTGGGCGGTATTCTCCCGTACCCGGCGGGGTGGGAGGTCCCGGCGGGACGGATTGGCATGACACAGGGGCCTAGGTTGGCGCCGGAGTGGTTTGCTCCCCGCCGGCTGGCGTGGAAGGCCTTTGGCACCACGCCAGCCGGGGCCGAAGGGACTCTGCCAGCCGGCGAGCAGGCTGCTGACGTCATTCCCGCGCATGCGCAGGTCACCTACGCGTCGGCCATCACGGAGGCTGACACGGCCGACGAGTAGTAAAAGAGTGCCCCCACGGCACAGGCCCGCCTGCCGATCGCGGGCCAGGCCACCGTGGGGGCACCCCCCAGGGCCAGATCGCCCCACACCCCCCCAGGACCCCAGAGCTCACCCGAGCCGCCAGGTCCCGCTGGTAAGGGACCTAGTCTGATCCACGTCGGCGGGACCGGAAGAAAACGAGCGGGACTTCAGCCCATCGCGGGCCGGAGACTTCAGGCAGCCCCGGGGCCCATTGAGTCGCGCCGGTCCCCGCCATTCTCCAGGCGGGCGGTGCGACTCTCACCTCGCCGTTTTTTGGAGGGCCGAAGAATTCGGCGGCCAGCGGGGGCAGGATTCACGCCGACCCCCGGCCATTCTCTGACCCAGCAGGGGTCGGAGAATCCCGCCCATAATCTCCAAAATGACCATGAAAGATCTCATGACTACTTTGAAGAACAGCAAGGGATTATCCCCAGTGCCCTAGCCAATATTTATCTCTCAAACAACATCTCAAAATTATCATCTGGTCATTATCACACTGCGCTTTATGGAAGATTGTTGTGCACAAGATGGCTGCCCCTTTCCTAAATTACAACAGTGACAACACTTTACTGCATTGGATGTAAAGCACTTTGGAACAACAGTTAATTTTAAAAGATGAAATATGCAGGCTTTCTTTTAACTAACGTTCTGTCAGGAACCTCGGCCGGAATTCTCCCCTACCCGACGGGGCGGGGGGTCCCGGCGTAGTGTCAACCACTCCTTTAGGGGCCAACCCCCACATTGAGGGGCTAGGCCCGCACCGGAGTGGTTGCCGCCCCGCCGACCGGCGCGAACGGCCTTTGCCGCCCTGCCAGCTGGGGCCGAAAGGCCTTCGCCGGCCGGCGGAAGTCCGCGCATGCGCCGGTGCGTCAGCAGCTGCTGACATCATACCGCCGCATGCGCAGGAGAGTGGGTCTCTTCCACCCCCGCCATGGTGAAGGCCATGGCAGGCGAAATAAAAAGAGTGGTCCCACAGCACAGGCCTGCCCGCCGATCGGCCCCGGATGATCCCCCGATCCCCCGGGGGTCGGAGAATTCCGCCCCTCGACTATTAACTATAATACCAGCACAAATTCATTACATACAAATATTATAAATGAAGATGTTAGCACTTGAGCAATGCTAGGTCTTCAAAGTATCTAACATACTTGCCACTTGCAGGCTGGTGGTTAGGAACTTGGTGCTGCAATCGATACAAATGCAACTAGAAAGTCATGGACAAATTCTTTGGCCTCCAACAACACGGACTGTAGTACTGAAGGCTTACAAGAGAGCCAACTCCTCCCTCAGCCAAGGTTTCAGTACAGTTATGACATTAGCATCTACCTGACTTGATTGACTAGATATGTCCTGTCCACAAAAAAAAAGAAAGGATTAATCTAATCTGGTCAATCACCACCCTATCTATCAGTCTCCTCATCAGCAGTGAAGTGATGAAAATAAACATTAATACTTCCACCAAGCAACATTTACTCACTAACAATGTGCTTACTGCTGCTCAGTTGGGGTCACAATCACAGTCCAGATCTCTTTACAGTTTTGGTCTCGACATTGAAGAGCTAAAATCCAGGAGAGACAAGTGTGGACTGGCCTCAAGACCAAAACTGCATTCAACCCATATATATGGCAGCAAGGAGCTGTAACATAATGGAGATAAAGGGGGAAAAATAATCTAGCACCTGTGTCATTACAGACACAAAGGACGATATTTGTGGCTGTCAGATGCCAAATTATTGCAGCTCAAGATGTTACTATTTGTGACCTTGAGGAAAGAAACCCGTGTCCAACCGTCTTCAGCTGCTTTATCAATGAATTTAAGTGTCATAATATTTAATTAGGGCCGAGTTCTTATTATTTGCAGTGCTCTTTGCTATTTAGAATTGGGCTGATAATGAAACAGTGCTTTCCAACCTACAGTAGGTTCGGCATAACACCGTATTTGAACAGAAAATGGCTGGTAATTTCCACACCACAAGTTCCAAGTAATGATAATCGCCCTCAAGGCTCCAAAAAAATCACTGCTGAATTGTCCTAACAACATCTTGGGGGTGGTTGTTGATGAAAATCTTACCTAGATCAGCCATATAGACAGGGTAGGGCAAACGCTGGGTATTCTACATTGGTTCACTTATTTAACCCTCACTTTTTTACCATCTATATGACGCAAATAAAGCGAGCGATGGAATACCCACTACCTGCCTATATAGGTGTAACTGCTACATTTAAGAAACTCAACACAAGCCATCACAGGGAAATTTGCTTGATCAGCTGTCCTGTCACTCAATTCAATAGCCATACTATCCAATAATGGGGCATCAGTACATAATCGAAGGGTGTACAGCAGCAATTCACTAAGGTTACTTCAACAGAATTTCTTCTGCAACCTCCACCACTATGAAGGAAAAGGCACAAACTATCCAGATTTGGATAGATAGGTCATTCCTCCATAGTTCAATATTCCACAATTTCTAATGTAGTGCCATAACAGCACCATTAAGAGGTTAGTGTTTTACCAGTGGTTTAATAAGAAGACTCCCTGCCAACTGGTCAAGGCTATTAAAAGGAATAAATGCAACCTTGTCAACATTGCCCACACGCCAAGAACAAAAGAAAATTCATGAAATGGATTATAATATACTTGCTCTTGACTGTAGCATCTCCAAAATGGTATGTGCTATGCTTTGGGAGCTTTTAGCCCATTTTGGAAAAAGTATATTTTCCATAATTCTGTAACATTTTTCTAAATCAACTGCATCTCATTTGGCATTCAAAATCCTCCTGCACATGATAAATAATAAAATGAAGGCTCACCTATCGAAAGAACATTCAAACTTAAATGCAAGTTTCATCATCAATCCCAATTATAGGGCTTCCAAGATTATCCAAGATGGCACCGGAGCGAGGTGATTTCTTGCAAGCTATGCCCAGCATACCCTCTAATTCTATCTTTTACTCTCGTTCTATGCTTTTAAAACTTCATTCCAACCGTGTTAAATTCTCTAACAATGTTCTAATTCAATTATTAAGTTGATCTTTTCTCTACACCTTGCTATAACTGTAACATTATATTCTGCAGTCTCTCCTTCCTTCCCTATGTACGGTATACATTGTTTGTACAGCATGCAAGAAACAATACTTTTCACTGTATACTAATACATGTGACAATAATAAATCAAATCAAAGACTGAAACTGTCCTTCAGGACTAAAAAAGTTAATTGCAGAAGTGTTGTACCTTATTCACATTATGCTACTTTCCAAAATGCTAACATGTCAAGGCTACTTTTAAAAATACACTTATGCTTGTCATAGCAAACCCGAGTGGTACTGAAAAGACATGCAGAAAAAAAAGCAATGCTATTGCTTATTCAGTTTCTGTAAGTACCTACTTTTCCAGATAATAATCAATATAACAAGATGTGTAAGAAATGGGCTACTCCGAAGGATAGAAAAAAGGCTTTTAATTAATTGTATTCCGGAACTGACATGATTTGAAGAGTAATCTAATTGCCTCATTCAAACCACTGATTTCCATTCATTGTTGACACATTAATTAATCTTTTGCCTGCTAGATTATGACAACTGATGGGCTTCTAAACCTTTGTTGTGGGTGAAGCCTATGACAATATCAGTTTTCTCAATTATGACATACATAACTGTACAATCTTTTGTCAATAAGGATCAGGGGTTGAAGGGAGGGGGAACAAGGATCTGGCAATCTTGTGGCAGAGGGAGGAGAATTTCTTTTCATTTGTCCATGGGATGTGGGCGTCACTGGCTGGGCCAGCATTTATTGCCCATCTCTGAGGGCATTTAAGAGTAAACTACATTGCTGAGAATCTGAAGTCACATGTAGGCCAGACCAGGACAACAGATTTTCGTCCCTATAAAGGACATTGGTGAACCAAATTAGTTTTGACAACAATCATCAATGGTTTCATGGGCAGCTATTTCATGGCTTTCATTTCCAGATTTTCTTTTATTGAATTCAAATTTCACTCTGCCATGGTGGGATTCGAACCCGGGTCCCCTGACCATGACTCTGGGTCTCTAGATTACTAGTCCAGCAACAATACCACTACACCACAGCTTCCCCTACAAATCCTTCCAATACGCCAATGGCTGGAGCTAAGAGCGGGAGAGACTCCTGATCAGGCTACGTTAAATGCAGAGTGGTGCCCCTCAAGCTATAAGCCTCTAGTGGCAAACTACCTACCGATCTGTTCCAGGTATAACTAGCTAAGGAAACAGGTGAAAGTGTACCATAAAGCACCACTAGGTGCGGGAAAGGAATTAGAATGGTATTTATAGGGTGGCTTTTCCATTGGTCAGGGGATCTAAAACATGGGAGCAGAATCTCAGGTAAGAGGCCAATCATTTAGAACTCAGATAATTTCTTCAAAGGGTTGTTAATATTTGGAATTCTTTGTTGATGCTCCATCATTGAATACACTTAAGGGATAGACAGATATTAGGTCTCAACAGGTGGAAAAATGGCATTAAAGCCCAAGATCAGCCAAATTGAACAGCGAAGCAGGCCCAAGATGGACCGGGTGGGCTACTCCTGCTTTATTTTTATATTCTGAAAAGATTTACCTGAGAGGCCAAGCGAAAGTCCTGCTCCTCCTGGTCCACATGCAGTGCAGTAAAAAAACACTTGCTTGCAGAGGAGTCCTGCTGTTTTTGTCTCCCTTTAGCTGTCCAAACCCTCAGAACCCATGTAGGTGGCAGAAACTTTACCAAAGATCAAGAACAAAGCCCTCACTTAACCCTGGAACCAGCTCTTCAGAGCAGGTTATCAAAACACTATCAGTTATAATTAAAATGGAGAAAGTCGTATATGCAGCAGATTAGGGTCAGGTTTCGGGAACCTGATGATCTATCCTCACCCTTCCCTCTTCTCATTGGTGGTGCTTAAAATTACCTGCATTTTTATATCTTCATAATTGGTTCTTTAAATATTTAAGACTATATTTATAATTTCCTGCAGTAACATTTTATACACTCCCTTAGAAATGGTCTTCAAAATGACAAATATGCTTCTGATCAAATTCATATGATCTAAAGTCTCACAATTCACATTTGGTTTATGTTGCATTCAACTGAACACTAGAAAGTTTGCTTCTTCATTAGTCATGTTGCCACAAATCAACTTTGACAGTAGTTATTAGTTGGAAGAATTGTATTTGTAGTTATGGTTAATTCTTATGATTTGGAATTCCTGGGTATGATTCACCCCCAAAATTTCAGAGTTAATTTGTGGCAGATTTTTCAGGTAGTTTCCCGCCGGTCCCCGCTGCTATTCAATGACACTTAAGTCACTTTATTGGGCCATGGCGAGGAGAATTTTTTTAGCACTGGGGAGCTGAACGGAGATTGGGTTCGCCTGATCTCCAAGCGAGCTTATGGGTCCCCCACACCCCCCACCCATGGGCAATGTCACACCCACACACATGGACACTACCCCACACCACCCAAGTGGGGACATCCGGTTATAGGGTCCCCCCTCTTCAGCCCCCTCCTCAAGCTCCCTTAAAGCACTCCCTCTCCTAGCCATCACTCCCCCCGCCAAACTCAAAGAGTCCCCTACTTACCTGCCCTGCACACCCCCACCCTTCAAACACCCCTCCACCCTCATTTCATGGAAAAGGCCCTCCTTGCCCTTGGCAATGCCACCGGAGCATTGCAATCCTGGCACCCAAGCTGCAATTTCCTAAGTGATTATTAATTTTGTCCCACATTATCATTTCTAAAAGCTTCCCCATCGCAGAGATTAAACTGACGGACCTGTAGCTACTGGGCTTATTTTTACACACTTTTTTAAAAAAGCATGTTTTGTTTATCTGATTCCATAGCATTGTGTTTTTGATCCGGCTTAAAGATGGAACTAAAAAGGATGACTACATGTATTTTCTTCCCAATTTAATACATGGCTAAACTTCAGGGATTAGAGCCACCTTTTTCTATTTTTCTTTGCTATTTTTAAATTGTTGAGCAGATCTTCTCATACTCATTAGCTGTGCTTGTATATTTTCAACAACTTCATGCAGATTGGAAAGAGTGTCAGTTGTTAAAAGTTATCTGTTTTGCACCCGTTAATCGTGAAAAATCAACAAGAAAAAGCACACTAAATTTTCCCACAGTTGCTCTGCAATTTAAGCTATTATTGAGCAGGCATAAAAAAAACAGAGTTTGATTTTGCAATAAACTGTCTCCTAAAATATAGTAGATTCTCTGATAGGTTGAAAAATGCATAGGTACCACACCGAATTTAGGATTTAGCTTTGACTTGAGTTTACACTCATCAAGTGCCTTAAAAGGGTCTTAAGTACGATATAATTTCTCTGACATTAACTGTTTTCAATCAGTGACCTGTATTTGCTTCATTTGAACTTGCACTAAAGTCTGCACTGAATCTTTCATTAAACAATTCTTGATTTCACCTCAAACGTTGGAGTACAAAATATCAAAATAAATAGATATGACAATTTAATGTTTTTTCATCTGCTTTTAATTTTAAATGTTTAAGAAATGGTAGATTTCTCACAAAGCATGTGCACTTTCTGAAGTGTAAGACAGCCTGAGCCATCACTCTTAGTTATCGAAAGGGATTAATAGGACGTCTGAATAAAGCACACATTTTAAGAAGATAACAATGTTAATACAAGTAGCAACTGCAAACAGCTTTAAATCATTAACTAAACATCATTAGAATAGAAGTGGAATGACTATTGGCTATAAAAGGATTCATAAAGTGTTTACATAAAAACATCCAAAGACAGCACAATGTGGTTATTGCAAATCAATAAACAAAATAGAATTCATCTTTGCAGCTCACATCTGCAGCAATCATTTGTCAATAATGGGTTTCCAGCATCACTGTTAACATTTTTTCCAGCGTCCCACATGCAATTACAGCAAAAACAAAATGAAACCAAAACTGGCAGAATGCCAGAAGGGCAGATTGGCAAGCAGAATAGATTTTCTGCAAAGACCTCTTGTTATTACTCATTCCTAGAAATGCAAGGCAATAAAATCCATTCAGAACACAACTGCTGCAATGGTATTCTTGCTCCAGCCACATCTACAACATTTACTGCACATTTTCAGAAGAGTTACAGTCTTTCTCACAGATTAAACACATTCTATAAATTTACAGTCATTCAATTTCTTGGAAATTTCTCCATCACATGCTTGGCAACATGTATGCATTGATATGAAAAAATATGCTCCAAACAGATAACCCTGTACCGATATAAAACATCAGCGCAATGGCACTCCATGTTTGTTCATAAAGTAAGCTACATTAAGCTTTTCACTAATAACAACAAAAGAACAATCTCAGTCCATTGTAGATATAACAATTAATAAAAGAAACTTTTACAAATGATCAAAATAATAGGTTTAAAAATAGAAAGACAGGATTCAGCTGCTAATGAATCAATCTGCATAGTTCATAATGTCACCTGAATCCCTCCCCCACAAAACACACCCATAATTGATTTGTGCAATTGCCTGTAACTCAATCCCAGCTGTCCATTATTGGACTTCTTTTTCAGTGTGCTACTCATGCAATAATGTTTTTATGTTGTGACTTTATCCAAATCTAATCGAAGAATGCCCCGGTGGTTGATAAGTGGTTATTCCCAGGGGTCCATAAGTATATCAAACACTTTTAGGTTAACATTTAAAGCATATTTAAAATCTCAATAAATATTAGTGCTCATCAATTAGCCAAAGGTGGGCAAAGGAATAAGGATTTTTACTTAATTTCTAAATAGATTTCTATATTAATTTCAAGAGTCACATCTTCAATATTGGCATAAAAGGATGCAAAACCTGATTATTTTGCTAACTTAGTACATCAGTATAATAATTAAATGAAATAATCAGATATTGTAGGATCTCTATTATCCACCCACTATAAATGGGGAAAACCCTCATGGATAAGGAAAATTAGCAAGATAATCAAGTTTCCATATTTTGGCCGCGTGCAATTAGGGCCGTAATACTCAACACAGGTCAAGGCATGTATAACACAAGAAACAAATACCAACAACATAACAGCTTGTGAAATTAGAAAATATTTTGAGGAAAAACTTTATCTTGCAAATATTCTGGAGAGTAATAGAGCACAGATAATACGTGAAGTGTGCCACTGTGGAATACAATAAAAATTCCAGCGTAAGGATCCAAGGAAAGTTTCATTTTAAAAGCAAACAAAAATGTTTTCCTGTAACATTTACAATTATTATATTCTTGCAATCAATATTTTTTAAAGTCTTCCTACTGGGGTTGGTTTCCCGATTAGAGTAGTTATCTTTATGCCATATTAAAGTGTGAACATTGAAACTCAAATTAAAATTCATTGTACAGTCCTAGTTGGCAAGATAAGCCAATTAATATTACTTTTCCTGTCAATTAAAGTTATTAACTTTAACGGGAACAGTCCAAAACAGGCATTTTACTTTTGCGTTTCTCTATTTGTAAAGTGAATTATGATTGTTCTCCAGGTTAGCCTCAAACATGCGCACAGCAAATAGACTGCAACAAAAAAAAAACACACTTCTAACTATACTTAATCTTTTCTATTCTATGCTGTGACTGCTGGTAGAATGAGTACGAAAACTCAATCAGCTACTATTAACAACCCAGACTTACCTTGAGAGAAGAGGCCGGGAACTCCAGGACCCGGCAGGCCTCACCTCAAGAATTTCGCAAATGTGGTGGTTGGGAGCATAATGAGAGAATAAAAGACACAAAAACCCCAGTCATGAGACTTGGGATGAACACCTAAGTCAAGACATCTAGATAGGAGATATGAAGAGGTCCCAGCTTGGAAGCAAGTCAGAGGAGCATAGAAAGAGGCTCATGGCAGAAAAAGAGCTGCGGTTAGCAACCATTTCCTGAAGAGGGCGTGGGAGCATCCTGGACAATCATGGGGGGGGGGGGGGGGGGGGGGGGCGCGGTAGTTAGGGAGCAAACACAATGATCCCGGCAGGGAGGAGGAGATCGTGGGGGGGGGGGGGGGGAAGAGAAGCACTGGCGATTGCGGCTTGGGGGGGGGGAGAAGAAAAGAAGCTTTAGTTCTGCTTAAGTGCATACTTGAGAATGCATAGGAACAGGCTCTCAGGAGCAGGTGACTGAAATCCTGTAAGCTGGGTAGCTGTCGAGACAGTCCAAGTTGGAGCGACTCTTAGAGAAACTTCGAAGGCAAGATCTTCAAATGTGAAGACTGGAATCCCTCATGCGGGAGACAAGGTGGTGAGAATCTTCGTTTGGGAGACTATATTCTGTGAGGGGGGATGTCCTCTTTATTTAGCAGGTCTCTGGATTGGGGGGGTTCCCTTTATTTAGGGGAGTCACTTGGTGGGGACCCTTTAATCATGGAATCGCAGGGGTCCCTTTATTTAGGAGGTATCGCGGGGGTTCCTTTATTTAGGGGGTCTCTGGAGAGGGGTCCCTTTATTTAGTGGGTCTCGGGAGGAGGGTCCTTTTATTTAAGGAGTCTCGGGAGGAGGGGGGAAACAGGGCAGGGTGGTAGACTGGCACCTGGGCACCTTGGGACTGCCAACCTGGCACCACCACCCTGGTCCTGAAAGGGTGATGCGTGGCACTGCCAGTGGTCTGACCAGAGGTGGGGCCTTGCACATTAGACAGTGGGGGGGTCCAAAAGCCACAGAAAGTTTGGGGGAGGGGAGAGGTGAAGAGGGTGCCCAGAAAACAGAGGAGGGCCTCAAAGGGGTGGGTGCAGAGATTAAAAATTGCTCCCCGATCTCGGTCCTCGCCAGTACAGGAAAATCGCTTAAAGCGTGGCCTCGGCGGGGAGACACACTTCTGACCCAAAAAAACCGGCAAAGTGTCAGTGTGCAGTGGGGTGAATCCTGGCGCTGCAGCAGACAAGATACATACCGCCATACCAGCCAGAAAGCCATCTTTGTGTTATGTCTGCTAAATCGTGTCCAGAGTTTCTGTTAAGGTCTTCAACAAGTCTTCTTGCCTCCATATTGCAATATATTACCTGCCACCACCTCAGCACAACCCGAAACCAACACAAGGTAGAAAAGGCCATTAGCTAAGGAAAAACAAGGCATCAGGAATAGATGGAATCCCCACTGAAACTCTAAAACATGGTAGAGACACACAACTGGCACAAACACACAAACTAATTTTCCTTTTGTGAAAGGAGGTGGACGTCTCGGATGTTGACAAGTACGACTGCAGTAAATACAGAGGAATTTCCCTGATGTGGGCCACAGGGAAAGTCATTGCAAGAATCTTGGGATTTTCACAGTAACGTCACTGCAGTGTCATTGTAAGCCTACTTGTGTCGCTAATAAAGATTATTATTATTCCTTAAAAGCGCCTTCTCCCTGTGGCTGAAGTGCTCCTCCCAGTCGCAACGCAGAATCCACCCACTAAGGGGCGCAATGGACATGATCTTCACCACACGGCAACTACAAAAGAAATACAGGAGGCAGCACCAACCCTTGAACATGGCCATTTTTGACCTTCAAAAATCGTTCAACTGTCAAACGAGGGCATCACGGTGGCTAGCACTGCTGCCTCACGGCACCGAGGGCCTGAGTTCAACCCCACCCCTGGGTCTCTGTCAGTATAGAGTTTTCATATTCTCTCCATGTCTGCGTGAGTCTCACCCCCACAACCCAAAGATGTGCAGGATAGGTGGATTGGCCACACTAAATTGCCCCTTAATTGGAAATTTGTTTTTAAACAACAGTCAATTATGAAGCATTTCCTCTGTTTCAGCTGCAATCCTGACCAATGGATCCATTCACAGACTTGATTTGCATTCGGACTGGGGTCCAGCATGTTTGTGTCTTTGCACTGATCTCTTCTCTATCTTCCTTGCTTCAATGCTCCATCTCAGCAAGCTCCCTGCTGGAGTGGAGCTAAACTACAGAACTAACGGAAATCTGTTCAACCTCTGGTCGTCGGCAGATTAGATCCAAGGTCATCCCATCTTCTGTCATTAAACTACAGTATCCAGACGATGCTTGTGCACACTCGGACGTCTAGATCCAAACCATTGCCAACACCTTCACCGAGACGTACAAGTTTGGGCCTCATACTAAACATCTTTCAGAACTAGGCGCTCTACAAATCTGCCCTTATAATACACACGGCACTGCTCCCTCACCAGGTTATCAAAATCCACATTGAGGCCTTGGGCAATGTGACCATTTTCCATTCCTTGGAGTCTACTGTCAACATGGACAGACATTGGCCGCCACAGTGGTTAGCACTGCTGCCTCACGGCACAGAGGACCCGAGTTTGATCCGGGCCCCGGGTCACTGTCCATGTAGAGTTTGCACATGCCTCCAGTGCCTACGTGGGTCTCGCCCCCCACAACCCAAAGATGTGCAGAGTAGGTGGATTGGCTACGCAAAATTGCACCTTAATTGGAAAGATTTTTTAAAAACATGGCAGACACCACCTTCAGTGTGCCAGAGCAGCCTTCGGTCACCTGAGGAAGAGAGTGTTTGGAGACCAAGATCTCAGACCCGGCACCAAGTTCATGGTCTGCAGGGCAGTAGTGATACCTGCCCTCCCATATGGCTCAGAGACGTGGACTATGTACATCAGGCACACCAAAACCCTGAAGAATCACCAGCGCTGCCTCCACAAAATACATTGACAGGATAGGCACACCAACGTCTGCCCGAAGTGGAGGAAACATCCATGAAGGAGCTGAACACCTAGAGTTTCGTCGCTGAGAGCAATCTGAAACCAAGCATCAACAGCAAAAGGAGCGCGTGGCAAACAAGGCACCCCACCCATCTGCTCCTCCAACCACTGGCTGCCCATCTGTGATAGAGACCGCAGGTCACGCATCAGCCACTCGAGAACTCATTTTAGTGCGGAGGCAAGTCATCCTCGACTCGGAAGGACTGCCTAAGACCCATTCTAAATATTTCAGACCCTTTTAAGTTCCATCTCAGACCGTGTTCTTAGTTACCCCCTCCTAATATCTGCTTCTTTATAACTATCATAAATTGACATTACTTACAGTAGCATAGTGTTACATTGCTGGATTAGTAAGTCAGAGCTTTGGACTAGCAATTCAAAGGTACGCATTCAAATTTTACCACAACAATTGGGAAATCCAGTTAATAAAATAAATATGGAATGAAAAGATAATCTCAAGTAACTACTTGATGGTTGCAATTCATCTGTTTATACATTTCCTTTTGGGGAGGAAATCCTCCCTCTAAACATTTTCTGGCCTATATGTGTGACTCCAGACCCACAACAAATGTGGCTGATCTTTAATTGTCCACTGAAAAAGCCAAGTTGAAGCCACTCAGTTGTATTAGGATGAGCAATAACTATTAGCCTTGTCAGTGACACAAGAATCCATGAATAATAAAGCTCTGTAGATAAGTTTAATGTATTTTCTTACAACAAAATAAAATTGTTCTTGTCGGCCACAACACCACAAGGTTTAATGCGTATTTATTTTCATCTGTTTTGGCTTAGCTTTGTGCAAATTTAAATTGCAACAGATGTTCTTCTATCCACATGAATATTTTGTCTATTTCATTTCAGTTCTTAGCTGTCTGCCTCACCTTTTTTTGTACGGAAACCTGATCACTTACCTGAACCGTCCACGGTTTTGAGTTTACTCACAGCCTTTCACATGGAACACTTAACAAAAGCCATTTGGAAGTCTAGGTAAACCACATTCTACAGTTTTGCAAAGGTCACTTTGGTTATCAGTTCCTCCTTGTGCTGGAGGAAAGCAACTTTGCCCACTGTTTTCCCTCCCCCGACACCACTTGCTTCACTTGCAGAGACAAAATTCTGCAGGTTCCTGGCTGTAGTTACCAGCCAGGCAAATTCCTTCTCCTGCACCCGGAAAGGCAGTGGGTCAGAGTCAAAGAAAATTCACATACAAAAGTCTTGTCAGTATGGTTCACTAGGCAACCCAGACGCAGGTATAGGCAGGTGCGCGGCAGGGTAGTACAGTGGTTAGCACTATTGCTTCACAGCGCCAGGTACCCAGGTTCGATTCCCGGAACAATTGCTGCTGCATGTCCTTCAATTCAACAGTGTCAACAATTGGCTGCAAAATGGTTTAATTTATTCATAATGAGCCCTATTGGCCTTATTCATTAATCTACTTAGGTTAACGCTAGTTCAGCCTAGGACATGGAACTATGACTCGTTTATTTAGGTTATCATTTCATGTACGGATATAAAACAGAGCAGCATGAGATTTAAAAAATCAGTGGGAGTGTTTCGCCAGAAATGCTGTAGTACCATAGAAAGCAGAGACTGAGTACTGTATTTACAGATTGTGCTGGTGATGCTTCACCAAATCCCTACTGGATAAAGTGGAATGGAAAATAAGTCACAGCATTGTGTTATGGGCCAGGGTTTAGAAACTCCAAAGTATATTCTGAAGTCCACCTGACCTGTAACCTTTATGTTGAATTTAGCTGGGGGATGAGCACAAGAGCCTTTCCTTCAGGTGTGATTCATCAGACGTCCGAGACACTTTAATCAAAATAAGCTTTATTCTAAGAACTTTGTTAACATTAATATAAACACAAACAGCAAGAATTGTCATCAATTACAAACATTAAAGACGCCACACAACTACAGTAATCTATATTCCCCCTTAACAGTTCCAATTAAAAATAAAATCCTGTAGACCAAAAAAACCCTTTTCAAGGGCATAGCCCAGCACTCTGCATTCTCACTGGAATAAGACTGTCTTTCTCGGGGATTCTGACCCCGTCTCACCAGCAGGTTTAAACCCTTCCGGAAAGCAAACTATATCTTATAAGTTACCAAAGCAGGTAGCTATAATCAATGTTTTTTTTACTGAAACAGATATTTAAAATGAAAATAGAGAGAGACAGGCCAAAACACTTATTTTCTGTCCGTAGTCCACAGCAGCCAAAACAAAAGCGAAAGTAAAATTCACAGCCACAGCTCAGCTCTACCCACAAAATGACATCACTGAAGCCATGTGATAAGACAAAAACTTATCTTAAAGGGACACTCCCATGAGAATTGTCAAAATACAGCGCCCAACCTCAGCAGCTATGGTTTTCTGAACCATATTATCCAGCTCTCATTATTTTGCAGGTTCAAAATAAACTGTCTTCATATGAAATGAATGAAAATGAAATGAAAATTGCTTATTGTCACAAGTAGGCTTCAAATGAAGTTATTGTGAAAAGCCCCTAGTCGCCACATTCCAGCGCCTGTTCGGGAAGGCTGTTACGTGAATCGAAACGTGCTGCTGGCCTGCCTTGGTCTGCTTTCAAAGCAAGCGATTTAGCCCTGTGCTAAACAGCCCCTCATATAGAACCGACAACACAGAAAGCGACCATTTGACTAGCTGGTTCACGCCAGTATGTATACACACTCCACCTGCTTTCCATCCTCCTAAATTAAAAAAAAAGTTTTAAATGTATTTAAAAAAACACCAAGTGTGAAATTCAACAGGTCAAGGTGGATTTTTAATTTAAATCCTCAGCCAACTTCAGCAATGGTTTCTGCAAAGAATGCACAGGCAGTCTTTTTTCCATGTTGGTAGGGTGCAAATGCCAGCAATCAATTAGCTAGCATAGTGTTTGAACTGACTCTCCCATATTTGAGTAGACATGCTATACATTATCTGATTTTCTGCACTTACATACAGAATTTAAAGTGCAGAAGGCGGCCATTCGGCCCATCGAGTCTGCACCGGCTCTTGGAAAGAGCATCATACCCAAGGTCAACACCTCCACCCTCTCCCCATAACCCAGTAACCCCACCCAACACTAAGGGCAATTTTGGACACTAAGGGCAATTTAGCATGGCCGATCCACCTAACCTGTTACGGGACAGCAACTAAACCTAAAAATTATATTTTGACTTTAGAATTCGTAAATTAATTTTCAATCATTTTGATGAAACTTTAAATGGTAAATCTAGAAGACTAAATGAAAAGTTACCTTAAACACCTCCAGCGGCAAGGAAAAACTTTCAGCTTCAGAGAGAGCTTTTTCAAGGGCATCTTTCCATTCAGTATTGTTTTTAAGAAGCTGGATATCTG
Source organism: Scyliorhinus canicula (assembly GCF_902713615.1). Classification (NCBI taxonomy): domain Eukaryota; kingdom Metazoa; phylum Chordata; class Chondrichthyes; order Carcharhiniformes; family Scyliorhinidae; genus Scyliorhinus; species Scyliorhinus canicula. The sequence goes on along the minus strand of NC_052156.1, from coordinate 161,918,833 downwards.
CAAAGGAGTCCACAAATAATTTACAAGTCACCATAGTCCAAAAGGTTTTCCAGCAATTTGAATACTCACAGGAATTCACATTTATAACTGTAAACTAATCTGACTGTTGGGCTAATCAATTTGCTACCATAATAAAACTATTATTCCTCAGTGTTGCATTCGCTTAAATTGACTAAATTAACAGATTGTTCCGAAAACAAGAATGTACCAGAACAGTTAATTTTCCGCTTCTTCTTCCCCTCCATTGTTAAGCAATGAACTGGTTCTTATTTTTATGAACAGTACTTTTGGGAAAAACAGTAAGTTTAATGATTGAAAAACAAACAACTCTGTACTTCAAACACAATTATTTTAACATGAAGCATGCATTAGATTTTGAACTTAAAAACAGCGTGAACAAGCACACAAATTCTTGTTGGCAAGGCAGAAGCATGTCCAGCAGAGCTGAAATCATGCAAAGAAATAATTATAAACTGAAATGTATTGGGCGCAATCCCCCCCCCCCCCCCCCCCCCCCCCCCCCCCCACGCCGAGTAGGAGAATCGCTGGGGCGCCGGGTGAGTCCCGCCACGCTGCCCCGGCACCCGCACGTGATTCTCCCACCCCCACCAAACCGGCACGGCGAGATTTACGGCTGGCCACTCAGAGAATTGGCGCTCATCGTTTGTAATGGGTGAGCGGCGATTCTCCGGCCCAGATGGGCCGAGGGGCCTGCCCAACACAACGGGTTCCCGCCGGCGCCGTCCACACCTAGTCGGTACGGCGGGAACAGCGTGGGAACGCTGGAGGGTGCGGCCTGTGGAGGGGGGGATCCAGAACCGGGGGTGGGGGCTCAAAAGGGGTCTGGCCCACGATCGGTGCCCACCGATCGGCGGGCCAGTCTCTTTGAAGGAGGACCTCCTTTCCTCCACCACCCCGCAAGATCAATCCGACATTTCTTGCGGGGCGCCCACGGGGAGGACGGCAACCGCGCATGCGACGTCATTTATGCGGCACCATTTTTATGTGGCGCCAAGGCCCGGCGCGCGTAAATGATGCAGTGCCGCTCCTAGTCCCTCAGGGGGTGGGAGAATAGGGGGTGAGGACCGGCCTCCAACGCCGGAGTGAATCACTCCGGTTTTCACTCCGGCGTCGGAACTTAATCTCCCGATGGGAGAATCTCGCCCAATATCTTACAAATTAATCTATATATTTTTGATTAGATTAATGAAGTTTAGAGTTCTAAAGATAGGAATATTACAGCTATCAATTCTATCCTTTAACAGATTTTCTTTATACTCAGTACCTATTTTGTGGGGTTTTTTCTGACAAAATTAAATATGCAAGTTAACGCTGATTTGTCACAGAATTGGGGAGATACTGTGAGCTTTTACAAATGGCAGACAGGACCCAATTCCAGGATTCCTGACCTCATCCACGATGTTTCTGATTTTCAAGAGAGCCTCTTAAGGGTCCAGGCTGGGTCAGATTCTAAGCAGCTCCCAATGGCTGGCCCTATTTCTGGGATAGGTATATTCTAGTCCTCTGCAATTTATGTGGAGTCAGCCAGCTTTTCAAGGTGGTTCACTGCACAAGTCTCCAGGAGGGAACCTTTTTGAAAGGCTCCTCGTGTCTCTCTTTCCCCCCCGTCCCCCATAATCGTTATCTGCGTGCCGCCGCCCCCACCCCCCACCCCCCATGCCAAAGTATGGCACTTCCATGCCCATTCACTCAGTATACACAGTATATGATCAATGAACCCTACAGTGACAGTAGGATATGCAAGTAGTTTCTTTAAAATAAAGCTAACTTATACTACTGGCCATTCATCCAGGTCCTTTCAAGTATCAATAGCAGAAACTACAAGCACTTGGTACCATTTTATCTTATGTTAACAAACAATGTGAAATTGCCCAGCCTCATTATGTATCTTTAATGACAAGCCAGACATCCAATCAGCTGCTGAAATACCGGATCCTCAGATAAACATTATTTGGTTAGGGGGTGCGGGGAGGAAAGGCAAGTGGGGCATTAGAACCCCTATTGTATGTTGATTATCCCTCATCTATACTTGTACCGGGTTCATTTCAAAGAGTTAACTGACAATTACAGGGGCTGGAATATTCTGGCCGGATCTTCCAGTCCAATTGACAGTGAACACCCTCTACAGGTTTCCTGGAAGCAGTGAATGCGTAGAAAGGGAAATCCTTCTGACGGTGGTGGGATCTGGGCTGCCTCCACAAGACATGTCGCCGGAGTGAGGTGGGGGGCGAGAAAGAGAATGGAAATCCCAGCCAAGATGTTTATCAACCTCACCACCCACCTTATTTGGAAAATCTAAGAAATCTCTACCTACAAGACCTTCATTTCAATTAAAGGCATCAACCTCATCCAATAAACTGCAGGCCAGAGAGACTGAGACAATTAATCGTATGGTTTCTTTTTCCTTCGTTTTTGTGAGGAGGGTGTTAGTTTGTGTGAGGTGAATGAGTGATGGTTGCTTTTAAACCTCCGAGGCAAGTGGGGGATAATAAATAATCTTTTATATTTTTAGATTCACAGAAGATTGCTGCTACAATAATTTCAATTGGGACAATCATGGAGGCTAAAAAAATACACACACCACACCTCCCATCCAGAACACTTTGATCACAATAACAAATCACAAATCTCTGTGACACTATTCTCCCACTTTGCGCCATACCTAAAAATATACAAATCGGATTGTCCCTCAAGAGGAAAATACTGCAAAGCGCCCTGCTCCAATTCCCTCTGATAAGAGACACAATTTTAGGTCAGATAATAAAGCACCTGGAGATCTCTTATTTAAATTTTCAACTGATAAATGAGGAAAAATCACCAAACTCAGGAGTGTTGGTATCCACCTATGCCTGGACTCCAGTCCTTGTCAAGAGTAATGGGGAACAACCATGGTTACTGATGTATCTGTTCATTTCCTGAAAAAATATATCTTGATTTTTGGTACTGCTTCCCTCAAATGGTCAGAAGGGGAATATATGTCTACGCTAATACAATTTCCATGAGATTTATATAGCACAAAACATTCGTAAAACTAACGAGGTTCAAATTGATAACTAATGTATATGAATTTCCTTTGAAAAATGGCTACATTGCAATGTAATTTTTGGTTAGAATGACTTGTGCTAGGTAATTTACAGCAACCTGTAGTTTAAGACAATCTCAAATTGTTCATAGAATCTGAAGAAAACTGGTTCTCAAAATCCATTAACTTGATCAGCTTTAATCAGGTTAAACTGTATTTCCATTTATTACTCCAGTTATTGCAATGCCCATGATGTCCGAATGTTATTCAATGCTGGCAGTGAATAAGATATCACTGACACACAGGACTCAGCGCAGCAGCATTCTATTTCTAGGGAAAACAGGGAAGGCATAAATACTACAGACGCTGGAAGTCAAATAAAACAGAAGATGGAAAGATTCAGCAGGTCTTACAGTATCCAGTTTCAAAGAAGTCATTTTGGACTGGAAGCTTTGGGCTGGATTCTCCGTCCGCTCATCCCCGGAATTCTCCACCTTGCCGGCCAGACAATGGGGTTTCCCATCGTGGGCAGCCCCACGCTGTCAAGATCTCTAGGAGTTGCCAACGCAATGGAGAATCCCGACAGCGGAGAATCTAGCCCATTAACTCTGTTTCTCTCTCCACAGGTGTTGCCAGACCTGCTCTGCTTTTCCAGCATCCTCTGTTTGATTTAAGGTACATCATTTATATGACTACTGTACCACTTAACCATTTCTCAGCATATATACGCAACAGTTAATGCTGCAATGTAGACATGGCAAGTTTCATTAGACACTGCATGTTTCATTCAACAGCAGGATTAACTGAATGAATACCTTCTATACAATAGCTCTTTAACTGTTCCCAGACACAGAATATATACCTGTGGGTGGGTCTAACTTGCAGCCGTTTTCCTGGCACCATCCCACTGGCCGCAGTCTACAGTCCAAATAAAACAACCACTGGTCATGCTTGTCAACATCGTTCAATCCTTCATAGCGCAAGCACAATCTCCCACCCACGTTCTCAATCACACGGACTACCCAGTATTGAAATGGGTTTTTAGAATCCTGAAGTTCAATCAGAGACTTGGGGGTCACGAGGTCTACAGTGTTCTTTCCTCTTAGTGGCTGTTTGAAATGAAAGAAAAAAATCTTATTACAACAAAATATTTTAAATTATGCTTCAGATAAAAAAAATACATGATTTTGCACGCATTTACACACAATTTCTCTCTCATTTTACATTGTATTCCGTGCATGAATTATTTCCTACTTTAGCATCGTGGGCTTACACAAGCAGTAAGCTGAGAATGCTGAAAATCAAGAGTGCGTCCTTTTTCTGCAACATAATTCGCTTAAATAAAATTGTGCAACATTCCAAAATATACAAATATTCTCGAGCCAGGATTTCATGGCTCCACCAAGGTTTGTCTCTCCTCTTTCCTCTCCTCCACCCCCCCCCCCCTCCCCCCCTCCCCCCCCTCCCCCCCCCCCCCCCCCTCCCAAAGTGGAAGCAGAGGGATCGCAATATCCCACTGGGCATGAAGGGCCATCAAATCCTAGCCTATGTTTGTTTTAAATGCTTACCCCTTCCAGAAGGTTTGCAGGAGCTGTCCTTGCACCAGTCAAATCTTGAATTAGAAACTCGGTCCAGTCTCCATGTTTCTCACAAATTGCTGCAAGACAGGGAAAGGAAATTCTGGTGAAACAATCAGAGATTGTTAGACTGACCTTATTGGATATTGTTGCTTGTTAGCGTTCTGTGAACTTTTATTGAACACGTGATAACTTTTTTAATTGTTTCAAGCACCTGGAATAAATATCTAGGTTTCACAGCATTTTCCTTAACAAAATAGCATAATTGATTACAATATGATGAATCACACGAACTTTAGCACAGTAATTACACAGCAGATTACAAAATACCCTCTATCGCAATGATGACACAATCAATTCATGGTTAAATAATTATAAGCTACCCAATACATTCTATAAAGATATTAAGGACTTGGAATGGGTTTTGAACCATGTAGTAAACAAACCGAGTAATTTGGTCAAAAATCAATAACTCAAGTCATTTAATCACAAACAAACATGTTGGTCCTTGACAAAGTACTATACAGAACGTTACAACTTGAGGCTATCTGCAAAAGATCTTTAACCTACATAATGTATGTATTCATAAACTGTCACCTTCGAAATAGAGTTTTGTTAGCTGTTCACCAATAGAAATGAAATTAATCACAATTTGCCAGATCACTGCTCCTCTTCCCAAACATAGCCATTAATTTTCTCAAGAACCCAGTTGAATGACAAGTTAAACTGTCAATGAACACTATCTACTAATGAAGTCAGGTACAGAGATAAATAAATACCCCCCATCAAATTATATTTAACATTTGAAAGGAAGGGTGGAATAAAATGATAGTTTAATCCAGAAAAAAAAAAATCTAATTACATTATTGTAAATAGTGCATCTCATAGATGTGCTGGTTTAGCACAGTGGGCTAAATAGCTGACTTGTAAAGCAGACTAAGGCCAGCAGCGCGGGTTCAATTCCTGTACCAGCCTCCCTGAACAGGCGCCAGAATGTGGCGACTCGGGGCTTTTCACAGTAACTTCATTTGAAGCTTACTTGTGACAATAAGCTATTTTCATTTAATTTCATCACCTTTTGCCAATATACTGGTTTGTTTCCTATTAACGCATTCCGCAATATTACAATGTTAACATAGCTACATGAAAACAAACAAAAAATATATTTCGTCATTTTACCCTTCACCTCTCTCTGTACTGAATCTAGGTATAAAGTAATGTTGGAGAAAATCTATAAATTATTTCAAAAATGTGTTAAAAAAAGACTTGAACCTTATAGCTTGGAATAAAATTACATTTCTGATTGACAATAAACTTCTTACAATAGTGTCAACAAAATGCCACTGAATGTCGTCAGTAGGGGAAAAATTATTCACAGCAGGAGGTTATTTGGATGAGAAGATCTTGTCTGGAATATTTGAAGAGAACAGTGCCCTCTTAACATCTGTAAACTGGATGAGTGATCCAGAGAAATATAACAAAGAGGGTATAGACTTTCACACATGTGCAGACCTATAGAAATGCAAGTTATTTTATCCAAGAGTTTATTAAATTAGTTTGTTGGTTTGGCATACTTGAACCTGTATGGAAAACAAAGCTGTACTCTGCAAGAATTACTTATCTACTTTATTACAATATTTTTCTTTGTTCCAGGACGGATTGACAGGTTTTCTGTAACCATCCACATAGCCATTGCCAACTTTATAGGAGCTGAGAAACAAATACAAATAAATGCCATTGAGTAGAAATCAATAAATCAGGATGTCCTCCTTGAGCATCCAGATGTCTCTGCACAATAGGAGAAAAGTCTCTTATAATTGAGTTTGTCCTTCTGAAACAATTTCTATTGAAGCATTTTTTTTGTATAATAATGTACAATTGGAAATGGAAATCTGTATTCCTACCTGCCCTTAAGCAAAAGGTGATGAGATAACTCACAAGTAGTTTGGAGAAGCAGACCATCAAAATGAGATCTAATCTAATATCTAGCCCATCTCATATTGCAGCAAAAGAAAAATTCCAAAGCACTAAGTGACTGAAATGTTATTAGCAGGCTGGTTTTTCAATTCAACTAGCATACTTTTTTCAATCAGGATCCTAGAATTCTGAATCTGCAGATCAGGGAGTGGGGCTGACACCTACAGAGCATTGATTCGTCCCCGGCAGAAAACACTAAATCTTCTGCTCGTGTGATGTACGAGAAACTATAATTTAAGAAAACTGCAGGAAAGGGAGCTTAACTTTTGTGAGGTTGTTTAACTTTGAGAAGTCCTGGGTTCAAGGAGGTTGCCAGCCCAACAAAGTCAATATTACACTCTCGGCAGGTCTCTGGCCCTGGCCCCAAACAGATATAACATGTTGTTCCATGTCTCCATTATGAGGACATGCAGGCCCACCCCCACTCCCTAAAGTATGCCACGTTTCATCAATCTTGCTATTACCGTTATAACTTTGCTTGCCGACATCCTCAGGCACTGCCATTACATTCTTCAGCAGCAATATTTTATACCCTGCTACTGCACCAGATATCGGTTTCCTCCAAAACCCACCCATTAAACCTCCAGAACCCCTAATGGTCAATCTAAGGGTCAAATTTTATCCAAGCTATTTCCTAACCTCATTCCCATGTATCTGAGGTATTACACGCTTAGTTACACACCGTGGATGCACACGAGCCGACGTAAATTAGCTAACTTCCCAAGTTATGACAGGCTCATGTCAACACTGAATGGTAAACTCCTGCTCCGACTCCGTTCCATCGGCAGAATGGCTCTGTTAGAATTTAACCTTTAAATTTATTGTTTCAGAAAGGTTAGGGCGGGGCATATCAAATAGGGCATTTTAAATAGAAGTAAAATGATGAAACTACGTTTGTTTCAGCATCACAAAAGCCTATATTTTGAGAGCCCTTGCTACTGACATAGGGTTGGAATTTACAGCCCCCCTCTCAGGTTTGAAGAAGGTGGTGGAGGTCATAAAATACAATGCGCTGCCTTCCCATTCACTCAGTTTCACATTTTATGGTGTACAGGAAGGTGTCAGGCAGTCTGTCCAACTTTAAGCCTATTAAGGCACAAGTACCTCATTCTACCTTCACCGCTATTTTACCTATGGGGGGGGGGGGGGGAGGCCCACACCAGATGGTTAACCCAGCAGTTTATACTGTGCAGGTTGGTGTAGCCTTTGTGTCCACAGGCACCTCCTCCCCGAAGATCATACTTCCTTTAACCTTCCTCATGACCTGCCTCTCAAACCTGCTTCCCCTGCCTCCTTGCTGGAGTCTGCCAGTCATGCCCCGCTGATACCTCAGACGTACCTTGAAGTCTGGCTCCATAAGCTCGGTTTTGGGGGCTGCCTGTAATCCCAGCAATTACCACCACTCGCACCTGGTGCTGGGACTGCAGAGCTACCAGCCAATCAGATTGGCCGACAGCTCTCCAACACAGAATATCTCCCCTGAATAGGTGCAAAAGTCTCACTCTTGGGAGGTTAATTCTGCTCCCAGAGTAAAATGGCTGTGGGGAAGCCAGTTATTTGATAGGTGGGATCCCTACAGTCCTTTCAGTCGGTAGGGAAATACAGCACCCCTAAACTCAGATAACATATCCGAAGGCATTAAAATTTACAACAAACTGACTGCCCAAGAATCCTGAAATTTCTGGGTGCGACCAGCAGTAATGGTTAAAATGTTTTACTTCTTCCTCTTCGCAAACACTGTGGATCATTCTTCAGCATTCACAAGCAAGTGACACGATAGCAAGATGTGATAATGTTCCATTATTGCAATTTTCCAGGTAGAGTGGTTCCAGATGACAAGTACTGGTTTCATATCAGCTGGATATAGCATCTAGCAAATGTTTGGTACAGCCCCTTAAAGTGTACAAAGACCTGAAACTTTTGGATAATAAGAAATTAATGGACTTAAACTTCAACATTACTATTTTAACCACCATAGACCATCTTAAAAGTCATCCTTGTTTTTTCAGCAGCAAAATACATATTGAGGTCTATTGTTACAGATGCCTGGTCAACTAACAGCAGTTGCTGAGACCCTGGACTAGAGCCACAACTTTAATTTAAGTTTTAATGTTTGAAGTTTAACAAAAGATCGATTTGTTCCAGGAGTTTAATAGGACATGGTTGTTTAATAAACAAATTTTATTAAAACAAAGAAAAAACAATGTTTAAACTTCAATCCTAACAATAACAGATTACAGGTAGTTTCTCAATCCAAATACACTAGTTCCCATTACACAGCACTTCAAATGAACATGCAGCTCTCATTCCATTTACACAGAGAGACAAAGTTGATACTTGCATTGATGGAGCAATGTTTTTTCTGCAGTTTTAGAACATAGAACATAGAACAGTACAGCACAGAACAGGCCCTTCGGCCCTCGATGTTGTGCCGAACAATGATCACCCTACTTAAACCCACGTAACCCGTATACCCATAACCCAACAATCCCCCCATTAACCTTACACTACGGGCAATTTAGCATGGCCAATCCACCTAACCCGCACATCTTTGGACTGTGGGAGGAAACCGGAGCACCCGGAGGAAACCCACGCACACACGGGGAGGACGTGCAGACTCCACACAGACAGTGACCCAGCCGGGAATCGAACCTGGGACCCTGGAGCTGTGAAGCATTGATGCTAACCACCATGCTACCGTGAGGCCCCTAAACACTTTTTGAACACTTTTTGAGAGCCCGTCTCTGTGACAGCTTTCCATAACCTCTCTGTGACTTTTCTAATCCTTCTCTTCTACCTGTTCAAACAGGATCCTCTCTCTCCCTGTCTGAGCTCCACCCAAGCCCCTCAAACAAAAGTCATCTCCTGGGCTGTCCAGACCTGAACCCATTATCAATATCTTGGCTGTGATTTCCCACTCCCGTTTATACAAAATAACAAGAGCCATGCTATTAATATGCAACTAACCTTCCATTTACGGACAAAAGAGGCCATCAGACTCTAATTGGCTAATGACTGGTCAGACAAGAGTGTACCGAAGGACAATGGATCTTGAGTGTTTCACACTGGCTGAATAGAGAGTCCTGTGTGTTCCCAATAACGAGTTTAAGTCTGAATGGGACAATATAACTTAGGCCAGGTTTGGGTGTATCTCTCTGATTCCTTCCAGCAGCATTTCCCTCAGTCTGTTGACTCCTAAATTGCCTGCTACATCTTTGATCCAATTTCTGGATCCAAGTTCCTAATATCTCCCTCTCGTAACACTTTCGCAGTGTACAAGTCAAACCTCCCATTTTTCAGCGAAGAAATCCACATATAGGGCTACACCGGGGTAGAAGTTGGCATTAATCCTTCCAGCTCAAAGATGCATGTTTATCATTCTATGCACCTTATAAGTCGGTGCAAGGAACAAGCAGGCAATGCAGCCATGTTACCAAGAACATACAGAGCAGTTTAAGACAAACATGGAAGAGTAGACTGCGTATGGCCAATGTGAACAGAAACATGTCTTCCTGCACTAAACATTGGTTTCACATTTTAGACATGCAGTCTATGTCAATCCTAAATTAAGGATTTTCCAAAGCAATGTTAACCTATCCATCGCTATTTACAGTATGTTTGATTTACAATATTTCAAATGACTATGTCCCAATATTAAAGGAAACTTAACTTTCAATATTCATAGCAAATAATCTTCATAATGACATAGATTTCTATTATAAGTCTGTTAACTTGAACTACTCTAGTTGGATTCCAGTTAATTAATAAGACGGGACTTCCGGTGGCATGGGCGCGCAGGATGGCCGCAGCGCAAAGAGCTCCCGCCGGTGGCTGCGAGTCGCGCCGATTTTGGGGAAATCCCCTTTGGGGCCGTCGCCAGCAGCCAGCGGGACCGGTTTAAAAACCGGTGAAGAACCCCGCGCGTGTTTTGGTGCGGCGGGGGCTGAGGTCCTGGGCCCAGTGCGGCGTTGGGGCCAGAGCAGAGGGGGCGGAGCTACAAGGAGGCTGGGGAGGTAGGCCCGAGTCCAGGACACCATGTAAGAGCGGTGTCCCACAACGGATGGCTCCCACCTAGGAGGAAGAAAGAAGGCTGGAACCTGGTTCCAGGGGAGTTCTGGATGAGTACAGAGGGGAAAGGAAGACAGCTGGAAGATTTAAAGAAATTTAAAGAAGTTTGGTGAAGTTTTTTTTTCCTCCTCTTTGTCTTTAGAAAAAAAAGAATAATTCAGATTGATGAAGGACAGAAGGGTGGATGGAGAGAGAGAAGAGAAAGAATGTGAAAAACAATAAGGTGCAAAAGGATGCGAAAAGCAGCGTCGAAGAAAGGAGGAAACGCGGGGTCGCCGCTGAAGGAGAAGACGAATAAAAGTGGTGATAGGATGGCGGGAGCCGAACTGCAAAGCAGGGCCGTACTATTTACGGTGGAGAAGATGACCGAGGTGATGGCGGGGGAGCTGGAAAAACAGTTTGCGAGGCACATGGAGGCCTGGAAAAAGGCGACAGCGGCCGCATTGAAGTTACTGGTGGAGGAGGCAATCGCCCCGATAACTGCCCCGTTGAAGGTGGCAGTGGCAAAGGCATTGGCCGAGGTGAGGGAGCAGGGTGAGAAGATGAAAGAAGTGGAGGAAGCCATGTCACGACACAGCGAACAGGTCACCTCGATGGGAGATGAGTTGCGGAGGGCGGTGGAGATTAATAGTCTCTGAGCAAAGCTGGAAGACTTGGAAAACCGCTCAAGGCGGCATAATTTGAGAATTGTGGGCTTGCCCGAAGGGACAGAGGGCCCAAGGCCAGCACAATACTTCGCTAAGAAGTTGGCGGAGCTGATGGGAGAGGATGAGAGCCCCTCCCGGTACGAGCTAGACCGAGCCCATTGGTCGTTAAGGCCGAAGCCCAAAGTGAACAAGCCGCCGAGGGTAGTAATTATCTGCTTCCATAAGTTTTGCATGAAGGAGAAGGTGTTAAACTGGGTGAAGCAGAAGGGGGAGATACGATGGGATGGTACTCTGGTCCGGATCTACCAGGACTTGACGGTGGAGTTGGCAAAAAGACGAGCGGCGTTTGGGCGAGTGAAGGCGACGCTGTACAAGGGGGTACGATTTGGTATGGTGTACCCAGCGAGGTTGAGGGTAACATATAATGGCAAAGACTTTTATTTTGAGACAGCGGATGCGGCTGAGGCGTTCGTGAAGGCAGAGGTCTTGGACAGACATGAAGAGCGGAACTGGAAGAGAGACTGTGGACTGTGTTTGAACAGCCGGAAAATGTATAAATGTTATAACTTTCTTTTTACGGATTTGTATTGTAATCCACTTCTCTTTGTATTGTTATAGAGTTGAAGTTAATGGTGGGTGATGGGCGCTCTGTGTTGCGACGGTTAAATGTTATGTTAGTGAATTGTATGGGTTGGATTGTTGGGTTTGTTTTTTTTCTCTCTGGGACTGGGTGGAAGGGGATATGTCTTGGCGGGGGGGGGGAGCCACCCGCGCTCGCTAGCTAAAGTCAGTCAGCTAGTGAACAGAGGCGAGAGGAGAAGAGGGCTGCGGACATTGGAGCCTGGATAGAAGGTGTCAATGGGCCTACGAGGCAAGCGAGAGGGGAGGAAGGGTTGGATGCTGGGGGATGTTGTTTCTGGGGAAAGGTAGGGGGGGGGTTTCAGGAGGAGGGGGGGGTAGGGGTTCAATGTTAACAATGGACAGGGGCGGGTCAGGCTTATGGGGCAGGGCCCGGCGGTTTGTTGATGGTGGATAAGAAAGGTGGGGGGGGGGGGGGGGGGGGGGGGGTGAGAGACCCCCAGTAAGGATAGTTACATGGAACGTGAGAGGGCTAGGAGGTCCGGTCAAGAGGTCAAGGGTGCTTGCGCATCTTAAAAGTCTGAAAACCGATGTGGCAATGCTGCAGGAGACTCACTTGAGGGTGAAGGACCAGGTGAGACTTAAAAGGGCTGGGTTAGCCAAGTGTTTCACTCTGGATTTGATGGAAGGGCTCGAGGGGTAGCAGTGTTGGTCAGCAAAAGGGTACGCTTCCAGATGGAGAAGGTAGTGGCAGATCAGGGGGGTAGATATGTGATTGTGGCCGGGGCACTGGACGGGAGATTAGTGGCGCTGGTAAGTGTATACGGTCCCAACTGGGACGATGCGGGATTTGCGAGGAAGGTGTTTGGAGCCACTCCTGATTTGGACACACACACAAGCTGATTGTGTGGGGGGGACTGGAACCTGGTGCAGGAGCCAAGGTTGGACAGATCACGGCCGCGCTCACTGGTCCCATCAGGGGGGGGGCAAAGGCGCTAGCTGGGCTAATGATGGAAATGGGAGGGTGGACCCTTGGAGGTTCCTGCACCTAGGGGAACGGGAGTACTCGTTTTTCTCAGCAGTCCATAGGGTATACTCGCAGATTGACTTTTTTGTGGTGGGAAAGGCTTTGCTGGCTGGAGGCAAGGGGTCGGAATACTCTGCAATTGCTGTGTCCGATCACGCGCCACATTGGGTGGATATGGTGCTGGAGAAGGGGGCAGAGGCCAGGGTGAAAACTGGATGTGGGGCTTTTGGGGAACCAAGTATTCTGTGAAAAAATTGAAAAGGTAATTAAGGAATATGTAAGATTCAATTGTACGGGTGAGGTGTCAATGGCAGTCGTCTGGGAGGCTCTAAAGGCGGCAGTGAGGGGTGAGGTAATTTTGTTTAAGGCCAGGGTGGACAAAGAGGAGAGGTTGGAGAGACAGAGGCTATTAGATGAGATGTTGGAGGCAGATAGGAGTTATGCGGAGGATGGGAACCCAGCGATGCTGGGAAAGAGGAAGGAACTACAGGCGAGCTTCGACCGACTATCCACCAGGAAGGCGGTGCACCAACTGAGGCGAGCGAGGGGTACAGTTTATGAACATGGAGACAAGGCGTATGTTAGCAGGTCAGCTCCGGAGGGAGGCAGCAGCAAGGGAAATTCTTCAGGTAAGGGATAGGGCCACGATGTTGGTGGTGGCTCCGGAGCTGATTAACAAGGTTTTTGAGGAATTCTACGAGAGGTTGTACAGGTCAGAGCCACCCGGGGGAGACCGTGAGATGCTGGAATTTCTGGATGGGTTGGAGTACCCGAGGCTAGGGAAGGGAGACAAGGCTACATTAGAAAGAGCAATACTGGAGCAGGAGATAAAAGACGCGATTGGGAGGATGCAGTCGGGGAAGGTGGCAGGGCCGGATGGGTTTCCGGTGGAATATTATAAAAAATTTAAGGATAAGTTGGCACCCCTGATGGTAGGGATGTTTGAAGAGGCGATAGGGAAGGGAGTGCTGCCGCAAACCTTGTGGCAGTCATCAATTTCACTGTTGCTTAAAAAGGATAAGGATACAGGGTATGGGTCGTATAGGCCCATTTCACTTCTTAATGTGGACGCAAAGGTATTGGCAACGGTACTAGCGGGTAGGCTGGAGGGGTGCCTCCCAAAGATGATAGGTGAGGATCAGACAGGGTTCGTGAAGGGGAGGCAGCTGTTTTCGAATATTAGGAGACTCTTGAACGCCGTTATGGCACCGGCGGAAGGGAAGGAAACAGAGGTGGTGGTGGCACTGGACGCCGAGAAGGCGTTTGATCGGGTGGAATGGGGGTACCTGATGGCAGTGCTGGAACGGTTTGGGATTGGACCAAGATTTGTGAACTGGGTAAAGTTATTATATAAGGAGCCGAAGGCGAGTGTCCGCACAAACAATATCAGTTTGAGATACTTCTCTCTCCACCGTGGGACGAGGCAGGGATGTCCTATGTCCCCCCCTGCTGTTTGCGCTTGCGATTGCGATTGAGCCATTGGCCATCGCATTAAGACGTTCGGGAGCATGGAAAGGAATAGTGAGGGGGGGATAGAGCATAGGGTGTCCTTGTATGCCGACGACTTGCTGCTGTATGTATCGGAGCCGAGTGCGTCGATAGGAGGAATATTGGAGTTGCTGCAGGTATTTGGGTCTTTCTCTGGGTACAAGCTGAACTTGGACAAGAGTGAGTATTTCGTAGTGTCTCAACCGGGGGTGGGGCAGGGGTGGTGGGGCTGCCATTCCGTAGGGCAGGGACTCATTTTAGGTATTTGGGGGCGCAGGTTGCCCGGGAGTGGGGAAGGCTTTGCAGATACAACATCACAAGTTTGGTGGGGAGAGTGAAAGCCGACCTGGCGAGGTGGGATGGTCTCCCTCTGTCACTGGCGGGTCGGGTGCAGGCAGTTAAAATGAATGTGTTGCCGCGATTTCTGTTTATTTTTCAATGCCTACCGATTTTCCTGCCAGTCTTTTTTCAGGGAGATTGAGGGGAGGATTACCTCGTTTAATATGGGGAGGGAAGATGGCCAGAGTGAGGAAGGTGCTGCTACAGTGGGGAAGGCAGGCAGGGGGTTTGGGTCTCCTGAACCTGATGTACTACTACTGGGCGGCGAATGTGGAGAAGGTGCGGAGCTGGGTCAGAGGGGTTGATTCCCAGTGGGTCAGAATGGAGGAGAGTTCGTGCAGGGGGTCGGGGCTGAAGACACTAGCAACGGCCCCGCTCCAGATAGCTCCGGGGAAATACTATGGGAGTCCGATAGTAATTGCTTCATTGAAAATCTGTAGGCAGTTTCGCCAACACCAGGTTGGGGGCAGGGTCGAGGGAAATGCCGATCCGGGAGAACCACAGATTTGAGCCAGGGAGGTGGGACGAAAGCTTTCGGAAATGGGAAGAGAAGGGGATTAAGACTCTAAAAGATTTGTTTCCTCGGGGTCGATTTGCAGGATTGAGGGAGCTGGAAGCGAAGTATGGGCTGGAGCAGGGAGAAGTGTTTAGGTATATGCAGGTTAGGGACTTTGCCAGGAAGCATATACAGAGCTTCCCGGAGGAACTGGCCTCCACGTTGTTGGAGGAGGTGCTGGCAGCAAGTGGACTGGAGAAGGGGACAGTGTCAGCGGTATATGGAGCTATGTTGGAAAAGGATAAGGCACCACTGGAGGGGATCAAAGCGAAGTGGGAGGAAGAATTGGGAGAGGTTATAGAGGAGGGAGTCTGGTGTCAGGTGCTCCGGAGAGTGAATGCCTCCACCTCGTGTGCGAGGTTGGGGCTGATACAGCTGAAGGTGGTGTACAGGACACACCTCACGAGGGCAAGGATCAGCCGAATCTTTGAAGGGGTAGAAGATGTGTGTGAACGTTGCTGGGGGGGGGGGGGCGAGGGGGGTGCTAATCACGTTCATATTTTTTGGTCCTGTCCAAAGCTTGGGGAGTACTGGAAGGAGGTGTTTAGGGTAATTTCCAAGGTGGTGCATGTGAAGCTGGACCCGGGTTCCCGGGAGGTCATATTCAGGGTGTCGGACCAGCCAGGGTTGGAAACGGGTGCGGAGGGAGATATCGTCTCGTTGATCGCCCGAAGGCGGATCCTGCTGGGATGGAGAGCGGCCTCTCCACCCTGTGCCCTGGCGTGGCGAGGGGACCAGTTGGAATACTTGACCCTTGAGAAGGTTAAGTTCGAACTGAGGGGAAGCTCGGAGGGGTTCTACAAGTCATGGGCACTATTTATTATGCACTTTCAAGAACTGGATAACATCGAACATTAGTTTGGGGGGGGGGGGGGGGGGGGGGGGACTGTGTATGTTGAAGATGGCTATGGGTAATCCCTGATTCCTTTTTTTTTCTTTCTCATTTGTTTAGCGAAGCATCTGGATAGAAATTGTCCCATTGGGCAGACGCAGCATGGGTTCATAAAGGGCAGGTCATGCCTAACTAATTTAGTGGAATTTTTTGAGGACATTACCAGTGCAGTAGATAACGGGGTGCCAATGGATGTGGTATATCTGGATTTCCAGAAAGCCTTTGACAAGGTGCCACACAAAAGGTTGCTGCATAAGATAAAGATGCATGGCATTAAGGGTAAAGTAGTAGCATGGATAGAGGATTGGTTAATTAATAGAAAGCAAAGAGTGGGGATTAATGGGTGTTTCTCTGGTTGGCAATCAGTAGCTAGTGGTGTCCCTCAGGGATCCGTGTTGGGCCCACAATTGTTCACAATTTACATAGATGATTTGGAGTTGGGGACCAAGGGCAACGTGTCCAATTTTGCAGATGACACTAAGATGAGTGGTAAAGCGAAAAGTGCAGAGGATACTGGAAGTCTGCAGAGGGATTTGGATAGGTTAAGTGAATGGGCTAGGGTCTGGCAGATGGAATACAATGTTGACAAATGTGAGGTTATCCATTTTGGTAGGAATAACAGCAAACGGGATTATTATTTAAACGATAAAATATTAAAGCATGCCGCTGTGCAGAGAGACCTGGGTGTGCTAGTGCATGAGTCATAGAAGGTTGGTTTACAGGTGCAACAGGTGATTAAGAAGGCAAATGGAATTCTGTCCTTCATTGCTAGAGGGATGGAGTTTAAGACTAGGGAGGTTATGTTGCAATTGTATAAGGTGTTAGTGTGGCCACACCTGGAGTATTGTGTTCAGTTTTGGTCTCCTTACTTGAGAAAGGACGTACTGGCACTGGTGGGTGTGCAGAGGAGATTCACTAGGTTAATCCCAGAACTGAAGGGGTTGGATTATGAGGAGAGGTTGAGTAGACTGGGACTGTACTCGTTGGAATTTAGAAGGATGAGGGGGGATCTTATACAAGCATTTAAAATTATGAAGGGAATAGATAGGATAGATGCGGGCAGGTTATTTCCACTGGCGTGTGAAAGCAGAACTAGGGGACATAGCCTCAAAATAAGGGGAAGTAGATTTAGGACTGAGTTTAGGAGGAACTTCTTCACCCAAAGGGTTGTGAATCTATGGAATTCCTTGCCCAGTGAAGCAGTTGAGGCTCCTTCATTACATGTTTTTAAGGTAAAGATAGATAGTTTTTTGAAGAATAAAGGGATTAAGGGTTATGGTGTTCGGGCCGGAAAGTGGAGCTGAGTCCACAAAAGATCAGCCACGATCTCATTGAATGGCGGAGCAGGCTCGAGGGGCCAGATGGCCTACTCCTGCTCCTAGTTCTTATGTTCTTATGTTCATGTTAACATGTGGGCTGTCTGGGCATGGTGGGAGGATGGGATCGTTGTTACTGTTATGGGGTTTGAGATATTTGTTGTTGGTTATTGATTGTTATTGGGTGTAAATTCGGGAGAAAATTGTGAAAAAGGAGAATAAAAATATTTTTTTTAAAAATAATAAGACAATGTTTCCACTATTTTCTATTTCATTGCTACTGGCCCACTTCCACCTATCTTGATTTACTCAGTGAAGCTTAACACAGTCATTTAAATATGCTGACATATTGAAATTGATTCAAATTCAATTGGTGACTTGTTAGCAAATGCTTATTAGAATATGAAAAGAAATTATATTTTTAAAGCACTAATTGCCTCCTTATGAATTTGTTAATATAATTAAGAGAAATTATAATTTAATACCCTTCAGATAATATGGATATCCACGTGCTTCTGTGGAACATATGTTAGTCAAAGAATCATATTCTAACTCAATCTATAAACAAAGGTACGAGTCAATTGAAGCTCTTTCTAGAAGACCTGTGCCAGACACTACAGCACATATCTAGAGGAGCTTGGCCAGACTGATAGGCAAAATTTAAAAAATGTGCTAATCCAGGGAGCACGAAAATAGTGCCAAATGACATACTTGGCAAAGAAAGGTGCTGGCTCCTTCACATTTTTTGTTCAGTTACCCCAATCCATCCATATGGGCATGAACAAAAACACGCCGATTCTAAGATACATAACAAGTGCATACAGGCTATATGAAAATTGCAACCATATCAAATGTGCTCTGAAAAATAGAACACATTCTCTTCCATCAATGCTTTGGGGGGGGGGGGGGGGGAATCAATGTCACATATTTTGTGATAAATAACTCAGGAGATGAAAATAAGTTTCTGGCATTCAAACACAAACACTGAGCTATCACTGTAAATAGAAAATGTATTCACATTGTCAGTTTACATGGGATGAGCATATACAAATATTTTAGGCTATTTTGCTTTCAAATTCCATAAACTGCTACAGTTTCCCCAAATGTATCATTTCAGCAGCTATCTCCTGATGCATAGCGCCATCTGTCACATGCAGAAGAGGCAAGGAGGAGAGTCTGGACAGGAGCAAATTTTCCAGTTCCAATATTTTCAGATGAGAATGTCACAGTTAGTTAAATGAAATTGGGCTAGAATGTTTGCCCGACAGAAAGAAAATACTAGCTACTAATATGTTGAAAATGTTTCAAATATATCCAAAACAATTTGACAGCTGGAATCTTGTTGCACAAAGAGAGACTGTAATCGGCAACATCAAATCAAGATGATTCCAATTTCCTTTGGACAAAATATGGTGATTATATTAATGCATACATGGATCTTTCTACCTGCAGCATCTAGTCAAATATCAGTAACTCCAAACAATTTACTACCAATAAATAAAGTGCTGAAAGAGGGATACGTCACTAACATTGGAAAAGGCTATATCAGTTAGCTTGGAAGCTGAAGGCAGCAGTGGAACAACACTACAGAATACAATGTAATGGTGCTATAATCCAATATTAGTAACTATTTCTTCTCAATTTCGTTTTTGTAAGTGGTTTTTACCTATTAGGCAGCCCACAATTTATGGTTGCATCTGAAAAAATACATAATGTGGCACAGATTCCAACAGGGATAAAGTACCCAAAGACAGGAATAACAAAACCAAACTGAATTGAACAACTTTATATAAAAAACATTTATGGTATAAGTTCACAATCTAAAAAAGGATTGCATTGGGTGCAGAGGAATAAAGGTACAATTTCACTCTGGGAGACAAAGAACTGCAGTGCATTTGGTTCCAAATTATGTTGTTACCAAAAGGATTAATTATTCATTTTAGTGCTGCAGAAATAATACTTCACTGTCAACAGGGAGCCTTTAAGTTCTTTCTTCCGAACATTTGCTAAGCTTTTCACTCATTTCCTCACAAAGCTTTTGGTATAAGCACTATTGACTATTTTTATTTCTCAACTTATTATTTCTTGATAAAACATATCCAACTTTTACTGCACTTTGAAGCTGGTAGGACAAGCTGAAAAAAGCTGTTTATTTTTTAAAAAAGCATAAGGGACGTGTACTTTTGCACACAGGGCGCGATCTAGTAGCCTTGTGTCCGATTCGGGATGCAACGAGGCCACTAAATCTCATGAGGCCTCTTGCGAGATTTACGAAGCTCGTTACATCTCGCAAGATTTAACGCGATCTGGATCCCACAATGGGGGAATCCAGATTTGCATATTTAAGTATGCAGTTAAGCTCACTTAAATATGTTCACGCCTTGTTACCCAAAGTGCAAGATCTAACTGCCTCGCCTCGGAGACCCCGAGCGGGCACCTCTTAGCACTGGTTTCCACAAGCATGGATCAGCGTACCAACTAGAAAAGTTGAGATTTTTCTCCTTCGAGCAGACAGTTAAAGGGAGATTTATGGACAGATTTACTGATATATTTAAAATCATGACATGGTTTCATAGAATAAAGAAATTGTTTCCACTAGTGGGAGAGTCAGCGACCAGAGGACACATTAAAACTAATTGCAAATGAACACAAGACCCAGCTTTAATGCAAAATGATATGGAATGCACTGCCTGAAAAAGATAGTGGGAGCACAGTCGGTCACAATTTTGAAGAGGCGACTGGATAAATAGTTGAAGGGAAAAATATGCAGGACAAAGACAGAGTTGAAGTGGGACTGATTGCATTGCTCTTTTAAATGTACCAACACAGGCATGATGAATCGAATGGCTTCCTTCTGTGCAGTGAAATACCATGAATCCTTCGTCAAATTCTTCTCTCTATTATTTGTTTATTAATAAGAGCAACATTGGCATTTTGTTTTGCTTATGGTAATAGGGTCAAGAAAAATGGAATCGTACTATACTCCTCATTCAGAAGTCTTTTATCCCAATTTCTGTCAAAAAAGACTTTTTTCATATTCATTCCCAATAATGGCCCTAGGTGCAAGAGCATTCCTCTGCCTCAAAATGAACACAGATTTAAAGAAACCTTTTACAGATATGTTATGAATTAGTCAAAGTGAAAGGTCCCTTTGCCAAACCATAAAAGGTTCAACTCAAGTGAAGTATTACCACCTCTAAAGTTGCTTTAGGCTTTATACAATATATTACAACCCTCTTTGTAATATATTACAAAGTTCTTAAAGCTTTGACAAAGGGTCATCTGAAACGTTAGCTCTTTTCTCTCCTTACAGATGCTGCTAGATTGCTGAGATTTTCCAGCATTTTCTCTTTTGGATTTGTTTAAATTCATCAAAATTCTCAGATGACTCCCGGTCAGGCAAATATTTGCGCCTCTGGCCTGAAAATTGCAGACCAGACCACGACACCGGGACCGCCGTGAATTGCACCAAATGTTTGCACCGAAAATGACCGTCATTTTTCTGAAAATTCTGCTCATTGAGACAAACCATCAAAAATAATGTTTATTTTTCAATGGCTTTTCCCATCCGTAAAAATCAATCAATATTTCATCAGCGTAAAGTTCCTTGCACGCATTGAATGGTTTGAGATAGAGAATTCAGTGTAACGTTATTATAACCTCAGTATTATTTTACAAAACTAATCAAAGTAGCTTATAACCCACAGGACACTTAATGAACACTGTATAGTTGACTGATAGAAAAAAAATGCAGCCTTCATTTTGTAAAAGGCTCATCTTGTCCACTGATGTATGAACAGTGGTCACATTATTAACAAGCAAAAGTGCCCAGATTTTTGATTTAATAGATCATTGGGCTTGATTTTCAAATATATATTAGATTTCCTTTGAAAGTTACTAGTGCATCTGTTTCGTTTACTCTTTCAGGCAGAGCATTCCAGATCATAATGCACTGTATTAAAAAAATCTCAACAGGGAATTTTCTAAATAAGGCTGCAATCTACAATTTGATAAACTTACAACTTTTTCTTTCAAAGCAGTATTACACATTTTGATATCTTCACTTTATATTTCATTGCACTGTGGTCACAGATCACAGTATGGGTTTGCCCAATAAAAATTTTATTTAAAAGAAAACAATGCTCACTTAGTGAAAAAAAATCTATTACAGTTCAAGCATATTAAGACTAGCAAAATTCACTGTTAATATTGAATTTACACAAACGTGGTTGTTGATTACATAACGATAGAGAGAGATTAGGTCCAATGTCCAAAGTAAGCATTTCTCTGGGACAAAGCTCTAAAATGAAAGACCGATCAAGTAGGTGAGGAAAAGACAAAACACAGATCTTGAAAATGCTGTCCGAAACAGTCAGTGAACAACTGGTTGTGAAGGATGATATGTAAAGCTTTGCATCTTCTGCCTATTCATTCCAGATGAATGACATACAGCAGGGTATTCAACAGAGATTTGCCATTCAATAACAGAAGCAGCAAGCATTTTAAATGGTAGCTCAGCACTCAGGCACAGATTAGCCTACAAAGCTTCACAATCCCAGTAATTAGGTCCCTTGTCGTTGAATATCTTTGCCACAGTATGCTGATTGCACCAATGAAGTTCTATTAAAAATAAATCCATTACAGAAAAGCTGTCGTGGAAGCATAAGTGATAGATCAAAATAGGACATAATCTTAATTTATATTTCTACCATTCCGGACAACCAACTATTCTGTAGACAGATAATGTGCTCATGAAATACTTGGTACTGCTGACAGATTTCAACCAGCATAATCAGTTTGTTAAAATGAGGGAGAAAAATAGATGATCACCTCAACATTAATTTGGGGATGTTCACACATACGGTTAATTTCAGGAAGCAATATACTTATAAGTGAATTATAGCCCATTGCAGCAAGTAGGAGCACAGTGAATGACAATGAAATGTCACACACAGCTGGTCATCTTTCTGCCTGCCAGACCCAGCTGGTATTTGGATAATGGGCAAACACTGCCGCATGTTCAAAACCTTTTTACAACTTTCATTTCTCTTTATAAGTGAAAGTAATTAAGAGTAATTTACTCCAGGGAGGAACTTCAGCCACTTAGAGTTTGTTGCTCTTATTATAAATACAAGTTTATCACCTTTTGTGGGAAAAAATGAAATGTGTTGATTTACTTGCAAAAATAATTTTATGAATCAGAGACAAGCAATCACGTCACAGAGAAAAATGCAACTAAATTCCCACATATGACACAAGAATACAAAAGCCGGCGCATGGGAACCTTTCTGACCCAAGATGGGGCACTACTTGCTAATAACCATCCTTAAGGCAGATGGACAAACAAATTACAATGCCCATTGAAGATTACTAATCAATTTAGAGCAAGATGTGAAACTTAGCAATCCAAATCTACTTATTATCAATGACTTTCCTACAGCATTATTGCTGATCTGTGTTGACTCAGCTGGATTCAATGCTACAAATTGCCTCAGCAGCCCAGGATTGGGAAAGTATATTTTATAAAAAACAGGGTGGGGCAGCGCGGTAGCACT
Source organism: Scyliorhinus canicula (assembly GCF_902713615.1). Lineage (NCBI taxonomy): Eukaryota > Metazoa > Chordata > Chondrichthyes > Carcharhiniformes > Scyliorhinidae > Scyliorhinus > Scyliorhinus canicula. Next base: position 161,895,769 of record NC_052156.1, on the reverse strand, counting down.
GTGGTTAGTTAGTGCTGTGGCTTCACAGCTCCAGGGTCCCAGGTTCAATTCCCGGCTTGGGTTAATGTTTATGTGTAGTCTGCATGTTCTCCCAGTGTCTGCGTGGGTTTCCTCCAGGTGTTCCGATTTCTTCCCACAAGTCCCGAAGGATGTGCTATTAGGTAATTTGGACATTCTGAATTCTCCCTCCGTCTACTCAGATAGGTGCCGGAATGTGGCGACTCGGGGCTTTTCACAGTAACCTCATTGCAATATTAATGTAAGCCTACTTGTGACAATAAAGATTATTATTATTAAAAATAATCTAATATGTTGTCTAAAAATAACTGCTCAAAAGCAAATGAGACGTTATCCAGGTTAAGTAGCTTGCTGACACTAAACGGATGATTTTTTAAATGGAAAATGGTGCAAAATTAAATCAATTGTTTTGAGAAAGTAGCATTTTGGGATCCAGTACATCAGTCAATTGAGAAGTGACATGTGGCAAGTACTGCAGGCTTGGGACGAGCAGGTGACTTTGGATCGTCATAGCTCTCTAGCACTCGGGTTAATCTTTTTTTTTATTTTAAAATTTCTCAGAGTTACAAAGACAATGCGCAGAGTGCGCAGAGTGGACAGGGCAAGCCCTTAATCTCGTTTGCTTAAAAAAAACAATTCAAGTTGAATCGAATTCATGGTCGTCACAACACAGACGTATTAGATTCAAGCTGTCAAGAACAGGCATTACACCTGATCTCGGGCTTGATCCGAGCCAAAAGGATCCAGTCATTCTGGATTGGTTTTGAACTAATTGGAGATTGATTGTTATGATCAACAACTTCATTACTGTACTACTGCAGGAAAGTGGGACTTCTTGGTCATCATTCATAGCAAACCTCAGTAATTTTACATTTTGCTTTCAGTGGGTCGAAAAACCTTAGTATCAGGCCTTATGAGACTTCTATAGTGCAAAAATGACTTTGTGGTATACAAAGTGTTTGAGCCATGACATTTCCTGGATATGTAACATTATGCACTGTCATGGAGATGCTTTTTATTCACTCAACACTAACATCACATAAGCAAAAGCACCTGTAAGGTTGCCCATATTTTTCTAATACTGTAACTGTGATATGATGAGCCACTAAAGATTTTGCCAAGCAATCCTCCGAACCACCACTGTTGACTGGGCCACATGACAACACTGCCACATAATTCCTCCTCCGAGGTCTCTAGGTGGGCAGGCCATGAGAAGTTTGTTCGTCCACTTGATATAAACAGGGCACTTGCAAAATACTGTCTCGAGGCAAAACAGTGTTGAGTGCTCAGATTTCCTTCATTAAGTTAATATCACTATATTGCACTAATGTACACATGAATCTATCTATTCAAGCTTTCAAAACCTCTTTGGTTTTCAATTCATTTGAGAGATTAAGAAAAACCTTCATATCGGTTTTAACAAGCTGCCAGTTTCACTCAAAGATCACCGAGGTAGTATTCTTACAGATCAACAAAATAGTATTCTTACAGATTACCGAGGTACTATTCTTATCGGATACTATTCACTTGAAAAATATATTGCTATAATTGACTCAACGATTCCTAGACTTACAAAACCCAAGTAAGTATATCTCTATCATTGCTGAGATAAATCTGCTGAATTTGCAATTCAGTTGAATAATGATCTGAGCCGTCATTCGGTCTCAGAATAGATACAACCGTAACATCTCAAGTCCCACTGTGTCAATCAATGATCTCTGATGCTTTTAGGTTTTCTGATCAGTGTCTGACAGCACCAAACAGCAGTGTGTGATAAACTTTTCACAAAAGAGGTCAGCTCCCCTCCTTAATACAGCAAAATACTGACAGGGATGCTAGAAATCTGAATTAAAACAGAAAATGCTGGAAAAACTGGCAGGTCTGCCAGCATCTGTGGTGAGAGAAACAGGGTTAATGTTTTGCATCCGTACTACTCTTCTTCAGAGCTCCCTATCCTTACCTGCTAAGTACATCATTAGTGATACAGCCCAAGCTCTGACATCAGCCCATTCTTCAGACTGATGCACTACATTTTTCTTTGTCTGCACTGCTTGGTATTTAAATACATTTGAGTGCATTTGGAATCTGGATTGAAAAATACAAGCATGTAATTGGTCCTTGAAAACAAAATATTTAAGGGACATTTGCAACAGCATGGATTTCAAATTAGTATTACACTGTTATACTTTATCCTATAAGGAAATGAAAAATTGTGATGTATTTTCCTCATGAGCTTATACAGGGTCAAAACACCTTAATTCCAACAAGTTATATCAGGTTTCTGCTGCGGTGTCAGGCTTCCACACTCATCAGCCAAGACCTCAGGGGAGATTCTTAGTCTCCTACAAGTCTTCCCTGCCTGGGGTAACCCTCAAAAATTTCAAGAAATTGTGATTGCCTGAGAATGTAGCCGTCATTCACACTCCCTGGAAAACGGGCTCACACGTGCCTAAACCTCATCTGGTAGTCACACACCAGCCTCACAAGTAGGAAGTGAAACCCCTTTTTATTGATGAAAGGGGACTCCCTGATGCCCATGGGATGCATGGAGGAACACAAATGTAATCAATTGCCCTCGCTCCTGTGACAGACCAGCTATGGTGCCAAATGCCGTAGTCCTCTCATCCTGCCGGTCCGAAGTAAGAGGCCCTTGCATAAATTGCACCAGTCACCTCATGCATCTCACCCATTGAGTCCTGGAACGCCCCTGATGTTTAACAGTTTAGAACTACCGTGACCTTCAAAGCCACATGGAGGGTGTCCTCCACCTCTACATGGCGCCAAGTTAGAAAGAATGCAACATAGGTACTGCAGTCTCCTTGGTGAGGCAGCGTTCCTACGGCACATGTTGTCCGACAGCTCCATGAAGGACACCCTGGTCATCTACACAATTTCCCCGGGGGCCATTTTTGCCAACTGTACAACCTTAGGGTCGAGCTTCGGGATTCCACATCATCAGAACCTAGATAGTCTCTCACAACGGTCCTGATTTCATTTCTTATTATTCACTTCCTTTTCCTTCCCTCCTCTCCTTCCGAAAGGTCAAATATCCCCAAATATTAAGTTCCCAGTTTTGATCGCTTTGTAACCATAGGATGATATCCAGTTACCTTGATTTGCACCGTCAGTTTGTCTACCTTATTCCAAATGCTTCGTGAAATAAGATACTTGCCTGGGTCATTTTTAGATACCTTGCCTTTGTCATTTTTAATCATCCTAACTTTTCTTTGTACTTTGGTCCCAAATGCCTCAACGTTGATTACCCTGTCAACTGTTTTCCATTTTACAGTTCTTTTTTTTATTACTGTCGTTTTGTTTCTCTTTCCCTGGTCATCCTGCTGAGAGTCCCATCCCGCTGCCATCCCAGTTTAAAGGATTGTGGAAATATTAAACTGTCTCCCACAATTATTAAAGCTAGGGGTTAACAGGAAATTTTCAAACTTAAACTGATAACTTTTGTTCAGCAAGTGTTTTAAGGATTATAAAACGATAATGAGTAGATGTCGTTAAAATATTGACCAGTCATGATCTCACTAAATGGCAGAACAGATATGAGGAAGAATAGTTTACTTCTGTTCCAACATTCCAATCTTCCTAACCCTGGATTGAACTGGGACGTGAATTAACGGAAAGATTTTGAAATGTCATTTTGGGTGTGATTGGCGGGGTGTTTCTCGACTGCCACGTTAGCAAGATCGTGGACTGTATTTAACGGCACTTTGTGCCAAAAACAAGCACCACAAGCATCTCACCATTACTGGCTGTCTCGCCGTCTGATTCGCCAGATTCGAGACTCAGCATCTCGCTGTTAACAAGGGGGAGCTGCTTTTAAACGTGCCCTCACGACTCACTCCCAGTCAGCAAACAAGCATGGCAGCGCGCATACCTGCTCCTTGCTTTGGGAATTCTGACCCAGACAGGCTTCTCGACGCGATGAATGGGAGACGGGGCATCTTATGCCGTCAGTCATCATCAGGGCCACCAATACCCCTGGGTAGCAGTGGCAGCTGCTGTCAGTGCAGGCAGCAAGACCAGGAGTATCAGCATCCACTGTCTGAAGAACAACGACCACCACCGAGCTGCAAGGGTTATGTTCCACTTCTCTCAAGGCATCAGTTCCGCCTGCCACGCTTCAAATTCCTAACCCTTCTCAAATCACTGGCTGACACCTTGCACCTTCCCCACATCTGATCTTCGTACTTGTTCCTCAGCACCCTGGCATGCAACACGGGTTGGTATTGGTGACGCTGCTTGCTACCCCTGTTCCATTAAGCGGTGACTCACAAAGCCTTCTCTTTGTCCCTGCAGAAGATAGCCCTTAATAAGAGGGAAAGAAACCACCTCGGAGGAGAGCTGAGGCGATCAGCGAGGCATCACAGCTGTCACCCCCACCTTCCAACAGCGTAGAGGCACACACCTCCTTCGGTGGCATTAGTGGACAGGCTCCTGGTGCACAATCTGGTCAGCACCTCCAAGTTGCTGATGCACATCAGGTGGAGGAAGGAACATCCAAGGGGGTCAGCAGTCGGAGGTCTGCTGGATCCCAGAATTCAGCTGAGTCCCAGTCAGATGCCGAGCCTCTGGACAGGTTATCCCACAGCTGATGCAGACGCTAGGATACGGCCGTGAGATTCAGGAGGGGATGTCAGCGACGTTCCAGCGAATGCTTAGCCGCTTGGAGGTTACAGGTGCAAGAGATGATGTGTGGTACAAAGGCCAACACTGCTAAGGTGGCTGTTGTCCCGTTACCATGGCTTCGGTCACTGCCGTGACCATTCTTTTTCACCAAAAGATCTCTTTGGAAAGCTTCAAATGGCGTTCAAGCTAGAAGTACCTCAATTATTCATTCTGGCAGCTCAGCTTCCGAGAAATCAGTCCTTGGTCTTCGCACAGCACTGCTGACAAACTGATCAATTGATTCTTGTGGCTGGTATCTATAAGCCATCAACTAAGTGGCGTATCCAGCAGAGGGCAGCAGAGCAGAGCTTCTGATTGGCTGTTCCGGGGAGATTTGCATACGTGCAGTGCGGTCAGCATAAGTTGAAGGTGCACCTGCATCAGTGACCCGAGGAGTTTGACGGAAGGTGAGCATCCAGCAGAGGGCAGCAGAGCAGAGCTTCTGATTGGCTGTTCCGGGGAGATTTGCATACGTGCAGTGCGGTCAGCGTAAGTTGAAGGTGCACCTGCATCAGTGACCCGAGGAGTTTGACGGAAGGTGAGCATCCAGCAGAGGGCAGCAGAGCAGAGCTTCTGATTGGCTGTTCCGGGGAGATTTGCATACGTGCAGTGCGGTCAGCATAAGTTGAAGGTGCACCTGCATCAGTGACCCGAGGAGTTTGACGGAAGGTGAGCATCCAGCAGAGGGCAGCAGAGCAGAGCTTCTGATTGGCTGTTCCGGGGAGATTTGCATACGTGCAGTGCGGTCAGCGTAAGTTGAAGGTGCACCTGCATCAGTGACCCGAGGAGTTTGACGGAAGGTGAGCATCCAGCAGAGGGCAGCAGAGCAGAGCTTCTGATTGGCTGTTCCGGGGAGATTTGCATACGTGCAGTGCGGTCAGCGTAAGTTGAAGGTGGTTTGTGAAGGGGCTGTTCTCGAGTGACAGCTTTACCCGAAACACTACTTACGTAGTGTCTCCCACCCATCCTCCTCCTCCAACCAAAAAAAAAGCTCTGTCCATTGGATTGCTAAACTAACAAGTTTTTTTATTTATTTATTTTTTTTTTTTTTTCAGTGGTTGGGAAGTTAGTTCAGTGGGAATGGAGGCTAGGGCAGTTGAATGTTCCTCCTGCAGAATGTGGGAGGAAAGGGTCACCTCTAGTGTCCCTTCTGACTACATCTGCGGGAAGTGCACCCAACTCCAGCTCCTCGAGAGCCGCATTAGGGACCTGGAGCTGGAGCTGGATGAACTTCGGATCATTCGGGAGGCGGAGGAGGTTATTGAGAGGAGTTATAGGGAGGTAGTCACACCTCAGGTAAAAGAAGAAAGTAGATGGGTTACCGTCAGGGGAGGGAGAGGGAACCGGCAGGCAGTGCAGGGATCCCCTGTGGTCGTTCCCCTCTATAACAAGTATACCGTTTTGGATACTGTTGCGGGGGACGACTTACCAGGGGTAAGCAATAGGGCGCAGGTCTCTGGCACAGAGTCTGTCCCTGTTGCTCAGAAGGGAAGGGAGAAGAGGAACAGAGCACTTGTCATTGGGGACTCCATAGTTAGAGGAACAGACAGGAGGTTCTGTGGGAACGAAAGAGACTCACGGTTGGTGTGTTGCCTCCCAGGTGCCAGGGTTCGTGATGTCTCTGATCGTGTTTTTGGGATCCTTAAGGGGGAGGGGGAGCAGCCCCAAGTCGTGGTCCACATAGGTACCAACGACATAGGTAGGAAGAGAGATGGGGATTTGAGACAGAAATTCAGGGAGCTAGGGTGGAAGCTGAGAGCTAGAACAAACAGAGTTGTTATCTCTGGGTTGTTACCCGTGCCACGTGCTAGCGAAGTAAGAAATAAGGAGAGAGAGGAGTTGAACACGTGGCTACAGGGATGGTGCAGGAGGGAGGGTTTTGGTTTCCTGGATAATTGGGGCTCATTCTGGGGTAGGTGGGACCTCTACAAACAGGATGGTCTTCACCTGAACCAGAGGGGTACCAATATCCTGGGGGGGAGATTTGCTAGTGCTCTTCGGGGGGGTTTAAACTAATTCAGCAGGGGGATGGGAACCTAAATTGTAGTCCCAGTGTACAGGATGTTGAGAGTAGTGAGGTCAGGGATAGGGTTAAAAGTTCGAAAGAGGGCACCGGCAAGCAGGACGCTGGTTTGAAGTGTGTCTACTTCAACGCCAGGAGCATCCGGAATAAGGTGGGTGAGCTTGCAGCATGGGTTGGTACCTGGGATCTCGATGTTGTGGCGATTTCGGAGACATGGGTAGAGCAGGGACAGGAATGGTTGTTGCAGGTTCCAGGATTTAGATGTTTCTGTAAGAACAGAGAAGATGGTAAAAGAGGGGGGGGGTGTGGCATTATTAATCAAGGAAAGTATTACGGCGGTAGAAAGGACGCTTGAGGACTCGTCTACTGAGGCAGTATGGGCCGAGGTTAGGAACAGTAGAGGAGAGGTCACCCTGTTGGGAGTTGTCTATAGACCTCCAAATAGTCCCAGAGATGTAGAGGAAAGGATTGGAAAGATGATTCTTGACAGGAGCGAGAGTAACAGGGTAGTTGTTATGGGGGACTTTAACTTTCCAAATATTGACTGGAAATACTATAGTTCGAGTACTATAGATGGGTCAGTTTTTGTGCAGTGTGTGCAGGAGGGTTTTCTGACACAGTATGTAGACAGGCCAACAAGGGGCGAGGCCACATTGGATTTGGTACTGGGTAATGAACCCGGCCAGGTGTTAGACTTAGATGTAGGTGAGCACTTTGGTGATAGTGATCACAACTCGGTTATGTTTACTTTAGCAATGGGCAGGGATAGGTATATACCGCAAGGCAAGAATTATAGCTGGGGGAAAGGCAATTATGATGCTATTCGGCAAGATTTAGGAGGTATAGGATGGGGAAGGAAACTGCAGGGGATGGGTACAATCGAAATGTGGAGCTTTTTCAAGGAACAGCTACTGCGTGTCCTTGATAAGTATGTACCTGTCAGGCAGGGAGGAAGTTGTCGAGCAAGGGAGCCGTGGTTTACTAAGGAAGTTGAAGCACTTGTCAAGAGGAAGAAGAAGGCTTATGTTAGGATGAGACATGAAGGCTCAGTTAGGGCACTTGAGAGTTACAAGTTAGCCAGGAAGGACCTAAAGGGAGAGTTAAGAAGAGCGAGGAGAGGACACGAAAAGTCGTTGGCGGATAGGATCAAGGAAAACCCTAAGGCTTTCTATAGGTATATCAGGAACAAAAGAATGACTCGAGTAAGATTAGGGCCAGTCAAGGATAGTAGTGGAAAGTTGTGTGTGGAATCAGAGGAGATAGGGGAAGCATTAAATGGATATTTTTCGTCAGTGTTTACACTGGAGAAAGACAATGTTGTCGAGGAGAACACTCAGGTTCAGTCGATCAGGCTAGATGGAATTGAGGTTCAAAAGGAGGAGGTGTTAGCAATTTTAGAAAATGTCAAAATAGATAAGTCCCCTGGGCCAGATGGGATTTATCCTAGGATTCTCTGGGAAGCCAGGGAGGAGATTGCAGAGCCTTTGTCCTTGATCTTTATGTCGTCTTTGTCGACAGGAATAGTGCCGGAAGACTGGAGGATAGCAAATGTTGTCCCCTTGTTCAAGAAGGGGAGTAGAGACAACCCTGGTAATTATAGACCTGTGAGCCTTACTTCGGTTGTGGGTAAAATGTTGGAAAAGGTTATAAGAGATAGGGTTTATAATCATCTTGAAAAGAACAAGTTGATTAGCGATACTCAACACGGTTTTGTGAAGGGTAGGTCATGTCTCACAAACCTTATTGAGTTTTTTGAGAAGGTGACCAAACAGGTGGATCAGGGTAAAGCTGTTGATGTGGTGTATATGGATTTCAGTAAGGCGTTGATAAGGTTCCCCACGGTAGGCTATTGCAGAAATAAGGAAGTATGGAATTGAAGGTGATTTAGCGGTTTGGATCAGTAATTGGCTAGTTGAAAGAAGACAGAGGGTGGTGGTTGATGGCAAATGTTCATCCTGGAGTTCAGTTACTAGTGGTGTACCGCAAGGATCTGTTTTGGGGCCACTGCTGTTTGTCATTTTTATAAATGACCTGGAAGAGGGTGTAGAAGGATGGGTTAGTAAATTTGCAGATGACACGAAGGTCGGTGGAGTTGTGGATAGTGCTGAAGGATGTTATAGGATACAGAGAGACATAGATAAGCTGCAGAGCTGGGCTGAGAGGTGGCAGATGGAGTTTAATGCGGAAAAGTGTGAGGTGGTTCACTTTGGAAGGAGTAACAGGAATGCAGAGTACTGGGCTAATGGCAAGATTCTTGGTAGTGTAGATGAACAGAGAGATCTCGGCATCCAGGTACATAAATCCCTGAAAGTTGCCACCCAGGTTAATAGGGCTGTAAGAAGGCATATGGTGTGCTAGCCTTTATAAGCAGGGGGATTGAGTTTCGGAACCACAAGGTCATGCTGCAGCTGTACATAACTCTGGTGCGGCCACACCTGGAGTACTGCGTGCAGTTCTGGTCACCACATTATAGGAAGGATGTGGAAGCTTTGGAAAGGGTTCAGAGGAGATTTACTAGGATGTTGCCTGGTATGGAGGGAAGGTCTTACGAGGAAAGGCTCAGGGAATTGAGGTTGTTTTCGTTAGAGAGGAGAAGGCTGAGAGGTGACTTAATAGAGACATATAAGATAGTCAGAGGGTTAGATAGGGTGGACAGTGAGAGTCTTTTTCCTCGGATGGTGATGACCAACACGAGGGGACATAGCTTTAAATTGAGGGGTGAGAGATATAGGACAGATGTCAGAGGCAGTTTCTTTACTCAGAGAGTAGTAGGGGTGTGGAACGCCCTGCCTGCAATAGTAGTAGACTCGCCAACTTTAAGGGCATTTAAGTGGTCACTGGATAGACATATGGATGAAAATGGAATAGTGTAGGTCAGATAGGCTTCAGATGGTTTCACAGGTCGGCGCAACATCGAGGGCCGAAGGGCCCGTACTGCGCTGTAGTGTTCTATGTATTCTGAATTCAGCTTTACATAAAAGCTGATTCTCGAGCATGTTCCACAGTTAGTAAGATCCTTTTGGGAAAGTGTTGACTATGTGCGACCCCTCATTTCCAATGGCTATTTTATTTTCCCACTTGTTTATCTGGTTCTGTGGTAAATGAAACTAAAATGAAAAACTTCATTTGTATTTGCACTGTCAGGATTCTATGATCTGTGGCCTTCCAATTCTTTCTGGGAAATTTGGAGGTCATCTTCCTGAGTTTGCTGTCTTTTATGCATAGTATTGATGTGTTGGGGATTTGTAGCTTTTCTACTCCATGAAGAGATTCAGCAATGATGAAAAACACGGCTGCGTGTTTTTCTTTTTTCTCTTGACTTTTCTTTTTGTTTGGCTTTAGTTTGAGCTTTTTTTCTATTTTACACATTGTCCATTGTGTGGGAATGGCTCCAGGAGGTCATTGCAGTGGCTCTGCAGCTTGTACTAATCGACTCAAAATGGACTTCCAATTCACCATTATTTTTGCCATACCACAGATCACTGCTGTGAAATGCAGCGTCTGTAAAGTGACTGCCTCCCAGAGTCTTCGATGCATACACAGCCTATCTGAGGCTTCTCCTGCGATTTTCAAGCATTCACCATTTTATTTAGAAGGTATTTTTTTTTTTAAAATCAAGTGAGAGAAACAGCAGCAACCCTGGGGCTAGTCAGCAACTGGAAGTATACCCAGAGTTTGCGACTGATTTGTGGGGACTTTGCTGCCAGAAAAGACTTGCTTGTTGCAAATAAACTCAGGGGGCTCGACAAGGGAGAGCAATGCAGACTGTCCATGGGATATAGCAGAAGTAGTTAATACTATTCAGCACTCCAAGAATCATCACACAACAAAGGAAGAAATGGAATAACATCACAATGAAGACCAATGAAAGCAAAAACTCTGATGTCAATACACATCCAATACCATTTATGCAGTTTTACTAATTTTCCTATCCCTTCGATAATCTCCCTTTCAACCAGGTGTCAGGAAAACTTACTTTTGCAAGGCTTAACTACTCAAGGAACTCTAAACATATTCTTTACTCAAAAATCAGTCTTTCAACTTGCATTGCAGACTAGAGCTTCTGCTAGTCCTCAAGGACGTTTCATTTATTAAAGGGGCAAGGCATCTTCAATTCTCATCGTAACATTCATATCCTCATTGAGGCTTGTCTTCATAACCCTCCAAAAATGTGTTGGTATACAACCAGCATCACTGAAGAAAAACTGTGAAGGATTAACAGTGAATTAGCATTAAGTGGAGGTATTAGACTTAATATAGGAATGTGTACAAGAAAAACCACAGAAAGGGTGAAGTTGGACATGAATTGTCAAGAAGATTGCTAAAGGCTGGACAAGGCTCTCGTGTAGTTTCAGCTGCATATAATTTGTCAGAGTATTGCAATGCTCTTACCCTTGAAGAAGTAGCTGAGTGCAAATGTCACTTTGTGCACAGCTAAATAAGCTCTTCAAGTTTTTCACATCATAAGAACTCCTTGCGGAGGGGAGGTCACCTACTCCAATGACTGAATGCTTTCAGCTTTATAGCTGTTGCCACTTCCTCAACAACCATCTTATCTGTGTAGGCACCAGCAGTCACCCATTCAGGAGGAATTCATTAGACAGTCTAAAGGGATATTCAATTGGAGTTGAATTATATTTCTTGAAAAAGCTATCAATTGTGTTTTCCTTACTCGAGCAGTAGATTGCTGGCTCTGCTGTTTCATTTCCCTCCTTGCTGTGATGATGTCCAAGTTGTAACCTTCTTAGTTGATAAACTCTGGTGAGGGAGTGTCTACGTGGAGGAAGGAGATGAATTTTGTAGTGATAGCTAACTCCAGGAGCCTCCAACCCAACCAAGGGGGTCAGGGGTTGTGGGGAGAAGGCAGGAGAATGGGGATGAGAAAATATCAGCCATGATTGAATGGCGAAGCAGAGTCAATGAGCTGAGTAGCCTAATTCTGCTCCTATGTTTTATGGTCTTTTTCCAAGTCTTCCTTCACTTTTTCTGATATCAAAATAAAGGTATTCTCATTGAGAATCCCAGCTCTATGGAGTGCAATGCAGCACATTGAACAGAGTTGTGTAAAAGTAGAAATCCTCATTCAATGTCTAAAAATACTATAAAAGTTACAGTGCGGGCAAACAAACACCAATCTTCAGCAAAGCCTCAATGTAATATTTACCCGAGAAATAACTGGCATCAGTTTCTAATGCTACTAATATAGATGGTGGAAATTATTTGAGGTGGATCAGAGAGGAGATGGAGTGAAGGGGTTAACCACATTCCCTTAAATGGTGTGAAGACTCCCAGCAGGCCTCAAGGCTATTTGTTGGAAAACAAAGATGAAAGTTTTGTAGTACATCCGGGACAAAACCATTCCACATTCATCCCAATGTGGGTGTAATTCAGGAGGAAAATCTAGACCCCCCTTTTCGTTCCAGAGCATCACTTGACTCAATAATTAAGAAGAAGGGAAGAAAATATTTGGTTCACTATCTGCACTGGATAGGTTCTACAAACACTAAACAAACTTATAAAAATATGGGTACATCCCCCCCGCACCACTTCCCCAAACACACAAAACTCATGGAAATAAGGAATGGCCTAGCCACTTTGACTCCACCAGATTTGCTTTTCCACAGGCTTCAACAGAAAAAGAAAATAAGACAGGTCACATATAATGTCCTATCTTGTTTTCCATAAGGTCTTTGTCCTGAATTCTGCTGCCTGCATTGTTTAAAAGTTCGTAAGAGGGCTGTGTTAGTCTTCTGCCTGTGGCTTGGAGGTCTGGATAGATGGGGTCGTGAAAGTTGAGGCAACACGATGCTCAATCTGAAGGAGGGATGGCAAAAAGTCTGGATGGGCTGTCCAGGAGTCTTAAGTGTAGAGACATGACAGAAATGAGATCTCAGAATGATGCAGTCTGAGTAAGGGTGCCTATTAGCTTTGCTTATCCATGAAGCAGAATGCAATTGTGCCCTCAAACATTCCTGAGACTCATGCTTGTCAAACCATTGGCCATCAAAAGTTAACAATGTCAGTTGCTCAGTGTCTCAGTCGAGGAACACAGCCAGGTGTCTCTGGAGTGGGAATATGCGGTGTCCACGGGCACCATCGAGGGCACCACAGGGTCTCGAGTACTTTATTGACCATTTTAATCATCATTTTGTTTTACTGTTTTTAAGTTTTCCTCTTTATTTTTGTTTAGCGCAGTGCCTTTAAGGCAGTTTTTCCAAACCTTTTTTTTTTTAAACCCGGCACCCATTTTTACCAACCGGCCATCCTTCGTGACCCACATCTTTGCAACCCATGCAAGCCAAACTTCACAAGCCACCAATTTTGCTTACCTTTAATGAGGCAGGTGAGCCTGCTTGTTCCTCACAAACTCACTTGCTTTGTCATTCAATATAACATTTCTGCTAAATGCAAGTTCTCACTGCATCCTTTCAAAAAAAAAATCAAGAGGTTTGTCCTCGAACTTGCCATGCTTAGTCTTCAAATGCCTTTGAACTTTTGAGGATTTTAATTTTCATTTGCCAGGGTTTTCCCCGCATATAAACATAAGGGGTTGGATTCTCCGCCCCGCCGCTTATCTTCTCCGACCTACCGGCGGGATTCTCCGTTACGCTGGCCAGTCAATGGGGCAGCCCCACGCTGTTGGGAAACCCCTGAGGGGGGCCGGCAAAATGAAGAATCCCGCCAACGGAGAATCCCACCCATGAGCTTTGCATACTGATTTGCATTGGCACATTTTATAAACCGACACCTCAAGATATCATCTTTATACTGCTTTGTTCTTGATTCCAGCTTCTTCTTAATGGCTTGTTCGCCAGAGGCGCTGGAGCTCACACCAGCATTGCTGGCAGCTACAACCTGGCGGGAAGACCCCTTCAATGTTTTCAAAGAATCTGTTCCTCGGTTCCGCGGAGTGACATCAGGAGGAAGGGGTCTGCTTCGCGGGACTTTAGGCCGAGCACTGGTGAAGGGGCATGCACGAGCAGGACGGCAGTCATCACGGGCATTTTTAAAAGCTGGTCACAGCCTTTAGACTCTTCTTCCCGCAATCGGGAACGCCGCAACCGATGACCTAGCAAACCTCCCGTGACCCACCGTAGTGTCACGACCCTCTAAGGAGAGGCCCTTTTGATTTGTCCCCAAAGTCAAAGAATGGGATGAATACTCAAGGTTTGGGGCTAAATGCTTGAAGCACGGGCCGAGAGGCTTGCTTATGTGCCAGACCTCAACGCCTGCCAGTGAGGATCCATGAGCCCCCAAGGTGGACATTACCATCCAGTTGACCCTGCCCATTAGGGATGTGCAAGTATATAAACCTCCCCTGTCAGAACCCCCAATGATATAGAGAATAAAGGGAGGGGAGAACCAGACAGGAGCCCAAAGGCGACTCTGGTTGGGCGAGGGCATAGGCCAGGGCCAGTCTTGCAACGTAGATGAGAAGGCACCCGAGCTGTGCGCAAGTGCTAGCCATAGGACAAGGTCTAGGACTGGCTGCTTCCAGGTCCTGACTGCTTCCACTCCTCAATGTGTAGCCGGTGTATGACCACCAGATGCTATTCACGCAGGTGTTTTCCAGACACTTACATCCTTGGGAAATCGTGGATGTGTGGCATTTGTGGGTCGCCACAGGATGCAGGGATGGCTTGTCGGGGACAAGGCATGTCGCCTGATGTTTTTGCTGATGGTGCCAGAGCGGAGGACTGAGACGGCAGCAGAGGCCCAATATAATGAGGCTCACAATACCACCCCCCAGGGGCAGTCCGTCTCAACACATAGAACCCAGTGTAGTCCCTCTTACTTGTTTCTTTAACTGTTTCCTTGCCCTTACTGGCAGAGTAATTTCTCCATGATGCCTGAAGAAGAGCAGATCAAAATAATCCCAAACTCTATTTGACGAGGTACAGCTTTGCCGTAAGGACTGCAATACTCATCCATGAAATACAGACTGCTCCATCTATGCATTCACTCTGGTATTCCATTGCACAAATGTGAAGTTGTGCTACAAATCCATCAACATAATCCTACAAATATTTTTTTCTGCTCCACAGCATCAAACAGAATAACAGAAACAGCACCTTGAGGTTCTGCAAGTCAGCATCCATGCTGACATTTGTGTGTGTGTTATACTAGGATAATCACACCAAATTTACATAAGCAGTGACACAAGTCTGGCACAGAAATTCTAGTATTAAACAGCTGAATTAAACTCCTATTTAGATCCAACAGTTATGCCAGGACTAAAAAGGTAGGCAGCTCATTGCTGCAAAGTGATAGTACTGCTGCTCTAATTTAATAGTTGGAGCAAACAGAACATACCAGAAATCACTACACATCACAACATTTTTTTTGCAAATGGTTCGCTCCAGTTCTGGATTTTTTGAGGAAAAGTAAGCAAGTGCTATTCTGGGGATACCACTGTGACTTACAGCCTGCATTCATTTTAGTGGTAGTCTGAGTCAGAACAAAATGATTTCAATCCCCACTCTCGACTTGACTGCATTAGGAGGAGTGTCATATTGTCTGAGATGTCAATGTGGATGAGATGTTAAACAACTGGCCCCCAGCTGTCAAAGAACAAAGGAAAGTACAGCACAAAAACAGGCCCTTCGGCCCTCCAAGCCCATGCCAACCATGCTGCCCGTTTAAACTAAAATCTTCCTAAAGAACAAAGAAAAGTACAGCACAATTCGGGAAAATAAATGTCTATTCGGGAAAATCTAAAATATTCCATCATTCTACTTTCTGAAGTTCAGGGTAGTGCTGAAAATTCTGGCCAATATTTATCCCCAAAAGCAGCATCCCCAAAACAGACTAACCCAGTTATTTATCTGATTGCTACATGTGGGATCTTAGTGTGTGCAAATTTGCTGCTGAAAATTTGTCCAAGAATTACTGCGATTTCCTCTTTGTTCATTAGGAATCCTCAACTCATCCCCTACAGCCCATAATTATTTTTTACCTTTATTGTCAACTGTCGTTCAAAATAATGTTAATAGTATTGTGTCACAACTCAAACTTGCTATACTCTCTAGTTCCCTTTCTAGGTCAGGGAAGTAATTTGTCTCCTTTTGAAAAAAGTCAAAGAATGTATTTAGCACTCTTTCAGCCTTTGTAGTATCAGTTGTCATGCCCATGTTCAATTGTACATCAAGAGAAACAGAAAAGATGGAGGATGGAGTGGGAGAAAGCTTCTACGGGGGCAGCACAGTAGCACAAGTGATAGCACTGTGGTTTCACAGCGCCAGGGTCCCAGGTTCGATTCCCAGCTGGGTCGCTGTCTGTGCGGAGTCTGCACATTCTCCCCGTGTCTGCGTGGTTTCCTCCGGATGCTCCAGTTTCCTCCCACAGTCCAAAAATGTGCAGGTTAAGTGGATTGGCCTTGCTAAATTGTCCCCTGGTGTCCAAAGATGAGGTGGGTAGGCAGGTGAGTAGGCCTGGGTAGGGAAGGGTACTCTTTCAGACGGTCGTGCAGACCTAATGGGCTCCTTCTGGGAACTGTAGGTTTCTATGATTACAGATGGCAGTTACTTGAAATGCTTTGAAAACAGCAGCTTTTGGAGTCTAATTTAAAATTGTGGATTTAAAGGTTTATATTTTGGGTGATGATGAAAATGCATCAATGTCTGGTCACAATTATTAGAATTGCAAAAGCAGTTTGTGGTTCATCTCATCTATATTAGGTTTCACTCTTCTCATGAGCAACTCTGGTCTGACTCAGGCCAATTACTTTAAAACTACTTTTATTAACACTATATACTTGATGTACTTACCCTGTAACCTATGGAGTACAGACTGTTCCAGCCTCTCTACAAAGTCTCTAACACGTGACTGCTGATGTCACATTTGCATCATGTTATCATCGCCTCATTACCAGAACTATTATGCTTTTTTTTGGGGTGGGGAGAAGACGACATATAGTATAATATCAACCTCTCTAATAACAATGTTAAACTACTTCCTCAACTATTTACATTACTGTTTTGAACTTCTGCAACCTCTTTCACTGTTACAGATTCTATCCACCTCCACCGCCCAACCCCCTCACCCTACCAAAAAAGTCACGGTTATAAAGGCTTCCATCTCCTACAATGTTCTCAACTCAGGACTTTGTTAATACATGCAGGTGGCACGGTGGCTAGCACTCCTGTCTCACAGCACCAGGGACCCAGGATCAATTCCAGCCTTGGGCAACGGTGCCGAGTCTGTACGTTCTCCCAGTGTCTGCTTGGGTTTCCTCCGGGTGCTCCAGTTTCTTCCCACAATCCAAAGATGTGCAGGTTAGGTGGATTGGCCATACTAAATTGCCTCTCAGTGCCCAAAGATATGCAGGTTGGGTGAGGTTACGGGGATAGGGTGCTCTTTTGGAGGGTCCGTGCAGTCTCGACGAGCCGAATGTAAGGATTCTATGAATTCTCTTCCCTGCCAAATAATAACATTCAGCAAAGTGGGACAGCAGCTTTTCAGGGCGACTGGTAATTGGACTGTAATCGCCACTCCAGTTGAACTGTAAGGATCATGGAATATATTCAAAGACTGCTCCAAGCGAGGAGGGGTCAGAATACTGACACTTCACTCTCTAGAACAATAAGCGGATAGATTAGCATTCACCCAGCTATCTTTTGCGCTCTCAACACACTGAAGAAAGGCCCGAGGCGGTGAAGTATATTCAACTCCAACAAGGAATTGCACAGACGTTATCATTCACTGCTGCATCGAAAACAAAAAGCTATTTTCCCACCGCTTTTGGGCCTACTCAACTAATGGAGTCATCCAAAACCTGTGTCTCGACAGATTATAGCCGATTTAGCTCGCTCCTTGTTTAGCATATTAAACCACTTGATCCAGTGTCAGATTGTCTTTCATCCATAAAAGAACTAACCTGATGCTTCTTTCCTTCGGCATGCATATCTGCTCAATACCTGCAAAAATGCCATCTCCAAATTTTGGGCTCGGTGGCCATTCAAGGTTTGCAAACAGCCACAGAAGGGGGTAGTTAGTGACTGCTCAATTGGTGCTATCATCGCGATCAGTTGCGTGTGTCTTTCACCGGAGTTTGTTTTCAGATTCTTGCTACTAAAGGTCTTCCTCCACTTTCTCATCGTGGACGTTCTGTCGATAGCATCACTTTTCCTGTTCTGATGTCTTATCATTTTTTGGTCTTGCGGCTAAATCTATACTGGGAATGTTTCCCTCTACTCATCATATATATTCTGGTCTGACTCAGGCAAATTACTTAAAACTACTTGATTAACAATATATCCATTGGATCCGATAATGTAGAAGGCGGCCATTCGGCCCATTGAGTCTGCACTGACCCTCTGAAAGAGCACCCTATCCAGGCCCACTCTCCCGCCCTATCCCCGTAACCCCACATCTTTGGACTGTGGGAGGAAACCGGAGCACCCGGAGGAAACACACGCAGACACAGGGAGAATGTGCAGACTCCACACAGACAGTGAGTCAAGGGTGGAATTGAACCTGGGTCCCTGATGCTGTGAGGCAGCAATGCTAGCCATGCGATAGGCTTCAGGGTAAGTACATCTTTTGTGTACAGACTGTACCATCTGCTCTCCAGAGTCTCTAACACGTGACTGCTGATGGCACTGTTACATCGCGATACACATCACTATGTCATCACCATAATTATTAATCCACTATACAGCAAAAATTATTGGCCTGGACATTTGCTCGCGAGTTGAGTGCACTGAGTTAAGGGAATTCTTGGCTGCACAAACTTAGTTTTCAAAAATGATGGGCCGGATGTCGGAGGGTGGGGTGGGGAATAGGGTATAAGAAGAAGTCAGGGCGATTGACGCTAGTAGTGGTGAGCAGGAGGCTGGTTCCAAGGCTGGTTGGATGGAAGACCTGCCTTGGGGCTCTGACACTATCCATAAAATAGAAGAAACATTCTCCAGTACTCACCAACAACACACATGCTCCATCCATGCCAACTCATGCTGTACCCAATCACCATAACCCCTCATCCTCCATGCTCACCAATGCTCCTGTACCCACCTTCCATGGCCCTTTATAGAACCAATGTCAGCTCAGTGTTGACATTATAACAAGCATTACAATTCATAGTTCCAAACAAGAATCCCATTGCACAAAATATTAATTCCGTTTCCCTCTCCACAGGTGCTGCTAAACTGAATTGGAATTCACAGTCCCACTTCAACCAGTCTATACCAGTTCCAGCTGTCAATCAAACTGAAGTGGTAGGCACTCTGCTGTGATAATGGAAGGCTGTGGAATCAGTCATGCAGCATGATCCAATATTGGAGACCTTTAAGCATAGGTCATCAGACTTGGTGAATAGCAACCAATTATGGTTTAAAAGTATGATTTATTTGCAAAGATGTAAAAGCGCAAAGCTTTTATGCCTTTACAGCTGCTTTTGCCACGTCCTCTGTTTAGCCAGGTCCTCTCAACAGTTTTAGCAACTGATTTTAACAAGTCTATTGACAGTTCCAATGAGCTATCGTGCATATTATGTAGACGCATTTTCTCCCACAAAGATGTCCCAGGACCAGATCCTAAAGGCTACCTTACTTTACCATGGGGATACCCTGTTCTCAAAGAAATGCACAAGATCAACTCTTACCAGATTAATGTTGCACACTTCAGATTTCACATTGCTGGACTACCAAAATATGACTTAAAGTGGAGGCAGCAAATGATTTAAATTTCCAACTATCTCTGTGAACCGCACATGCACGAAACATGAACCAGTCCCATAAAAATGGGAAGTGTTTGGGGGCCGGACTTGGGCTCAGCCGCCATTTTTGCCATGTCAGACATTGTGGAGAAAAATCCAGGTCATTGTCTTTCAATTTTACAATTATTTGGGAGGTATTTATGTTAAAAACATAACTTTAATTAATATCATGAGATCTCATATGAAGAATCTACACACAAAATTTTAAATTCAAAAAAGATTCTAGAAATACTCAGCTGGTCTGGTAACGTGCGAGGAGAAAAACTGAGTTACCATTTCAGGTTAACGATCTGCCATCTAACCAAAGTCAGCCAGAAAAGGTTAACGCTGTTTTTCTCTTCACAGATGCTGTCAGTCTGAGTATTTCCAGCATTTCCTGTTTTTATTTCAGATTTATAGCATCAGCGGTACAAATTTTAACTATTTGTTCTCTACACAGATGCTAGTCTGGCCTGTTGACTTCGATCAGCATTTTCTGTTTTTTCATTAGAACCCAGTTTGTTTAGAAAGCAATAAAATGTTTCATTCACCAAAACATTCTTCTGAGGCTTTTAACTTCAAGCTGTGATTAAAATATGTATTGAGTTAGCTACGCTCAGCTAGGAGACTGAAGTTATCTTATTACTTCTGAACTAAGGTGGTGGTAGAGGGTGAGAGAAATCAGTCAGGAGTGCAGCTCTTGATTACCACCCTCTGGCCTCTAGCTATAGGTGTAGGAGTTTGATGTCACCTTAAAGTAGGAGCAGGCTCCATTTTGATGCCTTCCATAATTGAGTAACTGGTTGGTAATCGTTCTATAGAATGTAGTTAAAGATTGCTTACTTGGGCGAGTATGACATTGCTTCCATATGGAGAAAAATGAAGAGTATACGTACTGTAAGTAAATCGAAATCCTACAATTCTGATCTGTTATGTAAACGAGTATCTACTTTCACAAGAAACTTTTACTGTTGGTACAGATAGCCTGCTCTTTAATATTATTCGGCGGATAAATGTCTAAGATAACTCTATATATTCACTTGCTGCTGTCATTGGTCATGTAAAAGTAGTTTCTGTCTTGATAATTAAAGGTGCAACTATCAGAATAAATCACCTCAAGCTAGAAATATAATTTATTCATGCCCATTTGAGATATTGTCCCCCAACCACCTTGTGGTACCTGTCCTGTATCTGTAAACCAGTGTTTTGTAAACTGTGCCCTGTGGAATATTGCACAATGCCAGAACTGGAGATTTGGCAGTTATTTTGTCAGTCTTGAATTTGTGAACTTCTGAAGTGTACGAAGAGATAAAGAATTCTCTGCAATGCAATTGAAGGATACTGGTTCTATAGTCACAAACCCAAGAAATATGCATAAACATTGACTCCAGATTTGTTGGAAATAATAAGCCATCAAATGTGTGGAAGTGCACCAAGACAATAAATAATAAAACTGCAATAATGCTACATTTATTCCGTACTTGCCATTTTCTGGTTACAGTAGTCTATGTGCACGCAAGTGCGCGCGCATTCCAACTAATTAGATACTATACTTTTTTTTAATGTTTATCGCCTATTTCTTTAAGTTATAATTTTAAGCTAATCAACTGCAGTATTAAAATTCATATACTTCAAAGCATGTGTAATTGTGGAGACGTAGTCTGTTTAGCAGCTTCATATAGGCAAGTATCCAAACGCTTATAATATCAAAATAATTAACTGGACAAAATACTGTATTAGATTATTAAAATTCAAAAATGGTACTAGTTGAGTATCTTTATACTGGGATGCCTGATTAGTGTACTTAACAGATAAATAGATTATAGAGCTTTTATGCAAATACTCATACGTCAGATTTCATTTTTGAACTAGAAGGTTGGCGTAAGAGAGATTCAATAAAAACACTGGAAAATGGAGTTGATTTTAATAAGGTCAGCACTACTGCCTGCCAGCAAGAGAAAGTGGAAACAGGCTAAGTCACAGCTGACTGGGAGCACGAGCGGCTGTGCCTGCCCCATGGCACTCCGTATCATGCAACTATTGTGGCAGAAAGAACAACTGTGCATATTGATCTCTTCCAACCCTGAAAAGATGGTTCCCACAATAGTCATCTGCAGATAAGGTTGGTAGCATATTGGCTAGTGTGACAAATTAGGATATGCTACTTGTTGATCACCCGAGCATAACGACGAGATTTGGTTGCTTCCAAGGAAGCATCCAACATATCCTAGTGGTGCTATTAGGTCTGCTAGCCCAGCACCTTTGAAACTGCCCAAAATCAGCTGCTAAAATCAATAATGTTCTCTACTATTTTCAAGTACAAGTGTTTAGGCACTAGTGTATGGGCAAAGAGCATCTTTATGGCAGTGTCGTATTGGTCTCATTATTGTTCTCCCAGCACAATTTACTGCAACAATCGGTATCGTTGGGAACTTACCTACAGTTCTGCGCTTTTGGGGTCTCATTCACCCAGTCCATTAGGCAGGCACCTCAATTCATCACACCCCACCCGGCGGCCGGCAGCCACTCCACACCCGAATGCCAGGCATCAGATTAATACATCTCCAAGCGATTTTAAACAATGCAGGCAGCAGACCTCAGGACCACCCACACTAACCCCAACCCCCATTCCGGAAACCCCAAGTGGGCTCTGTCTGGGTACTGCCTGGTGTTAGGTGGAGACAGTGATGCTCACCTCCTTCATGCCTCGAAGGTCATAGCACCTAGTTCCGAAACACCTAGTTCCGGTTTTTAAAAAAGTAGCAATTCGCACTAGTGAATAATGTATTTGAATAATGCAACGCCTGGTGGGTGGGAAGATTCAATGAGGGCTGAAGATGCAACATTAACCACAGTAAGTATATTATAATGGATTCAAAACTCAAATCAGGTTGGAGCCCTTCTTGGGCATGAAGCTGATTGCAATGTTCCCCAGCCCTCCCCAATAACATGTTCCAAAATCCTGCGGGTGGTCCTGACGTCTGCTGGCTGCGTTGTTTAAAATCTCAAAAAAAATAATTGAATTTTTGGTTGCTTGTGAGATTTAGCAACCATTAAGAGGTTTGCGACCGGGCTTAGGGGCCCATTAAATCCTGCCCTATTAGTGGAAAATTTTAGATTCGGTTCAACAAGGCTACAGGCCAAGTGCTTGAAAATGGGATTCGGATAGGTGCTTGATATCTGGTACAGACACGATGGGCCAACAGACCACTTTCCGTGCTATAAAACTCTATGACACAAACACTTAGTTCTCTTATACTTATGGCAGGATTATCAGGCCCTGCATGCCATTGGGATCATCCACTCCAATTGACTTTTGGCTAGCCCACCGCATCTCCCAAACAGATACCAGCTGCAGTGGTACCATGCTAAATTGCCCTTAGTGTCCAAAGGGGTTGGGTGGGGTGCTCTTTCCAAGGGCCAAGGGTCTTAGGGCAGATTCGATGGGCCAAATGGCCTCCTTCTGCACTGTAAATTCGATGTCTAAGTGCCAGAAAATCCCAGCCTTAAAGATTTGGAGTTGTACTCATTTTAGTGCGCTTAAGACTGCAGTGATAAAACAACAAAGTAAAGACCTGCTGCCACAATTTCATTCTTCAACAGGCTGTGGGAATCAGAACTCCACAAAATGTCATGATGATCAGTTTGCTTTAGACAATAATACAGCACTAGAAAAGTTAGGTCTCTATACTCCCACTGTGATCGGTACTTGCCACTGCAAATCCAATGCCTCTAATGCACTTCAATAATGCAACAGTCAGTATTCTTACACTGCTCTAGTAATGCTGGGTACTTGACCATGGGATTTTAGTTTGTTCAAAATCTCTACTCAGCATGATTCTGAGTAAGCAGTGGTGCAGAACATGTTTAACAGTTCAATTTAGAGTGCCAGCTTTGCACTATAAAATAGGTGTAACAACAGTTTATAGGCACTGTGACTAATGCTTAATGAAGTACCATCACACTTAATGGTAACCATTTTGCACATGGAAAATGGTCCTCCAGAACCACGTTATCCTCTTTACATATCCACTACCCCCTCCCAAACCACGATCTTGAACCGACCCAATCACTCAATCTGACACACTCCAAAATCCCCATCAGCTCCAACTTTCCACAACTACCCTGCAATCTCAGAAGGCTTCCCCGTGACTCCTCCGAGAGCCCCCACGATCTGACACCCCCTCACCCAAATCACACCTTCCACCCCAAAAAGGAAACAAAATTATGATTGCTCATTTCCATTGCTTTTATTACATGAAAATCCGTTCATAATTTATTCATATTTATTTATTCAAAGATACTGTGAAATAACTTGTCCTCAGAGAAACTACATACCAAAATGATAAAAGGTTTCACCCTACATTAGAAGGAATCCCAACTGTTAACACAACAAATGTAGCAACTAGTATTTTACAAGTAAATTTATCAATGGAACTTTTACATGCATGTGCGCTGGTTCTACTTTAGAACACAATAATCCACATTATAACATCGACAAACGAAATTCAAACAATAGCTCAGTCAGTGAGTAGCCGTCTAGAATTAATAACACAAGTAGCCATACACCAGGCAAATTCTTAATTCCCAGCTTGTGCTTAGTTAGCTGATTTGTACCAGAGCAATATCATGGACCAGGGTCAGGCAAAGTACCACCAATCTTGATGCTATCCATTAAATGTCGCTGCAATAGATGTATGTTGCATGTGGGAGCAAAGGATCAGACTTGGATTTGAAACACACTCCTCACTCAAGAATCTCAAGTTACCAGAGGAGGTGCAAGGAACCAACATACTCAGAACAAGGAGGAGGAAACGGGCAGAGAAAATTGACAAAAATAGAAAATATACATTGCATTCGCACAGATGCAAAGTTTTCTACAACAATGCTGCCATATATTTGTTTCAAACGCATATGCATAGTGCCAAAAGTCAGAAAAATATAAAAAGAAATCTACAATATTTCTTCTGGAACAGATTACATATTTATACGAAACCGCAGACTTACAACCTCAACCTGTTAAACTTCCACTTCAGTTCAGCAGATGAGTACCGGTAGTTAAATTTGTAATGGCTTGCCACAACCAAATATGCATGATTTCTGCACCACCTTTACCTCAAATTGCAAAATTAGAAACTTCAAGGGAAAGTCTGGATCAATAAAGAACTTGGACAGTGCACAGATGACAATGCCCCATAGTTTACATTTCAATCTACATTTCAATCACTTGGTCAAGCGGTGTCATACCATGTAATATGTCAAAAGTATTAGATACTGTAACTTGGTGAACTGCAGTATTTGCAAGATAGTTTACAAAATAAATAAGAACATAAGAACTAGGAGCAGGATTAGGCCATCTGGCCCCTCGAGCCTGCTCCGCCATTCAATTAGATCATGGCTGATCTTTTGTGGACTCAGCTCCATTTTCTGGCCCGAACACTATAACCCTTAATCCCTTTATTCGTCAAAAAACGATCTACCTTTACCTTAAAAACATTTAATGAAGGAGCCTCAACTGCTTCACTGGGCAAGGAATTCCATAGATTCACAACCCTTAGGGTGAAGAAGTTCCTCCTAAACTCAGTCCTAAATCTACTTCCCCTTATTTTGAGGCTATGTCCCCTAGTTCTGCTTTCACACGCCAGTGGAAACAACCTGCCCGCATCTATCCTATCTATTCCCTTCATAATTTTAAATGTTTCTATAAGATCCCCCCTCATCCTTCTAAATTCCAACGAGTACAGTCCCAGTCTACTCAACCTCTCCTTGTAATCCAACCCCTTCAGTTCTGGGATTATCATAGTGAACCTCCTCTGCACACCCTCCAGTGCCAGTACGTCCTTTCTCAAGTAAGGAGACCAAAACTGAACACAATACTCCAGGTGTGGCCTCACTAACACCTTATACAATTGCAGCATAACCTCCCTAGTCTTAAACTCCATCCCTCTAGCAATGAAGGACAAAATTCCATTTGCCTTCTTAATCACCTGTTGCACCTGTAAACCAACTTTCTGTGACTCATGCACTAGCACACCCAAGTCTCTCTGCACAGCAGCATGCTTTAATATTTTATTGTTTAAATAATAATCCCGTTTGCTGTTATTCCTAGCAAAATGGATAACCTCACATTTGTCAACATTGTATTCCATCTGCCAGACTCTAGCCCATTCACTTAACCTATCCAAATCCCTCTGCAGACTTCCAGTATCCTCTGCACTTTTCGCTTTACCACTCATCTTAGTGTCACCTGAAAACTTGGACACATTGCCCTTGGTCCCCAACTCCAAATCATCTATGTAAATTGTGAACAATTGTGGGCCCAACACGGATCCCTGAGGGACACCACTAGCTACTGATTGCCAATTTTTGTGCAAAAAGATAAAACTAAAGTTTTCAACTTGATTTTCCCCCTGAATACAATATAATATAACATAATATAAATTCACTGCAATGAAAATGTGATTGTACTAAAAAAATTATGTAGGTGGTGTAGTAGAGAAGTATAGAGGGTATAATAGTCGCAGAGATAATTCTGTAGGATGGTCAACAAGCTAGGCCACAGGGCTGAGCAAATAAACATTAATTTCTAAGGTATTCTACGCAAATAGAGGTTACAACTGCAGTAAAATACTTCATTTTCCAATAGTCTGAATAAACGCAAAAAATTGTAATTTAAACACGCCATCCAATAATAGCAAAAATTGCAACTGTGCATGTGAAAAAAACAATTCTACTGAGCTGCATAATGTATATATACCGTTTGCACCACTGAATGTTATCAAGCAATTTTAATGTGATTCCAGTGCACCATAATCATGTCTGATCAGCAAGGCTTCATATTATACAGGACAAGAAGCGATTTCTTGGAATTTGAATGCCAAATCATTTTAGGGAGTGACAAGGTGGTACATTCCCCACTACTCCCTTTAAATGCGATGTGAATATTCCAAAGATGAAACATCCTCTAACATTTCCATCTCATAGTAACACAATGGAGATGACGTTGGGGAACGGCCTGGGAGGGGAAGGAGAAAAAAAATTATACCAGGCCAAAGTTTTTTTTGGGGAGGAGGAAATTGCTACCGATCAGTGATTTTATATTACTCCTAGATATGTGTAGGATTATGAAAAATGAGTCCAACATGCCCCAGAAAATTCTGTCACTACCAACTCAAGCAGCACATTTTAAATAAACACTAGCCTAGACACTAAGTGGCAAGCAGTGGATAAAAGGCTGCAATCAGACTAGAAAGGAGAGCACATGCACATACACACGCGCGCGCGCGCACACACACACACAATGGTCTAATAATCCAGAGTCCAAGGGAAATTAGGGATGGACTACAATAGACTGGCTTTGCCAGCAAGATCCACATCCTGTGAAATTATT
Organism: Scyliorhinus canicula; assembly: GCF_902713615.1. NCBI lineage: Eukaryota > Metazoa > Chordata > Chondrichthyes > Carcharhiniformes > Scyliorhinidae > Scyliorhinus > Scyliorhinus canicula. The sequence continues at coordinate 161,868,967 of NC_052156.1, read as the reverse complement.
TTTTTTAAGAATATGCACAGGTACCAATGAAAAACCATTAATGTTGATCTGAACTACCAGTGGGAATTAAAACAGTGAGAAGAAACCAGACGTATCCATTGCTATGGCCCAGTGCATTAGGGTTGAGATCAGTAACAAAGAGTAAGGAAACAGAACTAACAGTTCCATAACTCCACATTGCAAAACTTGGATCAGCAATACCACAATACTTCAGAGCATCAATGATTTTGCTAGTTTCAGTCACACAACTTCTGTCGCACAAATTATATCATACTGTACTGCACAACTTTAAACTTGGAAAATGTACATTACAGATTATTCTCCTGGAGACAATATTGTGGACACGTGAGCTGAATGTAAGCTGACACGCAATAACTAAAAGTCTGCTCATTAACACTCAACAGATGTGGTTTTATAGAAAAGTTTACTGACCTTTTTCACAACCTAATATATAGTGCAGCAAAAGTAGGAGTTTTGGCTTGTTTAAGGCTACCTTACTATGGGATTATAAATATTCAGAATCTTGGCCATCTTTTCACATCAAAATAATAATCAATTGGGAAAAAATGAGGTCCAGGTCAGTTCACACAAACACCTTTAAATCCCACCCTTGGAAGGTTGTATTTTACATTTACATAAGAGTTTAATTTCAACCGGTGCCACAGGAATGCAAATTGCTTCTAGTCTCATCGCCAACATCAAATTTGTACTGATCAGTTTATCACTCGAAAAGTAACAGTATCGTTGTCAATTTCAAAGGCTTCAGCCAATGGGTTACAAATATTTGATATATAGTGCTACCTTTTTTATCTCTGCTGTTTTAATACAATGCAATTACCTGTGAAATTCTTCTTCCCTTTGCTGTCTTTACATAGAACATTACAGCGCAGTACAGGCCCTTCGGCCCTCGATGTTGCGGCGTCCTGTGAAATCCCTCTAAAGTCCGTCTACACTATTGCCTTATCGTCCATATGCCTATCCAATGACCATTTGAATGAATTTAGTGTTGGCGAGCCCACTACTGTTGCAGACAGGGCATTCCACGCCCTTACTACTCTGTGAGTAAAGAACCTACCTCTGACATCTGTCCTATATCTATCTCCCCTCAATTTAAAGCTATGTCCCCTCGTGCTGGACATCACCATCCGAGGAAAAAGGCTCTCAATGTCCACCCTATCTAATCCTCTGATCATCTTGTATGCCTCAATTAAGTCACCTCTTAACCTTCTTCTCTCTAACGAAAACAGCCTCAAGTCCTTCAGCCTTTCCTCATAAGATCTTCCCTCCATACCAGGCAACATCCTTGTAAATCTCCTCTGTACCCTTTCCAATGCTTCCACATCCTTCCTAATAACTTAACTATCTGACAATTCAATGAATTTTTTTCTATTTGTAATAATAATAATCATTATTACTGTCACAAGTAGGCTTATATTAACACTGCAATGAAGTTACTGTGAAAAGCCCCCAGTCATCACACTCCAGCGCCTGTTCGAGTACACTGAGGGAGAATTCAGAATGTCAAAATTACCTAACAAGCACATCTTTACTTGTGGGTGGGAGGAAACTGGAGCACCCGGAGGAAACTCATGTAGACACGGGGAGAATGTGCAGACTCCGCACAGAGAGTGATCCAAGCCTGGAATCGAACGTGTGACTCTGGCTTTGAAGCAGCAATGCTAACCACTGTGCTACCGTGCCGCCCATACATGTCTAGTAGAATGACTTTATGGAAGATTTAGTACTCATTTCATTAATTTAACTACCCTGAGAAACAAGTTACAGCCTTTCAAACAACAGGGCATGATTATTGCAACAATAATCAATTATTTTCAAATTACTTCATTGCACCAATTATAAAATCTTGTCAGTAATATTTACCTCTATGCACAGATGTTCAGTGGCAGTAATGTGCAGGTGCGTCAAACATATAGATGTTCTTTTATTTATATTACCAAATATTTACAGTACAGACAATGAAATGGAGTTCTGCTTGTGCATTTAATCCAAAGGGCCATCCAAAATCAGCCAAGAGATCTTGCATCACCTTAGCGGGTGTTATATATTCAACATTTTTGTTGAGTTCTTTTTTTATTCACTCATGAGATATGGGCGTCGCTGGCTGTGGAGCATGTATTGCCCATCCCAGAGGGCATTTAAGAGTCAACCACATTGCTGTGGATCTGGAGTCACATGTAGGCCAGACCAGGTAAGGGTGGTGGATTTCCTACCCTGAACGACTTTGTGAACCAGTCATGGTCATCATTAGACTCCAGCAGATTTTTATTGAGTTCAAATTTCACCATCTGCCGTGGCGGGATTCAAACCCGGATCCCCAGAGCATCCCCTGGGTCTCTGGGTTATTAGTCCAGCAACAATACAACAGCTGTGTAACACCATAACGGCAATCTAATTTCAAGACGTCACACTCCCAACATGTGCACTTATAAAAGCTCAAGCCTTTTTGATGAAAATGTGGCACAAGCAATAACGACATCCCATATTGCTTACATCCGCAAACACCACATGGATCTAAAAATGTAGTGCAGATATCATGCAAGCATAGGGGCAAATAGTAATGCAAAAGCAATGTGCACAAAAGGGAAATCTTTCAAATTTAATTTGCCAGTTACTCGATGAAACTCAATCTATTCTGAACATTATCATCTCGCTTTCTAAATAGAACATTTAAAAAACTTACAGGATTCAAATTTTATAGACTCTTTTGTAAAGTGCCTTTTACAAAGCATTAAAAATAAAACCATGGACGGTATCCTCCCATTTTGAAAGGAAATGCAGGGAGTTCAGCAGCACCTGTTCCGCTGGCCAGAATGGCAAGATCCCGCGTCAGAGTCAGTGCTTGGACCGTAATTATGCACCGGTGGGTTCCCCTTCGACTCCCCTGGCAGGCCAGCAGCTGATGAGTCTTCAGCTGACAGGTTTGAAGGACCCAGCATCATATTTACAGACCAGTCCAGCACACTTCTATCACTCTCTCCAGAGCGCACCAGTCTTCGAGACCCTTCAACATGTTCCGAAGCCAGAGGCAAAAGGGCTAGCAGCCTCAGGAAGAAGGCAACACCAGCTTTCAGTTCCAGGACCCTTGAGGCCCATATTCAGGGAGTGCGAGCCCACCGGCATGTTCTCTACCTCAGGGATGCCTCAAAGACATACACACCTCTCCAGCCTGGGAGGCCAATGTGGCTGTCAACCCCTCACAAATCACCATCCGGTGAGAGAGCGGACGGTCTCATCAACTCCGCCAGGATAAGTCCTCTCTCAGCTCCCTCCACTAATAAAGCTCCCAGCATAGCATCACGTGTTCAAACAGCTACTGCCTTCACACACTTGTGGGGGACACAAATCCACACTTACTTTCACAATCCCACCATCCCATCGGTCTTGTTGCTCAAACTCTTATTAGCTGCCCCTTTTGGAAAGAGCTCACCGCACACAAGACATGCATTTTACCCAACCTCCTGGTCACATCTTTCTTATGCCCCAAAGAGGCCAAGTCTGTCCACAAAAGAGTGGGGGAGGGATGGCAGAGATCATCGGTTTCCCGAGTTAGAGGAAGCTACTGCAGAGTTCACCATTGAGGACCAGAATCACACCGATGGCAACTCAGAGCATGGTCTCTCGCAGTAACCCAGGACAGAGCTAAGTTCCATCACTTTACCCAATTCTGTAATTCACATTAGCTTCGGTTCATCCACTAAAACTGTCCTTTTGTAGGTACCGTCAAACAGCTCAGCCACCAGCTCAGTGGTGGGTCGCTCTTTCTGCTGACAGGTGGTGCAATTGCAATTTGTATTCATTTACCTCTCATGAATGCTCATTAAAACAGCTGCCCGCCTGAATCCCATGAGTTCTTTCAATCTTGCATCACACCAACGGGAAGAGTGGCGTGCGCAAGACCGCCCTCAGTTTGCCAGCTCCTCTGAGGTCTCTGAGCCCTCGAAGTACGTCTGACAGAACTCAGAAAGAAGGATCACGGCCCTCACCTGCATCCTCCACCAGCACAGAGACACACCCCTTGGTGGACGTAGTTCAAGATTAGGCTCTGAGGCAGGGACAGCCCAGGTCTCAGGGACTCCAAGGGCTGCTGGAGACAAGCCACCTGCTCAGTCCCAGGCAAATGACAAGCCTCTGGAAGCAGCTCCCTATCCACATGCCTCCAATTTATATGGAGCTTCACAATGTGCAGGTAGTGATGCCACCTGTTATTTTCCAGCCACTCCCACTAATACTGGAACCGTTGTTGTGGTAGACATTGACACACGCTCCCCCCCCTCCCACCTGCCCCTCCCCCAAACCAGAGCCTACCACCTGTGTGAGTCGCCCATGCCACACTAATCTGTACCCACCCCATTTGGAGGCTGTGTGCACTGCCACTTAAAGGCCCTCTCCCCATTTTGCTGCAGTGGCTGCATGTGCCCTGCAACACAGCACTGTCCAGATAAGACATTGCTGTGTGTTACTGGGAGGGACGTGGTGGAAGGAAACCACTGTACGCCCCATGAAGACGAGTTCACCATGGAGATGGAGGACAGGAACCGGCCTGCTCCGGCAAACTGGAGCAGACCGCATCAGGATCAGCACGGCACTACGGCAGGTAGGCTTTGTATGTCGCACTCACCTTGAAGTCTCCTGACAAACTGAGGGCGGTCTTGTGCACGCCACTCTTCCCGTTGTGTGATGCAAGATTGAAAGATCGCATGGGATTCAGGTGGGCAGCTGTTTTAATGAGCATTTGATGAGATCATCAATTCACGCGACACGTGGTTAGAAGTGAACAGTGGTTTTAATCGTCTTACAACAGAGCCTGCCTGTGACACGATGAACTCCAGATGAACTGGCAGGCAGGCACTCAGCATCGACCTTTATACTTCCGGTTAGGGGAGGAGTCGTGGGTGGAACCAAGGGTGGAGCACAGCACAAACTCCCATACACTCCCAGTGCATCTCCCCCTAGTGGCAGAGCAGCGCAACTACTCGTGTGCCGAGCTTACAGAGGCATAGTACAACATGTGTAATAGTGTGAATTATGCTACTGTGATTCACCACATTCACCCCCTGTAAAAAAAATCAAGTCCGGCGGGGGTGGTGGCTGACAGATCGAGTCTGTCCGGTGGCCGAGTTGTCTGGTAGCTGGATGAGCACCGTCGGTTGGGGTACGATGGCGGACACCGGGGGCGATTCCGCCCGAGCTTCGTACCCGTCTGGTTTGACTGGGGGCGCTGGGAGCTAGCTGGCACGGGCGCACAAAAAATATGTAGCAAACTGGTAGGTGCGGGGGCGGGGAGGGGCGAGTTGGGTAGGATGTAGTGTGAGGGGTACCTCGGCGGTGGTAGTGGGGGGGTTGGATCCTGCAGGTGCTACGTCCCGGAGGGATACAGTGTCCTGACGGCCGTCAGGGAACACTACGAAGGCGTACTAGGGGTTTGAATGCAGTAGGAGCACTTTCTCTACGAGTGGGTCAGTTTTGTGCGCCCTGACGTGCGTCCGGAGGAGTACTGGGCCCGGTGTCTTCAACCATGCTGGGAGCGAAACCCCCGTGGTAGTGCCCCTGCAAAAACTAAAGAGCCGCTCGTGAGGGGTCTGGTTGGTAGCGGTACATAAGAGGGACCTAAAAGCGTGGAGCGCGTCGGGGAGGACATCTTGCCAATGGGAGATCGGGAGATTCCTGGACCGGAGGGTCAGTAGGACAGTCTTCCAGACCGTCGCATTCTCCCTCTCCACCTGCCCGTTCCACCTGGGGTTATAGCTGGTAGTCCTGCTCGAGGCGATGCCCTTGCCGAGCAGGTACTGACGCAGCTTGTCGCTCATAAAGGACGAACTCCGGTCGCTGTGTACATAGCTGGGGGAACCAAACAGGGTGAAGGTACTATGCAGGGTCCTAATGACTGTGTGGGAGGTCACACAGAAGGCAGAGGGCGGCAGAGCAGAGCTACTGATTGGCTGTTCCGGGGAAATTTGCATACGTGCAGTGCGGTCAGCCTAAAAAAAAACCAAGGGGCTGGTTTAGCTCATTCGGCTAAATCGCTGGCTTTTAAAGCAGACCAAGCAGGCCAGCAGCACGGTTCGATTCCCGTACCAGCCTCCCCGGACAGGCGCCAGAATGTGGCGACTAGGGGCTTTTCACAGTAACTTCATTGAAGCCTACTCGTGACAATAAGCAATTTTCATTTTCATTTCATATTGGGGCACGGAATAGCAAAGGGAAAACAGGAGAACTCGTCTATGACGTTCAGGAAGTACACATTCCTGTTAGTCGAGGGGAGTGGCCCTTTGAAATCGATAGCAAGGCGTTCAAAGGGCCTAGAAGCCTTGACCAGGTGGGCCCTGTCTGGTCTGTAGAAGTGCGGTTTGCACTCCGCGCAGATTTGGCAATCCCTGGTGATGGCTTTTACCTCCTTGGTGGAGAAAGGCAGATTTCGGGCTTTAATGTAGTGGGCGAGCCGGGTGACCCCCGGGTGGCAAAGGTCATTGTGGATGGCTTTTAAGCGGTCGCTCTGTGCGCTGGCACACGTCCCGCGGGACAGGGCATCTGGGGGCTCATTGAGCTTCCCCGGTTGATACATAATATTGTATTTGTAGGTTGAGAGTTCGATCCTCCACCTCTGAATTTTGTCTTTTTTAATTTTGCCCCTTTACGAGTTGTCAAACATGAAGGCAACCGATCTTTGGTCGGTGATGAGGGTGAACCTTCTACCTGCGAGGAGTGCCTCCAGTAACGAATAGCCTCCACAATGGCTTGTGCTTCCTTTTCGACTGAGGAGTGTCGAAGTTCCGAAGCGGAGGGGGTTCGGGAGAAAATGCGACTGGTCTCCCTGCCTGATTTAGTGTGGCTGGAAGAGCTACCTCTGAGGCATCGCTCTCAACCTAGAAATGGACGGCTTCATCCACCGGCCGCATGGCCGCTTTGGCGATGTCTTCCTTGATGCAGTTGAAGGCCTGGCGAGCCTCAGCTGACAGGGGAAAAAGTGTGGCCTTAAAGAGTGGGTGGGCTTTGTCCGCATACTGGGGGACCCACTGGGCATATTACGAAAAGAATCCCAAGCACCGTTTGAGGGCCTTGGGACAATGAGGGAGAGGGAGTTCTAAGCATACGGTCCGGGTCGGGACCCAGGACTCCGTTTTCCACGACATAGCCGAGGATGGCTAGTCTGGTTGTGCAGAAAACGCATTTCTCCTTGTTGTATGTGAGGTTAAGCTTCTGGGCCGTCTGGAGAAATCGGTTGAGGTTGGCATCGTGGTGCTGCTGGTCATAGCCGCAGATGGTGACGTTATCCAAGTACGGAAACGTGGCCCGCAGCCCGTACTGGTCCACCATTCGGTCCATTGCTCGTTGGAACACCGAAGGAGACCCGGAGGGTCAGTAGGACGGTCTTCCAGACCGTCACATTCTCCCTCTCCACCTGCCCGTTCCCCCTGGGGTTATAGCTGGTAGTCTTGCTCGAGGCGATGCCCTTGCCGAGCAGGTACTGACACAGCTCGTCGCTCATAAAGGACGAACCCCGGTCGCTGTGTAGAGCTGGGGAAACCAAACAGGGTGACGATACTATGCAGGGCCCTAATGACTGTGTGGGAGGTCATATCGGGGCACGGGATAGCAAAGGCCCATCGGCCTCAAACGCCGTGAAATGGCAGTCCTCCGGGCGGATTGGGAGTTGGTGGTATGGAGACTTCAGATCCACCGTGGAAAAAATCCGATAGTGGGCGATCTGATTCACCATGTCTGCAATCCTGGGGAGGGGGTACGCGTCGAGGAGCATAAACCGATTAATAGTCTGACTATAGTCTATGACCATGCGGAATTTCCCCCCGGTCTTGACGACCACCACCTGAGCTCTCCAGGGACTGTTACTGGCCTGTATGATCCCCTCACGTAAAAGCCTCCGGACCTCGGATCGAATGAACACCCTGTCCTGTAGGCTGTACCGCCTGCTGCGAGTGGCTACGGGTTTACAGTCCGGAGTGAGGTTGACAATGAGAGGTGGGGGGGGGGAGATTCGCAGCGTGGCTAGGCTGCAGATAGTGAGTGGGGGTAGGGGTCCGCCGAAGCTGAGGGTGAGACTCTTGAGATTGCATTGAAAGTCGAGTCCCAATAAGAGGGAGGCGCAGAGTTCGGGCAGGACGTATAGTTGAAAATTAGAGTAGCTAGCGCTTTGGATTGTTAGAGTTGCGACGGTGCGCCCTTGGATATGGACAGATTGGGAACCCGAAGCGAGGGAGATAGTTTGCCGTGCACGGAAAACGGGGAGCGAACAGCGTCTTACCAGATCTGGGTGTACGAAGCTCTGTGCTCCCGGAGTCGAAAAGGCACGGTGTAATGAACCCGTTGATTTGGACCGTCGTCATCGAGTTGTGGAGATGCTTTGGGCGCGATTGGTCCAGTGTGACTGCGTTGAGTTGCAGGTCGTTGGCGGCTCGGTCAGCTGCGCTGGGGTGACCCCGCGATGAGTGCCCGCTGAGGTTGCAGTCTTCAATCAAATTTTCCGAGTTTGGAGAGGATGGAGCCCAAGATGGCCGCCCCCGTGGATCGCACGTGGCGGGCGGCGAGGAAGGTGGCGTACAAGATGGCGGCCCCCATGAGTCACACGTGGTCGGCCGCGTGGTGGGGCTCCGCCAAGATGGCGGCCCCCACGGATCGCACGTGGCGGGCGGGGGCAGAGTAGAGGCATAGGCCGCAGCGTTCCAGGGCCTGCGAGTGTGGAGAGCGGTTGCTTTGTGCCGCGGGAGGGTTAGGGGCAGGGCTTTCCTTGTCAGACACACTCTGGCGTAGTGACCTTTCGCCCGCAGCTGCTGCAGGTCGCATTGCAGGCCAGGCAGCGCTGCCGCGGGTGCTGGGAATGGCCACAAAAGTGGCAGGCTGGGGCAGCATGGTGGCTGGGTGGCCGTGCGGCGCAGGCCTGGGGCAGTCGCTGGTCGGGGGCCCATGACGGGGTCGCGGAGTCCGCAGGAAACGAGGTGAGGCTACGAAATGAGACCTCCATAGTTGTAGCGAGTTCAACAGTTTCTTCTAAATTTTGAGTCCCTTTCTCCAGCAGTCGCTGGCGCACGTAATTTGATCTAAGGCCTGCAACAAAGCCATCGCGGACAGCAAGTTCTCTGTGTTCAGCAGCAGTTACTGCCTGGTAATTACAGTCCTGGGATAAGGCTTTTAAGTCTCTTAGAAATTCTTCTAGAGATTCTGTGGGGCGCTGGCGGCGAGTAGTAAAAACGTGGCGCACGTAGGCCTCATTGACGGGCCTCACGTACATTTTGTCGAGTAGGGCCAGGGCCTCTGTATATGAGCCCGGTACAGTTTAACTGAGTAGATATACAATGGCTCACCTTTGCGTGCAGTAGGCTGAGTTTCTGCTCCTCCGTCGTTTCTGGGGTGCTTGCTTCAGCCAGGTAGGCCTTAAAACATCGGAGCCAATGAGAAAAGATTTATTTCGCCTCTGCATCCTGTGGGTCGAGTTCCAGTCGATTAGGCTTGAGGGCTGATTCCATAGTCGTTCCTTACTGTTTCTTAAGACGATTAAATTGATGAGACCATCAATTCACGCGACACATGGTTAGAAGTGAACAGTGGTTTTAATCGTCTTACAACAGAGCCTGCCTGTGACACGATGAACTCCAGATGAACTGGCAGGCAGGCACTCAGCATCGACCTTTATACTTCCGGTTAGGGGAGGAGTCATGGGTGGAGCCAAGGGCGGAGCCCAGTACAAACTCCCGTACACTCCCAGTGCATCTCCCCCTAGTGGCAGAGCAGCGCAACTGCTCGTGTGCCGAGCTTACAGAGACATAGTACAACATGTGAAATACAGTGTGAATTACACTACTGTGATTCACCACAGCATTCATGAGATGCAAATGAATTCAAATTGCAATTGCACACCTGTCAGCAGGAAGAGCGACCCACCACTGGGAGAACTGCAGCGGGATTTAACATGGGCGTGTTTCTGTCTTTTTGGTTCTTGCCAGATTCACTGCCTTAGTAGCCCCCTCCACCCCTCCCCATCAAACCCGTCGCGGGCGGGTTGGGAGATTTCCATCCTAAATGTCTGTCACCAAATAAATAACTAAGTCAAATAGGTGGTATTTGTGTGAAGTTCACAATCTCTTCTTGTTACATTTCTATGTTTGCTTTACACAAACTTACCAATCTCTCACAAGACTGACAAACTAGACACAAGTTCAGTTTATTTGAAGATAGAGTACAGGATGACTTGGCAAACAGATCTATTTTGTAGATTCAGAAACTATTGCTCATGAGCACAGCACAACTACAATTCTACATACACGCAAGCAGGCTGCTGGACCCTGCTGCTCTGGATCCAGGATACTCGTTCATTTGCATATTCCCTTAATGGGATATCACACTAGTCATCACTACGCCCAAACATTCAACTTGATGCAGCAAGTCCACAATACCACTGGCACAATTTTACATACTGCATCTCCTTCCTATGAAGGTCTCTTGCGGACAGTGTTATCATCTAGAAATCCTTCTTTTTGTATAAAATATTTAGATGCTGAGTTAAGCATCATTTGCCTGGGTTGCAAGAGCATTTATTAAGCCAAGAAGCATCTTTTGGGTATCTGTACCCTAATTTTGCTATACAATCAGCATCCACAAAGGTCAATTTCATAAAGATATCTATCATAGTTATAGTTCATTATCTTAAGGCATGTTTAAAAGAACCAAGTAACTCTCGACAAATGCAATCAATTCAAATTATTTCCTCAAGGAACAGCTCCTTTATTAAACCAGCCCACCCAAAGCCAGCAGCACCCATGATCAAATACCGATATAAATGACATTGGACACAACCCTCCTTACTTCCTGGAAGGCCATTCCAAACACCCATATCTAAATGCATGCCCTTTTTAGGTGGAAACTAGGCAGATCACAAGAGATTTCTATCTGGGAATTAATATTGGCCCCAAGGTTTATAAAAGTTGGCAAGAAATGTATAAAGGCGAAAAAATTTAGGAAGGCAGTTTTAAAGCAAAGTTGATGAAGCAATAGAAAAGCAAAGTACTGTGGAATTGGTAATCTAAATTATAAAAAAATGTAGAAATACTCAGCAGATATGGCGGCATCTATGGGGAGAGAAACTGTAAACGTTTCAAGTCTGTGATCTTGTATGAGTAATTGCTGTCAACAAATGGAAGGATGAATTAATGTGGGGCACATAGCAAACTTTGGAAAAACTAGAGTTTATGGAGGGTGCACAATGGGAGTGCTACAAGCAATGCTTTCAAGCAGTGGAGTCGCAAGGTGTCTACGAGCATGTGCATGGGTTTCAGCATTTTGAAGAGTTAAACTAAGGACAGAAGTGGGCAATATTGCAAAGGTCAAGTAAGCACCTGGATAGTGGATAAAATGTAGGATTAAAAGCTCAAAGTCAAAAGATGGCACTTGTCCGGTTCAGTTGAGAGTGTGATTGGGGAGCATGACAGAATCAATGGCAATACAGAATTGGTGGTGTAGGGTGAAACAAAATGGTGAAGCGTTCCACTAAGCACAAAAAAAAAATCAGCAATCTGGCTGCAAATGGCACTGATTTTAAGGGGTTTTTTGCTCAAGGTTCCACTCACTCATTTGGATATGACGGAGTCTGCAACTGTCCGTGACAAGCCCAAAAACGGGCAGCATTCTGGAAAGCAGTTTTCTGAAACATTTTTTGCAATATATTCCAAAACAATAACCAGGTGCAGTTTTATGCCTAGTCTACAATTGGAGTGTAACCGGATTTTAAATAACTAAAAATGACTTTAAAAAATCCATATATAACCACCTACATTGAGGACGGATGTCAGCTTCTTAGTAAATCAAAATCTATCACTATTCCTGCACCCAAAACAAATAATTTGAGCCTCTTTAAAGACCCACAATGAAAGCTCACAATGGCAACTAATTCATTTTGGCAGGAATTTGATCGAGCAACATAGTCAACCATAATGAACACCCTGGAAACAGAAGGGAGAATAAGAGCAAGATGCTGCACCACAGTTGCTGTCAAATATGACGCGGTTCACACCTTGACTAAAACTGTGCCATGAATCTAAACTTCTCCAATATATGCAGGCCTAGCTCTTTGAGCCCATCTGGATAGCTAAAATGTTTTAAATTGGTAATTAATCTTGTGGCCCTCCTCAGAGTTTCAATTCCCGATCATGTGAGGGGTCCAAAACTGATCACAGCATTCTAACGGAGACCAAGCCAAGGTCTTTTATAAAGACAAAATGGAATGCTTTGTTTTGTAGTAAATTGGTCAAATGAATACATCCTAGAACCTAGCTTGCTTTAGCTACAGCTTCATGAACATTTAGGGAGTTACTCACTATAATACCCAGACCTTTTATTTCACGGCTGGCATCAAATCTGCTTCTGTAGGATGCAAGTTCATCCAGCTATGTCTATACAAAGTATGGTGACCTTGCAGGTTAAAGACCACAATATAATACTGTACTTCAAATATATGTTCAATCCCCAAAAACAAATAATCTTTTTAAAAAAAAAGACATTACTTTCTTGAAAAAAGAACAATACCATTTTGAAAGACATTCATCATTACAGTTCACTAAGCACACTGGTGCAAAAGAACGTTTTATGTAGTGGTCTGAAATGGGCAGATTTCAGATGAGGATAAATGATCGCATCTTAGTAACTATCCGAGCAAGTCCTGTTACACAACAACAGTTTGAGATGAGTCATTACATCTTAAAAAAAGTTTAAATAGAAATTAAATGATTGACTTAAATAAATTGAGAAAACAATAGCTCATTCAATTGTCTCTCAGACACAATACTTAAATATAAAGACTTGTCTGCACATGTCCAAAATTATATTGATTACATTTAATTACAAAATGGCACAAATGTATAAATTATTTTTATGCAATGTGTAATTTTGTTTCTCAGATGCCAAACATCTTTTCAAATTTACAAACCTTTCAAGATGTCATGTGCAAACAATGTCTGCTACAAGAATACCCCAGAGACTATTGCCTGTAATGTTCCCGAGAATTTTATATGCTGAGAAAACCGGTCCACACATTTAGCTGCAGAAAAATGGCTTAGCTTTATGAAAATCATGCCTTCATGCAAAACAACAGAAGAATCTTTCACTGAGAAGCAACTGCATTGCGTGGAAACATAGTATTAATAAATGGTATTTATTCCACATGATTTATTGGTTAATACTTTCCAAAATATTCAAAATAAGATTTTAAAATATCAAATTGTGTCAAAAATGGTCAAATGATTTAAAGAAAAATGACAAAGTGGAGAATTGGTGCTGATCCAACCTCATACTCTGACTGAAAAGAATAAATGAAGTTCTTAAAAAAGCAAACTACAAATTATTTTGGTTTATATTGAAAATGGATTGCTCGCATTTTGTCATTACTGAAACAATACCAGAAACAATGCAGGGAGTAGAATCGCAAGATCTGGAATTGGCCCCTGAACTTTCCTAATGTGTGGGAAATAATTGCAAATAGACCAGAAGCTGTGAAACCATCTAAACTAAGGCCCAAGTTTCCATCCCTGGGTCAGCACAGAGTCAGGTGATTTCTTAGCTTGGCAACATTTAAAATTCATTCACCCACAGGTCAGATTTTCAGTGGGGAGGCGGGGGGGGGGGAGAGGAGAAGAGAGGAAAGAGAGAAACAACCCTTAAACAATCTGCAGGCTGGGCGCAAGAACGGTGTTTAAATAAATAAGCAATACAAAATAAACCCCTCAGGCCTCCCCCCCCCCACACACACAATATCCAATTCGTGCCAGCCCTGCGCACCCAGCCACTCATTCTCCTATGGCAACCATCGCCCCATGCCAACTTGGTGCTAACTCATGTCAACCCTTTTCCCCCACTGCCCTTTACCTTACCCCTTCATGCCAGCTCACTGCCCTTTCCCCTTACCCACTTCATGCCAACTCACCTACTATCCTTGGACACTTTCTGGATGGATTTTTGACAGATTAGACAGTTTGTATATACAAATATGCGTAAAAATGTACCATCTTCAGTTTAGGAATCCCAAAGTCCCAACTGGGGCTGTTTAGCACAGGGCTAAATCGGTGGCTTTGAAAGCAGACCAAGGCAGGCCAGCAGCACGGTTCAATTCCCGTATCAGCCTCCCCGAACAGGAGTCGGAATGTGGCGACTAGGGGCTTTTCACAGTAACTTCATTTGAAGCCTACTTGTGACAATAAGCGATTTTCATTTCATTCATTCAAGTGTATCTTAACTCTCCCAAAGTTGTACCGGAACACTATCCAAAGGTGTGATGTACTTCTCCAAAGCAGTACCCTGGTTATTTATAAGAATCCACCAATCCGGACTTCCTTTGAGCTGTTCTAATCTGCACGCTCCAAATCCTAACCTATTTATTCCAAAATCCCACTTCAGTGGAAGCAGCTGACAATTTAAATGGACAGCTTCCTCCATGAGTCGTGCATGTGTGAACCCCGGCCCACATCCAGACCCACTCAGTGAAGATAGGGAATGCTAGGTTCAGGAGCGGGACTGAGATACTTTGGCCATTTCTGGGATTTTCACCATGATGGAAAGGTTCACTGTTGTGGTGAAAATCTGAGCCTAGGTGTCATGATTGCCAGTGAATACACTACCAGTACATGCAATAAACAGCTCAAATAACAGCAATTCAACCTCCTATAGACCCAAATCATTTCATTACTTGCTCCATTACCATCTGCTTTTGTCTTGCAGCATCATTCATTTTGTCATTTAATTTCTCCTGCACTCCCAACATAACACAAACCTTTGCTTTTGTTCTCCTCCCTGACTCTGTAGTAACTTCACAGTTTTCAGTTTTGAAGAAAGGTGATCAACCTCAAATGTTAACTCTGGTCGGCCAGATTTTCACAGGCTGACACCGGAAATTTAAAAGATGGCAGGCAGGATCCTGATGGGGAAGTCACACCCATTTTCAACATTTGTGCTCGCAGTAGGGGGTGGAGCATGAATCAGTATCCCAGCACTGTGCTAAACATATTACGTTGATCTTACTGCTTACACATTAATTTTATTTTTCTTGTGCTTTCTTCTCAGAACATGTCCAAGAACTTAAGTCACCTGTTTTGTGCTGTCAATCTCTGTGATTCCTAATTATCAGGGATAATCCATAAATCCTACCTTTCGGAGGTCTCAGTCCCTTTTTATTTTGTGAACACCATCCAACAGGGTGCAAATTAGCAGTCATGACATCACACCAGAAATCTGCCCTGCGATCATCTCCATATCCACTGTAGCGCAGGAGTAAAAGCTGACCGCATGTTGTGATGATTGTGGCTACCCAATAGGTATCAGGATTACTTTTATTAGCGACTTCCAACTTCATCCCTGGCTGGAAACTGCTTTGGAGACTGATTTCCACCTGTATATAAATGTTTTAAAAACACCCATTATTTATTCAGTTAATAACTAGTCACCAGTCCCAGTTTATGGAGGACAATGGTCCGAGCAGAATCACCTGAATTACATAGTACTGATAGAACAGAAAAGAGGTTCAATGCCGCTATTTATACTCCACCCAAACCTCCATCATCTACGTCCATCAAATGCATTATTTTATTCCTTGCTCCGGCTTATCATGCTTCAATGATATTCACCTCAATTACTCGACTATCATAGATTTAAGGCCTCTATTTCTTGGCTGTCCCTCAAGTGGGGACACCTTCTGTAAGTCGATCGTATTAAACCCTTTCATAGTCTTAAGCACCTCAGGCCTTTGAGAGAAAAGAGCTCCAACCTATTTAATTTTTCCCAATCAGTATAACCTTCAAGTTATAATATCACCCGAGTCATTTTTTTTTCCTAACTTCTGCAATGCTTCTATATTCTTTTTACAATTTTAATGACCAAGAAAGGCAGCGGTAGGAAGGAAAAGATTTATTTTACTTATAACAATAAGCTGCCCACTGCAGTAACAGCCTACATTCACAGTCCCCATTGGACAACCAACATGTTGGTCCCTGCTCGGGTCTAGGAAGCTCATACTCCACAGGGTTATCAAAGGCACCTCGGTGAATGTTTGCAATGCATCTTGCAGCTGGTACACTGCGCCAGTCATAGAGAGTGACTTTACAAGGTGGTGGATGGGAGTGCCGATCAAGCCGACAAGTGTCCTGATGGTAAATTTTAGGAGGCCATGATGGAATCCACGTCGAGTAGTTCAAAGAAACTTGCGCCCCCCCCCCCCCCCCCCCCCCACTCCTCCTCTAACCAAGTCAGGCGAATCCTCCGATATCTGTGGGGAAGGAGGGCACTGAATTCTGGTTGGGTGGCATGCACACAAGGTGCCGGATTGGGTTGTGTGAACCTGGAAGGCGAATGCCGCTTCAAATTGGAATGTCTCGGTGGCTGCTGTACTCTTGACTCCCATCAAGATTTTCAATGCTCGAATTTCCATTTCCGAATCGATGTCCACGACCTCAGACATCTCGCCGTCTTGGCCCACTGGGGCTCCGTTTCGCGCTTGTGCGGCATCATAGTCGACTGGGTGAAAACTTTACACTCACAAGGAAACTTTCAAAGAATTGGTCACTTGGACCAAATATGATCAAGGTGCTTTCGCATGATTCGACCTTGGGACTTGTATTTGACAGGAAACTGGCCACATCTGGTGGAGGATAGCACTTGTCTGCAAAGTTTCGAACGTGCAGAAAAATCACCTGGTCTGGTGGGTTGACGTTGAATGGCGAAACGCCCTTGAAGCTCATGGTTGAGATGCACTTTTCGCACTTATGTCAGGGAAAATCATACTAAGGCGGGTTCAAAGCTTGCCCTACCAATCGGCATTTCAGCTGGGGCCACCCAAATCACTGCGTGTGGGTGGTCCTGCAGCAAAATAGGCAAAAAACCAACTTGATGTCCATCAAACCAGAAGACTGCTTCTGGAGGCCTCTTTTGAACGTCTGTACTGCCTCCTCCAATAAACCATTAGTAACTGAGTGGTACGGGACGGCATGAATGTGCTGTACCCACTTCGCCTTCAAAAATCCCGAGAACTCCTCACTCATGAAAGCCGGTGTCTGCAACAAGCAGTTTGGAGATGCCATGCGTGCAAAGTGACAATCAAAATTTCGATGATTGACCGGGAGGTGACTGCCACTATTTTATGGACCTCTAGCCATTTTGAATGGACGTCAATTAATAGGAGGCATATTGAACCAGCAAAACTGGCATGCAATTATGCCCTCGGCCATTCAAGCCATTCCCAAGGTTGAAGCGGCGCAGCCAGTGGGAGCTTCTGGTGCTCGACATCGCTGGACCAACTTTGCAATGTCCACATCCAGGCGCTGCCACCAGATAACTTTGTGAGAATCGGGTCTGTTGGAGTCCATTCATGGACCCGAGACACCATAACAGGCACAGAATCCAAGAAGTTTAGAGTGGCGACCCTCTGTCCATCCTGGGAGGGCAATGTGGGACTAGTCGGTAAAGGCAAATGGGTCAGTGTGTCGGCGTTTGCTATCTCGGTCCTCGGCTGATGCTCGAATGAACATTAGTAGGCGGTCAACAGCAGGGCCCAGCGTTAGATCCTCGTGGAGACAATGGACAGGATCTCTTATGGGCGGTAATAAGTGAAGTGAAATGGCGGCTGTAAATGTATGAAATTATTTCACTGCGTAGATCACTGCCAGATCGTCCTTTCGATCTGTGGATATTTACATTCTGACAGAGAGGCGAAAGCAATCAGCTGTTCCACGCCATTCTCCACTCGATGTGACAGGGCGACAGGGCGGCCCCAATATCGTAAAGCAATCCATCGCAGGTGACGAGTAAGGGTTTGGTGGGATCATAGTGGGTTACTGACCCAGAAGACAATAATTCTCTCTTTACCTGCAGAAGAGCGTTTCCTGCGGCTTCCTCCACGTCGGCACTTGAGTCGGAGATGTAAGGGGGCCAATATGGTTGCAAGGTTCGGAATGAACTTGCCGTAACAGTTAACAAGTCCTAAAAATGAACAAAGTTCTGAGGCGTCCGTCGCGGTGGGGATCTGCTAAATCATAGAATTAGCGCAGGAGGACATTCGGCCTATCGAGTCTCCACCAGCCCTTGGAAAGAGCACCCTACTTAAGCCCACGCCTACACCCGTAACCCAGTATCCCACCTAATCTTTTTTTGGACACAAAGGGCATTTTAGCACGGCTAATCCGCCTAACCTGCACATCTTTGGACTGTGGGTTCTGATTTAAAACGTATTTGAGTCACTCCTGCTGCTCCACATAAAGATGAACGACATACCACAGCATAATATATTAAATACTTCACATAATGCCCCAAAATAGATAGTTCTTAAAATTATAAACTACAGATGAGGCAAAATTATATTGGGCATTAATTTCATTATATTCAAGAGTTGACATACGTACGTGTTTGAATGAGTTGTGTGGTGCAGGACTTGCACCCGTTTCTTCAAGATAATCATCCCAGTTGAAATCAACATCCTCGCCCCCAGAGCCTACATCTGTTTAAACAGGATAAAGAAGAGGTTTAGCATCTGGGTTTATCTTACTTCATGGTTTAAAACTGAAGTACCTGACAGTTATCCATAATTACAATTTTCTGCCTTTACAGGCAGCACCTGATGAGCCCAACTTGGCATAAGCAAAGTTCTTTGAGGATCACTCAGTTATGAAGATATTGAACATTTTTACAATTTTGAAGGAATATTATTTTCAGGAATTGCAATGGTTTCTGACTCTGCAGCTGGCAGGACCAGTCAGTCAAGTACAAAAGTCAGCAATATTTGTGATTTCATAATACTGATTGCCTGCAAGTTTGAAGCATTGCAGTGGAGAAAAAAAATGTTACTAAACGGAATGCAAACACAACAACATGAAATGAAAATTGCTTGTCACAAGTAGGCTTCAAATGAAGTTACTGTGAAAAGCCCCTCGTCGCCACATTCCGGCGGCTGTTCGGGGAGGCTGGTACGCGAATTGAACGGTGCTGCTGGCCTGCTTTGGTCTGCTTTCAAAGCCAGCGATTTAGCCGCGTGCTAAAGCAACCCCTGAACATGAGAATATAAGAACTAGGAGCAGGAGTAGGCCATCTGGCCCCTCGAACCTGCTCCGCCATTCAATGAGATCATGGCTGATCTTTTTTTGACTCAGCTCCACTTTCCGGCCCGAACACCATAATCCTTAATCCCGTTATTCATCAAAAAACTATCTTTATCTTAAAAACATTTAATGAAGAAGCCTCAACTGCTTCACTGGGCAAGAAATTCCACAGATTCACAACCCTTTGGGTGAAGAAGTTCCTCCCAAGCTCAGTCCTAAATCTACTTCCCCTTATTTTGAGGCTATGCCCCCTAGTTCTGCTTTCACCCACCAGGAAACAACCTGCCCACATCTATCCTATCTGTTCCCTTCATAATTTTATAAGTTTCTATAAAATCACCCCGCATCCTTCTAAATTCCAACGAGTACAGTCCCAGTCTACTCAACCTCTCCTTGTAATCCAACCCCTTCAGCTCTGAGATTAACCAAGTGAATCTCCTCTGCAGACCCTCCAGCGCCAGTACGTCCTTTCTCAGGTAAGGAGACCAAAACTGAACACAATACTCCAGGTGTGGCCTCACTAACACCTTATACAATTGCAGCATAACCTCCCTCGTCTTAAACTCCATCCCTCTAGCAATGAAGGACAAAATTCCATTTTCCTTCTTAATCACATGTTGCACCTGTAAACCAACTTTTTGCGACTCATGCACTAGCACACCCAGGTCTCTCTGCACAGCGGCATGTTTTAATATTTTGCCATTTAAATAATAATCCCTTTTGCTGTTATTCCTACCAAAATGGATAACCTCACATTTGTCAATATTGTATTCCATCTGCCAAACCCTAGCCCATTCACTTAACCTATCCAAATCCCTCTGCAGACTTCCGGTATCCTCTGCACTTTTTGCTTTACCACTCATCTTTGTGTCGTCTGCAAACTTGGACACATTGCCCTTGATCCCCAACTCCAAATAATCTATGTAAATTGTGAACAATTGTGGGCCCAACACTGAACCCTGAGGGACACCACTAGCTACTGATTGCCAATCAGAGAAACACCCATTAATCCCCACTCTTTGCTTTCTATTAATTAACGAATCCTCTATCCATGCTACTACTTTACCCTTAGTGTAATGCATCTTTATCTTATGCAGCAACCTTTTGTGTGGCACCTTGTCAAATGCTTTCTGGAAATCTAGATATACCACAGCCATTGGCTGCCCGTTTTCTACCATACTAGTAATGTCCTCAAAAGATTCTACTAGTTAGACACGACCTGCCCTTTTATGAACCCATGCTGCGTCTGCCCAATGGGATGCCTCGCTATTTCTTCCTTGATGATAGATTCCAGCATATTCCCTACTACCGAAGTTAAGCTCACAGGCCTATAATTACCCGCTCTCTGCCTACCTCCTTTTTCAAACAGTGGTGTCATGTTTGCTAATTTCCAATCCGTCGGGACCACCCCAGAGTCGAGTGAATTTTGGTAAATTATCACTAGTGCATTTACAATTTCCCTAGCCATCTCTTTTAGCACTCTGGGATGATTTCCATCAGGGCCAGGAGACTTGTCTACCTTTAGCCCCATTAGCTTGCCCATCACTACCTCCTTAGTGATAACAATCATCTCAAGGACCTCAGCTGTCATAGCCTCATTTCTATCAGTCACTGGCCTGTCATTTGTGTCTTCCACTGTGAAAACCGACCCAAAAAACCTGTTCAGTTCCTCAGCCATTTCCTCATCTCCCATTATTAAAAAGCCCTTCTCATCCTCTAAAGGACCAATATTTACCTTAGCCACTCTTTTTTGTAGAAACTTGTACTGTTTTTATATTCTGAGCAAGTTTACTCTCATAATCTATTTATCTCTTCTTTATAGATTTTTTAGTAGCTTTCTGTTGCCCCCTAAAGATTTCCCAGTCCTCTCGTCTCCCACTAATCTTTGCCACTTTGTATGCGTTTTCCTTCAATTTGATACTCTCCCTTATTTCCTGAGATATCCACGGTCGATTTTCCCTCTTTCTACCGTCCTTCCTTTTTGTTGGTATAAACCTTTGCTGAGCACTGTGAAAAATCCCAATGGAAGGTTCTCCACTGTTCTTCAACTGTTTCACCATAAAGTCTTTGCGCCCAGTCTACCTCTTCACTCATCCCATTGTAATCTCCTTGAAGCACAAAACACTAGTGTTTGATTTTACCTTCTCAATCTCCATCTGTATTTTAAATTCCACCATATTATGATTGCTCCTTCCGAGAGGATCCCTAACTATGAGATCATGAATCAATCCTGTCTCATTACACAGGACCAGATCTAGGACTGCTTGTTCCCTCGTAGGTTGCATTACATACTGTTCTAGGAAACTATCGCAAATACATTCTATAAACTCCTCCTCAAGACTGCCTTGACCGACCTGGTTAAACCAATCGACATGCAGATTAAAATCCCCCATGATAACTGCTGTACCATTTCTACATGCATCAGTTATTTCTTTGTTTATTGCCTGCCCCAACATAATGTTACTATTTGGTGGCTTATAGACTACTCCTATCGGTGACTTTTTCACCTTACTAATCCTGATTTCCACCAAAATGGATTCAACCTTATCCTCCATAGCACCAATGTCATCCCTTACTATTGCCCGGATGTCATCTTTAAATAACAGAGCTACATCACCTCCCTTACCATCCACTCTGTCCTTCCGAATAGTTTTGATACCCTCGGATATTTAACTCCCAGTCGTGACCATCCTTTAACCATGTTTCAGTAATGGTCACTAAATCATAGTCATTCACGATGATTTTGACTCATTTACCTTATTCAGAATACTACGAGCATTCAGGTAAAGTACACTTATGTTGGCTTTTATACCTGTTTTGAATCTTAACACCTTGATCAGTAACTTCTCCCAAGTAATTTTACCTCTTAATGTTTCTCCTAATGTTCCTTGTCGTTGAACCCATATCTTCATGTCACAACCTGCCGCGTCGCTTTCCATTTATGTTTTTACTTCCCGTTTTATTCCTTTTAGTATTACTGGGCCTATTCACTGAGCTCCGCTCAGTCACTGTACCTTGTACTGTCACTCTTTTTGATTTTTGACTATGTCTTCTCTGCCTTACACTCTCCCCCTTACTGCATTTTGTTTCTGCCCTTGTTTTACTACCTTCCGACGTCCTGCATCATTTCATATCCCCCTGCCACATTAGTTTAACCACTCCCCAACCACTCTAACAAATAGCCCCCCAGGACATCAGTTCCAGCTCTGCCCAGGTATAACCCATCCAGTTTGTACAGATCCCACCTCCCCCAGAACCGGTCCCAATGCCCCAGGAATCTGAAACCCCTGACACCATCCCTTCAGCCACGTATTCATCCTATATATCCTGTCATTTCTACTCTGACTAGAACGTGGCACCCGTAGTAATCCTGAGATCTCTACCTTCGGGATCCGATTTCTTACCATCCTTCCTAAATGTGAGGATGAGTGTAATGAGTAAGGATTTTGCGAGAACCTTACATTTTACAATTGGAAAAGGGCCTCATTAAATTAAACAGGCATTCAAACATTGAAATAACACCTTGCTTGATAAGGTTACCATTTAAAACACAATTACATGTCATAATGGAACAGACAAATGTACTGATAGGATGACCTTTCCTTCTATCGGACTTTAATAGCCTGGAATTTGTGGTCAGTGGCAAAGTAAAGGGGGGTGGTTCAGTACAATGGGCTAAACAGCTGGCTTGTAATGCAGAACAATGGCAGCAGCGCGGGTTCAATTCCCGTACCAGCCTTCCTAAACAGGCGCTGTAATGTGGCGACTAGGGGCTTTTCACAGTAACTTCATTGAAGCCTACTTGTGACAATAAGCGATTGTTATTATTATTATAAATCTCACGCTGAATTTGAAGAAAGCTGCACACAAGGATATAGCAATCTAGTCATGTTCTCCTTTCCTGAAGACAGTTTAAATCTCATGCCAAATAAATTGGAGAAATCCAGGTGTCAACTCCAGTTGATGTCAGTAAACAAGGTAAGCAGTGAATCACACTAAAGTAGTTAAACACAGCAAACCAGGAAGTTAAAAGCACTGAATACCTTTAATGTAAAATTTAAGATAACAAAATAAATGATTGGATAAATTATAAAAATAAAATAAAATGCAAAAAGTTTAAAATGTGGATTTTATCAAAATGGAGAAATTTGGCATTCCACGTAAAATTAGTTTTTCAGGGCCGTTCATACTCCATTAAAAGCTCATCACACATTCAACAAGGTGTAAAAAAAAAAGGAACATCAAGACGTTCTCATCATTTCAAAGATTTCCTATAGATTGCAATCTGAGGGTCCTCAACAATACACCTCTGGAGAATCACTGATAACAATTTATGGATTTCCGCCTTGATCTGCGCATGCAGAACAAATGACAGGGAAGACTTATAGCTTCACCACCATTACCACTGAAAGATCCTGGCATTAAGTTCTGCTTTTATTTACATGGCACATTTTTGTGAGGGCCAAGAAAAATCCAGCATGAGTTTGTAGAATCAAAAGAAATAACTTAATTTACAATTACATATATACAACAGCAGCAGTACTCCACCACTGCTCATTCCTCTCGACTGGTTCCACACTGGCCAGCTCTATTATGCAGGTGACTCTGCAAATGATTCCCCCTCCCCCTCCCCCCCCCCCCTCTCTCATTGGGGAAGCTCATACTCACTAAGGATTGTGGGATTGCCATTAGTCCCCAGCCAGCAGTAATCAGGCAGGTTATAACACACTCAATGTAATACGGCATCCGAACCTGCGCGAAGTTGCAAGCTCTTTCTTTGCTTATTAAATAAACTGCATCAAAAATATCAGAAATCATATTATTCCTAATGATAGCAATGTGACGCTCATTTCTCTTAACTGCAAATACTCTATCTTATGTTTGTAACTGCATGGATGGTAATTTTTCTTTTGGCTGTACTTTTGGAAAACAAAAATAAAGCACCACTGATTAAGAGTCTGATTTTACTGTCAATAATGGTGCTTCAGGTGAGGTGTAGATGGGTTGTTAAATGGCAATATCCCAAAACTGGTGTATAGTTGCACCTACCACGCCACCTCACTGTCTATTGATCTCCATTAGACAGCATGTAGTTGCTCTATTTGCACTGTAGCTATGAACTAAAAATTTGTAACAAAAAGTTAAATTGTCATTACAAATGAAAACATCGCTTTAAAAAATGCAATCATTGTTAATTACTACCAATCAACATTTGGCATTAAAATTGAACTATTAGAGATATTTCAGAGAATTTCCCAAAATGGTGATGTTTTTAAAAAAATATTAAAAGAAAAATGTTTACTGTTGTTGATGTCTCTTTTCTTGTCTAATCTTTTTCCCCCTCTATTTCTTTCTCTGTGCCTAATTTAACATTGAAACTCTTGCTGCTTGTTTCTCAATCCTTTCATAGAACATACTGTGCAGAAGGAGACCATTCGGCCCATCGAGTCTGCACCGACCCACTTAAGCCCTCACTTCCACCCTATCCCCGCAAACCAATAACCCCTCCTAACCTTTTTGGACACGAAGGGCAATTTATCATGGCCAATCCACCTAACCTGCACGTCTTTGGACTGTGGGAGGAAACCGCAGCACCCAGAGGAAACCCACGCAGACAAGGGGAGAACATGCAGACTCTGCACAGACAGTGACGCAGCGGGGAATCGAACCTGGGGCCCTGGCACGCTGAAGCCACAGTGCTACCCACCATGCTACCATGCTGCCCATCTGCTTGATCTTTCATTTGACTGATTAAGGAGATGCACTGGTGGTTTCCTTGCTTATTCACGTCTCGGGCGTCCCGTTTCCCTCACTGCGCCACTATCCAAACCTGAGCACCCGGAGGAAACCCACGCAGACACGGGGAGAACGTGCAGACTCTGCACAGACAGTGACCCAAGCCGGGATTAGAACCTGGGACCCTGGCACTGTGAAACAACAGTGCTACCCACTGGGCTACTATGCTGCCCATAAATTCCTGGAAGCAACGGACGTCAGCCTGACGTTATTTGAACATGCAACCTTCAGATCTGGAGTCAGATGAGCTACCGTTGCGCCACAAATGCAAGTAATTGGTGAAGAATGTGGGCATAGGTTATGGGTTGCTAATACGAGACGAAAGAGACATGGACGCTCTTATCCAGAAGTTCACCCAGGTAACAGGTAATAACCCGGACGCAACAAAAAGCAACTCAGACACAAGCCACTACCAAACAGTTGCTGTTGGAAGAGCAAACAGGCGGTCAAGAGCAGAATCACTCCCCACAAACTCTGTCTGGAATGTCTGGAGACATTGAGCTACAGATTCCCACCAGAGGTGTTGAGAATCTGGAACTCAACTGCCTGAAATGGTGGTAGAGACGGGAACCCACACAACATTTCAGAAGCATTTAGATGAGCACTTGAAACACCATAGAATAGAAGGCTCCAGACCAAGTGCTCAAAATGGGATTAGATATTGCTTAATGGCCAAACATGATGGGCCGAAGGGCCTCTTTCTGTGTTGTTAAGCTCCATGACTCTATAAACCCAGGGCGAGGACCAAGACACACGAAAGGCTGGGTTCCAGAACTAGACGCCTGCCGATGTTATGGTTTCCGAGAAAAGGGGCACCTTGCTGTGCAATGCCCATACCAGAGAGCAGGATATAGCAGGAGAGGACGAGATGGACTGCAAACTCAGTTCTGCAGACAGACAGGCCAAGGTGGAACATCAGAACATGGATGTTTTACTGGACTCAGCAGCAGTCACCCCAGCAATAGTTCCTCGAGATAAAAATCTGTTCCAAGAGTAATGGGAGCAAGTGTGGTACCAAACTGTATATTTGCATGAGGCAGAGGACAGTCCGTCCCCGTTCCCCACCCACCCCACCCATTCCCCACAACTGATGAACCCCTGGAAGCTGAGGCAAGTGGGGAGGAGGAAGAAGATGGTCTACTGTGCGGGGTGGCATGGTGGCACAGTGGTTCGCACTGCAGCCTCAGTACCAGGGACCTGGGTTCAATTTCGGCCTGGGATAACTGTGTGGAGTCTGCACGTTCTCCCGTGCCTGCAAGGGTTTCCTCCGGGTGCTCAGGTTTCCTCCCACAGTCCAAAGATATGCAGGTTAGGTGGATTGGCTATGCTAAATTGCCCTTTAGTGTCCAAAGGTTAGGTGGGGCTACGAGCCTAGCTAGGGTCCTCTTTCAGCAGGTCAGTGCAAACTTGATGGGCCGAATGGCCTCCTTCTGGATGGCAGGGATTCTATGATACCAGAGATTGAACTGCCGAAACTGTAGGGAAGGGAATGGTGGGGTGAATTTGGAATGGCTCAGTTGGAAGACCCAAACCTTAAAAACAGGCCTGGGCACAAGTGTAAATGATTGATATCGAACAGAATGAAGCAACCACACCTCTAACCCGGCCTTATTTTGTGGTAAACAACCAGCTGCGATATAGAACGGAGACAAGGGTCCGTTGTGGCGGTTGGATGTGGGGTTGTTGGCGGAGGAGGAGGTGTGTAGGAGGGTCCGGGCAAGTATTGAGGGGTACCTTGAGGTGAATGATACGGGGGAGGTTCAGGTGGGGATGGTCTGGGAAGCCCTGAAGGCAGTAATTCGTGGGGAGCTGATATCCATCCGAGCACACAGGGAGAGGAGCGAGAGGAGTGAGAGGGATAGACTGGTGGGAAAGATGCTGGAGGTGGACAGGAGGTATGCAGAGGCATCAGAGGAGGGACTGTTGGGGGAGAGGCGCAGCTTGCAGGCTAAATTTGATTTGCTGACCACTAGAAAGGCTGAGGCACAGTGGAGGAAGGCACAAGGGGCAGTGTACGAACATGGTGAAAAGGAGAGTAGGATGTTGGCTCATCAGCTCCGCAAGCGGGATGCGGCTAAGGAGATTGCTGGAGTGAGAGACAAGAGTGGGAATGTGGTGCGGAAGGGGGTAGAGGTGAATGAGGTCTTCAAGGACTTTTACGGGGAACTGTACCGGTCGGAGCCAACGGGGGAGAGGAGGGGAATGGAGAGGTTCCTTGACAGGCTTTCTTTCCCGAAGGTGCAGGAGGAGAAGGTGGAGGGGCTGGGTGCGCCGATTGAGCTGGAGGAGCTAGTTAAGGGGATCGGGCAGATGCAGTCAGGGAAGGCACCGGGGCCGGATGGGTTCCCGGTGGAATTTTATAAGAAGTTTGTGGACCTAGTGGGCCCCTTGCTGGTGCGGACACTCAACGAAGCGTGGGAAGGGGGGACTTTGCCCCCGACGATGTCGCGGGCGCTGATCTCGTTAATTTTAAAGAAGGACAAGGACCCCCAGCAGTGTGGTTCATATAGGCCCATATCTCTCCTCAAAGTGGATGCAAAGGTACTGGCAAAAATCCTGGCCACCAGGATAGAGGACTGTGTGCCAGGGGTTGTGCACGAGGACCAGACAGGTTTTGTGAAGGGAAGGCAGCTGAACACGAATGTGCGGAGATTGCTGAATGTCATCATGATGCCGGCGATTGAGGGGGAGGCAGAGATAGTGGTGGCGCTGGATACGGAGAAGGCCTTCGATAGAGTGGAGTGGGGGTACCTATGGGAGGTGTTGTGGAGGTTTGGATTTGGTGAAGGGCTCATTAGATGGGTAAGGCTGCTATACGAGGCCCCGATGGCGTGCGTGACCACGAATAGGAGGCGGTCGGAGTACTTCCGGCTTTACCGAGGGACCAGGCAGGGTTGCCCCCTGTCCCCCTTGCTGTTTGCACTGGCAATCGAGCCGCTGGCGATGGCGTTGAGAGATTCAGAGAGGTGGAGAGGCTTGGTGCGAGGTGGAGAGGAACATAGGGTGTCGTTGTATGCCGACGACCTGTTACTGTATGTGGCGGACCCGGTGGGAGGGATGCCGGGAGTGATGGAGTTGCTAGATGAGTTTGGGACCTTTTCAGGTTATAAATTAAATTTAGGCAAGAGCGAGGTGTTTGTGGTGCACCCTGGAGACCAGGAGGAAGGAATTGGCAGGCTCCCGCTTAGGCGGGCAGGGGAGAGCTTTAGGTACCTGGGGGTGCAGGTGGCCAGGGACTGGGGGACTCTTCACAAGCATAACTTCACCAGACTTGTAGATCAGATGGAGGAGGAGTTTAAGAGGTGGGACATGCTGCCATTGTCGTTGGCGGGGAGGGTACAGTCCGTCAAAATGACGGTGCTTCCGAGGTTCTTGTTCCTCTTTCAGTGCCTGCCCATATTTATCCCCAGGGCCTTCTTTAGGAGAGTGATTCGCAGTATTTTGAGCTTTGTGTGGGCACATGGGACTCCGAGAGTGAAGAGGGTGTTCCTGGAGCGAGAAAGGGATAGAGGCGGGCTGGCGCTGCCAACCTTCTGGGGTACTATTGGGCAGCCAATGTGTCAATGGTGCGTAAATGGGTGATGGAGGGGGGAGGGGCAGCGTGGAAAAGAATGGAGATGGCGTCATGTAGAGGTACGAGCCTGGGTGCCATGGTAACGGCACCGTTGCCGCTCTCCCCCAAGAGGTTTACCACGAGCCCGGTGGTGGCGGCGACCCTAAGAATCTGGGGACAGTGGAGAAGGCATCGGGGCGAAACAGGGGGCTCGATGGAGGCTCCACTGGGTGGCAACCATCGGTTCATCCCGGGGAACACGGATGGGGGATTTAGGGGGTGGCAAAGGGCGGGCATCAGCAAATTGAGGGACCTGTTTATTGGCGGGAGGTTTGCGGGCCTGGGGGAACTGGAAGATAAATTTGGCCTTCCCCAAGGGAACATGTTCAGATTCCTGCAGGTAAAGGCGTTTGCTAGGCGACAGGTAGAGGGATTCCCTTTGCTGCCCTCGCAGGGGACGATGGACAGAGTGCTTTTGGGGGTGTGGGTCGGAGAGGGGAAGGTGTCTGACATCTATAAGGTAATGCAGGAGTTGGAGGAGTCGTCAGTGGAGGAGCTGAAGGCTAAATGGGAGGAGGAACTCGGGGAGCATATAGAGGACGGGACTTGGGCGGATGCCTTGGAGAGAGTTAACTCTTCCTCCTCATGTGCGAGGCTTAGTCTCATCCAATTTAAGGTGCTGCACCGGGCCCACATGTCCGGGACCAGGATGAGTAAGTTCTTTGTGGGTGAGGATAGGTGCACCAGATGTTCGGGGAGTCCTGCGAACCACGCCCATATGTTCTGGGCATGCCCAGCACTGGAAGAATTCTGGAAGGGAGTGGCGGAGACGGTGTCGAGGGTGGTTGGATCCAGGGTCAAACCAGGGTGGGGACTCGCGATCTTTGGAGTTGGTGTCCTGGCCTTTGCGTCCCTAGTAGCCCGTCGAAGGATTGTGTTACAGTGGAAGGATGCAAGGCCCCCAAGCGTGGAGACCTGGATCAGTGACATGGCGGGATTTATAAAATTGGAAAAGGTCAAATTTGCCCTGAGAGGATCAATACAAGGGTTCTATAAACGATGGCAGCCTTTTCTGGACTTCCTGGCTCAGAGATAGGTAACTTGGTCAATAGCAGCAGCAACCCGGGGGGGGGGGGGGGGGGGGGGGGTTCATGGAGGTGGGGCGAATGTATACGATTGTTAATATTATTGTTATTTTCGGTATTTTACTAAGGTGTGTCAATGTTGTTGTATAAAATCAAAATTTTTCAATAAAAATTATTTCAAAAAAAAAAAGAACGGAGACAAGGGGAGAAATTGAGATGGGACAGCTTTTTGTTCCCTGATCTTAACAAAACACACTGGGCGAGATTCTCCGCACTCCCGACGGTGCGGAGAATAGCGTGGCTCGTAAAATTTTGCGGCCACGCTGTTCCGACGCCCTCCCGCTATTCTCCCCCCCCCCCCCCCCCCAAACGCCCGACTCCCGATACGAATCGCTGCCGCCGTTTTTTTACGGCCGGCAGCGATTCACAGCTGACAGCTGGGCCGAGTTCCCAGCCCTTTACGGCTGTTTTTACGAACGGCAAACACACCTGGTCTGGCCGTTCGTAAAAATGGCCGTAAACACTCGCATTTTATAACCATGGCACCGATTGGCACGGCAGTACCACGGCCGTGCCAAGGGTGCCATGGGCCCACGATCGGTGGGCACCGATCGCGGGCAGCGGGCCCAATGCCCGCGCACTATTTGTCCTTCCGCCGCCCCGCAGTATGCATTCGCGGGGCGGCTGAGGGGCATCCCGGCCCGCGCATGCGCAGGTTTCGCGCAAATACGCGATGATGTCATCCGCGCATTCGCGGGTTGGAGTCTTCCAATCCGCGCATGCGCGGCTGACGTCATATGACGCGTCAGCCGGCGCTAACTCGGGCAAGCGGGCTTAACGAAATTCGTTAAGCCCGTGATGCCGGAGCTTACGGCGTCGGGCTGCTAGCCCCGACCGGGGACCAGAATCGGTTCCCGGTCGGGAAGGGGGTCTGGTGTCAAACCCGCCCAGGTTTGACGCCAGCCTTACGATTTCTCCCGGTTTGGGAGAATTGCACCCACTGTGTTTGATCTAGCCCATTTACTAGGGGGACACCTGGGGAGTACAGAAGGCAAAGGAGCGACTGCTGAACCAGTTTACTGACCAGGAGTCCTACAGCATAGAAAAGGTCCTCCTGCCCATCACGTCTGCGCTGGTCAAAAACAATCATCGAACCATTCTAATTCCATTTTCCAGCACTTGGCCCCAGCCTTGTATGCCCTGGGATTGCAAGTGCACATCGAAAATGCTTTAAATATTATCAGGGTCTCTGCTTCCACTACCCTTTCAGTCGGTGAATTCCAAACTCCCACCACCCTCTGGATAAAGAAGTTTCTCCTCACATCCTCTCTAAATCTCCTACCCCTTACCTTAAATCTATGCCCCCTGGTCATTGACCCATCCACCAAGGGAAAAGGTTTGCTTCTGTCTGCACTATCTGTGCCCCTCAATTTTATACATCTTTATCGTGACCCCTCTCAGTCTCCTTTGCTACAAGGAAAAGAACCCAAGTCTATCTAATCTCTCTTCATAGCCAAAACTGTCCAACACAGGCAACATCCTGGTAAATCTCCTCTGCACCCTATCCAGTGCTATTGCATCCCTCCTATAATGTGGATTCCAGAACTGCACATCCAGCTGTGGCCTGAACAACATATTATACAGTTCCAGCATAACCTCCCTGCTCTTAACTCTATGCTTCGGCTAATAAAGGCAAGTATACCATATGCCTTCTTAACCACTGTATCCACCTGCCCTGCTATCTTACGGTTATGTGCAACAGTTTTGCAGAACCTACAGAGAATGCCAGGCCAGATTATCAGAGTCCACTCATTCCACTTCCCTTGATAGACACCCCTTTAAATGCATCTAGTAGGGACCCTCATGTAGTCAGCTAAGGGATATCAATACACCTTAGTGATAGTTGATTATGTTACAAGGTATCCTGAAGCCAACCGGCTTTTTGCCACTACAACCACAAATATAGCAGGAACATGTCTCTTATTTTCTCCACCGAGTCAGTCAACCAAAAGGAGATCCTAACTGACAAGGGGACCCCCATTCATGCCTCAGATCATATGGCCCTTCAGAATCCACTGAATATCAGCCGCAGACAGATGGCCTAGTGGAAAGATAAGTCTTAAAACAGATGCTAAAGGATAAAAGAAATTGGGTCCAGCTATTGCCATTTTCATTACTTGCCCCTCAGACTGCGACAGGTTTCTCGCCATTTGAGCTTCTGTGTTCCACAAGACCGTGACGCCTACTGGACACCGCAAAAGAATCCTGGGAGGATCAGCCATGTCCTCATCAAATGCGTCAATCAAATGAGAACATGGATACATGTGATACTTCTAATAGTAAAAGGAACAATTGGAGAAAGCCCAGGTGGCCCAGACCAGGGCTTACAACAAGAGGTGCCATACCCAAGGTGGGAAATCATATTTTGGTGCCGACAGAATGCAAGTTCCTTGTGAGGTGGAAGGGACCCTATGAAGATCTCAAAAAGGTAGGTCTGGTTACCTATAAATAAGGCAACCAGGTCGCTGAAAACCAGAGCGGATTTACCATGTAAATTTACTGTAAAAGAATTTAGCCTCCCTAAAACCTGATCCAGTGGAAGAGGACTGCGTGTTAGAAGTGTCACTGGGGGGTTTGAACCCATAACAGAAACAAAAGGTGCGCGAATTCTTGTTCAAAATGAAGATGTGTTCTCTAGTCTCACTGGAAGAACGGCATTTGTACACAACACAATAGTGACCCAGCCCGTAAGGCAAGGCTCCGACCTTATCGAATATCTGAAGTCCGACAAGAGGCCAGATGGGAAGTCACGATAATATTGGAGATGGGATTATTGATGAGTCTCAGTGAGCCCGACCATCTTGGTACCAAAACCTGATTTGCAATGATTTTTGTAAAATCAATGCCATCTCCCTCATTGATGCATACCCCATCCCCTGGTTTGGTGAACTAATTGAGCAACTGGATACATCAGCTCCCTGGATTTAACAAAAGGATATTGGCAGGCACTTCAGGTACGGCGTGGTGGCACAGTGGTTAGAACTGCTGCCTCAGCGCCAGAGACTTGGGTTCGATTCCAACCTCGGGTGACTGTTGAGTTTACACATTCTCCCGGGTTCTGCGCAGGTTTCCTCCCACAGTCCAAAGATGTACAGGTTAGGTAGAAATTACCACTTGGTGTCCAAAACGGTAGGTGCGGTTACGGGAATAGGAAGGGTGTCCTATTAGAGGGTCGGTGCAGGTACTGGAAGGCAGTATTTCCAATACTCGTTCCTCCACTTTCTAGATAGTGTCCTTCCCTCATGCAACATGGTTGCTGAATACAGCCAGGTCTTACATATGATGAGCACCAGCAATCCCAGGTAGAACTGGCGACCTTCAAACTGGAAGTGCGGCCACGTCAGCCTTGGAGATAAGGTTCAGGCCCACCACTCTGGGGTGATAGAACCCAGAACCCAGACCCTTGGACAGTCGTTGGGGTGGGGGTGGGTGAGCTGATGGAAAAAGCCTCATTCTACGAGAAACAGGTTTGGTCCTCCAGGTATGCTGGACCCTTGTCTCCGCATGAGTGCTACCTTTCGGCTCCTCCTGCATTTCCTCCCCGGGGTTATCCACCATCCCCTCCTGGTCCAGCAGTTCCTCATCAGATGAGGCCATTTTCTCCCTCCTCCTCCTCCTGCATGTCGCCCCTCTACTGTGCCATGTTGTGGAGGGCACAGCAGACCACAGATGGTTTAACCACCACGTTATGCCCGCCGTGAATTTCTATTTTGGCCTCTCCCGCTATTTAACTAGCGCACTCAGATCTGCACCGGGAGCAACACGGTGGATAAATCGCGCCCCAAGTGTGGATCTCACCCAAAAAGCCGACTGGAAACAGCCCGCCAAACCCGCCCTATATACGAATTTTTAGGGGGTTGAAATCCACCCCTGGTGTGCTATGACAGCAATACTATGCTGACAAGCTGCAATCTCACTCTTTTCATCACTATATCTCAGCGTTGTGTGCCACATACATCATAGCACTGTTCTAAAGCCCAATCAGCATCACCAAGTGCTCCATATGACAACACCATGTAATCAGAGCAATATGAATAAACCTGGGTCAGCACTTGTTTCGAAGATTTTACTTCACAGTCAGTTATATTTGGAAATTCAATGTTCGACTGGCTTTTTAAATAACAAACACTGAATGGGTACCTGAGCCATACTGCTCTCCATTTAGATTAGCTGAACTTTGAGTCTTCAAAGTTGTTGGTTCTTGCATACTTGAAATCAAGGGTTTTCTGCTTTCTGGTTCCAAGGACAATAAAGCCTGTTTGGAGCATTCAACCATTTCCTCTGGTCTAGGTCATGCCACTTAAACACTATCTGTAGAAGGAAACAACAGGCAAATTAATACAAATCATCAAAAAAAAATTATGTTCATATACATCAGAGCAGCCGGAGGTAAACTACCCACAAATTTAGTCTCTCGGCTTAACATTGGTCAGGACGCAGGGTATGCAGTGAGCCGGCAAGGTACATTGACTTTCAGCGGGTCCAGATGATCCCAGCAGGAAGAAAGACCCAAAAATCCCACCCATTGTTTTGGATTATCCTATTCTATTGCATCCAACTGCAGGTACATTACCTATAGCCTATTACTCTTAAATGTGTGGAAATGTGTGGAACCATCAAAGACAAATTTCTCTCAGGAACAAAAGCACAGAGCTTACACTGAGTTAGCTAAAAATAAAGTTCAGACTGACACATTCACAAAATCAATTTGTCACTATTTACAATATAAGATGATTAGACTTGTCCCTCCACCATCAGTGTCAAAAAGAACTATGAAATTAAAATGTGCAATTTGAGATTTTACCTCAGGTTTTTCCAATATAAATGAGAGAAAACTGTCATTTAAACTGAACAGTGGAAATCATGCTCAGATTTCCTCAGTTATATTATACGCATCAATATTCAAATAGGTTTCGCTACAATTCAGCATGCTTTATTTCAATAACACCAACAATCATTTTATCTTGGTGACGCAGCAACTCAATGATGTTGCCTGTGAGACATATTTCTGTGTTTGTTATCCCTCGGGATCAAAGAACTTAAGGCCAATCTCCTTATCTGAGACACTGTCCTCACTCCAACTTCCCTTCTAGACTCCCCATCCTTGGGAAACTTCCTTCCATTCTATCCAACTCCTTAAAAGCTTCATATGTTTCAACTAGGGTATTATTCTAAAAAAAAGGATGGTTTAGGACATATATGCCCAATCTACTCAATCACTCCTCATAATTGAAGAATCAGACTCATGAATCTCTGTTGCACTCACTCCAAGGCTGATTATCCTTCCTCAAGTAGATGTAGTGCACATGGTATGAACTGCGGCAAGACAAGACGTATTTGCTCTTATACTCCATGTGTAAGTATCAATTCAGAATTGTTAACCTATTGTGGAAAGTTACCACAGCTTACTGTATCGAGTGCAACAATATTGTAACCCTTGGCATTCCCTGAAGAAATCCCAGAATAGTCAAACTCCATTCAAGACGTCCAATGTTATTTAAATAAAAGTGGAGGGACTTCAAAGTTATAATGCCATCATTAGACAAGATAATAATGGTTATAAATCACAGGAGCTTTGGGATCTCAGTTCATTTCTTTTGGACAATTTGAAAAAAAGACTTTTATGCTGGAATCACTCAGGGCATCTTAATTCTCTATACATTGTCACCTTGTCACAAAATGCTTTATAGTTTGCACTGATCCTCATGCTGGTGACTGTTCAGTTGATTTTTGGCAGATATATCGAAGTAATCTGTCAATAGACGACTTGAAGTTCTAATATAATTGAAAAATGATTTCCTCCCCAATAAAATGTCCTCTGATAATACTGTTTTGAGAAAACTCAAGGTAGATATTTTCCTGGTGGTTCTCCGCAAGTTCCCAATTGCAAATGGACTATTGAAAAACACCGATTACCCAGTATGAAATGTTTCCACAAAAACCACAAAACGTTGTAGCACCAGTATCTCCCCCTAACACTACTGTCAGAGACCTGGGACAACATATGCACATATTTTTCAGGCTTAGTGCTCACGTTGGCAATGACAGGATAGATTTCCCAAGTATTTGTTTATTTTCAATACATGTGACACTCTTTCCTTCATAAAATTGTTGCGGAGTTGAACTTTTCTCTTTGCAATCTGTGAAAAAGAAAAAGATAGCAAGGCCATTCCTATCAAGTAAAACATCATCATGAAATGACACAGACAAGGGCTTACCAACTAACTCTATAAAGATATTAGCACGCAGGGAGTGTAGTCGGGAAGTACTGGTTAGGCGTGAAAGAAAGTCAATTTTTCAGGTCAAGATGACCTTTCATCAAACATGGCCTCTCTGATAAAACATCACCACAACCTGAAATGTCAACTCTCCACAAATACTGTCTGACCTGCTCAGTATTCCCAGCATTTGCTGTTTTCATTTCAGGTTTCCAGCATCCTCAGTATTTCAGTTTTGTAGGAGTGCCATGGAGAGTAGGAAGAAACATTCCTTTGTAAAGTTTTGACATCTTGACCTATTATCATCTCAGAAAACCTGCTCATTGAAGGCCCAGGTGAACTGCAGCCAAGCTCAAGCCTTTTGTTTGGTGGGTCAACATGCAATCTTGTGCTTATTAACTAATTTCAGTGTGGACACTAGAAAGCAGTAGAAATGCAAAGTACATTTGTTACTGAGAGCTATAATAAATTACTGTAGATGGTGTCGGTGAGGGGGAGGCAGGGTTTGCTCCGTGCAGTGGGATTCTCCACCAACAGCATAGCCACGCCCACAGCGGCGCGGGGTGACCACAATGGAAAATCCCACTGGCAGATGGAGGGAACAGAGAATCCCACTGCCGGCGAGGGCACGCCACCCAGGATAACGTCGCTGACGGACTAGAGAATCCTGCCCATTATGTTTTCTATTACCTTGGAACTGCTGCTCTGAAGGTAAATTGATATTTATTTACAAATCTGGTTTAATAGTCATTTATTTTCAAGTGTTTGAGCGTGGAGTACAATATCAATGAACTACAAAATCAACAACCTATAAAGTGGCAACATCCACATTTATATTGCTGACAATTGTCATTTGACGGAGATTATCTGTTTAAACATTATCCACTATATGGCGGCGCAAGGGTTAGCACTGCTGCCTAGGGCGCTGAGGACCCGTGTTTGATCCCGGCCCCAGGTCACTGTCTGTGTAGAGTTTGCAAATTCTCCCCCTATCTGCATGGGTTTCACCCCCACATCCCAAAGATGCGCAGGGTAGGTAAATTGGCTATGCTAAATTGGAAAAAAAAATGGGTACGCTAAATTTATTTTAAAGAAACATTATCCACTATAAATAACATTGCATGGATTTGGCCTCAAACATTAGGACTAAATATGGGTTGTACGTGAATTTGTCGGCAGCAAGGCCAGGAGGCAGCCTCCTAATTAGTTGCCTCGGGAATTGCCAAACCATTAAGGATGGCAGGTGGACTCTCGATGCTGTGGGCCCACTCTAGAACCTCAGCAGCCCACCAGGAATGGTGAGCACTGCTGAGACAACTCAGATACCATGATGGTGCACCAATGTTGGGCTGCACATTAATGATTTTTGTTTTTAAAAACAGCATTCTATCAAACAGGTTGGAGGGTAAACCTCTTAGCTGGATTGATAAAAGCACAAAGTCACAGCAGAGATCTGTCTTAGCGGTTATGGAGCCTCTGGCACCAATCAGCTATAGCATGGAGCTGTCCCAACGCGGTACTCCACTATTTTCCTGGCCCCCCTGACTCGAAGTCTGCCACCATACCTCCAAGTCTGCCACCATAGAGTTGGAAAAGTTCAGCCACTTGATTCCAAACAATAGTGGAGCAACTTTTTCCTCCAAGCCTGGGTGTCATCAACAAGAAAACATCTAATGTTTAACATCATTAAATATTTGTTTTTTTAATGCCAGGATATTTCAAGTCGAATTATGCAATTGCAAGGGGGTGGGTTTCAGCTCATAATTCTATTTTGGTAATACACCATTTTCTTAAGAGAAAATTAAATTCCTCCTGCCAAAATCAAATTAACAATTTGATAATTATATGTTATCCTATGTTCCCTATAATCCAACGGGCTGTAAAGACATGTATTGAAGTGGAATTCCAATAGAAGCTAAACTAGGACACGAGAAGTGATAAGCAATGGGAAAAGTTAAAAGCAAGCAATAGAAAGGTAAAGGGAGAGTAAATGTTCTGATACATGCATAGAAGTTGTGGGTATAAAGACTGAAGATGAAATGAAATATATAAAAATACAAGTCATTGAGTTTAGTGCAAACAAGTCAATTATTTGCATTGCATAATAGTTAAACGTATTTAATGCTTTAATTGAAATAATTCTATATTGCTCCCAAGCTTGGCACTAAAATTGTCGCACTGATTACATAAAGGTTTCAAAAAGTAAACAATATTTCAAAAGTTAATTGTTAAAATACATCTAAGTGAATGTGCTCATTCGTTAATTTCCCTTTGAATCATGCACAATGCCCAGCAAAATAGGTGCAAGGTGCGGGATTAACAAAGGTACTCAGAATGTAAACATTGAGTGCCCCAGAATGATCTCCTTGGCCTTGTTGGTTCCCCTTTGATTAATCAGCCAGAAGTATCATGTGAACAAATTGCAAAAATAACCTTCCCCATATCGATGTGAAGCACAGCACTTCAAACATGAAATACCAGCTTTCATATCAGCTCACCCTTCACTACTTTTATACCATTCAGAAAATTTGTCTGAAACAATGCAGCCATGACTTCATGTTCGATTTTGCAACAGCATGGCACTACTTAACAAGATAACTATTCAGAAACAAGACTCTTTTTAACCTTAAAATCTATGTGCACATTTTTATCCTCAACACTCAATTTTACTTGGGCAAAATCCCCTGGTTTGTTGTCCCCTGGTATCTAACCAGAGGGTTGAGTGAGGCTTGAAACTCAAACCAGGTCCTGTCCTCATCCAACCATCAATGCACACATTCCTCTCGAAATCAAATGGATAGCCATTAGGAGAAGGAAAGCCTGCTAATTGACCCCTCCCCAATTTAAGGGTGTGAAAATTAACTGCAATGCCCCATCTCAGTTTGGCTAACTCAGTGAAGGCCAAAAATCAAACTCGTAACTTGCCACAAGTCCCTGGAGAAAACGTTAATATAAAAAGTATAACAAAAAAAAAGTTACAAATATTCTTATAATGAAAACGTCAAATGGTTTTGAGAATAGGTTAGAAAAATTAAGGACATTATCCTTGAAGCAGAGGTAATCAGAGAATTGTTATTACAAAATCTTGAGAACAGGCAACCATGTAGATTAATGAATAAATGGTTTATTAAGACAAATAACTATTGACAGAGAGAAAAAGGCTACAGTACTCCAAGACTCCAAACTCCTAACTTAAAGTAAAGCCCCACACTCAGCCCCAGGGTTCACGTGCACCGTCCCAATTAACCCTATGGGTCACGACCCTTTGAGAGCTCACCTCAAGGGGAACACCAGCACATTCCTCCCCCTTTGAACTACTTGAGAATATTATATAAATGGATCTCAGCACAGTCCCTTAAAAAGGTGTCGGTCCAGGGACTTCTGATCCTTTGGCAGCATCATAATTCACTAGCGACTGCTCTCATCGTAGATGTAACTTGTTAGGTTGACTCTTGACTTGCAAAGTCGCGTCCGTGCAGATAGTTTCCTCTGTTCCCCCTGGAACATACAGGGCTCTTCGTTCATCCACAGCAATATCATTGCCAGGCATTCTAGGTGGGGAACCCACTGGTCCAGTGTGCCATGCTCTCCTTCTCAAACAGTCCAGGTGTTTCTTCAACCTTTTCCCTTGGACATCTATCTCATACAACACTGGGCCAAATGGTCTCTTGCCTTTAGGGGTCAGCTGTGGCGCAGTTGGTAACTCTCCGAACAGAGACATAAGACGGTGAGGCCATAACCCCACTCCAGAACTCAAGCACAAAATTCAAGGCTGACACCCCAATGCAGCACCAAGGGAGGGCGACACTCTCAGAGGTACTGCCTTTGAGACGAAACGTCAAACGGAGAGATTTCTGTCCTCTCAGGCGGTCGCCAAGATCCCATGGCACTATTTCAAGAGAGCAGGTGAATTATCCCTGGTGCCCTGGACATGTTTACCCAACGTTGCGGATGTAACTGGTGGTCGTTGCGTTGCTCTTTGCGGGAGCTTGCTGTCTGCAAACCGGCTGTGTTTCCTACACAGTATAGGAGCAGTGCCTGCACTTCAAACCGACTTGACTGGATCTAAAGAATTTGGGGGCGCTGTCCATAAAAACACAGCAGCAGGATCGGGCCACTCGGCCCATCGAGTCTGCTCCACCATTCAATCATGGCTGCCTTCCCCCCATAACCCCTGACCCTCTTGTGCTTGGAAGAGGCACCGGAGGAACCCAAGTCTTTTTCAAGTTAGGACAGTGGATCCCAGATCCTTATGAATAAACAAGACCCCACCCCTCCCCCAGGGGAATGCATAACACCGAGTCCAGCCGGCCTCCTGAGTGAAGGTATCTGAGGTGAGGCCTGCAGAGGAGGCCCACTCACCCAGGGGAGTGTGAGTGGATGGGGGGGGGGGGGGTGAGGAGCTCCCCAGCGCTCACAGCCTCCCCCCTCCCCACCACCCTGGACGCCGTCCCGGCTCCGAGTGACCAACCGTCAACGCGGCCTCGAGACCCCACTGCCACGTGCCCGCCACAGTCGCGCGGCGCGCATGCTGAGCCCCGCCCCCCTTCATCCCGCCCAGCGTTGATTGGCCGCCCCCGCACTCATTCATAAAATTGCTGCCCCAGCGCCGGCGCCCCGGGGATGGCAGCACTGCGGGCGGCCCTGCAGCCTTCCTGCCAGCAACATTCACCCCATTTACCGCCACGTAAGGCGCCTGTTGCATCTCCAAAACACCCCGAAAGTTAATTTGCAATCTGGCTCTCTGCATGGTTGGATTTGCTGTGATGGGATATCATTAAAGGGCCCTTGTCCATGCTGGTGTTGTGAGCAGATTCCACTCATTGCAATGCATGTATCATTTATGCAAATATGGCACTGGCCGTTTTGCTTTGTAAATAACGCAGATACAATAGCTGATTGATGATCAAATAATTTCTCCTATGTGCCCATCACAGTGGATTCCCAAGATTGATCTCGTAGATACATTGGACACTTGCTGGATTACTGTGGCGTTTTAATGTTAAACGACCACGTTGGCCACACCTCCCCTTCCTTCTGTGGGTGTGTCCCGATTGTAATTATCATTCGAGTCCTCCGGTGACACAAGGGGGTGCAACACTTCTCAAGCAGCGTGTTCACCAAACGTGCCACCAGCATTTAGTCCTGCACCCAGCATCAAAGCAAAATTCAGACTATACAAGCCATTGGGAGACATACATACGAAGATGTTGCCCCCCTCAGGTACAGCAAACAACATGACATAATGTACTGCTGCGCAGACTTCCTAGAGTTTTGTCTTCAACTTTTCAGCAGTTAGTGATGGTTACTCCAGACAACAAAAGGTTCAATCAAGCATCAATTCGCTGTGCTCAGCAACGCACACAAACGTTACATCACCATCGGATTTCCCTTCAAACACACATTTACTTCTAACGGGACGTTGCATTTTAAAAACAGCAGCAACACCCATTGCAACCATCAATTTTAACTCTTCTATTTATACCTGCAGAACGCTCACCATATTAGTCGTGCGGGTGATTAAGGAGAGAGACCCTTGGGCGATGTTCTGCAATATGCAGTATCTGGCCACACAGAGGTCTCAATAATAAGGCAACTTTTACTCAAGCAGCTGATCATGTTAGAATTTTTAAGAACAACTAGCTTCACTGGTCATGTTTAATCTTTAATTCTACTTCTTACAAAGTAAGTGGGGCCGATTTAGTTCAGTGGGCTGGACAGCTGGTTTGCGGTGCAGAAAGGGGGAGGAAGCAGCCTGGGGAATGTGGCGACTTTACCTTACAAACAAAATACGACCCGGAATTCAACTGTGGTACATACTAGCACATTCGCTTCTTAGTAGAAACGAAATAGGTCTGAAATACCTTAAAGCCCCACTGGTTCTCCTATTTGGTGATTCAAAGCGAGTTGTTTAAGAGAAGAAAAAGCAGAGCCACGTGGGAATATCAGGTACTCCCACACTACCCATAGTCACATTGCAATACATACCAAAGAAAGTCCACAGATAAAACACCCCCTTGTAAGTTAACATTTCTTCCTTACTGCTCAACTACCCGTTTTCCTTCGTGGGCCACTGACTTCCCACTATTCACAAGTCTATCACAACAAATACGAATTTGAAAAAGTCACATATCCGTGTGTTTATCATTTTGTTATGCATCGAATCAATGTCCCGAGCGTAATCCCATAGAGGGAGGGGCTGGGATTCAATGCAAGTACGTGACAGCTTCCCCGGCCTGATGTGCAAGATAGCAATATCCATCCATTATACTTTGGACTCTAAAGATCTGGTGGTTCTTTAATCCTTACAGCAGAGCGCCACCGCTATTAACTCCCTACCAATTTTCAAATTAAAAATGTGTTCTTGATGGACTCTCCGGGATAGAACAATGCAAGAAACAAAGCTATAAATAAGCGAGCGGTCCTTTGGGTTTATAGGCCTCAAAAAGGGTAAATGGTTTTATAATAATATCAAAATCAGGATCTTAGATCTGCTACTATTCAGTTTAAAGTTCATGTAATTCTGTCTCCTGCTTCATGGTCACCCCGTACTATCATCGATAAAGCAGCTGATCCACCAAGAGCAGCCCACACAATGGTGTTCGGCTAATCAATGACCAAAACTTTTGAGTTTATCATGGATCACTATTTTGGACAGTTCGGGGCAAACCACTTTACGCAGCATTCTAAAGATTTACATTAAAATACCCACTTCCAACAAAAAAAAACCCAAACATTATGTTAAATACAGTGTGACGCTAACTTTTTAATTATAAGCTCGGCTTTCTGCAAGTACCAAGCGATGCTGCCACTTTATAAATGTTCAGGAACCATTATATATCTGTCGAAATTGCTAACTAACTCTTAAAAATCACAGGAACGTCAGCAGCAGGGGCTCAAAGTAATGAACCTGAGGTGCTACGTCTGTATTTGTATTAAACATTTTCTTAATATTATCACATGCATTCTAGCGAAAGATTGTAGGATCTGAGATAAATACACGGGGCCTTCCAGAATAGCAGTTCTCAGCAAATTTAACAACTATTGGTTGTCAATCTGCGCCTTGTTTCGGGAACCCGGAAATGATGTGTGACAAGACAATATTTTAACAGGATAACCAGTAACTTTCCTAAACATTGATCAGGCGGAACAATGCCTTCCACTTTCACTCTCTGCAATTTAATCTCATGCTCTCACTGCTGGAGGAAGGTTGCAGGATCAGCTGGTCTGTGCAGACAGGTGCTGCGTCTGACAACCTGTTCGCTTGCCAGGTTGCCCCGAGTCCTGGTACAAACGCTTTGCGTCCCAAAAAGATGGGGGGGGGGGGGGGGGTAAATACAACACAATAATGCACAATTTCGAACACAGTTGGATATTGCCCAAAACAACGCAAATCACACGCCGATGGCGGGAGGTACAACAGTCACTTCGAACGAGGAAACATTATCGATCAGTCATCCCAATGGCACCCACCAATACAAAGAAAAAAAATCAACTGCTCCGTATGTCCCCCAAAGTACCGTTTCCATCCAGTTCACTTTGGTGGGACGCGGGCATTAGGACCCGGTGGAAGAATGGAGGTACTGACACGAGCTACACATTCCCCAGCTTACCATGTCCATATGGCGCCAAACAGTGATCATTTGCCGCTGGAGAGAGAGAGAGCGAACCTCTTTCTGTATTGGGGACAAGGGTTACATCTTGATTTACAATTACAGCCCTGGAGCCAAGATTAAGAACAATTGCTTTAAACACACACACCCGCACGCACACAACACACAGCGACGTGCAAACGCCTCCAAATCCACCAGTGTGTCTGAT
The DNA here is from genome assembly GCF_902713615.1 of Scyliorhinus canicula. NCBI lineage: Eukaryota > Metazoa > Chordata > Chondrichthyes > Carcharhiniformes > Scyliorhinidae > Scyliorhinus > Scyliorhinus canicula. Next base: position 161,825,337 of record NC_052156.1, on the reverse strand, counting down.
TAGCAGAAGTAGAGTTTTGCCATGCGCGCTTGACAAGAATATCGGCATATTGATTTCTTCCGCAAAGCTAAAGATGGACCGCACCGTAGCTTATTTGCATCAAACAAATCCAGTCCCGGGGGGGGGGGGGGGGGGGGGGGAGCTCTGGCTGTTAACTCCAGCCTAGTCGGAAACAAGAGTACATGTGCAACACACAATTCGGATCTCAAAACGATATCGCGCATTATTACGTCTAAGGCATTGTGTCTTTAAACCCCCCGCTGCTATTCCTCAAAGTCAGCATTATTTACTGGCGTATTTGTTGCAACCGGCTCAAAAAACAGCACCGAAAGATGGTCCATGTCATTTCACAGCACTCCACTACAACGCGGTCAAATACCTCTGAGCAAAACAGCTTCCCACCTGACACGAGCGATAAAGCAATTTAACAAGCTGCCTCTCTAATGTACAGGAGCGAGAGGAAAAAAATTAAAATCAGGAAGTATCCCCCCCCCCCCCCCCCCCCAACTCAGTCTGAAACTCCACTACAGTATCCTCCCTCCCACAGCACACACTTGCCCCAAAGTAAATGTTAAACCGAAAGTCCACACACCGCCTCTTTACAAACCCGTTTTCTCTCCCTCCACCCCCAGAACCCCTACGGTCGCATATTGTGCACAGACAGTTCCATTATGAGATGCAATCTAGAACGCCAACAAGTGGTTTCGAGGGAAAATAAAGCGCAATTAGTAATGCAACACACGATGCACCTAATTTGCATCGCAATTTTTTAGCTATGCATCATCATTGATCCTCGCCGACAATAGATTTAGTGGATTTTTGGGGGGGGGGGGTGGCGGGGGACAAATGATGGCAAGGCCAGTTATTTTTCAACATTATTCGTTCTGATTTCATCACCGATTGATGTTGGGCAACGGGCCCTCGGCCACAGCGACGTACCTTGGTGTTTTGCCAGCTTAGTTCTTTCGTCAGAAAGTCTTCGGGGGGAAAAAACTTTGCCGGGGTAGCGACGCCTTAATTTACCGTTTCATTGACTAGAGGAGCTCCCGCTGCACCCAAACACGCTGGAGGAAAGTCGGGCAGGGGAGCGGTTTGGTTTTTTCCCGTGCAAAAAGCCTCGGCGCTTCACTTTGCAAAAATAAAACCCACCTTCCCCGCCATATTGAAATTGGCAAGGTTGTCCAATATTTATACAGGCAGTTACGTAACTTGCCCGGGGGGGGGAGGCGATAGAGGGAAAAAAACGCTGCCAAATCTACCGAGCGGGTTAATTTAGCAGGAAATTAACACACACAAAAAGACAGGCTAGTGAAATAGCCAAGGAGGTGCTCACGTTAAGAGCAAAGCCAGCGCCGCAAAGGTAGGTCAGTTTAGTAAAATCGAAAGGAGGTCACGAGCAATGACAGGATATCAGCTTTTCTCTTCGGGCAGGGGGGAAATTAAAAGAAAATACACACGGCAGGTTTACAAAATAAAGGAATGGGCGTAACAAGTAAAGTCTGACGGCGTTTAGAATAATCGGTGCCTAAAACCCTGGAGATGGTCTCGGGGATACACACACACATAGATACATTTTCCCGCGTGCTGAGCAAAAGTAGCAAAAAAAAAGATACTCCGAGCAAATTGATACAGCGAGAGAGAGAGGGATACAGACGCGCAGACACAGGCAAACACTTTGCACAACTTGCTCCCAACGTCATTTTTTTTCTCTCTCTCTCTCTCTTTCCCCCCCACTAAAGCCAAAAACAAGCTTCGGATCATCAGCGAGAAAAAGATTCCGCAGCCCGGCAGCGGGCCAGAGAACGACGGCCCCGGGCAGCCCGGGCGCCCGGCTGCCCAAAGGAGATGAAGGGCAGAGCGCCAACTCACCGGCAGCAAGTTTTTTTGGCCGGAGTAAGAAGCCTCCCCCCTACCCCTCCTCTCGGTGCTCAGTTTCAGCAGGCGATTTCTTTTCTCAGCCTCATTCCAATATGGCATCCTCCCGGCGCGCATGCGTTACCAATTATTTTCCTGCCAACTCCTTATGACCTTTACAGCAGTTGCAAAATTCACCCCCTTCCCTCCCTCCCTCCCCTTCCCTTCTTTCCTTCTCTCCTCCTCTCTGGAAGACTGATACTGAGCCAATTACAAATCAATTCTTTGGGATGCACGTCCAACTTTTTTATTTTCTCTCACCCCCCCCCCCCCCCCCCCCCCTCACCTCTTGTCTCGAAGAGCGAACACAATCACCAAAAAAACCTTGCCAAATCTTTTGATTGACATCATTACCCGAAACCCCCTTGTGATCACATCAATTTCAAATCATTTCGATCCGGCCGCTTGTGAAACTGACACGTTTTCTTGATGTTTTTTTTTCTTTCAAAAGCGCCCCCCCCCCCCCCCCGAAACACACACACAAAAAAACAAAGTTGGAGAGAGAGCAACTATACAAAATTTCCAACTATTCCCTGCCGAGGGAGCAACCCCCACTCTCCCCCCTTCTCCAAAACCCTATAATGCAGATCGCGCTGTTTCAACTCGTCCATTGCGAAACTGATACATTCTAGGAAACTTGAAACTCGTTTTTTTTTTCAGTGAGGAGAAAACCCCGCATCGTGGGCCGATGCGAAATTTGCATTTCATTTTTCCTTTCGCTGATGGTCATTGCTGAGGGTTTATGTGTGCATATATCTATTTAAAATGCGTGTGCTCCGCCTGTTCTCCCCCTCCCTTCCCCCTGTACATGAACGGTTGTATTTCACGCTGCAATGTCTGTGGTGATGCCTCCACTTCTTCAAAGCCGATCCACACAATGAATTTGGGTGCTGGAAATGGCGTTTCTTTGTGGTATGGGTTTTTTTTTTTTGCGATGCTGCGCACTATAATATGAGCGACACGACCGCAAGCAGTCAGCAAGCAGACAGTTTAAAGCTTCGCCCGTGAAGATTAAAAATGCTGACGATCACAATCTCGTCAACAGCGCCCAGTCTCCCCTCCCCGCCGCCGACACCCCAGCCCCAACATTCCGCACCAACGAAACTGTTATTAGTTTTGAGTACAGATGGATCTCTGGCACTTTTATGTGTGTGTGTTTTTCTCCACCGCCACTTCCTTAAATGTCAAAGTGCGGGTGTGGAACTTTGGCGATACACCTGTGAATAAATAGCTTATCCATCTATCTCCAATGTACATCCTACATTGAGAAGATGTGCTTCATTGGCAACATCAGGCAAAGCACACGCTAAAAACATTAGGGGGGAAGACAATCTGTGCGCGTGTCAGTTTCCTTGCAAATTTCATTTCAAGTCAGTATCTACCGCGGGGAACTTACAATGTCCTGTAATTTGCACTTGTTTTGTCACTGAATTGGCAAGACTCACAGTAAATATTACATCTGAGTCAGAGATGAATCAACGTCAAAGAACCCCCACCCACATGACAGGTCCTTCTCTCCTCCCTTGGAAATTTTCAGATTGTCCATGTCCTCTGCCATCGAAAAAAAAACATCATTGGGATGATCAAACCGCGGGCAAACAGATAATAACCCCCAGAAATGTCTCCAAACCCCGGCGGGCAAAGAAAACCCTGGAAGCGTCTAAATATTCTTCCCTGTCCAACTCCCAACTGTTTGCTGGGGACCCCAGCCATAGTTATCAAAGGGGATATTTAGTCCAACTTTTCAGTAATACGATTGTCAAAAGCAGAATGGGGGCAAATGTTTGTGTTTTGAACGTAATCTTCTCCCCCACTTGTGTGTGTCTGCTAATTCACTGGGCAACGTCTTCCCAGGGGATGGTTCCAACATCCGCATAGCATTCTTGAAGGTGAGAGATTCCGTCTTCTCTTCAAGTTGCCCTGGCCGCTGCCGTCGTCAGCCTACTTCAAACTGCAGTCGACCGGCACGACCCTTCCCAGACATCTCCCTGTAACCATCACTACAAATGGGCACACCACAAGAACGGAGAATTTCCAATCGCCATTTTTCTGGCAGGCATATTAAAAGGACGCTCTACCTTTCAAATCCCGCCCTTACCCTAACAGAATGAAAACGCATGGTTTAAACGGAGGAACAAACTTCGAAGTTTGTTACGTGAGATTCAATGGCACGTATATAATCTTCAATGTACCTCTAACAATTGCAATCTCTCACTGGCCAAAATGTCAGGACATCCTCCAGCACATCGCATTTCTATACAGCACTGATTATAATTGTAATGTTTAATCCCTCTCTCTCTCCCGCAACACATGTGTACAATTTCCAAAGCGCCATGTGAAAGCGACAATTTAAATCAAAGTAACTTATTGATCGGGACTTCTACTGGTCAATACTCAGACCTTCAAACCCTCAGGAGTCCAGTTCGCCTGGAATAAAAAATAAAGCCTGCGGGGAGATGAACAGTGCAAAGCGGCGGCGAAAGTGAACAGAAGCACCTCATCAGAAAACCCTGAAATTGTGTCTCTGAGTGTATAGGCAGCGAGTTTGAGGGGTTTGAGGGAGGTTCTTTTGCAATCCAAAACAGTTGGAATGAAAAAAACACAGTTCGCCAGCCGAGAATGACACTGAATTAGAGGGGAAAAAAAACAATTTCTATTTTAAACGCAGGGCAATTAATTAATGGAACAAACCTACTTCTTTCCGACGCGTGCCTTTTCTCTTTTGCAAAGTTTCCTCTGGTTTGGATACCCGACCTAGAAAACATTTGTGGTTCCTAGCTTAGTCGCTACTGCCATCTGCTGCCTGAGAGGTGCTGCTCTGAGATTCAACTGGGGAGGGGGCAGGGGCCAATCCAGCAATCAAATAATGGGGGCTCTCATTAACGCTATGTTCCTCAAACCAAGTTGTGACTTGCAGTTACTTGTTTAAACATTGAGAACGGAGGACGTTTAAATCACTCTTGGTTATTACACGCAACCTTCCTAAAACGGGTTTACTGGAACTCCCAGGAGGGGGAAACTTTTTATTTCGGTTTTAAAAAATGTAAACTTTATGAACGCAGCACGTCAATTGAAGAGTTAATGGCTCTCCTACACGCTTAGCAACAGCAGCGTCCCCAAAGGCAGGTTTAAAATGTACGTGTTACGCCCTTCATTTAACTTAAGATCTGCCAACGCAGTAAAGTTACGCTTCCATGGGAGCGATCAGAATAACTTTACTGAGTCGAGAATATCAGAACTGCGGGTTAATCAGGATACCCTTCCATCGCCTCGAAAGGTCCAGAGCTACAATGACCGTATTGCATCCAAGTGATCCTTACTAATCTGCAAATAATTTCTGACTTTCCTTGGGATTCCCCCAAGGCTTGCGTGAAGTTTTGCATTGATTCTCACGCAAATTTTCAGACGATGCAACAGCCCAGGCGTAATGGAGAATCATCTGAAACTTGTCTAACCTTGAGTGATCGACACAGAGAGACAGACAACTGTCTGCAACTCACTGCAACTGGTAACCTATGACACGCAACAACATTTATGTGGAGCCAACTCGATGGTGCCTGTAAGATTTGTGCAGTCCATAAGCAAAATACTAGTAATAATCACAAGGACTTCTTCCAACACTTATACAAAGTCCACGTCCAAAAGGCCTGGAGTGTGAATGAACACTACTGTATTATTATATTTGTCTTATATTTAGTTGTAGCTGCAGATTTATTTTCTATCTCAATAAAACCAATTATTTATTAATCACATTTTGTAATAGAGATAATGGCAGGAATTAAAGTCGATGAAAATTATAGTTTTCACCGAGTCCTAAGTGAATCTTTTTTTCAAAATCCCTCATTGTTATTTTGATGTTTTGGTGAGTCTTGACATAAAGGAAAATAACGTGAATTTTATTTCCTGAATATCTACTTCTGGTGTATGTTTATTCTTTTGGTTGCAATATTCTTCTGACAGAAATGGCAATTATATTGCATGGAAAAGTTCTAAATTTAACGGGCATTTCAACCCACTATTCAAATACCTGAGTTAGGAATCAAAGTGATTACTGTCCCCATTTGCACAGCATATCAGGGCCAAGACATGTTTCCTCTTTAAATTGCTCATTCCTCCTGTCCAAATTTATATTTTTCAAGGCTTCCACACAAGAATTCCTACAATGTTTTTGTTGCCTTAATCTGTACAACTTTAATTAAAGTAGATTTTCACACAAGTTCAACATGACCAGTGCAGTGCCTTCCAAGTTAAATGGAGCAGTACCTCTAACTCTTTGAAGTTTGGAGAATCAAGAAACGTTATCATAATAGCAGAGACTGAGATGACTGCCAGCCTAACTCCAAGGCTGCCATCATTCTGGCTTACCTGCCACGGTTGGGAGTGAAGCTTGGGGGGGAAACAAAAACATGGACAAACGAATGTACTAATCTAAAAGAGCCCTTTCAACTCAGTGATCCCACCCCTTCCAATAAATTGTGTATTATTGATACTCTCATAGACTATGCCCCACTGATTTAATCTCCTGAGCGAGACATATATTAACATCTCAGAAGATAAAGCTCTCCCTGAAGTAACAGTCAATCACCCTCAATGTTAATGAACTCCAGAATATCAATGCATGGATACATTTACGTTGGAACTTTAACATTGGTGTGAAATTTCAGCTATTTGCTGACATGACACTAATATTGCGTAAATACGGAACCTGACAGCAGCATGAAGCAAACTGAGGCTCTCTAAAATCTAAACCAGGTGTAAAGAGTGCAGTCCATGAGTGCCCACAAGCACATAGATCTCTCTCTGGGCAGCAAACTTGAGGTTTCAACGAGGCAGAGGCTAGCCAGTGTAAACAGGATGCTGGCTGGTCAAAACTACAAGAAGAGTTAACAATCTTAGGCAGGAAAATGCAGCCTATGTGCACCCTAACTTGACAGAATGCACGATTCAATTCTGGCATGTTGCATTCCAGAAGAATAAAGAAAACTTGCATTCACATCTTTCGATTCAAGATGCATAGAATCATTGGGCAGATTTCATCTGACCTTTTCCTATTTTTGAGCCATTATTTTGCATTTGTATGACCCTTCAGCACCAACATATAACCAATAGGAACATTTTCCTTTCACTTCACTTGATTAGACACCTTTCATTAAATCTGGTTGATTTATTTCATTTTGTATTGCTTCATAAAGTTAGGTTGGCAGGTGTCACTCCTTTAAGGGGAAAAAATGATGTTACGTTAGTGCAGTTAAAGTTGTGCTGCTGCTGCAGGTTTTCTGTTCTAAATAGAACTATGCCTTTTCACTGTCTTTTTAAAACTAGTTTGGTTGGGTTCCCATCCCTGCAAATTAAATAGCTTCATACCTTTAAGTGAAGCGCAATACTACAATTACACTGGCTTACCTAACAGAGCTATGGTGTCGTGGATCCTTATTGCACAGAATCACTGGACATCAAATCCATGCCTGCTCTTTGTAGAATAATCTAATCCACCCTCATTCCCTCACTCTATCCCCTTAGCCCTGCAGCTTCATTTGTTGGGCTCAATCCAAACCAACACACCTATCAGGCTTTCTCAAATAAACTTGGTTAATCGTGGATCCATTTGTTGTCTAACCTGTTTTATGTTTTCTTTACCAATATTTATTACTTTGAATTTACCTGCATTGAAATTAATTCACACTCTCTAACTCGCCCATTAATTTGTTCAGATCCTCTACAATTGACACACGGGATATAAATTTGCCTTCATTTAATCTTGGTAGCCAGGAAGTACACAACAGCATTCTCTGCTTTGTACTGCTGTTTTCCCAAAAATTGCAGGGAGAAATATATCCCATAGGGAGGTAACAGCAGGAAATGTTATAACTATGGAAAATACAAACAGAATGAAACCTAAAACAATAAGTTGCAATGAAAAAGTGCCTACAATACCCAAGACACTCCACAGAAGCATTCTGAACCAAATTGTGGCTTTGAGCCACATAAGTAGATATTACAGAAGATGACAAAAAGCTGGGTCAAAAAGGTTTTGAGTAGGTTTCTTGAAGAAAGGTAAGGCCACGAAGAGGTTTAAGGTGGGTACCAGAGCTTATCATCCCAGCGACTGAAGGCATGGCCACCAATGGTGAGCCAATTAAAATCTGGAATACTCTAGATGTCAGAATTAGAGGAGCGCAGATATCAGCTACTCACTTCCCCTCCAACACAGCTTCTTCCATTCATTGCCACTTGCTGTTTTCCATTTGTAGCCAACTAATTTAGTTCCACAAGCCCTAATAATTATTTTCAATGAAAGAGTTTTAATTCACTAATTTTGTAAATTTATCAGAAATATCCTGTGGATTGTGAGGTATAATCTAATGCTTCTCTTACAATCCATGTCGGCATCGCCTACTTTTTAAGTAGAGTTAGAAATTTTGCAGTGACTAAGGGAAAGCATTGCAGGAAAATATTTCATGTTATAAGACTTTTAACATAACAAACACATTAAAATCAACATTGACTAAACAATATTTAGTAGACGACTAGTACACTAAACTACAGAAAAGATAGTCCCAAAACCAAAAAAACCACACCCCATTTATACATTGGACTCTCAGCAGAGTATAATCTTGTGTTTAAATTTCCAAGCTGGTTCCAGCTTCACTAGGACCCCCTCTCCCTGCCCCACTGAAATGCCTCTTTTAAACAGTTAAGTGTGCTTCTAAACAATTAAGACCCATTGCTCAATCTTCTGGCCATAACCAAATTGTGTTCCAATAGCAAGGCACACTCTGGTGATTCTTTGACCTTTAACTTTTGACAAGCCTGGGGTGGCACGGCGTAACAGTGGTTAGCACTATGGTGCTGAGGACCCGGGTTCGATCCCGGCTCTGGATCACTGTCTGTGTGGAGTTTGTACATTCTCCATGTGTCTGCATTGGTTTCACCCCCACAATCTAAAGATGTGCAGATTAGGTGGATTGGCCACGCTAAATTGCCCCTTAATTGGAAAAAAAATAATTGGTACATTAAATTTTTTTTTAAACTTTTGACAAGCCTAAATTCTTGGAACAGTTTCTGTCTCCATAACAAGCAGATCACATGAGTTTGTCCCCATATGGAATTAGCATGAGGTCACATGGGCTTGCCTCTGGGCAGATTTCCTAGGTGGTCACATCCCTCTCTTCAAATTATTTTCGCTTACTTTAAATTAAATGCAGACAGTTTAAAACATAAAAATCTTTATAAAGTCCAACGGTCATATCACATCTAAAACCAAGCTAAATATGCTTTTTGTAGAATCTCCACAAGGGTCACTCCATGTCCTGCTGTAACATTAGTGTTAGATCAGTGGAAATTCCAGAGCCATGACACAGGCAGGCACCGATTTTGGTTCTCTGGAGATTCCACCAATGTTTTGGTGGAAAGTTGAGGAAATCCCCAAAGAATTTCGACCTTATTTTCTCGATGTTCTCTGCATCTAGGAGCTAACCTATCAAAGTTCAAGGTGGAAAGAAAAAACTGTATTTGACTAAGAGCTTCAAACATTGAGGCCTTTTTATATTGCAGCTTGGATTCTGGGAATGGATGACGTAGGTCACTGTTGAATTTACAGAGTGGGACACGTCTGCTCAGGAGCCGCAGCAAAACTGTGCTGCTTGATCCATGACACTCTACCCTACAATACCAGTGTCTTAAATTGAAATATACTGCCTGCCATCACAGTATGTTCAACACGGAGCAACTTACTTTGTTTCGTGCAGTTGCAACACTTGAATTCCAGTCATTTTTTAAAGCAAACGCTACTTAGTTTCCAAAAAAATCCCAGCAATTGGCATTCAGGGCTAGTAATAGGAGACAATATTATTCACTTGCTGTTAACAAAAAAATGAAACACTGCAACATTCGGTAATAATACTGAGGGATTGTGTTATTGACAATATAGCAAAGACATGTCAGCATTGCACAAGGTAAGATCAAGGAACAGAAGTGAACACAGCTTTCGACATGTTTTTTCATTATTGTTGTTAAATCCAGTTTATATTCATTTGTGCGTGAAACATGACATTTCGAAACATGAGTGACAGAGCACTTTTATTTAACAATGTTGAAAGGTAGAAACAAACATTCACTCATATGGGTGGAACTGAAGCATAGAAATCAGGCACAAAGTAGAACAACAACTTGTATTTATGTAGCATCTGTAATGTTGCAAAATGTCCCATAACATTCGTAGTTTGGCTGCTTCCCATCTGAAAATCAATATGTTTGAAATGTTTGTGCTGGGGGACTGTGGGATGACAAACACAATGTTTCTCTTTAAAGAAAGGCATATAGGGTTGAGCGAAAAATTATAGGGCAGTAAATCTATATCACGAAGATAAATTATGAAGCAATTGGGGAAAGATGAATGAAACAGTGCCACCCACCACAGGTCTGGTTGCATACTGAGAGACTGGTTGCATACTGAAGCACCCTTGCACAATCCTTCCCAGAAATAACAGCAGACACGTAAAGGGAATACAATGGATGCAGTTTATATGGATTATCAAATAAAGAAAATTGCTAAATAAGAGATTTATGGCAAGAATAACGCTGCCTGGAATTTAGGAAATGAGTGCACTTGAATAGAGAGGTGATTAGAAGGTAGAAAAAGAATGGTCAGGATAAAAGGAAGTTTCGCTAACTGACTGGTATTTGATAGGGGTCTGTGTTGTGCCATTCTTGATTATCATACACTTTGGAATTGAGGGAGTAATATAGACATTTATGGTTGACATCAAACTGCAGATATTGCAAATTGTGCTGAAGAATATTTTCTGCTAACAAGGTTCAGGGGCAGCAGGGTAGCATGGTGGTTAGCATAAATGCTTCACAGCTCCAGGGTCCCAGGTTCGATTCCCGGCTGGGTCACTGTCTGTGCGGAGTCTGCACGTCCTCCCACTGTGTGCGTGGGTTTCTTCCGGGTGCTCCGGTTTCCTCCCACAGTCCAAAGATGTGCGGGTTAGGTGGATTGGCCATGCTAAATTGCCCGTAGTGTCCTAATAAAAGTAAGGTTAAGGGGGGGGGGTTGTTGGGTTACGGGTATAGGGTGGATACGTGGGTTTGAGTAGGGTGATCATGGCTCGGCACAACATTGAGGGCCGAAGGGCCTGTTCTGTGCTGTACTGTTCTATGTTCTATGTAAGGTGGACAGGTATGCAGCCAATTTAATGAAAGTGTGATCCTAATGGGGAGCCTGAGGTTGGAAGCACATATTGGGGAAAATGCAGGCATGGGACCCATAGTTTTCTGCTTATTCAGCTGCTTTTTTCAGATGTGTGGCCTCCTGGGCAAGGCTCTAAGCAAAGAACACACATCTCTGAAATCAGCTACTATAAAACCTACCTTTTCTATTACTTATTTAATGTCTGTTTGTCTCATCTGCTGCTGGTATCCTGTAAAGTTTAACATTGTGCGTTTTTTACAACATATGCTTTATTTACATCAGTATATGTTAAAAAGATTTGTACATTCTTGGCTCAATGAGAAGGTGCAATCTGCCCATGCTTTCATTTTTGACAACTGATGTAAAAAAATAAATCACTTAATGGAACTACCATTTCCTGATCTCCCATCATATTCTAACCCATCTTTTTAAGAATGTTATTAAAATTATACAACAACATTCTTTGAAGACCTCTTGCTGACATTCACAATGTTTCTACCTCTTCTAATCCTCATTTTAGTTATCCTTAATTTTATTTTACTCTGATTCCAAACTCTCATGACTTCAAATTCATCTAACAGCACAGATGCACGGTCACACAGTGGTTAGCACTGTTGCGTCACTCTGCCAGAGACCTGGGTTCAATTCCTGGCTTGGGTCACTGTCTGTGTGGAGTCTGCATGTTCTCCGCCTGTCTGCGTGGGTTTCCTCCGGTTTCCTCCCACAAGTCCCGAAAGACGTGCTTGTTGGCTGAATTGGACATTCTGAATTCACCCTCATTGTATCCGAACAGACGCCGGAGTGTGTCGTCGAGGGGATTTGCACAGTAACTTCATTGCAGTGTTAATGTAAGCCTACTTGTAACGCTAATAAAGATTATTATTATTAATTGTTGGATCAATTTGCCTCTTTATGTAACAACTGTATTCTTAGGTTTTTGCTACTTTAGTCCTTTCTGACATATTAATGTATTCTCTTTCCATTTCACTTAAACAACTTTTAAGAATTCCCATTTTCTGGTTTGATTCCTATTCAATCCTCCGGACAATTCCAGAAGATCTCTTCGGATTGGAAACTGATAAATTTGTACTTCTGAAGTGATGACAAAAATAAAACTTGTTACTACAGTATTCAAATGAAATAGAACGTAAGCAATTTTAGACCAAGAAAAGGCCATTCAATCCAGCAATCTCATTCCTACCATCTATTCATAAAATAATAATAATCACTTATTGTCACAAGTAGGCTTCAATGAAGTTACTATGAAATGCCTCTAGTCGCCACATTCCGGCGCCTGTTAGGGAAGGCTGGAACGGGAATTGAACCTGCGCTGCTGGTCTTGTTCTGCATTACAAGCCAGCTGTTTTAGCCCACTGTGCTAAACCAGCCCCTAAAATAATTGTACTTATCCATCTTCTCACTATATTTTTCAATACCTTCCCTCCAGAGTTACATCAGATTGGCTCATGAAGCCAATTATACTGTCTGCCTCATTAACATTCCCTGATAACTTTTTCAACAACTCTGTTTTATTTTGGTTGTACAAATGTTATTTTTGATGGCACAGTAGTTAGCACTGCTGCCTCACTGCACTGGGCACCCGGGTTCCAATCTGGCCTTGGGTCACTGCTTGTACGTTCTCCCCGTGTCTGCGTGGGTTGCTCCGGGTGCTCCAGTTTTCTCCCACAGTCTAAAGATGTACAGCTTAGGTGGATTGGCCCTGATAAATTGGTCCGTAGTGTCCTGGGTTGTGCAAGTTAGGTTATGGGGTTATGGGGATAGGGTCGGTTGAACAGGTGAGTGGACATGAGTAGTGTGCCCTTTTGAAGGGTTGGTGCAGTCGATGGGCCGAATGGCCTCCTTCTGCACTGTCGAGATTCCATATTTAATAAACCTCCCTTCTATTTATTTCACATTTTAACTAGTGTGTCCTGGCAATTTAGCCTCTTTGGCATAGGAACTGTCACTATCGATCTCCCCATGAGGCTCGTGGAGGGCAAGCTTCCCAGGTAGGGGGCGGAGGCCCAACCAGCTGGGGCTCATTAAACAGCATAAAAGCTGGGCTGAGGAGGGACCGGCATGTTGGTTGTCCCAACGGGGACTGTGATTGTGGATAGTTACTACTGTGGGCAGCATGGTAGCACAGTGGTCAGCACTGTTGCTTCACATCGTCAAGGACCCGGGTTCGATTCCCGGCTTGGGTCACTGTCTGTGCGGAGTCGGCACGTTCTCCCCGAGTCTGCATGGGTTTCCTCCGGGTGCTCCGGTTTCCTCCCACAAGTCCTGAAAAACGTGCTGTTAGGTGAATTGAACATTCTGAATTCTCCCTCAGTGTACACGAACAGGCGCCGGAGGGTCTTTTCACAGTAACTTCATTGGAGTGTTAATGTAAGCCTACTTCATCATAGGTATCATAGAATTTACAGTGCAGAAGGAGAGCATTCGGCCCTTGGAAAGAGCACCCTGCTTAAGCCCACGCCGCCACCCCATCCCCATAACTCAGTAACCCCACCGAGCCTTTTGAACACTAAGGGAGAATTTATCATGGCCAATCCACCTAACCTGCACATCTTTGGACTTTGGAAGGAAACCGGAGCACCCGGAGGAAACCCATGCAAACACGGGGAGAATGTACAGACTTCACACAGACAGCCATCTGAGGCCGGAATTGAACTCGGGACCCTGGAGCTGTGAGGCAGCAGTGCTAACCACTGTGCCACGGTGCCTCCGATACTTGTGACACTAATAAAGATTATTATTATTGTTAAAAGTAAAATAAATCTTTTCCTTCCTACTGCTGGCTTCCTTAGTCGTTAAAGGAACATGGGAAATAGGAGCAGAAATTGGCCATTTGGCCCATCAAGCCTGCTCTGCGGTTCAAACAGATCATGGCTTATCCTCTACACGCATTTCTCTCACTATCCCCATATTCCTAGATGTCATTAGTATCCAGAAATCTATCAATTTCAGTCTTGAACATGCTCAATGATTGAGCTCCCATGGGCCTCTGGGGTAGAGAATTCCAAAGATACACCGTCCTCTGAATGAAGAAATCGCTCTGCACCTCAGTCGAAAATGACCTGCCCCTTATTCTGAGACTGTATTCCCTGATTCTAGACTCCCAACCAGGCAAAACATCCCATCTTTACCGACCCTGTAAGAACTGTGCAAGTTTCAGTGAGATCACCTCTCATTCTTCAAAGCTACGGAGGATACCTCCTCAACCTCTCCTCATAAACCAATCCCGCCATCCCGAGATTAGTCTGGTGAACTTCCGTTGCACTCCCTCTTTGGCAAGACATCCTTCCTTAGATAAGGAGACCAAAACTGTGCACAATACCTTATATGAACGTTGTCCACTTTAAACTGAATCTTCAAACCTTGGAATACCCTTTTTTAAAAACAACTGCCCAATTTCCTGAACGTTTCCTCATGATTTAATTCCAGAATAATTTTTATCGATGCAGGAAATACACAGACTGCATCTGACAGTTTTACTTTTTGTTTCCCACATTTATTCCCATAGCAAGTTTTTTTTCTTGGACCAGATCACTAGCCTGTCGCCAGAGGCCAAAAGTTTGAGGGGCACCACTCTGCATCAAGTATGGCTGACCAGCAGTCCCTCCTGCTCTTACCATCCTGCCGTCGGTACGTTGGAATGATTTTGCAGGTTAATTGTCAACCTGTTTGGCCATGTTATGAACCACCTTCCTTGGCCATCAAGCTCCTGGGTGGGACTTGAACACAGGGCTTCTGGCTCAGAGACCAGGATGCTACCCACTGCGTCATAAGACCTCCCATAATCTGACTTGGTTAGAGGACTGCCGGTTCAGAATGGGCTACGCTTGCGAGGTACTCAACCTGTTAAGATGAAACTTGCCACTAAGAAAACTTAACAAGCTCGGTTTTTACCTCAGCTTTGTTGACAAAAAATATTTAAGAAATTCCACGTAAGTCACATTGTTAAATTCCATTCAAATCCTGCAATCAGTGCAGTTAATTATCTCTGTCAATCAGGAATTTAAATCAATGTGATCAGGACTGATTTCAATTTAATGTCAGGTTGTTGGCTGAACCATCCTGCTATATGTCTCCCACTGCCTTAGGAAGGCAGACAGCATTATCAGAGACCCCTCCCACCCAGGCTTTGCCTTATTCCAGACCCTTCCATCAGGCAGAAGATGCAGAAGTATGAAGACACGCACAGCTAGATATAGGAACAGCTTCTTCCCCACAGCTACTAGACTTGGCAATGACTCAGACTGATCCGTTCCCTGTAAGAACACTATCCACGACGCCCTATGCTGCTCTTGCTCATGTATTTGCTTTGTTTGACCTCTTGTTCCGCACTGTAACCAATCACTGTTTGTCGTTGTACCATTTGTCAATGTTCTCTGTCGATTATTCTTTTTTGGTCAACTATGTACATACTGTGTTCGTTCCCTTGGCCGCAGAAAAATACTTTTCACTGTACTTCAGTACGTGTGGCAATACATCAAATCAAAATCAAATCTATCTGCCTTGGTTCTGTAACACTTCATATGTCTTGTCTAACAAAAATCTATCAATCTGTTTTAAAATTTTCAATTGGCCCCTGGCCTCAACAGCTTTTGGGAATGAGAATTCCAGGGGCGCAATTCTCCCAAAGGGAGACAAAGCGCCGACGCCGGAGTGAAAACCGGAGTGTTTCATTCCGGCGTTGGAGGCCGCTCCTTGCCCCCTATTCTCCCACCCCTAGGGGGCCAGGAGCGGCGGCGCGTCAATTTCGCTCACCGGGCCTTGGCACCCGCGTCAAAGTGGCGCCGCCTCAATGACGTGGCCGGTGGCGCCTAAATTAACTCTCCTGCACATGCGCAGGTTGGCCGGCGCCAACCCGTGCATGTACGGTTGCCGTCCTCCCCGCGGACGCCCCGCAAGAATGGAGCATTGATCTTGCAGGGAGGCGGAGGGAAAAGAGCGCGTCTTTTAGAGATGCCGGCCCGACGATCGGTGGGCACCGATCGTGAGCCAGACCCCTCCTGAGCACCCCCCTGGTGCTCGATACTCCCTCTCCCCCCCCCCCCCCCCCCCCACAGGCCCCACACGCAGTGGTCGCGCGCTGTTCACGCCGGCAGCGACCAGGTGTGGTTGGCGCCGGCGTGAACCGGTCGGATTAGGCAGGCTGCCCGGACCATCTGGGCCGGAGAGTCGCCGCTCGAGCGTTAGAAACGGCGAGCGGCGATTCTCCAAGTGGCCTGTCGTAAAACGCGACACACCGTTTTGGGGGGGCGGGAGAATCGCGTGCGGGTGCCCCGGCGGCGTGGCGTGAATCGGCCGGCACTCCCGAGATTCTCCCACCTGGTGTGGGGGTCGGAGAATCGCGCACCAGATCTCTACTAAACTATGTGTGAGTAAGTGCTTCCTGACATCAATTCTGAAGGACCTAGCTCTAATTATATGTGCTTGTTTTGGATTCCCCCACGAAAGGAATAGGTTATCTCTGTCGATTCTATTGAGGACGTCTTGTGATGCTGTGGGTAGTGTTCATGTAGTGTCCCTGTCTTGGAGTCAGAAGCTCTGGCCTTGGACCACCTGAAGAATGAGACAAACATATTAATGGGCTGTAGTTTCCAAACTCTCGGGCTCTGTATTGGGAGGGTATCCCAAAGAAGTGCTGAGAAATCTCCCTCGGACAGTCCCAGGTACGATTTGCACAGCAATTGCTCGGGAAATGTAAACTTCAGATGGGCAATCGCCCTGAACTGGCAACCATCCTAAAATGTGATTTGAAATGAAAATCATTTATTGTCACAAGTAGGCTTCAATGAAGTTACTGTGAAAAGCCCCTAGTCACCACATTCTGGCGCCTGATTGGGGAGGCTGGTACGGGAATTGAACCGTGCTGCTGGCCTGCCTTGGTCTGCTTTAAAAACCAGCAATTTAGCCCAGTGTGCTAAACCTGCCCCTGATTTAAATCACAAACCTTGGAAGGTTCCGACTGTTACATCAATAAATACCCATAAAAACTTTAAAGAATTGAAATCATTTCAAACTTCTGGGTAACTATTGCATCGACCCACATCAGTAACCCCCATCGCTGGACTCCGTCCGCCACACTCCCGAACCCCAGGGGACATTTCCTGAAACCCCAAACAACCCACAAAAAACACCCCCAACCCAAAGGGACTACACCTCCCGATAGAAACTCCCCAACCCATGAGATTGCCCACACTGCCATGGGGAGTCTTTCTCCTCTCCGCCATGCCTAACTCACACCATGACACTCCTCCAAGGCAGGACACAACCATCCCGCACCGCCCCTCCCCCCACTGCCCCAGGGCGGACCCGACCTGACAACACAACCAAGATCCTATCTGACAACCCCCGCCATCCAAAGTCCAAAATAAACCGCCTGAAAGCGAAACCCGACCTGACCCCCTCAGCAACGTCCAATCCAACAGCCATACCCCTGCCAAAGTCCAACCCAAATCCCCTCAAAGCCCAATCCGACACAACCGCCCTACTCCCAGGCCTGTCCTGATCCCCCAGGGACTGGTCCGGCCAACCCAATCCTTACCCAACCACTCCTCCAATCTTAACCCGACCCTTTCCCCCAATCCTGACCTAAACTATGCCCCAATCCTATTCACAACTTTGCCTTTTCCTTGTCAAAGACATTTAAACCTGCTAGACATTTAAACTTACCTGGTTTCCACAGCTGGTGATGTAACCCCCTTGTGATGTGGCGTCCTTACCCATGACGCTAAAGCCCTGCCGATCTAGATACCGGGAAGACGCACAGTACCACCCAGATCCCGTCCAGCCTGAGGTGAAGTGAGATGGGACCACCTGGAATTTAAGGTATGAACCTCCACACAGAGTGACAATCCCACTATTACACACTTAGTTTCTGAGAGGTTAAATATATAATCTTCTTAAATCTTCATGGTTTGACATTTGTCTCCCATTGTGTAAAGCCAGCTGTATATGGGAATTAATCCTTGCTCTGGATAATTACCTTTTGTTCAGTATTGTTTGGTCTCCAAATTTGGCTCTGCAAATTAATTCCTTCACTGTTCCCTGAATTATACTGTTCTTTGACGAGGTGACACAGGCAGTAGATGAGTGTAGTTCTGTAGGTGATGTATATTTGGACATTGGATG
Organism: Scyliorhinus canicula; assembly: GCF_902713615.1. Taxonomy (NCBI): domain Eukaryota; kingdom Metazoa; phylum Chordata; class Chondrichthyes; order Carcharhiniformes; family Scyliorhinidae; genus Scyliorhinus; species Scyliorhinus canicula. The sequence goes on along the minus strand of NC_052156.1, from coordinate 161,807,087 downwards.
TTGTATATTTGGACTTTCAAAAAGCATTTGATACAGAGCCACGTGGCAGGTTGGATAGCAACTTAGAAATGTTTGGGATTGATGGGTCCATGGCAGCATGGATTAAAAGCTGGCAAAGAAGTATAGATGGGTATTTCTCAGAGTGGAGATGAGTTGAAAGTGGTGTTCCCCAGGGCTCAGTGTTGAGATCATTGCTTTTTCTAATTTATATAAACGATGTATAGATGGCTGTTGAGGGCAAAATCTTTTAATTTGTATGTGATACTAAGCTAGGGGGAATAGTGAATTGAGAGCAACTTCAGAGGGACATTGACAAGTTGGCCAAATGGGCAGACACCTGGCAGATGAATTTCAATGCAGAGAAATGTGAGATAATGCATTTTGGGAGACAAAACATAGGGGAGCCAAACTCGGTTCAATGGTACAACTTTGAGGGGAGTACAAGAGCAGAGGGACCTCAGGGTTCAAGTGCAGAATTCTTTGACGGTGGCCAGATAAGTTTGAAACAGTTCTTAAGAAAGCTCATAGGATCCTTGGGTTTATCAATAGAGGCGTAGACTATAAAAGCAAGAAAGTGATGCTACACCTCTACAAATCATTGGCCAGAGCACATTTGGAGTACTCTGTTCAGTTCTGGGCACCTTATTTAAGGAAGGATGTTAAAGCCCTCGCAGGAGATTTTCTGGAATGATTCCAGGAATGAGGAATTTTAGATAGAAGGAAAGATTCGAGAAATTGGGTTTGTTCTGCTTAGAGCAGAGAAGATTAAAAGGTGTCATCACTGAGACGTTCAAAATCCTGAACAATTTTGACAGGGTACAGAAAGACATTCTGTCTCCACTAGTTAGTATGTCATTGACCAAGAGTTACAATTTCAAGATGGTCAGCAAGACAGCTCGGACTGAGATGAGGAGAAACGTCTTTACTCAGAGAGTTGTTGGGGTTTACAATGCGCTGCCTGGGAGTGTGGTGGAGATGGATTCCATAGGAGGTTTCAAAAGAGAGCTCGATATGTATTTCAAAGTGATGAATTTAGAGGGCTACTGAGACAGGGCTGGGGAATGCGACTAGCTAAGTAGCTCGTTCGGGAGCCGGTGCAGACATCTTCTGTGCTTCTATGATTCTATATATAAACTACCACAATCCGAAGAACAAAACTCCATTCATTTTTAATTGTGGACGACATATTCTGTTTAACTGTACAATTGCCAGTGCTGATACATTGGCTCAAAGACTGTGGGCGAAATTCTCCGCCGTCGGGATTCTCCATTTTGCCGGCACCCTGGGGGTGGGGGTTCCCGACAGCGTAGGGCTTCCTCACAATGGGAAACCCCATTGACCAGCCCGCGGCATTCCGAACCAGAAATCCGGTGCAACGGAACGGAGAAACGCACCCACGGTCTAATACAATTCAGCATACTTCAATTGCAAATTCCAGAGCTACTTCAGACAAGGGCAAATGCCCAATTAAACGCAGAAATCAAAAATCTATGTCATGACACCCTGGGCCAGCGCACGGTCGATTCCAGCCCCACAGACCCCGGAGTCCCAACACAAGTGAATTAACCAATAATTTGCATAAGGTTTGCAGACTTTCTGGCTCCTTGACTGCTCAATGAGTTATCGCCACCAGGTTTGAAAATTGAAGAAAATAACTTTATTTATAACAGGTATGAAGTTGAAATATGCAATAATTGTAATTGTAATGCAATAATGGGCAGCAAGTTTACTACTCACCCCCCCCCCCCCCCCCCATGCCACTGTTACACCCTCTGCACAAGCACACACAGGACAAACAAACATAGATGGAGGGGGAGGGGTTAAATAAGAGGGATTAGGATGAAAGGAGATGAGTTTCCTTGCTTCTGATGTTGAAGTCGGTGCAGCACCAGGATGCTTAGGAACAGCTAGTGGAGATCCTCAGGCAGGAGCATTCAGTCAGAACCCCCAGGCTGTCGGATTATGTCTGGGGAGTCACTTCAATTTTAATTTTAGTGCCCACCTCTAGTTGCCCTTGAGAAATGGTTAAAGATGATGGTAAAGAGGACACTAAATAATAACTGACAAATGAAACTCAAAAGCAGGCATAGAAAAAGAGGGGCAGCACGGTAGCACAGTGGTTAGCACAGTTGCTTCACAGCTCCAGGGTCCCAGGTTCGATTCACGGCTTGGGTCACTGTCTGTGCGGAGTCTGCATGTTCTCCCCGTGTCTGCGTGGGTTTCCTCCGGGTGCTCCGGTTTTCTCCCACAGTCCAAAGATGTGCGGGTTAGGTGGATTGGCCATGATAAAATTGCCCTTAGTGTCCAAAAAGGTTAGCTGGGGTTACTGGGTTACAGGGATTGGGTGGAGGTGTGGGCTTAAGTGGGGTGCTCTTTCCAAGGAACGTGGCAGACTCGATGGGCCGAATGGCCTCCTTCTGCACAGTAAATTCTATGATGAGGGGGAAAATTTAATATTTTGGATAAGAAGAAATTCACCAGCAGAAGATTTCAGCTTGTGTCACATTCAATTATTTCCTGGGAGTTAGTTCCTTGCTTATTTTCTTCACCTTGTCAATTTTTATGTGTTCCCAAGCCTCAATGCATTTTGTAAAATTCATTTCGGGATTAATATCTTGTAAGTACCCCATGACAAAGCTGTGCAGGGATTTTGCAAAAATTATGTGCGTATTTTGTTCTCTGAATAAAACAAATGAAATGGTGCAATTCAAATGCTTGAACTGAAGTGAAATATCATAATCTTAATCCTTGTAGTGTTTTTGTTCCTATTCTCATATTGTACAGGCTCACTGTTGATGTAACCTTATCGGAATGATTCCAGGGATAAGAGGATATAATTTGAATGAAGCTTGAAACACAAGGGCCGTATTAACTGGGGGAGAACAGGCTAACTGGGAGGTTCTAATTCAAAGTGTTCAAAGTTACGAAACAGTTGGGGAGAGAAATCATTTCCACTGGTTGTAATAATCAGATATCATTTTTGAATTACCGAGAGTGTAAAGCAGGAAATTAGAAGAATGCTTTGACAGTCAAACGGTTATTTGGACGTGAAATGCTTCACCAATCAAGGTGAAGTAAATTATACAGGGCGCGATTCTCTGGAAAGATTTCGAAGTATTGTTGCGAGTGGGAATTGCCGCGAGCTTCCCGGCGCTCAACCCAGCGAAGCCGGCAACGCTATTCAACGTTAATTGGACCACTTAACGAGGTCTCATGGACTTCTTGCCGCCAATGAAGGCTCGACAGTTCATTCTCCGGCACCGTGCTCGCCAGCCCCCCGCCAACATGGTCGCGCAGCACTTAAGCTGCAATTGCTCAGCCAACTCAGCCAGCTCGCAACAATGGCACCGAGGAGACCGGCTACAAGATTCGGGGACGCTGACTGAGGGAGGCTCATAGACGCCGCGGAGGCCAAGAGGAATGTCCTGTAACCCCAAGGGTCCTGTGTTGCCTGGGCCGAGGTGGCGGCAGCTCTGAGCACCGGGAGTGTGATCAGGAGGACTGGCCTCCAGTGCAGGAAGAAGGTCAATGACCTGCTCCAGGCAGCACAAGTGAGTAGACGCCAACACCACTCCCCCCCCCCACAACATTTCCCCGCCCCCGAGACGCGTTTGCCCCCCAGGGAGCATCCAACCCCCCCCCCCCCCCGAGGGCGTCGACACAATGGTGTGGACCATGGGGAACCGTCAAGACAGGCAGAGCTAGATGATGCAGGGAAGCCAGTGCTCGAACCAGCTGCCCCTCCGTCGCATGGTGAACCCCAGGGTCCTTTGGGCACCGACCGGGAAGAGGGCCCCGCTGAGTGGCTACCCGGACCTGCCCCGTGGAGGGAGGATGGTCAAGGCTTCGGAACCGCACCTTGAGGAGACCGATGCACCGCTCAATGATTGTCCGGGTGGTCACATGGGTCTCGTTGTACCAGGTGTCTGCTACAATCTCCGGCCTCCTTACTGGCGTCATTGGCCAGGTCCTCAGCAGATACACTTTATCCTCCAAGAGCCAACTGCCCATCCTGGGGTGCGCCCCTTAGAGGCTGGAGATGACCGATTGCCGCAGGATGTAGCTGTCGGTGGGCAGGAGGCCCATCATGGTCAGCGCAGCAGGACTGGGGACTGGGAATGGGTTTGTCGCCCGGCACCAAACCTGTTTTTGGGCTGAGGTGGGAGTTTTAGTGGGGCGGGGGGGGGGAGCAGAGGAGTGCCCCTTAATGTTTCAAAGTTAAATGGTCAACATAAAATAAAAAGCTGCTTCAATTGTTCTTAGTGTAGTTTCTCCAAATGAAGCTAGTAGTTTTCTTGCGAAGAGAAACTTTGAAGATTTGTCCAATTCGCAGAGGTTTTATCTGAACCATAAAACAGAAGTAATTCAAATAAAGATGAGCTAAATCCTGGACTTTAGGATAAGCTATTGTGACTATTTGATTTTCAAACAAAGTTCCTCAGAGTGGAACTTTAATGGTATAATGTATAAATATATTAAAAGAAAGAAAAGAAAGAAGCATGGCGACTCTCGGCGAGCTTTCCCTAACAGATCCACGTTTTACTTAACTTACAATCTTTCCTATTATGTATTTTCTTTTATTTCCTTTTCTTTTCGTGTACTTAATGATCTGTCGAGCTGCTCGCAGAAAAATACTTTTCGGTACACGTGACAATAAACAAATCCAATCCAATCCACTGCAATTAGAAAGTATGGAATTAGATGCTTTGTGAGGAATTTATTGCTACCAGTTTGATGAGAGAAGCAAACCCTCATCTCAGCACCATCGGCATTCCCTCTCTCACTCTGCTGCCTAGCTCCTACTGAAGATTTCAGACACAATTCAGCCTTTTGACACGAACTGTCCCTCTTCCATCATAGTTAATTTGGTTTTGCCATATATTTCATATCACTAATGTCAAGATAGCTATTGTGGCATGTACCCGAACAGGTGTCGGAATGTGGCGACTAGGGGCTTTTCACAGTAACGTCATTGAAGCCTACTTGTGACAATACGTTACTGCGTGGGTTTCCTCCGGGTGCTCCGGTTTCCTCCCACAGTCCAAAGACGTTCAGGTTAGGTGGATTGACCATGGTAAATTGCTCTTAGTGACCAAAAAGGTTAGGAGGGGTTATTGGGATACGGGGATAGGGTGGAACTGAGGGCTTAAGTGGGTCGGTGCAGACTCGATGGGCTGAATGGCCTCCTTCTATACTGTATGTTCTATGTTGCTCATTGTCTAAATTGAAAAGTGCATGCCACATCCATGTCCAAAACAGTATAACATACTGCCATGAAACACATATAGCTTGCCAGCTGATGCATGAGCCCTCTGTCACCTTCAACATTGCCCGCCCCATCGCAACCTTCATTTCTTTACCGTATCAGGTATTACGGACAAGGGTGAGAGGGAACTGAGACCTCTACACTGTCATGTAAGAGTCCCTTTAAGAAATGTGGGTTTCTCAAATGGCAGCAGTGATGTCATAGTGTGGGTGGAGCTGGGCTGTCTTTCTGATTTTCACTTTCATTTTGAGCTGGAAAGCTGCTTTGTGGCTCTGTTTAGTTTTGTTTTAGATTTGGAGAAGCTGCAGTCACAGCAAGATGTGTGTGAATCTCTGCAAGCGAAATAATGTTCATTTGGTGATTTCAAAGTGGCAACTGCTCTCAGTAGAGAATTTAAACCTGCTGTCCTTCTGTAAAAAGGGTTTTTGTCTTATGGATGGTAAAAGGAAAGATTAAGGGCTACTTATAGAGTACTGTTATTCTTTGGGGGGTGTATTTGAATTGATGGTTGCTTAGCTGTTCACTGTATGTTTATAAAATGTTAACTGGGTTGATAGAATCAACATTGTTTTTGTTTAAAAATACTTTTTGTTCTCTGTTGCATCATACCTGTAAAGTGGGGCCTTGTGTTCCCCATAACCAAAATCTATTTAAAGTTGTGGGTCAGGTGAACTCCATGATACACTTTGGGGTTCTCTAAATCCTGACGCATAACAATACCTTACCCTACGAACACCAATAAGGGAAGGCAACGGTGTAGTGTTATTGTCGCTGGACTGGTAATCCAGAGACCCAGAGTCATGCTCTGGGGACCCGAGTTCGACTCCCGCCACAGCAGGTGGTGAAATACAAATTTTTAAAAATCTGGAATTAAAAGTCGAAAGGTGTCCCTGAAACCATTGTCGATAGCCGTAAAAATCTATCTGTTCACTCATGTCCTTTTGGGAAGGAAATCTGTTGTTTTTACCTGGTCTGGCCTACATGTGACTCCAGACTCACAGCAATGTGGTGACTCTTAAATACCATCAGCGATGGGTAATAGATGCTGGCCCAGCCAGCGATGCCCACATCCCATGAATGAATTTTTAAAAAAACATTCTCTCCACAATCGATGTGCTGTTGAAAGGGAAGATGTCCCATAGGGAGAGGGGGGAGCAGAGGGAGAGGGAGAGACTGATAGGGGAGATGGTGAGGGTGGATAGGAGATATGCGGAGGCTCCGGAGGAGGGATTGCTGGGGGAGAGGCGTAGCCTTCAGGCCAGGTTCGACCTATTGACTACCAGAAAGGCGGAAGCTCAGTGGAGGCGGCGGTGGGCCGCCGCAGCACAGGGGGCGGTGTATGAACATGGGGAGAAGGCGAGCAGGATGCTGGCACACCAGCTCCGAAAGCGGGACGCGGCCAGGGAGATTGAGGGAGTGACGGATAGAGCTGGGAAGGTGGTGCGGAGGAGGGTAAATGTTAATGGGGTCTTCAGGGACTTCGATGGGGAACTGTACCGGCCTGAACCCCCGGTGGAGGGGGGTGGAATGGGGCACTTCTTGGACAAGCTGCGATTTCTGAGGGTGGAGATGGGGCAGGTGGAGGGACTGGGGGCGCCAATCGAGCTGGAGGAGTTGGTTAAAGGGATAGGGAGCATGCAGTCGGGGAAGGCGCCGGGGCCGGATGGATTTCCGGCGGAATTTTATAAAAGGTATGCGGACCTGTTGGGCCCTCTGTTGGTCCGGACCTTTAACGAGGCAAGGGAGGGGGGGGGGGGGGGGGGGGGGGGGGGGGGGGGGCTTTGCCCCCAACTATGTCACGGGCGCTGATTTCCTTGATCCTGAAGCGGGACAAGGACCCTCTGCAGTGCGGATCATATAGGCCGATCACGCTGCTAAATGTAGACGCCAAGCTGCTGGCAAAGATCCTAGCCACAAGAATAGAGGATTGTGTGCCAGGGGTCATTCATGAGGACCGGACGGGGTTTGTGAAGGGAAGGCAGTTGAATACAAACGTACGAAGGCTCCTCAACGTTATTATGATGCCGGCTGTGGAAGGGGAGGCGGAGATAGTGGTGGATTTAGATGCGGAGAAGGCCTTTGATAGGGTTGAGTGGGAGTATCTGTGGGAGGTGTTGGAGAGGTTTGGGTTTGGGGAGGGGTTTGTCCGTTGGGTGAGGTTGCTCTATGAGGCCCCGATGGCGAGTGTAGCCACGAATAGGTCGGAGTACTTTCGGCTGTACCGGGGGACGAGACAGGGGTGTCCCATGTCCCCCTTGCTCTTTGCGTTGGCAATTGAGCCCCTGGCCATGGTGTTGAGGGAGTCAGGGAACTGGAGGGGCCTGGTGCGGGGTGGGGAGGAGCATCGAGTGTCGCTTTATGCGGACGACCTGTTGCTGAATGTGGCGGACCCGGTGGGGGGGATGCCGGAGGTGATGAGGATTCTTAGTGAATTCGGGGGCTTCTCTGGGTATAAGCTGAACCTGGGCAAGAGCGAGTTGTTCGTGGTGCACCCGGGGGATCAGGATGAGGGGATTTGTAGGCTCCCACTGAAGCAGGCAGGGAAGAGCTTCAGGTACCTAGGAGTCCAGGTGGCTAGGAGCTGGGGGGCCCTGCACAAGCTCAACCTCACAAGGTTGGTGGAGCAGATGGAGGAGGAGTTCAAAATGTGGGATATGTTACCGCTGTCACTGGCGGGGAGGGTGCAGTCCATTAAGATGACGGTGCTCCCGAGGTTTTTGTTCCTGTTCCAGTGCCTCCCCATCCTTATCCCGTAGGCCTTTTTTAGGGGGGTCAACAGGAGTATTACGGGATTTGTGTGGGAGCATGGGACTCCGAGGGTAAGAAGAGTGTTCCTGGAACGGGGCAGGGATAGGGGGGGGTCTGACGTTGCTCAACCTCTGTGGGTACTATTGGGCTGCCAACAAAGCGATGGTGCGTAAGTGGGTAATGGACGTGGAAGGGGCAGCATGGAAGAGGATGGAGGTGGCGTCCTGTGTGGGCACGAGCCTGGAGGCGCTGGTAACGGCGCCGTTGCCGCTCCCTCCAACGAGGTATACCACGAGTCCGGTGGTGGCTGCTACCCTCAAAATTTGGGGGCAATGGAGACGGCATAGGGGAGAAGTGGGGGGCTCGATGGAGGCCCCGATACGGGGGAACCATCGGTTTGTCCCAGGGAGCATTGATGGCGGATTTCTGGGCTGGCACAGGGTAGGGGTTAGGAGGTTGAGGGACCTGTTTGTGGAGGGGAGGTTCACGAGCTTGGGGGAGTTAGAGGGGAAGTTTGGATTCCCCCCGGGGAACATGTTTAGGTACATGCAGGTGGAGGGGTTCCCCTTGCTGCCCCCACGAGGGGTGCGGGATTGGTTGCTCTCGGGGGTGTGGGTTGGAGGAGGGAGGATTTCGGACACATACCGGGTAATGCAAGAGGTAGACGAGGCCTCGGTGGAGGAACTGAAGGGGAAATGGGAAGGTGAGCTGGGTGAGGAGATTGAGGAGGGGACGTGGGCGGATGCCCTGGGAGAATGAATTCCTCCTCTTCCTGTGCGAGGCTTAGCCTTATCCAGTTCAAGGTGCTGCATAGGGCCCACATGACTGGGACGAGGATGAGTAGGTTTTTCGGGGGCAAAGACAGGTGTGCTAGGTGCTCGGGGAGCCCCGCGAATCACGCCCATATGTTTTGGGCGTGCCCAGTGCTGGGGGAGTTTTGGATGGGGGTAGCAAGGACGGTGTCGAGGGTGGTGGGATCCAGGGTCAAGCCAGGCTGGGGACTCGCAATTTTTGGGGTTACAGTGGAGCCGGGAGTGCAGGAGGCAAAAGAAGCCGGTGTTCTGGCCTTTGCGTCCCTAATAGCCCGGTGGAGGATCTTGCTTGAAAGGAAGGATGCGAGGCCCCCAAGCGTGGAGGCCTGGATCAATGATATGGCGGGGTTCATTAAATTGGAGAAGGTGAAATTTGCCCTGAGGGGATCAGTACAAGGGTTCTTTAGGCGGTGGCAGCCTTTCCTGGACTTCCTGGCAGAACGGTAGGGAAATAGGCCAACGGCAGCAGCAACCCGGGGGGAGGGAAGGTGGGGGGGGGGGGGGTTTTGTTCGGTGGGAGGGAGAACTGTGTACATGGGTTTGTGGGATGTGGCGAGTGTTATCTCTTTCCCTTTTGTTGTTTGGGTTTTTTTTGGGGCTTTTTTTGTTTTGTTTTTTTGTTTGCAGTTGCTTTTGAAGTTGGGTGGGTGTTGTTCTTGGGTTTTTACCACGGTTGTTTTGTTAATATTGTTATGTTGTTTATATTTTGTGAAAATCTTAATAAAAATTATTTTTTTTTAAAAAAGGGAAAATGTGTGTGTTTCTTAATCCCTGAGTGTCTGGTCAATTTGAGTTACCTGCAGCAAGAGTTTGTGAGTTTAAAGAAAGAGGATTATTTATTCACACATTCACCCCTAAAGTCTAGCACTACATCATTCGCTCATTCACACTTGAGAAAAATACAGTTCAAGAGAATAGTGCAATCTGACAAGTTTGCAATTCAGTTATTTGACTTGTCTTCAAAAACAATGGATTCATGGACCTGTGAAATGTTTTCACTCCTGAATGCTCGTCAAAGCGGATTTAATAGCCATTGCCATATATCAACGTTATTTCAGGATTCCCTTAAAGAGGTGGATATTTAGCAAGTCACAAAGTAGTATTCTTACCAGAAAGTCAAGTTTCTGCACTCGTGGACTTGTAAAGGAGTAGGCTGGGGGACCTTACAATGTTGCAGTCTACAGTCTTAAGATGTAGATGTTGATGCATTTGCTGCTGCCTTTCTTGCTCTGTGCTTTGCAGACTGACTGGTTTCTTCCTGGTGCTTGGGGTAACAAAATTAATTATCTGAAGGCAGCTTTGGCCAGGTGACCACATGATCAATCCTTCTATTTTCCGACCCAGAATGTTTTGACGTTCAAAACCATTCCTACACAACGGGGAATCGGTGTGGGTCGTTCACACCTACTTAGGACAAACTGGTTTCTCTGCAACTCTCCAGTTTAGGTTTAAAATTCAGAGTCCATTGATTTTGAGCTTTGGGAAAGTCCAAAAACAATAGGTGTGAATTCCACAAATGGCTTCATCTCTGTTTGTCTATTCAAGGGCCACATCTCACTCATAGTCAATAAAATGGTTACTTTCTGGAGGTCTGAGGTAGTCTGTGCAGGAATCGCAAAAGTCACCTGACCCTTGGCAGCCATCTTAGCAGACTGCTAATATTTGTTTCAAAGAAAAATCAATTCCAGAAAATTGTACACTGAATACAGGCCATACTTAAAGTTAAGAATACAGCATGCCTTTTACTGCAGTACAGCTTCAGGCAGCATTTTCTCTTTTGTTCCTCCTGAGCTATGAATCCACTATTTCAGGTGCTTATATCCTCAGCATATAGAAATCAAGATTCATGTCATATTCTAAACTCATTATTTACAATGCCCGAAAACTAATTACATCTCCCCTCCCCAGACAGTCTTCTTTCTATAATCTACACGTTCTAAATATCTAACCTTGGCGTCACCTAGCCAATACTTATTGACTAACCTTGTATTTTCAACCTTGTGAAGTGCCCTGATCTATGGGCCTTAGTTAATCACGTAGATTTCTCAGCAATTGAGAAGAATACGGGTGAATTGCTATTTGCACTGGCTGACTGGTCCTTGGGAAAGCAAACCGCTCACCCATTAGAGAATCCATTTGATTTTCTCTCCAATTCATATCAAGAAGATGAAAATTGTTTGGATTATGCAATGCATGAGCAACCTGCTCTGCCAGAATGTCACCTGGGGAGTGAATGTGAAAATTTACCTCATAGGACTCTTGGCAAAAATATTATTGCTGAGAGAGATCAGCGCAGTTTGCATTCCTTAAGAATGTGTGGTGAAAGAAATAAATAGGTTGCTTTGCCAGTTTGATGAAACACAATGTTGTCGAGATCTTTGGCCCTGTTTGGAACATAGTGATTGGGATTGAGTGGTGTGGTTTTTAAAAAGAGAATGTGAGAGAGAGAGACCAAATAAAAATATAACCTACATTTCACAGTTAACGTTGCTATTTCAAAATGATGGTGACACATATTTTTACAGGTAATGTTCTGATGGACAGTGGCATATTGATAATATGCCTGGATCGGTGATCCAGCGGCTCAGGCTAACATTCTGGGGACACGGGTTCAAATCCCACTTCGGCAGCTGGTGGAATTTAAATTCAATTAATAAAACCTGGAATTGAAAACTGGGCCGGGATTCTCCCCTACTTGGCGGGGTGGGGGGTCCTGGCGTACCGGAGTGGCACCAACCCCCGGCGTCGGGCCTCCCCAAAGGTGCGGAGGCCGAACCTTTAGGGGCTAGGCCCACGCCGGTGGGGTTGGTGCACCGCCGGCCGCCGCAAACGGCCTTTCCGCCCCGCCAGCTGGCGCGAACGGCTGGCCGAAAGGCATTCGCCGGCCGGCGTGAGGCCGCGCATGCGCCGGAGTTTCAGCGGCCGCTGACGTCATCCCGGCGCATGCGCGGTAGGAGGGGTCTCTTCCGCCTCTGCCATGGTGGAGGCCGTGGCGGCGGCGGAAGAAAAAGAGTGCCTACACGGCACAGGCCCGCCCGCCGATCGGTGATTCCCGATCGCGGGCCAGGCCAACTTGGGGGAACCCCCCGGGGCTCGCTCGCGCCGCCTGCTCCCGCCGGCACCAGATGTACTCCAATTCCTCCCGCCGGGAAAGGCCTGTCAGAGGCGAGACTTCGGCCCATCTCGGACCGGAGAATCGCCGCAGGGGCCCGCCAACCGGCGCGGCGGGATTCCCGCCCCTGCCGATTCCCGGGTGGTGGAAAATTCCGGCGGGGGCGGGATCTACGCAGGCCCGGGCGATTCTCTGACCCTGCGGGGGGGGTCAGAGAATACCGCCCCTGGTCTCAGTACTTGTGACGATGCCAACTATCATTGATTGCTGCAAAAAATAAACTGGTTCACTGATGTCCCTTCTGGAAAGAAAATTGCCATTTTTACCTGGCCTGGCTTACATGCGACTCCAGACCAGCGGTAATCTGGTTAATTCTTAGCTGCCCTCATTGGCCTCGCAAGCCACTCCGTTTGAGAATGAGGCTCACCGCCAAGGACAATTAGGATTTGGCAACAAATACTGGCCTTGTCAGCGATGCCTGAATCCCATTGTCATGGGAGTGTCCCTTTAAGAAATGTCTTGTCTTATCACATGGCTTTAGTGATGTCATTGTGTGGATGGAACTGGGCTGTGGCTCTGTGTTTTACTTTCACTTTGGTTTGGGGCTGTTTTGTGGCTTTCGTTTTCACATTTAGCTGCTGGATTCAGACAGAGAAGTCTTGTCCTGTCTCTCTCGCTCTCCGCATTTTAAAAGATGTTTCCAGATTACTTGATAACGTGAAAATAAATAATTGTTTTCTGGAAGAAATTCAAACCTGCTGTTTTGGAAAGGACACAAGAGCATCTAAACCAGGTCTTGAGTGCTGTGTGCTGGGCCACACCTTTGAAAAGGTTTTCTGGTTTATGGGATCTTGTTATTAAATTGGAACAGTTTAAGGGGGAAATTTATTAAGGGTTATATATAGAGTAGTATAGCTGTGTGGGTAATTTATGTTTGTCATTGATAAAAATGTTAACTAAATTTGTAGAATAAACTTTGTTTTTGATTAAAAGTGCTTAAGGCCTCTGTTGATTAACACCTGAAAGGTAGGCCCTTGTGCTCCTTGTAACCAAAGTTAATCGACAGTTGTAGGTCAGGTGAACTCCATGATATACAATGGAGTTTTCTAAACCCTGTTCCATAACACCATGAACAAATTTTAAAAAATCCGCTCCTGCCCCATGGGTTCCCAGTAATACCAGTACCGGTAATGGTCCCGTGTCCATTTTCATCTCGTGACCCAATCCCCAGGAATTCTGATGCGAAGTAGCCAGCAAAGAAGATTTGTGGTGCAGTGTGTAACCCCCTGACTCTGAGCCGGAAGCTCCAGGTTCAAGTCCCAATCCAGGACTTGATGGCCTAGGAAGTTTCATAACTTGGCCAGACTGACTCAACTTGCAGACCCTTCCAACATACGCCATTGGCAGGTGGTAAGAGCTGCAGATATTCCTGGTCGGCTGTGTGATGGAAAGAAACTGGAACCTCTACCATCACAATTGTCCAGACTAAGGCTGTGATTCTCCGGCCATTGGAATTCACTTTTCCCGCCCGTGGGTCTCCGAGCAGCGTGGGGTAGCTTCAACGGGAAATCCCGTTAACAAGCAGTGGCGTAGAGAATCCCGCCGCCAGCAAGCGATGCGCCATCGAAAAACATGCGGCTGGGGGAATCGGAGAAGACCTTTCTAAAAGTATATGTTGTCACCGCAACTTGGACTCCTTGAGGGGTGGGGCATGGCGGACCCGTTGGCTGGACAGTTGATGTGGAGTAGATTGGAATTAACAGCAATTTAGCCTGTTAAAGATGGAGTGGATTTGGGACCTGCCCCTCCCCATCTCTACCCATGTTGCTATAGAGTTGGATCTGCCTTCAAGCAGTGAATTGAAGAAAAATAGCCATCAAAAGGGTCATATCCAACACTTCACATTTGTTACGTCAGTGGTGGAGGATCAACATTTTTCTGGATACTTAATAAGTAGAAGAAAATGACTCATACTGGCAGTGTACAGTAATAACAGAAAATCCTGAGAGCTCAAGGGAACATCCATTACTATCTGAAAACATAGGTTGTGTTTTTGGTGGAACTTTAATCAAAACTGCCACAATCAGATAGGAAAATGACTGACAAGTGAGCAAAGAGGGGAGAGGAGAACAATAGGTAGACAACAATGCTAGAAAAATACATGAAGAGCAAGGAAAAGGATGGAATTGACATAGAACAAGATGAAAAGGGCAGGCAAAAATCACACTGAAGAGCAAAATAGAAGCTGTTCAAACATTTTGGGAAGAGAATTGTCAGTGAATCAAATCGCATAAATTAAAACAAATACATGCTTGAAATCTGAAATGTTCCCAAAATGTTAGCGCTTTTTTGCCAAATTGAGTATCGACTCCGATGCAAATGCCAAATTCTGAAGTTAATCTGAAATACTAACATTTTCTACTCAAGTAAGGACTCTACTTTTGCCCGAATGGCTCTGGTGCCCCCCCCCCCCCCCCCCCCCCGCTCTGGTCCCCCCCCTCCCCCCCCGGGTTATTATTTAGTAAGAGAGATTTTTGCCATCCTGCTCTTCTGGCAAGAAGCAACATCATGAGCAACATACTTCAGGAAGTCACAGGCACGTTGTTCCTGATTTTCCAGCCATTTATGTTAGGTTTTATTTGACCACTGCAAACGCGTTCTCTCTCTCTCTCTCTCTCTCCAATTGCTTGTGCAGCCAGCATATTGAGCAAAAAGCACATTCCTTCATCCCCAGGAATGTAAATATTACTCTGCGAATGTTATCTTGAATGGTTAGATCGCTATTTGAACACGCAGGATTGTCAGACTCAAGTCAGCTGAAATATAGCAGGGAAATCTTCAACGCCAGCTGATTCAGGCAGTCATATTTTTCCCCCATTGTTGCTTACATTGGTTAACGTCTGTTCTCGGCGTCCTTGTTATATCAGCACTCCCACCCAATGGACAACACTAATAAGTGCATCAGTCGAGATATAAATTCACACTTGCGTGAGGAAAAGCCTTTGGGGTTGGGAAATAGATTTGTGAATATTAATATCAAACTGCTGCGTTCCTTCTGCTTAAATATTTTGTTGATAACCGAGCTCTTTAAAATCTGCAATCGCAGTATTATATAATGGGATGCAAATTTTTTTTTTTTTTATGGCTCAAAAAGCAATCTGATGAATGTTAACACTGGGAAATGCAACACGCCAGCATGATGTTTTTCTGCATTAGATGCAGGCAACAATTAAATATACCTAAATCACATGTCTTAGCCCCGGCTTCAGCAGCCCAATAGAATTCAATTATCAGTTAGGGGCATCAAGACTGTCTAAATTTAAAGGATCTTTATAATGAGCAGATAATGGAGACTGGAGCTGGATTTAAACTGATACAAACAGGTGAGAAGGGCTGAACTGCCCCCCCCCCCCCATTTCAGCCTCCTCCAAGATCGTAACAAAGTTTTAAAATTATTTTTCACGAGGATACGCTTTTTATGAATCCAAAGGTAATTAACCATTTAAACTTAGAGCAACAAGTTTGGAGCCAGCCAAACAAAGTTTTATTGCGTCAAAAGAAAGTACAGATTTATTAACCATTAAACCCAAGGGAAAAAATATATAAACATTTCACAGATATCAGAAATAAGGGAGGTTAGAGTCCAATTAAAAAAAGTTAAAAGAATATGTAGTTAAGTGTCCATTGGTTGTCCTGGAGGTATATTTTTTTAAATGCTGAGGTAAGTTTGGATCTGTTTCTTTTGTGGATGTGGTCAGATGCAGAAGTTGTCACAATAAATTTGAGATCTCATTTCGCCGGTAGATTTCTACTAAAATTGGCTCCCAAACTGGGTGGTGTACTTGTACCGAAAGAGAGAGAAGGAGAAACCCCAGCTTTTAGCATGTTCATTCTGCTAAAAACTTTCTTGCAACCTCTGTGCAATGGCTGGCAGTTTTGCTCTAAAATACTTCACCTGTTGTGTATTTTCAGGGAAATTTGGATGTGTCTGCCTGTGGCAGCCGTTGTTTCAATAGCCAGTACTTTGTAGTTTAATGTCTCTTCTTTAGACAGTGGTTAGTATTAATGGGCCTCTGAAGTACAGGAAATGCCTCTCTCCTCGCACACTCCTGAGGGTCATTTGTTTGTTTTTTATCTTCATCTCGGAAGGTGGCCTTGCATTTTTACGTAGTTTGTTTTGTCTCATTTCAAACCACATGGTCTCCACTCCAGTCAGTGAGTAGAAGCCAGCTGCAAATAGGCAGGAGTGATCACATAAGTGATCGTCTTGTGCCCCTCTGTCCTGGGGTTGAATATTCCCCTCCTTGAGTGTCAATGTCCTTTCCCCAATCTGTACTTCGCTTGCCATGGGTCATTTCCAGAGCCCTGACAGTGGCCTCACTATTTCTTCCCTCCCACCAGATGAATTTTGACTACCAATTTCTAGGGGATGACATTTTGGCCCCTGATTTCAGACCTAGTCAGGTTATACAAATGAGATCTGGGAGTTAAAGGGTGGAATTCGCTGGACCACACGCTGCCTGTTCCTCGGAGGCGGGGTTCTCTCTTCCTAACACTTGTCAATGGGATTTCCCATTGAAGCCATCCTACGCTGCTGGGAAACCCACAGGGCAGCACGGTAGCACAGTGGTTAGCACTGCTGCTTCACAACGCCAGTGTCCCGGTTTGATTCCCGGCTTGGGTCACTGTCTGTGCGGAGTCTGCATGTTCTCCTCGTGTCTGCGTGGGTTTCCTCCGGGTGCTCCCTATTCCTCCCACAAGTCCCGAAAGACGTGCTTGTTAGGTGAATTGGGCATTCCGAATTCTCCCCCCCCCCCCCCCCCCCCCCCGTGTGCCCGAACAGGTGCCGGAGTGTGGCGACTAGGGGCTTTTCACGGTAACTTTGTTGCAGTGTTAATGTAAACCGACTTGTGACAATAATAAAGATTGTTATTATTAATAGGTGGGGTTGCGCGCCAGCAGGAAAAGAGAATCCCAACAGCTGGAGAATTCTAGCCAAAATCCTCTGGCCTCATACACGGGGGGATGGGGGCATGGATGAGGGGTCTGAATGGCTCGTCAACTGCTTCAGCCCCCACAACGCTGACTACCAAAGCAAGTTAAAATTGACATTTCTGTGTCACGTCAAGGAACAAATAAAGAACTGGAAACAGAGGGTGCTATTTAGACATATCGGTGAAATGCTGAGAAGAATTGTTTGGAAATGTACCAAATGTCCCTTCATGAAAGCAGATAGTAACAACCCTGGCCTTTACAGATTGTAATCCCCCAATATTCTTTAGTCAGTCCTGTAATGAACTTCTGTCTGTACAGCTGCAACTGAAACCACGGTGAATATTCAGCACTTTTTAATTTCAGATTTTTTTTCTCTCCGGGTGCATTATAATGACCATCTGTTCGCGGCTGGAAATCAAACCAAGTTAAGACACACAGAACTTCAAAACTCCAGGCTTAATTTTAGTTAACAGTAAATAGTGTGACATCAACATCTGGGCTTAAAGACTTTAAGTTAATCATTTCTCCAAAGCAGTTAATATATGTTTTTAAACAAATAGAAAGCTTTGAGACTTCGATGAAATATAAAACCGATCAAGTACTCAGGATCGAATGCAGGCAGAGAAATCTAAGCAGATGTTGCAATGGAATGTGAAGATCTCCTTCATTATCTTTGCTGAAAAGATATCATGCTTTCGAAATGAAATAAGAACAAGGGAGCTCAATACCATGCATATAAGACGAGAACCATTCTTAGTTTTATCTTTTCTTTTTTATAACTTAAGGCTCGCCTTGAAGGGAGAAAGATTTATTCCAATATTCACAGATGGTGCAAGAGACCAGGTGTTAGTTAGAAAGCAACTAATAACAGGGCTCCGTAGTCATCACACAGAATTATATGGTTAGTAGTATTCCAAATTATATGCACTTAAAAGGAAATGTGATAAAGTGCTTACTATTTTTGGCTTGCGTGAACAGGCAGAACATGGGGCGCTATAAATTATATTCAGGAGAATCACGTCACTTGCAAATGATCATCATGATGAAGACAACACATGTTGCCTTCATCATCATTTTGCCCCCGCCAGAAAAATATATTTCTGTGGATTTGTTTTTGTGAAGACAGTGCCCGTTTTAAAACCCAAATCAATAAGTAACACTTTGAGGTACAAAGCAGCTGACAGGTCCAATAGGTCACAGAATCCACGCAGAGCAGAAGGAGGCCATTCAGCCCAGCGAGTCCGCACCGGCCCTCTGTGTGCCAGAGTGGGGCTTCTGAGCCGCACTGGGCGATGTTTAACAGAGTCGGCCATCGAGGCACAAACCATGGTCTCCCGAAGCAGAAGTCTGCCAAAGAATTTGAAATGAGAAAATCCATTGTGTAAGTGGAGGAGGTGAAGAGGCTGAGAGCATGTCAAGAGATGAGGAGATTTGCTTTCGATGTCCAGATAGTAATCTGACAGGGCAGAAGGTCCACTCGATATAAAACCCGCATGTTTTTCACCACATTGACTTCAGGGTGATTCACTCCAACAGATTATCACCCAGCCAATAAAAATGATAATCTAGCCCTATACTTTTAGGAATAATTTCAACAATAAATGGGCGCAAGGAAAAAAAATAGTTGCTCTAGACAGGGTCAGAGAAGGGATTGAAATATACCGCTTTGATTATGGGGGGGGTCAGAGTAGTACAATGGTTACCACTGTTGCTTCACAGCGGCAGGAACCCGGGTTCGATTCCCGGCTTGCGTCATTGTCTGTGCAGAGTCTGCACGTTCTCCCCGTGTCTGCGTGGCCTGCCTCCGGGTGCTCCGGTTTCCTCCCACAAGTCCCGAAGGACGTGCTTGTTAGGTAATTTGGACATTCTGAATTCTCCCTCGGTGTACCCGAACAGGCGCCGGAGTGTGGCGACCAGGGGATTTTCACAGGATCTTCGTTGCAGTGTTAATGTAAACCTACTTCTGACACTAATAAAGATTATTGTTATTATTAAGAATGAACCATAGAAAACATATGGCGGGTAATCAACTGAGGGAAAATGGATCCAATAACAGGACACATTAAGGCTCCATGCCAGCCCCGACTGGGATCTCCAGTTGGAAAAGTGATGAAGAGACATTGGCGATGGTAACCATGGCTGCCTGATGTCAGGAAATGGGGCGATTTCTCACTTCATCCTGTGAGGCACTCTCCCCAACCAACATCAGTCATAGCTTCCAGGCCACATCTAAGGCTGTTGGCTATCAAGTGAAGGAGCTGCCTCTCCACATTCACACTCAGGCAGCTGTGCTATTTCTTAATATGAGATACATTGGCCTTTGCTTCCAAGGGCACCTTCATATTGAGGTGGCCACTATTTCTGAATTACAAATCAGCAGCTCCCACCTCAGCCATTAATTGGCCTGGCCCTATATACATCTGGGTGGGTGGGCCTGTAACACATCTTGTGGGCATGACTTGGTTGTCAGTTTCAAAACCTGGACTAACAATCCAGCTCATAGTCTCCATATTCAAGGTTGGATATTGGAAGACTATTGGACTGACAAGTGATAAGTAACATTCGCGCCAAACAAGTGCCAGGCAAAGACCATCTGCAACAAGAAATAACCTAACCAAATCCCACTTGACATTCAATGGCATTACCATCACTAAATCCCCCACTATCAACATCCTGGGGGGGTTACCATTGACTAGAAACTGAAATGGACTAGTCATATAAATACTGTGGGTACAAGAGCAGGAAAGAGGCTAGGAATCCTATGCCGAGTAACTCACCTCCTGATTTCCCTACCATCTACAAGGCACAGGTCAGGAGTGTGATGGAATACTCTCCACTTGCCTGGATGAGTGCAGCTCCAACAACACTCAAGAGGCTCAGCACCATCCAGCCCCATTGATTGGCACCCGTCCACAAACATCCACTCCCTCCACCACTGATGCATAGTGGCAGCCGGGTGTACCATCTACAAGATGCGCTGTAGGAACTCACCAAGGCTGCTTAGACGGCACCATCCAAACCAACAATCTCTACCCTCGAAAACAACAAGGAAGTTGCCCTCCAAGTCACTCACCATCCTGACTTGGAAATATATCATCGTTCCTTCATTGTCACTGAGTCAAAATCCTGGAACTCCCTTTGTAACAGCACTGTGCTGTAGCGATTCAAGAAGGCAACTGACCACCATCCCCTTAAGGGTAATTAAGGTTGGGCATACAAATACTTAACTTGGATATGCTACAGTGAAGGTTCACTAGATTGGGTCCTGGGATGAGTGAGTTATCCTATGTTGAGAGGCAGAGTAAATTAATCTCTGGAGTTTAGATGAGAAGTGATCTCCTTGAAACATAAGAGATTCTCAGTGACAGGGTAGACACTAAGGTGTTGTTTCCCCTCGCCGGAGAATCTAACCCACATGGACACAGCCTCAGGATTAAGGGACTGATCATTTACGCCTGAGAGGAGGGGATATTTCTTCATTAAGTGGGTTATGCATCTTTGGATTTCTCTACCTTTGAGATTGGTGAATGCTCCATCGTTGAGTTTATTCAAGACTGAAATCAATGGATTTGTTTTCACTCAGAGCATCAAGTTCTGCCAGGCAGAAGATTAACCACAATCTTATTGAATGGCAGAACTGGTGCAAGGGGCTGAATGGCCTATTCCTGTTCCTGTTTTTTTATGTTGTAACGTAATCATCCGTAATCTTGAATTGGGCAGAAGATTTACCACACTGGATTCTTACTCTTGACTGCTGGTGGCTGGTGAAGAAAGTGTTTGGCTGTGTGTCTCTATTGTGACAATATGTACATTGTAAGGATAATGAAGGGTTAGCAATTTACTGTAACTGCATCGAACCATGGATGGCGATCAAGCGCATACATGTGGATCACGTGATACTCGTGATTCGGGGTTAAGGTGATCATGCGGCATAGAGAGTAGTTGTGTTTTCAGAAGTTCTGTTGTTCGAATCACAGTTTTAGTTTATCTGTAGTCTTTAATATCCTAGTAAGCAAGTTGAATCTATTTACCAGTTGTAGTGTTAATAAATTAGCTTTGTTCAAAACATACCTTGATGTTCTTTGTGAGATACTACGCTTGGAAGCCATCCTCATTCAGACAGCAAAGAACATCACAGCTATGTGTGCGTATAAATGTGTGTGTGTGAAAGAAAAGGGAAAGAATCTAGAAAAATGCATTATATTAAAGGACGTTGGTGTCAAAGTGGGGATAACTATTCCGGGATAAAATATTGGGGCCAAGTGGAGAAGGTGTATTTATGGGGAGCAGCTGATTCTAATTTTTAACTTGAATGAAGTAGACTATAAAATCAAAGCAGTGAAAAAGAGAAAAGGCAAGAAAAATAAAATTTAAGAAAGGGAACACAAAAGTAACGAAGAAGCCCTCCATGGCATTGTTCACAGATAGTTCCACGGCTGGAGTATAGCCTCTGCTGTTAATGCGGTCTAGTTCTGAAGTCCCAGAGACACTCTTTCAACTCTTCAATCTCCTGACACTATTGCTTTCCGATGCTGTCACCTCTTGAGTCTCTCATTTCTTTCCTCACACGAGAAACAATCTGATTTTGTTTCTGCTATCTGATTGGTCGCTGCCGGGCGAATCAGAATGTAAAACTGAGATCCTACCTGCCTAGAATTTTTAAAATAACTGATTTTTCCCGTTGCGATTTAAAGTAAGTTTACGGAACAGAAGGAGGAGGCTGCAAAGCTTGTGCCCAATCCCTGAAAGAGATCTCTTACATGCGGCTGGTTTTATCATTTTGTTTTGATGATCCCGTGCTTGAATTCAATCAAAGAAACCTGCTCTGTCCTCAATGAGCTGCCAATATTTCTTCATCATCCCTCTCCGTAAGGCGCTGACTCGTATTGCAGGCACTTGATGCTCTCCCGCACATTACCACAGTTATTATTCATCTGTGAGTCTTAATATTGAGTATTGGTAAAGCTATTAATTTGAGAAAAACCACAGGCATGTCCAAGCATGTCCTTCAACTTATTTCATTACTCGTGTATCACTCACTTTCCGGCAGGGGTCACAGTACAAGGATCTATAACAGGAACTCTAATTGATTTTTCTCCTCCCAAAACTCGGCTCATTCATACCTCTTGTAATGTAGATAATGCCATCCTATTTGAGACCAGCAAAAGCATCACAGACAAGGAATGAACTCTGGACCTTTGTGATTTTACATGGTTCAATAAGCTACAGACGAGCATGAAATGTGAACATTTCTATCCCGCAACTACACCCGAGCAGCAATGCTATTGTGAAACCTAACCTGTGACATGAGGAGGAAGTGTCACGATTGCCACATATTGACAAAGAGGCTCACATTCTTCATCAAATTCAGTCTTAGCGCATGTTCTATTCATTTTAGTTTGGCTCTGCAAGCACAGAAACTAATTTATTTTATACTTAAAAATTAAGTAAGTATAAGCATTTAACTTTTTGTGTGATCAAAAATAATGATATTGCTCACCATAAATTGACTTAACTGCTTTTGTTAGTCGGAAGCAGATAAGAGTGTCGGGGAAATGACAGTAGTTGGACAAGATCCAGACCACAATCATTGAGGCTTGCTTGATATTTCATGGTCTTACATGTCCTGATGTAGTTTCATTATTCTTTCAGTTTCATTATTCTCTCTCTCTTTCTTTTTAAAAATGACTGACAATGTCATGTCCAAATCTCCTTCAGCTGGAATAGCAGAAAGGCAGGCTTGATTAGCTTGTCCTTCATCAATTTTGTATCTTCCTAAGAGTGGTAGCTGCTAAATTCTCCTTTTTGTAGTTAAGCATTGAGAATAGAATGTGAGACCACAAAGTTGATAAGTGAATTGTTCGCCATTAGTTGAATCCTAGTCAGGGACATTTTATTGCTCCTAATACTTTCTTTCATACTTTGAAGTTGTTTCTAAACTGATGTGAAAAGTTAAGTAGGCAATTTGCTCCCAGGATGGTTCCTCGTTGATTGGGTAGCCGGACGCTCTCACACGGGCTCAGGATCCTGTTGTCAGTGAGAGGGGGGAACTGAAGGAAATCATAAGGAAATGGTGTCGGGAAAATTGATGGGTTTGAAGGCCGATAAATCCCCAGGGCCTGATAATCTACATTCCAGAGAATTTAAGGAAGTGGCCCTAGAAATAGTGGGTGTATTGGTGTCACCTTCCAAGATTTTATAGACTCTGGAGCAGTTCCAACAGATTGGAGGGTGGCTAATGTAACCCCACCATTTCAAAAGGGAGGTAGAGAGAGAAGAGGGAATTATAGACCGGTCAACCTGAAGTCAGTAGTGGGGAAAATTTTAGAATCCATTATCAAAGATTTAATGATGCGGAGGTGCCGCCGTTGGACTGGGATGAGTGGGGAGCCAGTGGATGTTGTTTATTTAGACATTCAGGAGGCTTTCAACAAAGTCCCACATAAGAGATTAATGTGTAAAATTAAAGTGCACGGGATTGGGATAGTGTATCGAGATGGAATGAAAACTGGCAGACAGGAAACAAAGAGTAGGAATAAACAGTCTTTTTCCAAATGGCAGGCAGTAACTAGTGGGGTAGTGTGGGGAACGGTGCTCGGACCTCAGCTACTCACAATATGTATTCATGATTTAAATACGGGAACTAATTGTAATAGCTCCAAATTTGCAGAAAACACCAAGCTGGGTGGGAGGGTAAGCTGTGAGGAGGATGCAGAGATGCTTCAGTACGATCTGGACAAGCTGAGTGAGTGGCTGATGCAGTATAATGTGGATAAATGTGAGGTTATCCACTTTGGTAGCAAAAACAGGAAGGCCGATTATTATCTTAATGGCTATAAAGAATAAGGGGGAATGTGCAACAAGACCAGTCACTGAAGATGAGCATGCAGGGGTAGCCGACTGTAAAGAAGGCAATGATATGTTGGCCTTCATAGCGAGAGGATTCGAGTATAGGAGCAGGGATGTCTTGCTCTAATTATACAGGGCCTTGGTGAGGCCATATCTGGAACATTGTATGCAGTTTTTGTCTCCTTGGGCTGGATTCTCCGAGCCTCCACGCCGAAATCGTGCTCGGCGCGGGGGTGGGGAATGGGGCGTCAGACCTGCGATCGGGTCCGACGCCTTCCTGCGATTCTCCACGGACCGGAGAATCACCACCAGTCGCGCGCGCGGTCGACGCAGCGCTGGTCGGCGGCCATTGAAAGAGGCGGCTGGCCGAGTTTTCGCCAGCGTGGTTCACTCATGGTTCCACCCGGCGGGAGCTCGGAGTGGTGGGGGCAGTGGATCTGCCACAGAAGGGGGCCTCCAGGACGACCAGGCTCACGATCGGGGGCCACCAATTGGCGGGCGCATGTGATCTTGGGTGGGGGGCCTATATAGTTGGGGCCGGCTTGCTGTGTGGGTCTGCAATGTTGTGTAGGGCTACCACCGCACGCAGGCTTTAGGCTTCAAGGCGACAAAATAGGGTTCAAAACCTACTTAGGCGAGTTCACCCGGTATGTACCAGTCTCCCAGGATTTACCAGCCTCCCCAGGGAAGCCAATAATTGCCCACAGGTGGGTGGTCTGGGGGACCCACGAGCTGACTTAAAGATCAGGACACCCTTTAAAAATGACGTCCCGATCTCTTGCTACACAGAAGAGTTCCAGTGAGCGGAGCCTCAGAGCAGAAAACGGGGCTATATGGGGCCTCAGCCGCTCCTTCCTCGCTGAACCCCCTTATCTAACGCAGTGCCATTTTTTAGCATTGTATTTCTTGGTGCTGGGAACACCGGGAAACATGCAGGTACAGGCACTCGCTATAGGACTTTGTTCCCATTTAGTTGCATCCTGCCCTAAGTGTCGTTAGCTCGCAGTGGGATCTGTCCGGTGGAGCTGATGGGAAACTCCCAGCAAAACATGCCACCAATGACACTTAGAAACATTTCTGTTAGATTGCGCTCGGTACATTTTCAAGAAGGAGTTTGATATAGCTCTTGGATCTAAAGGACATGGGGGGAAATCAGGAACAGGTTACTGAATTGGATGACCAACCATGATCCTACTGAATGGCAGAGCAGGCTTGAAGGATCGAATGGTGTCCTCCTGCTCCTAGTTTCTATGTTTCACCTGACTTTACATGCGTCACTGTTGAAAAAATACTTTAGCTTCTATCCCATCTCCCTTGCTCGTCCCTTGACAGAGATCTGTGGTGCATTATGTTACCCCAAAACCGGGGGCGGGATTCTTTGATCCTGAGGCTAAGTGTTGACGCCGTTGTAAACGCCGTCGCATTTCTCGATGCGTTAATGTGGCCTCAGGAGCAGCAATTCTGACCCCGACAGAGGGCCAGCACTGCATTGGAGCGACCCATGCCACTCCAGATGCCGATCCCTGGCGTCAAACGGGCTCCCCTGTCTGTGCATGCGCAGTGGGGCAGGCGCCAATGCGCAGTGGCTCCCTTCTCCGCGCCGGCCCTGACGCCCTGACCCATGGCATGGGGCTAAAGGGGCCGGCGCGGAACAAAAGAGGCCTCCAATCCGAGAGGCCGGCCCGCCGATCGCTGGCCAGACCACAGCGTAGGCCCCTCCCCCCCACCCGGGGTCGGACTCCCCCCCAACACCAGGCCGCCCCCCAGAAGCATCCACGCTGAGGGCCGCCAGGTAAGAGCAGGTGTGGACGGCGCCAGCAGGACTCGGCTCTTTTAGCGTGGCTGCTCGGCCCATCCCAGGTGGAGAATCGGCGGCTGGGCCCCCGACCGGCGCCGCTCTGGTCTCCGCTCTCCGGAGAATCAGCGGACCGGCGTCGGGGCGGCGTGGCATGATTTGCGCTGGTCACGGCGATACTCCGGCCGGCCCCCGGGGTGTGAGAATCCTGTCCCCTGAGCTTATGTGGCATCCACAAAGGTTAAAAGCACAGATCAAAGATCGCAGTCCTGCACGGTGTGTCGCTGGATTCCAACACTTCCCGGATGCGCTCAAATTTGAAAAGGGAAGTGAGGTGGTGGGGGGGAGATGGGAAGGCACCTTCCAATTAGTAGACCATTCAGCTCCTTGAAAAGCTTGTTAAATGGGTCACAGAGGGCGAGAATGCAATGTCCAGTCTGTAAATTAGTGAGCCCAGAAAATCTGTTGTACATTTGTGCACGGGTTTCGAGTTCAATGCGGCGAGAAGCGGAAGGTTTTTTTAATATGGTGAGGGATGTTGGGACGCGGGGGACATGGCACTCGGTCGTGCACATTGCCTCTCATTTGGGTGTTTGACCACTTCCAAGTCGATGGCCATCCTGGCTGCCATCTGCCTTTGCCTCCTGGGTAACCCTCGGTGCCACTAAATGGGCACCGAACTCCCCTGCAGCTCAATTAAGGTATTTACATTTCAAGAGAGCGTCACATGAATGATGCAGGTACGAGATCAGAGAGTAGTAAGACAGGGCATCCTCTCAGGTAGATGAATATATTTCTGGGATAGATTTCACAATAAAATAAGACAAAACAACCTGTGAAAGAATGAGGCAAAAGGTTGTTCCACATTCTGTACTTTCTTGTTTTCTTAGCAGACTGCGCTACCTACATTTGAAGTGCTTTGTAACAAATGAAGTCATCTCAAGCTGTTAACAGATGAATGTAGAAATACAGCAGAACCTTGTTTACCCACTGTAATCAAAGACCTCCTGTGTGGATAAAGAAAATTGACATGCATTTGCAAGTTCCCAAATTTAGACCTTAATTATAAGGGAGAGCAGTGCTGTAAGTTCAGAAATGAAGATTGTATCATATAACCAACAAAAAAGAAAGAAACATCAGCTTTAAAAGAAATTCAATGAAAGATGCAATGGAAAGAACAAAAGCAAACTGTAATGTACCAGTATCTTTTCAGGTTTCTTCTGTATAAATCTAGCGGATAATTGGAATCAAGATAACATGACTTGAGAATAACTGAGCTCTCGCTGGTGATACACAATCAGGCTGCCTGCCTATTTGCTGCAATTGTGCAAGAATCTCAGGGATAATTGGGGCATCAAGATCACATTAATGTTGCATTCGGCCCCTTTAAGACTGCGGTTATTTCTCCTCTGTTACATTGCTCCACTCATAATTGAAAAAGGCCTTTCAGATCTAAGCTTGATGTTTTTGATGTGTATGCATTTTACGTCTAGTTTAAATAGTGCCTATTGGTGTTGATGAAAAGACACTGCCAATATTCAGTTTCCATGCTGTAACTTTCAACTCTTAAAGCCTTAGAGTTGCAGGGGCTGGTTTAGCACAGGGCTAAATCGCTGGCTTTTAAAGCCAGACCAAGGCAGGCCAGCAGCACGGTTCAATTCCCGTACCAGCCTCCCCGAACAGGCGCCAGAATGTGGTGACTAGGGGCTTTTCACAGAAACTTCATTTGAAGCCTACTCGTGACAATAAGCGATGTTCATTTCATTCCGTTTCAAGGAACAAAGCAAAACACTTGAAATGAGAAAAAATAATGAACTTAGCTGTTTACCATTTTTGAAGGTCCACCTGCATCATGGCTGTAGAACGTCAAATCGTCATTTTTAAAACCAGGATGAGATAAACACAGTGAAGCGACAGAAAGATTACACATTGCACCAAAAAAGGTCGAGAACTACGCTGACCTATTCCATCACTTCGCCCGTTTGCCAATCGTCTGGATTTTGTGGTCAGTGGCAAAGCAAGGAACTGACCAGGAAGAAAGCCCCTTTGGTGATCTCCGTGGCAAGAAACCCTTTGACTGTGCGGTGGTCGCAGAGTTTCAGAAGGGGCATTCCCAGCGTGGAGTTGCTGTGATGTCAGGCAGCAGCCAATCACGTCAAAAGATCCTCACAGGTCCACAGCCAGAAAATGAATAGGTCTAAAGTCAAATCATTAATAAATAACTTTATCTTAAGTAAACTACAATTTGGGACATGAACATCCGATGAAGAAAGAAGCTGAACTTCCACGAGAAAATGGTTTTAACTAAAATGATAATGTTTTTAAAGTTTAAAATCCAATAGTTAATGGCAATGGAGATATTTAACATTTATAAAACTACTTTTTCAAGGCTAGGTCTGTTCAACACTAGTTACTACTATCTATGTCTATGTAGCACAGTGGTTAGCACTGTGGCTTCACAGCGCCAGGTACCCAGGTACGATTCCCGGCTTGGCTCACTGTCTGTGCGGAGTCTACACGTTCTTCCCGTGTCTGCGTGGGTTTCCTCCGGGTGCTCCGGTTTCCTCCCACAAAGTCCCGAAAGACGTGCTGTTAGGTAATTTGGAAATTCTGAATTCGCCCTCCGTGTACCCGATTAGGCACCGGAATGTGGCGATAGGGGCTTTTCACAGTATCTTCATTGCAGTGTTAATGTAAACCTACTTGTGACCTTAAAGATTATTATTATTGATTATTATTGTGTATTTACCGTCTGTTCTGGGCTGGATTCTCCATCGGGGGATCCTACATTTCACCAGCAGCGGGATCCCCTGTTTTCTGGTGCTGCGCGCCCCTCTGTCCTGCCAGCCGGCCAATGGGGTTTCCCATTGTGGGCACCGCTTCATGAAATCCGTGGGCGAGTGCGCTGCCGGCGAAGTGGAAGGCTCCACCGACGGAGAATTCAGACCATGATTTTTACGTAACCTTGGTTACTCTTAATTTTAAAAATAAATTTAGAGGACCCAATTCTTTTCTTTCCCCAATTAAGGGCCAATTTAGCGTGGTCAAGCCACCTACCCTGCACATCTTTTAGGTTGCGAGGGTGAGGCCCACGCAGACACGGGGAGAATGTGCAGACTCCACACGGCCAGTGACCCGGGGCCGGGATCGAACCCGGGTCCTCAGCGCCGTAGGCAGCAGTGCTAACCACTGCGTCATTGTGCCGCCCCGGTTAATTTTATGTTTTAACAGCAATTCCTATGTTCTCAATTGTTATAGCATTTCTTGGAATAAAATATATAATTTAATTAGAGCTATTGAAAAAATACAATGGGCGTGATTCAGCGACCCCCATTGCGTCCGACAGGGGTGAATTGCACAAGAGCAGGGGAGGCCTGAATAGGGAGGGGGGGAGTGGGGGGGGGGGGGGGGGGGGGGGGGTGAAGAACTTGCCTGCTGATCAAAACGTCGCCCTGATCTGTGAACAGCCATAAATCTCTCTTAAGTGCGGCCTCAGCGGAGAGAAACTCCCCAAGGCCAAGAAAAATCAGCAAAGTGCCAGACAATCGAAGAGCGTTTCCCATTGCTGCACCTGTCGAGAAACACCCTGCTTAACATGTCCGACAGCGGAATTCATTTTACGTCCACTGAATCGCACCCAATATCAACAAAGTCTGCTGCGATACGCCTATGGGCTATTTCAGAGATGGACGGTATGTGACCTTCAACCAGCAGGTGGTGGTGCAGGCACATCATGTGGTCTCAAGACCAAGGTCATATGACCTTTGACCTTCATATAAGGGAAGACACACCCGGCCATCTTTAGGAGACGATTGCGAGGGTAATAAGACATATATGTGAATGACCAGCGCTCAGTGCAGATTCCAGAGGAATCAGACTCCGTGATAATGTGCTGTGTAACAGATTGCTATCTTACCACATGAGACTCAATAAAAGATTCTGGTTTGGACAAGTCGCGGTGTTTGGTGGATTCCTTTGTAAGGTATAAAAGACCCAGATCTAAAACGTACTGGTGGTAATTGCATCAAAACATGCTGATGGACGACAAGACAGAAACAAGACCACAGCTGGAGTGCTGTGTGCAGCTCTAGTCACCACATGATAGGAAGGATGTGATTGCATTGGAGAGGGTGCAGAGGCGATTCACCAGGATGTTGCCTGGGATGGGATGGGATTATGTTATGAAGAGAGGCTGAATAGGCTTGGGTTGTTTTCATTGGAGCAGAGAAGACTGAGGTGGACCTGATCGAGGTGTCCAAGGTTATGAGGGGCATGGACAGGGTGGATAGTGAGCAGCTAATCTCCTTAGTTGAAGGGTCAGTTACGAGGGAACACAAGTACAAAATGAGGGGCGGGAGGTTTAAGGGGGATTTGAGGAAAATCCTTTTTACCCTTTGTGGTGATATGAGTGGGAGCACTGCCATTGGTGCAGAGCATTGGTTTCCCATTGGCTCTGGCTGGTCATGTGCCTCTCGTCTGATTGGCTGGGACTAGTCACGTAACTGCTCACCAATTGGTCGAGAGGCAAGTAGACCCCACCTCCGAGACGGCGTATAAGTACCCAGGTTTCCCGGCGGTCGGCTTTTCTCTGTGGTCGACCACCGGGCTAACAACTAGCTGATTAAAGCCACAGTTTGGATCTTCATCGTGTCTCGTGTCCAATTGATGGTTCATCACCCTTGTGTGGCAACGGTCTGGAACGCACTGCCTGGGAGGGTGGTAGAGGCGGGTTGCCTCACATCCTTTAAAAAGTACCTGGATGAGTACTTTGCATATCATAACATTCGAGGCTATGGGCCAAGTGCTGGCAAATGGGATTGTGTAGGTAGGTCAGGTGCCTTTCATGCATCGGTGAGATTCGAAGGGCCTCTTCTGCACTGTATCAATCTGTGATTCTCAAAAAAATCACTGCCATTCTGATCTCTAGTGGCCAAACATTTATTAATGAGGACATTTTCCTTTCATTATTGTGACATGCATTAGTTTATTTATAAATGTTTGAATTTAATTTCTATTTTATTCAAAAAATTATTTGTCAATATAAGACGTAAAGGTTTGCAAAGAAATTGAATTAAGAAAACACGTTAGTACATTTGAGGGCCCATTTTGTTTAAATTTAAAGACAGTTGCAATATAGGTTACACGTATTTACATAGCATTGTATCAAATAACTTGGCACAACCGTTTATCTTTGAGCAGCAATAATTTAGAAATTGACTACTCATTCTTCACCAGAAATGACCGAGAAATGATAATAATGCAAAGGACCAGTTAATCCTCTTTTTGATGGCGTTGGTTCAGAGAGGAATGTTGGCAAGCAAACTAAGAACTTCCAACTCTTCTTTAATTAATACCAGGGGAACCTGCCAAACAGGACTACAATATAATATCTGATCTGAAGGCTAATGCCTCTGACGATATGATACTGCCTAAATGCTGTGTGTAAAGCCACAAAACACTCATCAGGAGTTGTGCAAACACTCCATTTATTAAAAACAGGCACACGTGAACATGTACATAGATAGAAAGCTTAAAAACATCAGAGCTGCAGAACTGTGTGTGCTTTCTGTAGGGGAGGGGGTGGGGGGGACCAAATAAACTAAATCAACAAATTAAGGGATGAATTAAAAGGCAGACCCTTGAAGGGACACTGCACGAAAGCAAGCAGAATCTCAAAGGAGACTGAAAATATCAGAACAAAATGTGATTGAATGTTTCAATAAAACACCCAATCCCCGTCATGTATGGAAGGCCTCGAACGTGCTAACGTACACCCTCTCCAGAGACACCCAGGAGCAAAGATAGCTGTGGAAGCGGGGCAGAGAGTCAAGGCAGATGATCCCCTTGGACCAGGCCCAAGAGTAGGGCTCTCCGCACCAGATGGCTATGTGCATGTGTACTCCTGCAAGCCAAAGTGAAATTGAGACTGGATCAATACACACTTCCCTTAAATTGATGCCGTGCTGCTGTCCCTTAAAGGCATATTGTAGCAAAATATGTAAGAAGTAGTCCCACGTCCCTCTGATGAAGGGTTAGAAAAATAGATCAACGTTAGAGGTACATAGCATAGAATTTACAGTGCAGAAGGAGGCCATTCGGCCCATCGAGTCTGCACCGGCTCTTGGAAAGAGCACCCTACCCAAGGTCAACACCTCCACCCTATCCCCATAACCCAGTAACCCCACCCAACACTAAGGGCAATTTTGGACACTAAGGGCAATTTATCATGGCCAATCCACCTAACCTGCACATCTTTGGACTGTGGGAGGAAACTGGAGCACCCGGAGGAAACCCACGCACACATGGGGAGAACGTGCAGACTCCGCACAGACAGTGACCCAGCGGGGAATCGAACCTGGGACCCTGGAGCTGTGAAGCAATTGTGCTATCCACAATGCTACTGTGCTGCCCTATTACACTATAAGTATTATATAACCAGCAGTTCAGAAAGACAAGAACATATGAATTGCATTCTACCTGATAGAAGTGTGTGTGTATGCTACAGAGTGTTTTAATAGTATTTTAATAAGGGTTTTCTATTTAATTTGAATGTAAGGGTCATCCGCAGGCACCAAGATCACATTTGTCTACGCCACGACTCCGAGACCGCTAAGTTTCCGGATCAAACTGCAGAAGGAAATGCTGCTGTGGATATTCAACAGGAAGTGGTTCCTGTTGCTCAGGGACATCCAGTAGACTCTACTCCGAGAGAGGTTGAGGTTTCTCACTGGCAACCAACCTACCTCTGTGCCCTCAAGTCATGCTCAACTGACCAAAGACACGCCAGTGTCGACTGAGGCACCAGTGGCTCTACGCTGACCACAACGTAGTCACAAAGTTCCTGAAAGACTGACGTATGAGTAACGACATGTGTGTTATGATGCTTGTTGCTGCCTCTCCTGCAGGGGAATTGAAATTTAAGGGGTAGAGTATTAAAGAGTGTTTTACTAAGCATCTTCCGATTTGTTAATCAAAAGGGCACATGCTCTTGTGACATCAGGAGCGCAAGCTTGCGCAGTTTTCAGTTTAACGACGAGTAGCTTGTGTACAGCTGTGTTTAACTGCTGCTGGTGTCTGAAGCCAAATTGTATTATTACCTCAATGTTTTCTGAAGTATAATTTAACTTTTGCAATGCTTTCGACTACCTGTATTGTTACCAAGTTACCTCAGTGTAAAATATATATAATGAGATGTATAGCTTTACCAGAAAAACACAGAAATTATAAAGTAACATAGGACTGCATAAGTACTTCAATAATTAAAGACTAAAATTGCGACCGGTTTGGACCACACTATTTTACTGATTTTTGAATTTGGTTTAACAACAGAAATTATTCAGAAAACTAATTTTTGAATTTGCTTATTCGAGAGGAGTGAGGTTTTGTGTGAGGATTGCAGCATGAGGAGCTATCCTCAACAGTATGTAATGGCAGATGTGAAGAGAGGGGTGGTAGGAGTGTGTGCTATGTGTCAGTGAGTACCACCGACCCATGTAAACTGTAAACTGGCCCTAATCCAACAAGGTTATTCATTCTCAATTTGGCGACACATCCCGAGCTGAACACTCTCATAGGAAATTGGGGTTTAAATTTAACACAGCGTCACCCTTTCATGAGCCGAGAAACTGGCCCCGATAACTAACTTAGTAGTGCCGAGGTAACATTTGATCCACATGGCAGCTTGGGCCGCGACTAAACTCGGCACAATCTTCCTTTTCTTTACTTGCCGGCAGCCTGACCTGAAGACATTTTGATATTGGAACGAGCCGCCGCTGCTCATTTCAGACCCAGACCCTCTAATTAATTTGCCCTCGTCGGAACTTCATGCAAGGCCCAAAAACTTGGAAAAGATTGGAGTCATTTGTGGAGTCGGGGGGAGGGGGAGTGCCAACCAACCACACCTTCCCCCAAACCCCCACCCCACAACCCCCCCACCCCCCCCACCCCCCCCCCCCACAACTTGCCCACTAGTTTCGCAAAACAACTGTGGTCCAATATCACTCTCAGCCTCGGACTAATCATCATTCCGCACCTCCCCCTCCCCCTTCCAGAACGATTGCTGTCTGTCGATGTGGGATGAAATCTGCTGTTATTGTTATAATGCGGCTGCCGCAATCAGGCCTGTTATCAGTGGCCCTGCCGACAAAGAGGGCCTGAGGCTTTTTTTCAAACTAGTAGTTTCATGTTTATTTATTTATCTGTTAACAGGATTCGCAGAGTGTTATTTCACAGCTTTGCAAATGATTGTGAACCCATATGCCAATAATACCTTACCGCAAACTGCATCCCATACATTCGTAAGCCTGAATTTTCAGACTGGCATTATTTTAACACCATTGGGTTCTGTTATCATTAACATACCTCCAAGAAGAACCCCTAAGTGACAATTATCAACAAGGGAATAACACATTGCAGCAAAAAAAAAGAATAAGCAAATTCCCATTTTGCATTAAAAATTTACAATGTTTAATTCAAACGGTTAAACAAAGTCAAATTCCTTTTAGTGCAAAAATGACACCAAATTGTTAAAGGTAGGCTGTACATTAGTAGTTTCCACGGCAACAGAGCTTCAGCTTGATGCGACTGATGGTTACTTATTCATTGGCTGTTCAGCACTTTGAAACATCCTGAGGTTGTGAAAGACAAATTCTTCTAATGCAGGCCACTGCCAGCTCACATTAGACCCACCTCCCTTCTCGCGCCCCCCACTACCTTTCACTCCCCCAATCCACCAAAGAATCATCTAAGGGGCGCAATTCAGTGGGTAGTTGTTAAAGTTCACTTTTGGGGGCGTATAGCAGGTGATTCTCGGCAGCGGCAGCTCCAGCGCCAGCAATCACTCCGCTATCCAACATCACTGAGCTGATTTCTGGCCTCAGGGAGTTTCTTCCCAGCATCCTTGGAGTGATTTCCTGCTGGTGCGCTGATCTCGGGCTCAACCCCTGCCATTGCCATCCTGGCACCCTGGCAGTGCCCCTGGCACCCTGGGAGTTCCTGGGTATCACCCTTCCCTGACCCGACCACCCAGGGGTCTCCATTGGCCTGCGAGAACCCCCAGGATGCCGTCACACTTGGTCCACGTTTGTGTGGACCAGTACTAAATGGCGCCCTGATGCGGTCTCGCAGGGCTGAGTCCTGGGCGCTAGGTGAATCCGGCCTCCGGGTATTTATATGGGCCATTGAATTGGGTGACTTGCAACCTGTCCAGCGCCTGGCGCAGGGCCTGATTTGAGGCTCTTGCGCGATTCACCCATTGAGCCCGGATCCGTGCTGGTCACAATGGGGTAGCTGAATCACGCCCAAGGGCTTCTGCCAGCAAGGTATCTGTCACAAATTAGCTGTGTACAAACTGGTGGGCTACCTCTGAATGACCATTGGTGTCTGCAGCTCGCCAGAAATCTACTGATGGAGCTCAATTTCAGTTGGGCCTTGCACCCTAGGCTTCTGGCGCACACACCCAACCTTCAACCGTTTATGGATGAAAACGGGCTTTTTAACATATGAATTAAAGAGCCGGCCACATGATTTTTTTTCAATCATGAAAGTGTCATATTTTAAGGTTGAAATTATTCCTAGTCACTTATTTTTCAACTTAAAACGTTTATAACAATAACTGGTCGGGCTGAATAAACAATCTCCTCAAATGACGAAATGCGTCAATACCCTGGCTGGTGTATTACTCAGACATGAAAACCAGGAAAACGCCACCTTTGGCTCTCCTGCACAGCACTTAAATTAAATGGGCTGGGCTGTGTGAGGGAAAATTCAGATAGGGAGCGGGATTCTCCCCTACCCGGCGTGACGGGGGGTCCCGGCGTAGGGGAGTGGCGCCAACCACTCCGGGGTCGGGCCTCCCCAAAGGTAGGGAATTCTCCGCACCTTTGGGGGCTAGCCCCGCGCCGGAGCGGTTGGCACCAGAAGACTGGCGCAAAAAACCGGCGCCCCCGGCAGCGGGGCTGACCGAAAGGCTTTCGCCGGTCGGCACATGCACCGGCGGTGACGTCAGCGGCCAACTGCCGCTGACCTCACCACCGGCGCATGCGCGATGTGGGTTTCTCTTCCGCTTCCGCCATGGCGGAGGCCGTGGCGGCCGCGGAAGGAGAAAGAGTGCACCCAGGGCACTGGTCCGGAGTCTGAGCGGGGGGCCCCGATCGCGGGCCTGGCCACCGTGGGGACACAGTTCTTTGCATAAAGCAATCTTCTTCTTCTTCTGCGGTCACTCGCTAACGAGTATGATTGTCCACCTAAGAATCTCTGTGTTACTGGTAAAGAGTTCTGTGGGTTCTTGCATGGCTGGTAAGCCAGATTCTGGAGCCACTCCTTCGACCGCACACTTGACAGGTGTGTCTGGGGAGGTGTGATCAGTCCTTGGACTCGAGATCACTGGCATTCCCAGGCTCTTGTCTGGAAGCCTTCCTTGAGCCGTGCAGAGATGATTTGCTTTGACAGTCGGGATTCCGACATCCTAAGCACTTGGTTGGCCCAACGGAGTTGGTTTCGGATGATCATGGCCTCAATGCTGGTGCTTTTGGTTCCTTCAAGGACACTGATGTTAGTATGCTTGTCCTCCCAGCTGATGCTGAGAATTTCTGCCAAACAGCGTTGATGGTGCCCCCAGGGCCATGAGGTGGCGTCTATACATAGTGCAGGTTTCTGAGCTGTATTGAAATGTTGGGAGGACAACCACCTTGTACACAAGGATCTTGATGTCAGCATGGATGTCGCAGATGTCAAAGGCTCTTATCCTTCGGCATCCGAAGGAGGCCCTCACGGATTGGATATGATGTCGGATCTCCGCATCAATGTCAGCCTTTGAGGACAGGTGTCTCTCCAGTTTTGGGAAATGTCCCATGTTTGGGAAGGTTTGTTTCACTGAACTTGATGGATGGCAAGATGGGATCTTGCCCTGGGCAGCTTGGCAAAGGATGTGCGTCTTCTTGAGGTTGAGACCGAGACCAATTCTACGGAATGCTTCCGTTTTTAAGCATGGCTTGGAGGTTTCTTCTGAGAGAGTGGAGATGGCAATGTCATCTGCAGACTGAAGTTCCTTGAGCGATGTCAGTGTCGTTTTCTTCTTGAATTTCAACCAGTTGAGGTTGAAAGTTTTCCCTCCATACTATAGTTGATGTCCACTCCACTGGGTTGCTTGTTCTTGACAACGTAATGGTTGGTAGGAGTAGAAATGCCTCAATACAGTTTTTCGATGAAAACAGCTCTTATTGTTGTTTTCTAATAAATAAAATATAAGCAAAATATGGTATGAGTTAAGTGGTATATTTTAGCATAAACAGATGAGCTAATTATCATTTGAAGGACTTTACAGGGCCTTTTTGGAACATATTAGAACCTGCTGTTTTTGAGAAACATGTTTTATATTACTTTTAGATTCTTAACAGTCGTAGTTAAATACAGAAGAAGCATCAAAGTAAATTGCAGTGAAGCTGGAACTCATTCATCTGATTGATGTTAGTCCACAGGCTGCAATGAGTCAGTGATTCAGTGTAATCTCACAATCATTTTGTTCTGTTCTAAGTGAATCTGACTCCATCTATTCATATTGGCAATTCAGCGTAATTGGCTTAACTCATCACTTTATTAAACAAAATTAGTTTGGGTTAATGTGTATAGACTCACATACTGGTAAACTATCAGGACTCCTGTTGTTTTCAGTACATATTTGGTTAATAATAGTTCGACCAGTTCAAATGTTTGGTCAGAAATAAATGGTCAACATTGAGGAATTAAGAAAAGACAATTAGAGTCACAGATGCAAGTTGAACCTTTCACCGGAAAAGTCTCTCCCTAATTTTGCCGGTAAAACACAGGCTGGATTCTGAAATTGCTATTCGATCATCTGGGCTGTGTATTTACAGTTACCATGCTGGAGGGTAGAAATACGATCTCTGACACTGAAAGGAGAAAGATAGAATTATAGACCCCTTGCTGGATCAAAGCTCCGAATGTTTCTTTTGGGGAAATTTGGATGAGGAAACCAACGTTTAAAGAGCAGGCGAGGTGTAGTAATTTAAGGAGTGATGGACTTTCAAAGCCTGTAGACTGTGGGAAGACCGAGTCACAAGAGGAATTTGAGAACTCTGAGGCGTGGGCAACAATTTCCCGAGTAGGAACTAGCACTGTGAGCCTTTCAAAACATTGAGGTTGCCCACATAGGGTGGCATCTTGGAAGCTTATGATAAAACGGAGGGTTCAGAAGAACGACAGCAAAAGTAGCATTGATCAATTAAAAAGGGGAGAAAAGCAATGAAGAGAGAAGTTGGCAGCTGGAGGTGAGACTCAGGTTGACTATCAGATATGCTCGCCAATACAAAAAAAAAACTATCTGTCTTTTCACTTTTAGAAGGCACTGACTGGATTATTTACTCCCATGAATGTTCCATTCACTCCAGCTATGTGAGCACAACACAATGATGGGCTATCTCACAAAGCCCTGACGGTTACTTTCTTCGAGCTGTAATACACTTAAAATGTACTCAACTCTATCCTAGCTCCTGGAGATAACTTCCACAGTACCTTGCTATCCTCCTATAGCAATCTAGGAATTGCTAGGCGAAATAGACCTAGATCCCTCTTGTTCACCTCTGCAGATGTGTTAGCCTTGCTATGCAATAATGATGTACAATAATCTTGGCAATCAACCTCTGTCAATAATCTACAAAGAATCCAAACATGATATGAGGAAAGTGTCAATGTTAGAAACATTTGGGAACCATAGACCCAAATGCTATTTTCTTAAAGATATGCTCACCCAGCATGAGTCACTGGTTAGAGATCAGTGTTGGGAGCTCTTGATAATGCGTCACGCACCTTAGCCTCAGAATCTTAAAGCAGCCACGTCATCGTCATTGTAAACTGAGCTGAGATCTGCCTAATTTAGTACAGATTAGAAGCCTTGGGAAGGTTCTGTTCTGCGCAGATCAGGGATCACAGCACATGGTGAATCAATCCCTCAACCATTAAATGAAATTACACCATTTACAGCCAAACCTAGCTGCATATTGGTCACTTCTGGATCTGTAGCCCCTTCACAATAATTATAATGTGTATTAGTGTCACAAGTAAGCTTTCATTAATACTGCAATGAAGTTACTGTGAAAGTCCCCTAGCCGCCACACTCCAGCATCTGTTCGGGTACACTGAGGGAGAATTCAGAATGTCCAATTCACCTAACAGCACGTTTTTTAGGACTTGTGGGAGGAAACTGGGGCACCCGGAGGAAACCCACACAGATACGTGGTGAACGTGCAGACTCCGCATAGACAGTGACCCAAAGTGGGAATCAAACCCGGGACCCTGGCACTGTGAAGCCACAGTGCTAACCACTGTGCTACCAGGCCGCCCAAGATAGTCACAGTAGACCAGAAATCCTAACAAGATTGATTGCACATTTTCTAGAATGAAAGAGGCAACCAGAGGATTTTAAAGTACATTTTGACATGCAGTATGCACTCTGTCATTCATTAACCCCAAAAACCAAAAGATATTTTCTGCAGTTGTACCAAATGAATTTGGAATTTTATTCTGCAGCACACCTTTTCAAACTTACTGATTGTACCAAAACAGAAATGGTAGAGGAAATGATATTAGCTATCGACTTATTGTAGTCACTGTTAAGTGTATCCTTCCTGTTTGTGGTCGTACTTATGTTCTGCCTTACAATTTAATCATACCTAGCAGTCATGGCTAGTTGTGCTGCTGAAAATGAATTTAATTATTAAATATTATGGCTCCTGCAACTTTTGATACTTTCCATGTATTTTCTTTTGGGTCTTCCAACAATTTAGAATGAAAAACCTGCATTTATATAATTCCTAAGGTGACCCCAGGACACCAAAGTACTTCACAGACAATGAGGTATTTTTGACAGGCAGTCAGTGATCTTGGAAAATGCAGCAGCCAATTTTCTTACATGATGTTTGGCATAAACAGCAATGCAATAATGAGGAGATAATTTGGTTCAGTGTTAATTAAGCATAAGAACATAGGAAGTAGGAGCAGAAGTAGACCTCTCCAGCCTGCTCCACCTTTTGATAAGATCAAGGTTGACCTGATGTGCCCTAAACTCACTTTTCTGCCTGTTCCCCCCCTCCCCCCACCCATAGCTTTCAACTCCCTTTTGTCAATCAAAAATCTTGAATATATTCAATGACAGAGCCTCCATATCGCTCTGTGGAAGAGACTTCCAATCACCAACGACCCTCTGAAAGAAGAAAGTCTCTGTCTTAAATGGAAGACCCCTTTGAAACCCCTTCTAGAATCCCTCATGAGGGGAAACATTCTCTCAGTATCTACCCTGCCAATCCCCTTAGAACCTTCAATGTTTCAATAAGGACACTTCCCATTCTTCTACACTCCACTGTGTCCAGGCCAAGGTTCAAAATTGGCCGGGACACTGTGACATTACAAGAAAGGTTCAGAATACAAAGGGTTAATTTCATGTCATAATTAACCACTAGATGGAGCTAGATGCAGAACTATATAAAGCACCGACTTGCAGACTTCTGGGAGAGAGCTGGAGGAGAGCTAGAGAGAGCAGTGATAGAGGGCAGTACAATTATAGATATAGTGTAGAGACTAGTGTTAGTTGAGTGTAGTTTGTAGATGACTGGATTATTGGCTACTATTGGAGTAAGTGGTTGAGCTTTAACAAGTAGTGTAAATAAATGTTAACTTTGTTAATGAACTTAGCTTCTGTGGTCTTTTTGAACACTCCAACATCCATCCCGAGAACAAGAATCACAAAGAACACCACAGACACCAGCGGAACTCACTTGCTCTTCTAAGAGTATTGATATGGGATGTTTTGACCGGATATCATTATTTTGATATAGATACACAACAATCTTAAATATCGAGAAAGAAAATCTATCAGTGCTGTATGTTTCTCAACTGTAATCTGAAAATTACAAAAAAATACAAGCATTCCCCGACCTGCACAAGACTCTCACTTGCAGCACGGTAGCACTGTGGATAGCACATTTGCTTCACAGCTCCAGGGTCCCAGGTTCGATTCCTGGCTTGGGTCACTGTCTGTGCGGAGTCTGCACATCCTCCCCGTGTGTGCGTGGGTTTCCTCCGGGTGCTCCGGTTTCCTCCCACAGTCCAAAGATGTGCAGGTTAGGTGGATTGGCCGTGATAAATTGCCCTTAGTGTCCAAAATTGCCCTTTGTGTTGGGTGGGGTTACTGGGTTACTGGGTTATGGGGTTATGGGGATAGGGTGGAGGTGTTGACCGCGGTTAGGGTGCTCTTTCCAAGAGCCGGTGCAGACTCGATGGGCCGAGTGGCCTCCTTCTGCACTGTAAATTCTATGAAAAAACCGTCACTTTCCAATTGACCTGAGACTTCACAAAAGTTGACAAAAAATAACCTTTAAAGTGAACAGCTCCATTTTAACAGCAGAATGCAAAGTGCAGACAGCAGTAGTAAGTTTAGACAGTGCTTTTCATATCACGTGGCAACCGCCATTTGGCTTTGACCTAGAGCAAAACTATGAAGCAAAAGGTAGAGGGGTACAAATGGGACAAAATGCAGAACCAAGCTCCTGCCACAAGGGAAATAAATCCGAACTGATTTGTTTAAAAAGAAGCTGAAACATTTGACTGCCCCAAAACCCATTATTCTCCAATAGATTAGAATTGGATGTTGCTCCAGTACAACCCCAAGAAACCCCCATTAATTCAGGGTTTATAAGTAGGCAAATGTTTGCAGTTTCAAAACTGGATCAGTAAGGAGCGGCTGTCAGACAAAGCTAAAGAGTCCTGCACCCTCAGTGATCTTTCTTGGTCCTAATGGGCTCAACCAATGGTTCTGCTTTTACAATATATCCATGTCACCTGTGTGACATTGTTGAACAAAAGGACATAGACAAGCTGGTGGAATGGGTGGACAGGTGATGAGTCAAGTTCAATGCAGAAAATGTGCAGTTTTTCATTTTGGTCGGAAGAACATAGCAAGAAAATATAAAATAAAAGGACAATTCCAAAGTGTGTGCAGAAGCAGACGGACCTGGTGTATATGTGCTTAAGTCATTGAAGGTGGGCAGGACGGGTTGAGAAAGCAGTTAATAAAGCTTACAGAATCCTAGGCTTTATTAATAAGGACATCTGTGGAGTTCGCTAGCCCAGAGTGCGGTGGATGCTGGGACAGTGAGTAAATTTAAAAGGGGTTAGACAGATTTTTAATTGGTAATGGGTTGAAGGGTTATGGAGAACGGGCAGGACGGTGGAGTAGAGGCCAGGATGGGATCAGCCATGATCACGTTGAGGATGTTTAGGCTCCGGAGGCTAAATTGCCGACTCCCGCTCTTAGATCATGTATTCGAGGGAGGAGATGCTCCGACTGATTTCGCAATCCATCTCTTGGCCTGTAACATTGTAGGTAACAGATGAGGAACATATCAGCATGATAGAACGGCGGAGCAGACTCGATGGGCCGAATGGCCTAATTCTGCTCTTATATTTTATGAACGTATGAACTGATGAACATAGAGTACAGGTTTAAAACGGTGACATTGAACTTATATTGGAGACATTAGTTCCGCCTCAGCTGGAAAATTTCATCCATTCCGGGCACCACTCTTCAGGAAAGGTGTGAAGCCATTAGAGAGAGTGCAGAAACGATTGATGAGAATGGTTCCAACGGTGAGGAATTTCAGTTACGAAGATAGATTTGAGAAGGCAGAGCAAAGATTGGATAGTGGTATTGCAAATTCTGAGGTGTCTGGACAGGCTAGATAGGGAAATTGGGGCCGGGATTCTCCAATAATGGGGCTGTGTCCCCACGCCTGTGTAAAAACGCTGGCGAGTCACTCTGGACTTTTTTTTTAGAGTGGCCTGCGGCAGCGGCCCCGTGAGACATGGCGGGCTCGGAACGCGGAGCGGCACCAGGAATGTAGGTCGTCCCGAGATTGCGCGCGCCCGCCGGGTCCGTGGCGCCGGTCATCCCTCTGATCCCTCTGGCCGTCCATGAGCCCCCCCGCCCGCCCCCCCGTGATCAATTCCACCACCGCCCATCAGGGTCGGTAACTCGGCCAGTTTTCCTCGGAGAATCGCCGGGGTGCCTCTGTGAATGGCCCCCTACCAGCGCCCCATAGCTCACACACGAGAGGCTCCCGAGCGATTCTCCAGGGACCGGAGAATCGCGGGAGCGGCGTCAGACCAGATTTCGGCATAATCGCCCATTCTCCGTCCCCGCGCCGATCGCGATTTCAGCTCGGAGAATTCCGCCCACTGTTCCCATTCCTGAAACGATGGAGAATGACAGGGCGCACATTCAAAGTAATTGGAGAAGGAAAAGAAACATGAGGGCAAACCTTTTCACACAGCGAGTGGTTGAGTTGTGGAATACGCTGCCTGGCGGGGCAGTGGAGGAAGGTCCAATCGAAGCACTCAAAGGGGAATTGGATCGTTACCTGAGAAGTAAGGATGTGCAGGGTTATGGGGAGAAGGTGGGGAAATGGCACTAAGTTAATTACTCACTCGGAGAGCGGGCCCAGACGCGATTGGCCGAATTGTTACCCTCTACGCTGCAACAATTCTGTGTTTTTTTTTATTTTCGACGTCAAAATGGAAGCGCTCCAGAAAAATTAAGAAATAGTACAACAACAATGTTGATTCAGGCAGGCAAATGGTAGTGCCATTTCCCCATCGGACTTTCAACTGCCAGTTGCTCATTTTTCAGTCAGGAATTGCTTAATTAGCAATTGAAACGCTCTCCCAATAAAGCTTTAAAGGCCTTAGGTGGGGTGGGGTGCATCATCACCACTGGGAATGACATTTTGATCGAATGTATTAAGTTTCCTTTTGAAGTTTTATTTTAGTTGCAATGCCAGCCTTGCCATTTCTGCTTGATGATTGTTCTCTTAAAAAAAAGAGTGAAGTGGACTATTTGGTACATCTAATTTGTGCTGGCTGGTAGTAAATTAAATTGCAGACCATTGAGTGATGCTAACTGTGATTAAATCGATCCCTGGAGATTTCATCACATGACTTGTCCCCATGCTCCAGCCATTGGTTGGCCAATACATCCACGGCCTTCCTACGCCAAGTGGAAAACAAAGAGACTCGCTACCCAATTGGATGTTGCTTGACTGTCAGCAAAACAGTGTTCCCCTCTCCCCATCCCCATTTTCAATGCTTTTTTAAATATCTGGTGAGGGAAAATATTCAAAGAAAGTTAAAAAAAATTATCTTTCTTAATGTCCCGATGATTTTTCTCCCGATTTGCACACGGCAGTATCCTGGAGTTTCATTTTCAATTCCTGGAAACTCCAGGCCAATCCTGAAAAATTGACAACCCCGACCTATCTGCAAAGCGGCACGGCGGCACGGTGGTTAGCACTGTTGCTTCACAGCTCCAGTTCCCAGGTTCGATTCCTGGCTTGGATCACTGTCTGTGCGGAGTCTGCACATCCTCCCCGTATCTGTGTGGGTTTCCTCCGGGTGCTCCGGTTTCTTCCCACAGACGTGCAGGTTAGGTGGGTTGGCCATGCTAAATTGCCCTTTGTGTCCAAAAAAGGCTAGGAGGGGTTACTGGGTTACGGGGAT
Organism: Scyliorhinus canicula; assembly: GCF_902713615.1. Lineage (NCBI taxonomy): Eukaryota > Metazoa > Chordata > Chondrichthyes > Carcharhiniformes > Scyliorhinidae > Scyliorhinus > Scyliorhinus canicula. The sequence goes on along the minus strand of NC_052156.1, from coordinate 161,762,946 downwards.
AGGGTGAAGGTGTGGGCTTAGGTAGGGTGCTCTCTCCAAGGACCGGTGCAGACTCGATGGGCCGAATGGCCTCCTTCGGCACAGTAAATTATATGTAAAAAAGGAAATCCTAAACAAAATCCTCCCATTCCACCAGTCGCCAGCTTGGTGACGGGCGGGAGAATCCAATGGGAGTTGAAATGTTGAAGCCGGTCAGCATAAGAAGAGTTTGAAATTCCTCCCAATGGCGGGTTAACGTTGGGTCGTGAACACAGTTTTTAATCCATATGCATCTCAACGAAACAGCTGCTCACCGAAATCATGCCAGGACTTCCCAGCTTGCTTCAGACCAGCGGGAAATCACGTAGGCCTCAAACCCGTTTGAAAATGTGTGGTGTGTACGAGGCAGACCTCAGTTTGCTCAAGACTTTGACGTGAGTGCAACATACATAGCCTACCTGCTGTAACGCTGCACTCTGCTGGGGAAGACCAGTTTCTGTCCTCGACCTAACTCTATTCCGAGCTGGTAGGTATGGGCAGTTGGACACCAATTACTTTAAGGGCAAGAGTGAAAATAACTCACTCACAATTGGCAGCCTTGCTCCCAATTCTTTTTTGCCAATCTCTGCTCGCGATGTAGTCTGAAAATCGTATTGCTCAGGAGGATTATTTCTCTTCTTCTTTCAATGAAATCTCAGAGGAGAGGTTGTTTGGTGATGGCAGGTCAGCAAGAACAGGCAGGTCAGCAAGAACAAGCAGGCCCCAGGCCCCATCGATATTGGGCCTCATCTTCCCAGGTTTGGCAAAGTCTTAAACAGTAATTCCATGTCCCCAGTCAGCTGGCAGGTGAAATGAGAATCTAATTGCAACGTCACCAGCATCCCTGAGGTAGGACCTGCTGGCCAGGTGGCTGGCGATGAGGTGGTGGAGTGGGCGGAGAAGGGCCAAGCAGCACTCTGAAGTCTGCTTCTATGGTTTTAACGACAAACTTATTTGGGGGGGTTTCTATCCATCTCTTAAAGGCCTCGCGTTTGGGCTGCCCATAAACTGAGGAAGGCCCAGTGCGAGATATCACTCTGAAGAAGTGAATTTACAGAATTAGTTTTGAAACAGATTTGGCCTTTTATTAGCACGTTTTAGAAGCCCTGATTCCTGCTTCAGCTTGGTATTAGGGCCACATCTATACCGTCATGTGGCATTGGCATGTTTTTGACACCATGTGGGCACGACAGGATGACCGTATGAATTGGACTTCTGATCGGTACCCCGTTTTCAAACCAGAAACATTAACAATGGATGAGGCCCTGCTTCACCCCCTCCCCACACCCCTCCCCCACCCGCTACAATTGTTCGGTTCACCTCAACCATGTCAACATCTCACTACTCCTAAAACATCGCAGAATTTACAGTGCAGAAGGAGGCTATTCAGCCCATCGGGTTTTCACCGGCCCTTGGAAAGAGCACTCCTACTTAAGTCCACGTCTCCATCCTATCTCCGTAATCCAATACCCCCACCTAACCATTTGGACGCTAAGGGGCAATTTATCATGGCCAATCCACCTAACCTGCACATCTTTGGGCTGTGGGAGGAAACCGGAGCACCCGGAGGAAACCCTCGCAGACACGGGGAAGAAGTGCAGACTCCGCACAGTCACCCGAGGCCGGAATTGAACCAGAGTTTCTGGAGCTGTGAGGCAGCAGTGCTAACCACTGTGCCACATTACAAAATTCAACAGTGAACTGTTGAGAATAAAACATCACGGGCGGCATGTGGCTCAGTGGTTAGCACTGGGACTGCGGCACTGAGGACCCAGGTTCGATTCCGGCCCTGGGTCACTGCCCGTGTGGAGTTTGCACATGAAATGAAATCAAAAGAAAATCGCTTATTATCACAAGTAGGCTTCAAATGAAGTTACTGTGAAAAGCCCCTAGTCACCACATTCCGGCGCCTGTTCGGGGAGGCTGCTACGGGAATTGAACCGTGCTGCTGGCCTGCCTTGGTCTGCTTTAAAAGCCAGTGATTTAGCCCTGTGTTAAACTAGCCCCTGATAATTCTCCCTGTGTCTGCGTAGGGTTTCACCCAAAGATGTGCCGGTTAGGTGGATTGGCCAGGCTAAGTTGCCCCTTAATTGGAAAAATAAAATAATTGGGTACTCTAAATTTAAAAAAACAATCTTGTAAAAAAAGAATAAAACATCACCACTTCTGCTCTGACCTAACTTCATTTCCACTCTGCGATACGTGTGCTGTCTAACACCATAGACAGAAGGTAGCTGGTCTTTCAAATGATGCTGAATTGCCGAACTGGTCGAACATTTATGCGGCCACTAGTGGGTGCTTGAGAGCTGCCTGCATGGGATTTCAGCCTTGGTCCTGCTATTCACTGATGCAGCTTATACCCACACATGCAAGCTGAGGTGTCGACTCTGCTCTTACTCTGAACAGAATGACCCTGGTACTTCCAATCCGCAACACAGCGCCAAGCTACCATCACTTAACACTTTCAGTGCGTAAAATTAAATTGGCAAATTTTAAGTTATCTGCAAAAGGCGCAGTGGATCAGATTTCTTTTCAACATGATTGCACTGCCTGAAAAGGGGGCGGAAGCAGATTCAACAGCATCTTTGAATTGGTCAACTTTATGAAGTTACCCATCTCAATGCTAAATCGCTGGCTTCAAAACAGACCAAGGCAGGTCAGCAGCACGGTTCAATTCCCGTACCAGCCTCCCCAAACAGGCGGCGGAATGTGGCGACTAGGGGCTTTTCACAGTAACTTCATTTGAAGCCTACTCGTGACAATAAGCGATTTTCATTTCATTTCATTTCATTTCATTTTCATTTCCCCCCTCCTCCCCCACTCTCTGGCGATGAATCAAAACGTTGGCTTTCACACCTATGTTGACGAAATGCCGCTGTACATCCCCACCACCTCCCTCGACTGCTCCACTGCTGCTAAATTATTGTTCACCCAACACCAGTACGGGCTGAGCAAAAATCTCTTCCAGTTAAATATTAGGGAGACTGAAGCTATTATTTTCGCCTCCCCCCCCCACCAGCTGTTCCCTAGTTACCGACTCCAACCCACCCCCTGGCAATAGTCTGAGGTTAACCCAGTCTGTTTGCAATCTTGGTTTGGCATTTCATCCCATTAGCTTCCAACCTCCGATTTGTGCCTATTTCCACCTCTGCCACATCACCTGACTTTGCCCCGTTTTAGCTTTTCTGCTACTGGAACCCCTATTCTTACCTTTGTTGGTTCTAGACTCAACAATTCTAAAGAATTCCTAATGGACCCCCTACTCATGGTACAATCCGGAAACTCTGCTGCCGTGGGCAGCACGGTAGCATGGTGGTTAGCATAAATGTTTCACAGCTCCAGGGTCCCAGGTTCGATTCCCGGCTGGGTCACTGTCTGTGCGGAGTCTGCACGTCCTCCCCGTGTGTGCGTGGGTTTCCTCCGGGTGCTCCGGTTTCCTCCCACAGTCCAAAGATGTGCGGGTTAGGTGGATTGGCCATGCTAAATTGCTCATAGTGTCCTAATAGTAAGGTTAAGAGGGGGAGTTGTTGGGTTACGGGTATAGGGTGGATACGTGGGTTTGAGTAGGGTGATCATTGCTCGGCACAACATCGAGGGCCGAAGGGCCTGTTCCGTGCTGTACTGTTCTATGTTCTATGTAACTGGCAGCATGTCCCATTCTCCCATCGCCCACTGTGATTGCTGACCCACATCAGCGGTCGACTGAGCAACAAACCTGACTTTAAAATCATCATCCTTGTTTTCGAATCCCTCTAGGGTCTTGTCCCCTCCCTATCTCTGTAATCTTCTCCAACCCCACAAACCACAAAGATATCTGCCCTCCTCATATTCTGGCCTCTTTTGCATTCCCAATTATCATTGCTCCACCATTGGCAGTAATGCCGACAGTGGCCTGGGTTCCAGGCTCTGGAAATTCTTCCCCACACCCTTCTGCCTCTCCTCCTTTAAGATGCTCCTCAAAACCCAGCACTGTGGCCATGCTTTTGGTCATGTGACCTGTTATCTCCTGATGTGACTCTGTGCCAAGCTCTGTATTACAATATATAATGTTGTGAAGTACCTTGGGATGTTTCATTGTAGTAAGGGTGGGATATAAATACAATGCTGTTGATTGGGGTCGTTTGAGTCAAGCCTGGTTCTGCCCTTACCCCATGGCCTCACCAACACCAATTTTCTGATAAGGGTCACTGGAAGGTGAACAGAAGTGGAACCTCGGCTAAATTCTTCCTTCCGCTCTCTCATCCAGTGGTTGTGTCGAATCTGCTCCTCCATCTGGAATGTGCTAACTCAGCATCCATTGGCAATTGAACCTTGGGTCTTCCCGGTCATATAACTGAACCAAATGAATCAAATAACATTATTTTAATGTCATTACCATTCTGAGATGAAATACATGTCATATCAAATGAAATACAGTTGAGCGTACAGAGACAGTGAACTGGGAGATGGTGGCATAGTGGTATTAACACTGGACTAGTAAACCAGACTAATGCTCTCGGCATCCAGGTACAAATCCTGCCACTGTAGATGGTAAAATTTGAATTCAATAAAATTCTAGAATTAAAAGTCTAATGATGACCATGAGTCGATTGACGTAAAAACCCATCTGGTTCACTAATGTCCTTTAACATAGAACATAGAACATAGAACGATACAGCGCAGTACAGGCCCTTCGGCCCTCAATGTTGCACCGACATGGAAAAAAAACTAAAGGCCATCTAACCTACACTATGCCCTTATCATCCATATGCTTATCCAATAAACTTTTAAATGCCCTCAATGTTGGCGAGTTCACTACTGTTGCAGGTAGGGCATTCCACGGCCTCACCACGCTTTGCGTAAAAAACCCACCTCTGACCTCTGACCTCTGTCCTATATCTATTACCCCTCAATTTAAGGCTATGTCCCCTCGTGCTGGCCACCTCTATCCGCGGGAGAAGGCTCTCGCTGTCCACCCTATCTAACCCTCTGATCATTTTGTATGCCTCTATTAAGTCACCTCTTAACCTTCTTCTCTCTAACGAAAACAACCTCAAGTCCATCAGCCTTTCCTCATAAGATTTTCCCTCCATACCAGGCAACATCCTGGTAAATCTCCTCTGCACCCGTTCCAAAGCTTCCACGTCCTTCCTATAATGAGGCGACCAGAACTGTACGCAATACTCCAAATGCGGCCGTACTAGAGTTTTGTACAACTGCAACATGACCTCATGGCTCCGGAACTCAATCCCTCTACCAATAAAGGCCATCACACCATAGGATTTCTTCACAACCCTATCAACCTGGGTGGCAACTTTCAGGGATCTAAGGATGGAAGGAAACCTGCCATCCTTACTGGTCTGGTCGACATGTGACTCCAGATCCATGGCAATGTGGTCTTAACTGCCCCCTCAAGGCTAATTAGGGATGGGCAATAAATGCCGGCACAGCCTGCGACGCCCACGTCCCATGAAAAATTTTTTTAAAATACTTTTTTATACAAGCGAAGCCCGTGATTGGTTGACAGTTCCACATGGCTAACTCTTACCGTGACTGATTTCCTTAGCTCCGTCATTGGTTATAGTTGACATGTTATTCTTACTAATGTAGCTTTCGGATTATTTTACTTTACAGTAAAGTGAAGGCAATGTCCTTACCGACACAGGGAATGACTCCATTGAATAGGGTTGATGTTCCTATTTTTCTCCAGCTGATTTATTTATTTTTTCTTTCATGTAATATGGGCTTCCCTGGCATGGCCTGCGTTGTTGTCCATCATTGCCCCTGAGAAAGTGGTGGTGAGCCACTCCAATCTGATACAGGGACACCCAGAATGCGGCGATGAAGGGGATTTACTGAATCGAAGATCACACTGCAGTATCACAAGCTCTTTTTTTTCCTTGGAATTTTCCTTTTGGCAAACAAATCACAAAATTTGTAAAGATAAACTCTCCAAGAGGCGGCGTGGTGGAGCAGTGGTTTGCACCCGGCCCTGGGTCACTGTCTGTGGGGAGTTTGCACATTCTCCCCGTGTCCATGTGGGTCCCGTCCCCACAAACCCAAAAAGATGTGCAAGATAGAAACGGGCCAGAGTCCCAGGTTCGATTCCTGCTTGGAGCACTTTCCGTGCGGAGTCTGCACATTCTGCGTGGGTTTCCTCCGGGAGCTCCGGTTTCCTCCCACAAGTCCTGAAAGATGTGCTTGTTAGGTGAATTGGACATTCTGAATTCTCCCTCCCTGTATCCGAACAGACGCCGGAATGTGGTGGCTAGGAGCTTTTCACAGTAACATCATTGCAGTGTTAATGTAAGCCTACCTGTAACAATAATTAAGACTATTATTAATTGCCCACGCATGCACCAGCCAGCGTAGGCCTAGCCCCTAGAGGTGCGGAGGATTCGCCAATCCTCGGCGTCGGTACGGCCCGCCCCACCGGGTGGGGGAGAATCCCGCCCAGAATGTCCATTCAAGGATTTCTTTTTTTTAATATAAATTTGGAGTACCCAATTATTTGTTTTCCAATTAAGGGGCAATTTAGTGTGGCCAATCCACACTCTATGATTCATGTAACCATCCAACTCCGCACATCTTTGGGTTGTGGGGGTGAAACCCACACAGACCTGTGGAGAATTTGCAAACTCCACATGGAGAGTGACCCAGAGCTGGGATTCGAGCCCAGGACCTCAGCGCCTTAGGCTGCAGTGCTAACCACCGTGCCACCGTGCCGCCCCCATTCAAGGATTTCTTAATGAAGGTCTGGTCAGGTTGAATTACCGCAATATGAGATGAAGAAATACAGAAAAGGGTGGAATTTGTGCACTAAATGTCTGAAAAGCCAGCTGTGTTTCTGGAGGAGATCCCAACAGTTTCAAGTCAGGCCACAACACTTTGCCATTTTTTGGTAAAATCGCGCCTCCAGATGGATTTTCAGACCAGGTTTTCTGGCACTTAGTGCACAGTGAATCCAGGGGCGTGCTTTGTGTCGTCACTCAAGCGGGGCAGGACCTGATAGAGCTGGCAAGGCTAACTCCGCAGAGATTGGGACACCCTTTTGAAAGGGCAGTATGATCTGCGGTTAAAAGAAGTTTCCCCAACCCTGCATGGACATAGAGGACCACCACCACGAGCTTTGGGGCGTCGCCCAAACGCACCACATATCGGGGGGCACACTCCCTCCTCTCACATCCCTCATCACGGAAGTACTGGGAGGCACACTCCCACCTCTCACACACCCCCCCCCCCCCCCCCCCGGCCACCACGGATGTATTGGGGGACACTCTCCCTGCTCATCATCCCCCCCCCCCCCCCACCCCAATGGAGGAGGGTAACCACTCTGGCACTGCCCACCTGGAAGTCCTACACATCAGTGTCAAACTGACACTTCTCCGCCACAGTTGCAATGCCAGGTTGGCAGTCAGTGGCAGTGCCCTCTGTTACTGCTCCTGAGCAGTGTCGGGGGAGATGCCCATCCTTGACCCTCAACCCCCAGGGCCTCCAGGCACTCCAGCATAGTCACCATGACTGCTTTTCACTTTTGAAACCAGTAGCGATTCTCACCGACTCATTACATTATTCTGCAGGGGGAAGGATCCATCATGGGCAATCCTACAGCGGAAAGCCGTTTAAGTATATTTAATTTTTTATAATTAATGGAAATCAGGTTCCCGCCCGATCACGTCATTGGCAGGGAGTGGTGGAAATCTCAAACTGAGATCTCTCCAGCGCAAATCCTGTTTTGGTTCTCCTGCGAATTTAGTGGCCATAACCATGTTTGCACCAATGGCAAACGGGGCCACTAGATTCTCAATATTTCAAGAAAATATAATATATTTTTTATCTGCCTTCACAAGACATTGTATAAGGAGAAAGCATGTTGCAATTTTAGCTGCCTCCTCAATACTCACTGTCACATAGAAACAGTCATGACACAGGTGACTGAAGGTACATTTTATGACCATCATAGCAAGTAAGTGAAGTGATGACCTACAGAGGAGTAGTTTGCATGGGTCATGTCAGAATTGGAGAGTGAGGTGATGCAACAGCTTCCTCTCCTCTTATTAAGGTGGGAAAGTGGAATTGAGGATTATCATATCAGATCAGTCATGATCATATAGCATGGCGGAGCAGACTCGATGGGTCGAATGACCTACTTTTGGTCCTAAGTCACATGGTCTTGTGCTCTCTTCTTGTGAAAAAAATGAAATGAAAATTGCTTATTGTCACAAATAGGCTTCCCTTCAAGTGTGATTCAACAGATTCCCGAGACATTTTAATCAAAACAAGCTTTATTCTAAGAACTGAGTTAACCTGTATATATATAAATACACATCAATAGTTTTAATCAATTACAAGAACATACAGCTACAGTAATCTATGTATAACACTTAATGAATTCCCCCTTAACTGTTCCAATTCAAAGACAAAATCCCATAAACCAAAAACCACTTTTCAAGGTCGTGGCCCAGCTCTCTGCATTCTCACTTGAATAAGACTGGTCTTGTTACTGAAATTCTGATCCAATTTTTAACCGGCAGATTGAACTCCTTCCGGAAAACAATTATATATCCAAAGCCACCACCAATTATATATCTAAAACCACTGGAACAGATATTTAAAATGAAGATAGAGAGAGACAGCCTAAAACACTTCTTTTCTCTGTCTGTAGTCCACACCAGTCAAAAACTAAAAGTGAAACAAAAAAACCTCACAACCATACCTCAGCTCCACCCCCAAAGTGGCATCACTGAAGCCATGTAATAAGACAAAAACCTTACTTAAAGGGACACTGCCATGACACTGAGCAGAAATGAGATCCCTGGCTGCCACGTCCTTTCTTTTCCTGGGAAACTGAGCCTCGCTGATAAATCCTTAACTGCTAGCCTGATTTAAAGCTAATGCCACACAGGTGAACGATCAAACTGATGTGTAGGTCTGTACACTGATGCTCTCTTCATCCACTGGAAGCTTATTGGTTTTAATAGCAAGCTCTCATTACTTCTATAAATGCCAGAATAGTCTCTTGCTCATTTGCAAGGAACAAAACACAAGGGGGAAACACTTGGAAATCTCACAGCCAGGCAGATAAAGAGAAAGCAACACTTAAATAGGGAGACAAAGGGAGAGAATTTTTTTTTTTAAAGAATCAGGAAAATAAGATGACGTGTGTCAAATATTTTAAGAAACAGGAACAAATACATTACTGCCACATCCATCCTCCACTATCTGTGTGAGTGATGAAGCTTGTTACTTTTGGCCATGTTAACGATTTTGGTGTGAATGTACGTCTCAGATATAAAGCTTGTAATTGGAAAAACCCACAACTAGGATATGCCCAGTGTTGGCAGCTCTGCCTAAATACAATGTCTTCCAATTATCCAGTGTTGTCAGAATATCTCTTTGCTGTTTGATGAAGGAGACTGTGCCTTGTTTAACTGAATTTGCAGAGACTTACAGACTCAAGCTAATTAGATTCTCGCAGTCAATTGACTGAAAAATAATCAATGCTTCCTTTAGCCACATCGCTGTGTTACTTGGATAGCTATTAAATTTGATGCATGTTAATAAAAACTGCATTTGTGTCTTTTATTGCAAGCTGATAACAAATTATGTTATACAGACTTCTATTTGGCTCCTTAAAGGAATAACCTGAAAAGAAAAAAAGACTTACATTTATATCGCACCTTTCACAACTGCCAGATAGACATCCCAAAGAGCTTTATAGCCAATTAAATAATTTTTGACATTTGTTGGGTTTTTTTATTTGCTCGTGGGACGTGGGCGTCACTGGCTGGGCCAGCATTTATTACCCATCCCCAAGGGCATTTCATTTCAACTATATTGCTGTAGATCTGGAGTCACATGTAGGCCAGACCAGGTAAAGATGACAAACTCCCACTCTAGAGGGAAAAAAAAGACAACAGTGAACCGGATGGGTTATTATGACAAAGATTTCATGGCCATCATTAGACTTTCAAATCCAGATGATTTTCTACGTCAGATTTCGCCATGTGCCATGGTGAGATTTGAGTATTGGAGTAATGAATAAGGGAAGCAGGAAGGTGCTGATCTTCATGGTTGATGGTGGCAATCACCTCAGAATACTTTGGTGGTCCGAGATCAGACAGACAGATTGATGAAGCTATTCTCCATGGCTTGAAGTGACAGCCTCTTGTCCATTTGCTAACATCAGTCTTCATCTCCCTTTGATCTTTGCCTTCTTGAGGCGGCTGAGATATCAGGAATCATAGAATCTCTACAGAGCATAAAGAGGCCATTCGGCCCATCAAGTCTGCACCAACCCTCTGAAAGAGCACCCTACATAGAGTCAGGCCCTCACCTGATGCCTGTAACCTAGTAGCCCCACCTAACCTTATGGACACTAATGGACAATTTTAGCACGGTCAATCTACCTAACCTACACACCTTTGGACTGTGGGAGGAAATCAGAGTACCCGGAGGAAACCCATGCAGACACGCGGAGAAAGTGCAAACTCCACGCAGAGTCACCAGAGGCCGGAATTGAACCCAGGTCCTGGCGCTATGAAGCAGTAGTGCTAACCACTGTGCCACTGTGCCGCCCAAGCTCTTCATCTTCTCCTAGACAAGGGTCGGAAGGGACAATTATTTTTAATTTCTTAATTCTTCTTGAGTTAGCCAATTTATTTTAAAAAAAATATTTTACTGAAGCATTTGTAATTTTCACAATTTAACATATTGATATCTCTAACACAACCGCGCGGATCGACGCACAAAATGTTCCCTAAAATAACAACACACAATAAACCATGTACCCCACTTCTCCCTCCCTATCGCCAATTACCCGTATACTGAATTCCCTGTCCTTATTTAACACTACCATGCCTCCTATTCCCCCCCCCCCCTTTTTCCCTTTCCCCCCCTTACTGCTGACATTCAGTTTTTGTTAAAGAAATCGATGAACGGCCGCCAACTCCGGGCGAATCCCTGCATTGATCCTCTTAGAACGAACTTGATTTTCTCCAGACTGGGAAACTCTACCATATCGCTGACCCACACTCCTGATTCCGGGGGCTCCGAGTCCCTCCATCTCAGCAAGATCCATCTCCGGGCCACCAGGGAGGAGAAGGCCAGGATATTGGCCTCCCATCCCCCCTTTGCCCCCGGATCTTCCAACACCCCAAATATTGCTAATTCTGGACTCGGAGTTACCCTACCTTCCAGAAGTTCCGACATAACATCTGCAAATCCCTGCCAGAATTCCCTGTTTCAGACATGCCCAAAATATGAACATGGTTGGTCGGGCTACCCCCACACCGCCCACATCTGTCCTCCACTTCCTCGAAGAACCTACTCATCTAGGCTACTGTCATGTGGGCCCTGTGGACTACCTTGAACTGAATCAAGCCGAGTCTAGCACAGGACGAGGATGCATTTACCCTTTTCAAGGCTTTTTCCCACAGTTCAGTTTCCAGCTCCCTTCCTAACTCCTCTTCCCACTTTCCCTTCACCTCTCTGTTACGGGCCCCTTCCCACTCTAACAATTTCCTTTATATGTCCGAAACCTTCCCACCTCCAATCCCTGTTTTTGACAGTACTTTATCCTGAAGTCTCCTCAGGGGGAGGCAAGGAAAGCTTGGGGCCTGTCTCCGTACAAAGTCCCGCACTTGAAGATACCGAAACCGGTTCCCTCCCGACAAGTCAAACTCCTCCTCTAATGTCTCCAAGGTCAGAAAGTCATCCTGGATGAATAGATCCCCAAACCTCTCAATCCCTGCCATACCCCCGTCCAGCCCCCCGCCGGGACAAACCGGTGATTGTCACAGATCGGTGACCACACTGACACCCCCTCCAGTCCCATGTGCTGCCTCCATTGCCCCCACACCCCCAGGGCTGCCACCACCACAGGCCTTGTGGAGTACCGAGCCGGCGAGAACGGCAGGGATGCCGTTAGTAAAGCCTCCAGGCTCGTACCTTTGCAGGATGCTGCCTCCATCCGCTCCCAGACCTCCCCCTCCCCCACTACCCACTTCCTGACCATCAATATGTTGGCAGCCCAGTAATAGTTAATAAAACTCAGGAGAGCCAATCCCCCTTCCCGCGGGCCCATTCCAGGAGTGTCCTCTTTACTCTCGGCGTGTTACCCGTCCATATAAACCTCAATATCATCACATTCATGCTTCTGAAAACAGCCTTTGGGACAAAAATCGGGAGACACTGAAAAAAGAAAAGCAGTCTCAGAAGGACCGTCATCTTCACCATCTGAACCCTCCCCGCCAGCGTCAGCAGGAACATGTCCCATCTACAAAAATCCCTTCTCATTTGATCCACTGCTTTGCCCAAATTTAACTTGTGAAGCTGCCCCCAATCCTTGGCCACTTGAATCCCCAGATACCTAAAACTCTTCCCAACCACTTTAAAAGGGAACTCCTTCAGCCTCCTTTCCTGCCCCCGTGCCTGAATCACAAACATCTCGCTTTTTCCCAAGTTCAATTTATCGCCTGAAAATCACCCAAGTTCTCCTAATACCTCCATGATTTCGGTCATTCCCCCCCAAACGGGTCCGTGATATAAAGCAGCAAATTGTCCGCATAGAGAGAGACCCTGTGCTCTATCCCCCCCCCCCCCCCCCCCCCCCCCCCCCCCCCCCCCCCCCTCACTATTCCCCTCCAGGTATTTGCTGCTCTCAGAGCCATTGCTAAGGGTTCTATGGCCAGGGCAAACAGTAATGGAGAGAGCGGGCATCCCTGCCTTGTCCCCCGACAAAGACTAAAGTATTCTGACCAAACTCGGTTAGTTCTTACCACTGTGGGCCTGGTACAGTAACCAGACCCACTCCACAAATCCCTGCCCAAACCCAAACCTGCCTAAAATATCCCACAGATACTTCCACTCCAATCGGTCGAAAGCCTTCCCCGCGTCCATGGCAACTACCACCTCAGCCACGGGCCCCTCCGCTGGCATCATAATTACATTAAGAAGCCGTCTAATGTTGGATGTCAGGTGCCTGCCCTTTACAAATACCGTCTGATCCTCCCCAATTATCTCCGGGACACAATCCTCTATTCGAGTGGCCAGGGTCTTTGCCAGTAATTTGGCATACATTCAAGAGGGAGATTGGCCTGTACGATCCACAGCTGTCCGGATCCTTGTCACGCTTCACAATGGGAGACATTGATGCCTGTGATAACGTTGGGGGGAGTATTCCCAGCCCCTTGGACTCATTAAAAGCCTTAACCAGGAGCGGCCTCAGTAACCCAGACAACTTCTTATAAAATTCCACTGGAAACCCATCAGGTTTCCCCGATTGCATCGCCCCCAGTCCATCTATCACCTCCCCAAGCCCAATCAGGCCCCCCAGGGCCTCCACCAGCTCCTCATTTACCTTCGGGAACTCTAGCCTCCCTAGCAATTGATTCATACCCTCCTCCCCAACCGGGTGTTCCGACTCGTATAGCTGGCTAGAAAATTCCTGGAACACTTCATTCACCGCCCCCGGGTCCGTCACCGTCTTCCCCCTCAAATCCTTTATTTTGCCTATTTCTCTCAACTGCCTCCTGTTTCCTCAGCTGATGGGCCAGCATCCTGCTAGCTTTCTCCCCATGTTTATATATTGCCCCTTTTACCCTCCTCAGCTGACCCTCCACCTTTCCTGTGGAAAGGAGCCCAAACTCCATTTGAAGTCTCTGATGCTCCTTCAGGATCTCCTCATTTGGAGACTCCGAATATCTCCTGTCCACCTGTAAGATTTCTCCTACCAACCTGTCCAGCTCTGACCGCTCGGTTCTATCCCTGTGGGCTCAAATCGAAATACATTCCCCTCTAATGACTGCTTTCAGTGCCTCCCCAACGACGCGCCGAGTATAACAGTCCGAATTTAATGTCTTTCTCAAACAGGGCTGTCTTAACTTTGTTGAAACTTGCTCTCCTCTTTGCGAGTTCTGGTCCCCAGTCTTGGTACACCCGGATCTCTGATTCTTCCCACATGTACTGTTTCGTCTGCCTGGACCACTTCATGATACGCTCCTTGTCGAGGAATCGAGGTAGCCTCACCACCATGGCCCTCGGGGGTTCACGACCTGGGCTTACGTATGAGCACACTATGCGCCAGGTCCACCTCCAGCGGCTTGTCAAACACATCGGCCCCGACCATCTCCTGCAACATCTTCCCCACATACACTCCCGCGTCTTATCCCTCCTTTTACTCTGGCAGCCCGATGATTTGGATATTTTGCCTGCGAAACCAATTCTCCAAATCTTCTACTTTATCTTAGAACTTAGAACTTAGAACAGTACAGCACAGAACAGGCCCTTCGGCCCTCGATGTTGTGCCGAGCAATGATCACCCTACTCAAACCCACGTATCCACCCTATACCCGTAACCCAACAACCCCCCCCCCCTTAACCTTACTTTTTTTTAGGACACTACGGGCAATTTAGCATGGCCAATCCACCTAACCTGCACATCTTTGGACTGTGGGAGGAAACCGGAGCACCCGGAGGAAACCCACGCACACACGGGGAGGACGCGCAGACTCCACAGTCTAGCAGTCGTTTCTGGCTGTCCTGTAGTATGCTAATTTCCGAAGCCATTGCAGTGAACTCCTCCTATCATTCAGTTGCCAGTGCCTGCAGCTTTAGAATCTCCTGTCCCTGGGTCGTCATTTTCTCCTCCACCTGGTCAACCACCTCATTAATCGAGGCTATCATCTGGGTTACACCTTCTGTACACACCTTGTGATGCCGGGCGAACTTCTCATCCAGGTACTCGACCCATTGTTCCATTGACTGGTGAGCTGGCGTGGACAGGCTTTGTCTCGTTACCATTGAGCTCGATGATTCTTGCTTTCACTCATCTTTTGGTTTCTCCTTAATCGACTCTTATTTGGACACGATTCCATAAATTGAGGGTCACCTCCTTTTCCTCTCCCTTCGATCAGCTTACGTTGAGAAATTCTCTGAAAAATCCGGGTTAAACACCATTAAAAAAACCACTGAGGGCGAGAGCTGCTGAATGTGCGACCGTTTACTCCATGGTCGCCACCGGAAGTCGCCAACCAATCTATTAATCTGGAGCCGGCATCGATACACCTCAAGCAGTTCTCTTCCATCCAATGTTTCTTTTTCTCTTCAGAGTTCATTTATATATCTTATTTCTGGGAGTTTATTTATTCGTTCATTAGCAAGGAGCAGATATTCAATCTGTTGGAAGCTCAGGAAGTTATTTTGTGACTCATTGTTTCCTTGGATTCCCTGTTTAACCTTCAGACGGATGGTTCACATTTGGCTCATGAGGTTAACTCCCACGATCCCACCGGGATATAGCAATGTCTTGTTTCAGCCTGATTATGCTGGAGCCATTACCTTGGCAGAGATAAGGACCTTTGTGATCTTGTGTTTGCCAGCTCAGGAAGTTGCTGGGGAGCTTTCTCTCTGTGAGAGTGAGAACGAGCGACATATCCATTAATAGTCAAAACATTTCGTAGCATTTTATGACATTTTTGTAAAATGATTTCTTACACTCTTGGTTAGAACGTTGTGGGTTATAGACTTCAGCACGTAATTCGGACTAACACTTCAACGCCGAGGGAGTGCTGCACTGTCAGACAAAAATTACCATGGTCCCATCTGTCTGTTCAGGTGGATGTAACATGACTCAAAGAATAGTGGGAAGTTTGTCCCGTGTCCTGGCAAACATACCCCTCTTAAGCAGACAAGCAAAAATACTTTGTCATTCATCCTCTTGTGGGTTGTGGGATCTCGCTGTGTAAAGATAGGCTGGCAACCTTGCCCACGCAACAACGACTGCATTTCAAAATGTAATTAATTAATTGCAAATTGTGTCAGCAGGATGTGAGTAACATTGACAAAGCTGACTTTTATTGCCCATCCCTCGCTACCCATGTGAAAATGAAAATTGCTTATTGTCACAAGTAGGCTTCAATGGAGTTACTGTGAAAAGCCCCTAGTCGCCACATTCCGGCGCCTGTCCGGGGAGGCTGGTACGGGAATCGAACCGTGCTGCTGGCCTGCTTGGTCTGCTTTATAAGCCAGCGATTTAGCCTTGTGAGCTAAACCAGCCACCCATGTAAAGAGGGTGTTGGCCTATTATCGTCTTTGGAGCCATTTGACAAAACTGAGTGATCTTCTCGGCCACTTTAAAGGGCAGTTATGCGTTAACTGCTTTGGTGTAGGGCTGGAGTGACATGTAGACATGGTTCAAATGGTTGGTTTCTTTTACTGAAGGACATTAGTGAACCAGTTGGGCCATTATATCGTTTTATCAGCTTTGTAATTGCTTTTTACAAATACCAGATTTTAATTTCAAATTTATCTATTCCAGACCCAAATTCTCTTTGGGATTGAAGATCAAGCTTGACTGGAATATCTTTTGGCCTGTACCTTAATTGAATTGTCGATTCACATTTCTCAAAATTGATCACATATGGCTCTTTTCTCCACATACGCTGCTCTCCAGAAAATCATTTATATTTGTGTTAAACGGAGATTAAGGCCTGAATTTTTGCAGAAAGGGATGGACTCCATGCCTTTGCAAATATGGTCCCGGAACCATGATTCTGGAAGTCCTGCCCCCTGAACTTGGCACCCACCATTTTCACCAGAGTGCAGAGGGTGGGCGCAATGGGGGTGGGTTGTAATTTGTACATCCATGGTTCATGGAGACAGCTGTGTATGTAAAAGTGCAGTTGCCTTCAAAAGATCTAATTTTCATCACAGGAATTTCCAAAAAGCAACTCATGTTGACCACCTAAAGTTGCCAGGGTTATTTTCCCAGGTGCGGTGCCCTTTTCAAAGGGTCAGGAGCCCCTATTGGAAAGGTGAGGTGCTCTTTGGGAGAGGTCAGGTACATTTCTGGAGAGGTCAGTTGCACCTTTTGGAGATGTAAAAATAGACGTGAATAAGCTCTGTGGAACTTAAATCTCCAGGCCTTTACATTTAAAAAGCAACATCCAGCATGCAGTAAAAAAAAATGGTGCTTTCTATATCATTGTTCATTGACAAGTAAATTAGTGCTGCTTGATTGCTTCCACAACCTATCATTACCACAGTGGGGGCCTATAAAGTCACAGTTTTCTTGACAGCTCCAAGTGGTTATAAGAAAACTATCTGTCTGTGATGTGAAGCTATGAACATAAACTTGTGTTTTCTGAAGAGATAGTTTGTTTTTATTAATGATTAAATACTTGAAGGAAATGTTCGTTTGAGAGAAGATTAAATACTTGAAGAGCTTTGAATGTTATCAATTTTTTTTTTAATATAGCAAAGTCTGCAATAGACCCAGAGCTTTATTTTATTTCATTTGACCATGGTTCCTGAGATCTACTCATGTTGGATAACAGGTGATTTGGCATGGAAAGTGTAAGGGAAAAGGGTGGTGGGTGGGAGGCATGGGTTGGCACTATTTTGGCAGAGGGCCCATGTCGGGCTATGGGGATGAGTATGGGTCATGGGTTAGTATAGAGGCCAGGAGAGGCCATGGGAGTTTGGTGAGGGGCATATGTTGGCATGAAGGTTATGAGATGTCATGGGGTAGGTGGAGGGGAAGGGTTGGCATGGGGAGCTCCCCAGTGGCAGAGGACGCAAAACCTCGTAGACATCTCCAGGGCCAGACGATTCTGTAGCTGATGGCAGATTACCTCCACCACCGGAAGATACATGGTGGTGGGAGGGGGGGGGGCAGTTAATCCCATCCATTGAGACATCTATTAGACAGGCTGCATTACCGAACCCAGAAATAAAGCAAATGTTTCCTTACCCAATTACTTTGCCTTATGTATCAGGGTAAGGATGGTGATTTGGAAAACAGTCACAATTATGAAGTTATAAATTATCTTCAGTCAGAGAAAACTGCATCACCAGGTTAAAAAGCTTTACTCTGCAAAACTTCAAACTTCTGCCATTAACAGTGGAACAGGTTCCATCTGGGAGTGCCAGTGAGAGACAGTACTCCTGTTGTTCTGGCCATTTAGGAGATGATGGTATTCTCTGCTCCAGGTGTACATCCATAGTGTAAGAATATTGCTGGTGAAAATGGATCTGATTCGTTCACAAATTATTCTAAACTGATGAGAATCGAGAGTAACAGGGCCTCCAGCCGCAGGTGATGATGTAGGGGGAGGGAACCGAGCAGGGGAACTGGTCAGTCCCTGTTGGCCTCTCCTTGCAGGGAGCAACGTTTTTGGTAAGCTGAGGGCTGGAGCCAGATGCCGTGAGGTGAGGGAGCAAGCAGCAAGGTCAAGTCTTGGACTTGTGAGAGGCATTGTGGCAGGAGCCAATACCATGAATAGGGCAGCTTAAAGCCCTGGGATCGGCTGAAGAGCCAAGAATGGGGGATTGAAGACCTAGTCAGACTGACCGGCGACACCCCTGATTCTGAGGAGCCTCATGGAGACAGAGGAAAGCAAGATTTTGTCTGCAGGGGTTGGAGCAGTTGTTCAAACCAGATGGGGAACCAAAGCCATTAATATGGCAGAGACCTGGAGCATCGGCCGTGAATATTCTCTGTAAATATTCGGTTCTTTCAAGATAAGCTTTTACTGGAGAATTTATATAGCTTTGCTATTGCTGGAATAAAGGAATCTTGTTTTGTTTTTTAACCGTTGTGTGGTCCGTTGTCTTAAATCACATGTTCCAACAAACTTCTCCAGGGTTGTGAGAGTGGGGCTCAGTTAGATGGGCTTTGGGTGTCACATTCAGCATTCTAATGTGTAAGTGTATGATCAGACTGACTGATTTGACGTCATTTGTGACAGTTTTCATTAATATCTAAGCTTATAAAAGATTAATTCCAGTACCGTGGCACTTTACATGTTCAGGAATGATCTCCAATTCTCCAAAGTGTGCTGACCCAATTCATAGAATCATTGGGGATAAATTTTAACTCATAAGTCTTGCTGGGTTTGAGTCGGGCAGGACATTAAAGTGTTAAAAATCGTTCAAACGTGAAACCAATCCATCTCCAAACTGCCCATTTTTTATAAGTATTTCCACTCACGGGATGTGGGCATTACTTGCAAAGCCAGCATTTATTGCCCATTACTAATTGCCATTAACTGCCTGACTTGATAGCTCATTTCAGCTTGCAGTTTTGAGTCAACCAGGGCTGCAATCACACAGTTGCCAGATCAAGGGCAATTAGGGATGGGCAATAAATGTTGGCTTGGTCAGCAAGGACCAAATCTCATGAAAGAATGGAAAAAAGTAAGAGGAGTAGATCTTCTTCCCCAAAGGATATTAGTGACGCAGATGCATTTGTTTTCACAATCCAACTGTCACGTGGTCAACATATTAGCTTTGTATTCCACATTTATTTACAGAATTTAAATTGCTAGAATGGAATTTGAACTCATGTCTCCTGATCATTATTCCGGGCCTCCAGGTTACTTGACCCATAACATAACCACGTACCGTTCCCTGGTCTTAACAGAGGTGAGACACTGGTGGGATGGTAACGACCATGCCCCAGGAATCGGGTAATTTATTAAAGTCATTTACCGACAGCCTATGTTGGAACCGTATAGTGAGCATCCATAAGATGGACAAGATGTTTCAAATGAAGAGAGCAGCGTGACAAAGCCGTGCACAGCCACAATAAATTATTGAACCTGTGCACAGAACAAATATTTAGAGAATTAGATGTACTTCCAGGGCTAAAGGTTGGAGGCAAGACCATAATAAACTTGCGGTAAGCTGACGACCCAAGGCCACTTGCAGAAGCAAAACAAGTCCGACAAAATATCATAAATCAAGTAAAATGAGAATGCATACCTGAGATTTTGGGCGGGACTTTCCGTGCCGCTGCGTATTTTTCGGCGGGGGAGTTGGGCTGCCAGCGGGATTTTCTGGTCCCAACGTTGCCGGGAAACCGGTACACCATCAGTGGAACCGGAATATCCCGCCAGCACGAACAGCGGGTAAATCCTGCCTTTTGTTTCTCTTCCAACTTTTATGCTGTTTAGCCAGATTTCCCAGGCGGCACTCACCGAAATCGGCGCGATGGCCCAACGCCGGCGCCAGAAATGGCGCGAACAACTCCGGCGCGGGCTGACCGGAAGTAACGGAATTCTCCACGCCAGCCATGGTGGAGCCCTACAGGGGCCGCCACGGAAGGAAGGAGTGCCCCCACGGCACAGGCCCGCCCTCAGATCTGTTGGCCCCGACCGCGGGCGAGGCCACTGTGGGCACCCCTGCCCCCGGGGTCAGATCCCCCCTCCCTCCCCCCCGAGGACCGCACCAGCCAACTTACCTGCCAAGTCCCGCCATGTGGGACCATGTCCAATCCACGCCGGCCTGACTGGCCAATAACAGGTGGTCGCTTGGCCCATTGGGGCCCGGAGATTTGCCGGGGGGGGGGGGGCGTGAATACCACCCCCGCCCGAAAACCAGTGCCGGAGAACCCGGCACGGGGTCAGAGAATCCCGCCCCCCGAGTCTCAGGAGATACTGCAGCTAAAGTGAAGTGAGAACACATGTGCTTCTTTTTATTTTTGTCATGCTCTGTGAGCATTTCTGACAAGGCCAGGATTCATTGCCCATCCCTAATTACCCTGGAGAAGGTGGTGATGAGCTGCCTTTTGAACCCGCTGCCTTCTTGGTGGTGTAGGTACACCCACAGCGCTGTCAGGTAGGGAGTCCCAGGACTTTAACCAAGCGACAGTGAAGGAACGGCAATATAGTTTCAAGTTAGAACATATTGGACAATCTCAGCAGGACTGACAGTATCTGTGGAGAGAGAAGCGAGCTAATGTTTCGAGTCTGGATGACTCTTTGGTAAAACTGGAGAGAACTGGAAATAGGGTCAGATTTATACTGTTGTTGGGGGCGAGGGGACGTGCGTGGAACAGTGGAACTGGATAGAGGGCCAGCGATAGGTGAAGAGTGACAAAGGTGGACAAAAAGACAAAGGGAATGTAAATGGCGGTGATTAAGGCTAAGAAGGTGCCGATTGTGGCGCATAAAGAGATTACAATGTGTTCATGACAGAGCAACGGTATGCAGTGTGTCAATGGACATCTAGGAATCGGGAACAGATGGCCCAAGTGGGATAGGGGAGGGGGGGGGGGGGGCAATAGTGAGGGAAAATGGATCGATGGAAGAAATAAAATAAATTGATGGAAATAAAAATGGGTGAAGGTGGAGGAGAAAGTTCATAGTCTGAAGTTGCTGAACCCAACGTTAAGTCCGGAAGGCTGAAACGTGACTAATGAGAAGATGAGGTGCTGTTCCTTCAGTTTATGTCGGGACTAAATCCTGTGGTGGGGGCGGAAACACGGATTGTTCCCCGTTGCAGAGGCTGGTGGGTAAACATACCTTCCGGCCCCGTCTTAATTAATTTTGCACCGGGTGTTTTGCGCTGTATTCCTTGGCAAAGGCAGACGGGTGACCTGTAGTCCGCTGACGTTTCTGGATGTCTGATTGAAAAGGGGCCCAAAATCTCTGGCCCACTATTAAAGAAAGAAGATGGGCTGGTTGAAAATGAAGGTGGATCTCCGGGAGGACTCTAAGACTTATAAATGGACCTTCTGAGAAAGAAGATGGATCTCCAGATACATTTTGAAAGTGGGAGATGGACGTCTTCCAAGGCACCGATTCTGGAGGATCCAATTGTGAATGCTATTCCCACTCATTGCTGTGGTGTCTGAGGTTCCGGGGTTGCTTGTGGCCTCCAACTTGAACTCCGGAGGCAGCCGCAGGCATTGTCCAGCTAAGGTCAGGCTTCTGCACGCCATGTTGTTCCCGACGTGTTCTGGACCAGCGTGTTTTCCCACTGGTGTCACGGAGAATCAGGTGTGGGTGGAAGGTCTTCATCTGCATTAGCGAGATGCAAGTCAGCTTCAAGCTGGCCTCCAGCGGCCTACCTGGTCCGCCATAACAGATACCAACGGAAGATCCCATGGGAACTTCATACCGGCGTAAAACCGATCTTTGGGCCTCCTGCCAAATGCTTCCCTGCAGCCTGCCATCGAACCAGCCAATAAGGACATGGGAGAATTCTACTCATCGTGTCTCTGAATGCTGATTGAATGAGCTATCCAATCAATCCCAATTGCCTGTTTTTCCCTCTTCGCCCTGCAGTTACTTTCCTTTTCAAGTAAATATCCAAATCCCTTCTGAAAATTACTATTGGATTAGCCAGGTCAAAATGCAAGTTTAGGAAGGGCACCAGCCTACCCTCTAAGAATACTGCTGAAAGCATCAGAGAGGTAATGGTCCTCTACATGAGGAGCCTCAGGCAGTCTGCCTGCCAAACATCCGCTGGTAACGAGTTAAAGTGGCTATTTCAACTCACAAATGGGTAAATAAGATTTATTCTTTAAATAAATGAAGTGACTTATAATGGGCCACTCCCATTCTTCTCCACCACATTTGAATTGTTTCATTAATTTTCCAAATCTAATTCAGACAAGGTAAAGCTTTCAAACCTGGGCCTGTTACTCGGTACTTTGCAAGTCCTCCAGGCTAACGGCTTTGATCGACTCCATATCCCCTGTCCTTAACTTCTCCTAAGTTTGTGTTAAAATTAATTGTTGCTGTTTCTTTCCCTGCATCAAATATTCAGAACATGTAAATATTGCCAGGATGACATAGTATTTCTATTTGTCTTAATTCAGTAACATCCACTGCCACCAGGGTGCAGTTTGCAATATTATGCATTTCAGAGGTAAGGGAAAGTGCACCCCACAGCATCGGTCATCGTGGTTGATCCCGGTCCCAGGTCACTGTCCATGTGGAGTTTCCACATTCTCCCCGAGTCTGCGTGGCTCTCATCCTCTACAACCCAAAGATGTGCAGGTAGTTGGATTGGTCATGCTAAATTCCCCCTTAATTGGAATTAAAAAAAATTTTTAAAGCATCGGTCAACATCTTTGGCTTCTACACGCTGATGATATATTATTCGTGATCAATTGTTGATGAACGGTGAATGATTGTCACTGGTCAATACGTCACCTAGTTCGGCATGTCATCATGTTATCCACGATAGATGTGCGCTACTCATTAACAAAAACAAAAATCAAGATTAAGCAAAATAATGTGTGTGAGAGAATGAATTGAAGGCAGAGTTGATATATCAAGCTCCAAAGTACTCTTCACCACACTTTGGAATGCAACATGAATGTGTAGCAAAATGGAATCCCAATCAGCATTTGGCCTCTCCCCTGTAGAGGAATGATGGACTAAATTGGAGGAAGTGTCTTTGGGAGTGGAGTTATACTGTATACTTGTATAAATAGAGCTGTCTCTTTGTATGTATTTTCCATGCAGTTAAAGGGAGAAACAGAAGAGTAAGGAATTTGGTGGTAAAGTTTGGGGCATGCGAGCCAAAGATAAGTACAGATATAGACTTGTTTCTGAATGCTGCACAGAAAACACAATAACATTTGGGAAATAAAGACAGCTGAAGGAAGAGAAGTTTACTGAAGAGAAGCAGAGAAAGAAAAATATATATACTTTGTTTCCCAATTAAATTTCCAATACTAATTATCTTCTGAGGGAATGAAACTACATACTTATAAAATTAATTTTTCAAGGCTTGAGGGTTTGTGCAGCAGTGATTATGGCTTATCACACCACTAAAACTCATTAACTCCTGAATGTACCATGCCCGAACCTAATGTGGAACTAGGGGGGAAGTTCAACAATTTCACACTACTGCAGTCATTTCAATGGTGAATTTATCATGGAGGACTGCAACACCTTTTCTTGTGGAGGAATGGTACGACAACCTCTGGATTTCCCCAGCTAACTGCACGCACGCATGTGTCGGATGCTGCTGTTGGATTCTCTCTATTATAACCGTGATTTCTGATAGCCTCACTATTATTCTCATTGCCAATTCTAGGCCCTGTTCTCTATTTATTGCAGGGAATTCTTATTTGAAGCTTTCTCTCAAGTGTATATATTATAAGATCATAGCCTGCACTATCTTTAAAGGAGCATGGGGAGGAATCGCCGATCGATTAATTCCGGGACGACCCGTCCTTCAGGACATCAAAACTGTTTTAGATAATTCAGGATTCTTTTCCTTTTTTAAAAATGATTTTTGCTGTGGAATTATGCAATGAAACTTGAAAGTGTTCCATGAAACATTCATGGCCGGCATCATCCCATCAAATGCTCATTTACAAAATGGGGCAAAGGCAAAACACCACAAGAGGACGAAAGCGAAATACTGGGAATGTTGGAAATCTGAAATAAAAAGAGAAAATGCTAGAAAAATAAAGTTAATGTTTCGAGTCTGCATAACTCTTTCTTCAGCATATTCTCCCTGTGTCTGCAGGGGTTTCACCCCCACAACCCAGAAATGGGCAGGTTAGGTGGATTGGCCATGCTAAATTGCCCCCTAAATGGAAAAAAATAATTGGGTAATCTAAATTTATTTTAAAAACCCTCTTTCTTCAGAGCTCGGAGTGGCATGGTGGCACAGTGGTTAGCACAGCGGCCTCACAACGCCTGGGACCCCGGGTTCGATTCTGGCCTTCGGTGACTGTCTGTGTGGAGTTTGCACGTTCTCCCCGTGTCTGCGTGGGTTTCGCCCGGCTGCTCCGGTTTCTTCCCGTAGTCCAAAGATGTGCAGGTTAGGTGGATTAGTCATGTTAAGTTGTCCCTTAGTGCCCAAAGATCTGCAGGTTAGGTAGGGTTATGGGATAGGGTGGGGGAATTGGACCTAGGTAGGGTGCACTTTGTGGGGATTGGTGCAGACTCAATGGGCCTCAATGGAATCATTCGAATTGGCAATGTAATTGTACGCACATCTTTTTCTCTTGGTTTCTGAACCGCATTTACAGTTGAGTACAGCACTACATGAAAGCTTTTAAAGCCCTCAAGGAAATCACATCAGATAGCACATTGGATTAGTAAAAGCTGGAACTGAGGACAAGGTGTAGGAATGATGTTTGCTGATATGAAAAATATCCTCACAATGTAAAAAAAAAGGACAGGTGCTGCAGCTCTTCAATGAACTGAGTGCAGACAGTTCTACAGACTAAGGGCATATTTCAGACAGGCGATGTGCTCTTCATCATTTGCACTATGGATGACAGAGTTCCTTTATTGCCCAAAGTGACCCCTCACCCTAAGTATCATTGGGCTGCTTTGAGAAGTGAGCAGCGTTCTAGATAGCTTATTGGTTATAATGCACAAAAACAATGTAGAGTCCCATCAGGCAGTTTTAAAAAATGATGCAAAAGGGGAAAAAAGCATTAGATGGTCAAAGATTCAGTGGTGCTGAAATGCACATTTTTTTAAATTATGAAAAGGTTCCCAGTTTCGTGCGGCTGGGTCCATTGTACAGTTGCTCAGTGCATCAGCAGAAATCTGTTGTGTGTTGTTAATGTAGCATCAGAATGGAAGTAATAGTCCGAACTCATGCGAGCACAAAGATGGCCTGTCTGCTTCACAGTATCGAGAGAACTCAAACTGTTAATTATTTCTGCATCAGGCCAGCCTTCATCTCATGCACAACAGGTCCTCTGTCTCTATAAACAGCAATTACACGGTCCTGAATACCTCCTTGGAAGTGTAATGAGCCATGACAGGGTTCAATGGCAGTGGGCAGCACTCCATTAACTTATCGGCCCCTCTGGTTAGTTTATCATAGTAGATTATTACTCGCCTGAACTCTTGTTCCTACAGTGAATGTGCAATCTAATGGAAAATGACACACTGTCTGTGACTACAAATAATACCAGTAGATGGGTCTGCTATTGGTATGCTGTAAGGCTTTCCAAATCACTTTCTTAATTACTACAAGCACCGCAGGTTGGAAGGTGATTTATTGTGCAACGCTGGGCAACGTTTCTTATTGTTCATTCAAAGTGTTCAAGGCTACTAGGCTTGTCTTTGACGTGAAACATTTGCGTGTGTGTGTATTTGTATACCGTTATAGCTGTTAACAACCCTGGATTACTCTCAGGTGTCGGCTGTGTCTCCGCTTTGGCACAGTGGCCTCCAATTCTGAAAGCTTTGTGGTCAAGATCCATTCCTGGAGCACGGAGTCTCGCCTGATGAGCGCTGTGCTGAGTGAGTGCTTGACTGTGCCTTGGATTGGAGTGTCTGCCCACTCAGATGGGTGTAAAATCCCCCAGGCACTCTTCAGAAGAGCTGGTGTCCAGGCGAATATTCATCCCGGGATTCTCCGGCCGCTCGCTGATGGCGGAATTCTCTGGCCCTGCCGGAAGTGCTCTCCCACCTGGAGTGGTTTCAATGGGAAATCCCATTGACAAGCGGTGGAGTAGCGAATCCCGCCACCAGAGACCAGTGCGGGCAAATTCTCCGGCCTCGCTAGCAGCTGTACTCGCAACGGAGAACCTAGCACTATTATCCGGTTATTTATCACATTGCTGTTTGTGGGATCTTGCTGTGCAGAAAGTGGCGAGTGTGTTCCCAATACAATACCGACTGCATTGTAAAAATACCTCAATGGCTGTAAAGTGCTTTGGGACATGGTGAAGTCATGAACTACACTGTATAAATGGAGGACTTTCTTACATTCTATTAGACCTGAGTTATACCAGCAGCTCACATGTCACTCTATGCTCGTGAAAATCTGAACCCTGTGCTCATTTACTTGGCACGCACCATCATTCAAATGCCAAGGTGCAGTGATCCCAACTGTGAAAAGGATTGAAAACGTCGCCCAATACGTGTTTCGAATTTTCTTTACACCAGCTGCTGCACCTCAGTATAATATGAGACCATCTCCTGAGGCCTGAGTGCATTTTGGATGGATTGCGTGGCACAGTTTGTGTTGAACCTGAAACCATGTTGGATCAAGTCCATCTGTGTACTAAAACTAACCTAGAAATATGCAACATGACTTGGCAGAGAACAAAGAAAAGGATATCAGAGCACAAAAATTCTACATCTCAAGTTGTACTGCTATGAACGATTAGATTATGGATCCTGGTAACTATTCTGCTGATCCACAGTTACTTTTAGTGTTCCATGGTTCACTTTTACAATTCTTTCATTTGTTTCCCACCCATAATTGCCCTTGAACAGAATGTCTTCCAGGGTCATTTCAGAGGGCAATTTTGAGTCAACCACATTGCTGTGGGTCTGGAGTCACCTGTCGGCCAGACCTGGCCAGGACTGGACGTGCGTAAACCAGATGCGATTTTACAACAATTAAGGCTAGTTTCATAGCCACCATTACTGAGACTAGCTTATTACACCAATGGCTGCCATGGTGGGATTTGAACTGATGGCCACTGAGCATTAGCTTGGGCCCCTGGATTACTAGTCCAGTGGCATTACTACAGCGCCACTGCATTAAAATGGATCTCTGACATTGAAATATTTGAGAGTACTAACAGTGCTATATCCGTCTGTATGTTCACTTTGGTGGGTTCTTGTATGATAAACGAATGATGTGCTTGGAGCAGCTTGGAAAAATAAACGGCCACTGGACGCCAGCACTTTTGTGTGTGATATATGTGTGTGAGTGCGTGTGTGTGTGTCTGTGGGTGTGTGTGTGTGTGTGAGGTGTGTGCGTGTGTGTCTGTGTGTGTGTGACATGTGTGTGTGACATGTGTGTGTGAGACTTGTGTGTGTGTGTCTGTGAGTGTGTATGTGTGTGTGTCTGCGTGTGTGTGTGTGACATGTGTGTGTGAGTGTGTGTGTGACATGTGTGTGTGTGATATGTGTGTGTGTGTCTGTGTGTGTGTGTGACATGTGTGTGTGAGTGTGTGTGTGTGAGTGTGTGTGTGTGACATGTATGTGTGTGATATGTGTGTGTGTGTCTGTGTGTGTGACATGTGTGTGTGTCTGTGTGTATGTGTGTGTCTGTGGGTGTGTGGCCACAGCCTGGATGATCTGTGAGATTCCAGGCAGGTCACTGCTCGGCCCCTGGAAAGACCCAGAGGTATAAAAGTTCATCACCTGGACTGCCACACGGAGCAGGTGTCCTCCTCCAAACCCCGAAGTGCCAGGTGCACCATCATCCGGCACAGGTGGTGCATGGTCTCCCTGGTTAGACAACGTCTTTGGTGACACAGACGATGTGGCATCTCTTTGCAGGACAGGCACTGACTGTAAATACATGCCCTAATGCGGCACCTCCTTCACACCTCCTCCTCGGCCTATTGGACGGCCAGCACTGGAGCCTCACAAGCTGGCCCCTGCTCTTCTGGGGCAGGCTCCTTGTGCAGGGTCCTCGCCAATCAGGATCAGTGCCTCCTGCCTCCGTGCGTCCTCAGTGGCAGCTGTGGCCAGGTAGCTAGCGAGCATTCCTGGCTGTACTCCAAAATTCATTCTCTGCAGGGAGAGAGAAGATGAAGATGTTAGCAGGATGTGTATTCTCTAACCCATCCAAATCCAACAGGCTAGACGGTGACCCTGAGTTCCATTTCAGCTCCACCCTCCACCTGTCCCCCTCAAACCCATCGCCACCCCTCAGCCATTCCCCCCAATATGTTGCCTTCCACATTGTTCCCCTGTCCCCATCCACATTGTTCCCCTGTCCCCATCAGTGAGTGGCACCGGGAAGCCTCGGTCTTCACCACCCATCCCTGTCAACAGGGGTAGCGTAGCGATGGCTACCGCAACCCGTGTCAGCAATTGGCCCTGCAGCCCCTATCCTGTCTCCCCAGTGGGGTCTACAATGGGTCTCCTCACTGGGTGGGCCGTGTATTTGCCCGCCAGCAGTGTGGTGGAAAGGTCACCGTGTGCCACCAATCCCATCTGTGCTTAGAGGCCTGTGTGTGGGCAGGTCCTACCGATGGGGGTGAGGCAGGGAAGTGTGTGTCTGCTGAGAGTGTAGCTGCAGTGTGAGGTGGGTCCTGGGTGTGACCCACAGGTTGTGACTATCTGTCCAGGGGCAGGATGGAATGGGAGCAGGGGCGCAGTGGGCAGGTAGGGCTCGGAGGCAGCTGGTGGTCTTGTGGAGTGGGCTAGCATGCCAGGTAGGGTGCCAAACGCCACAGTGCATGTGTCCTTTGTTTGGGATGAGCTCTGCTAATCCCCTTCTTCCCCTGCAGTGGGGCCGAGCTTCAGATGAGTGAACCGAGGAGTGGCGGCACCTGGTGTGTCGCTGATTGAGCTTGGCCACACCCATTCCAGTGATGGGGCAGCTGGGGTCTGAGGGTCTCCAAAGGGGTGGCCTGGGTGGGTGCCAAATAACTGTACTGTAGCAATGGTGGTCAGTGCCCGGTCACCCAATCCCAAGGGGGACACCCCGAATCCATGCAGCTGTTACCAAGTCACACCCTACAACTCCCCACACCCCCCCCCCCCCCCCCCCCCCCCCCCCGGTCCTGGCAGGCATCTCTTGGCAAGCAGTACAATTTTTAGCATTTTTAAAAAACTTTGCTTCCCTTCTCTCTGTCCCTCAGCAGCCATGGCGCCCAGTCCCTTTTTGTAAATACCTGTAGGAAACCGCGCCCACGTGACTTCCGTCTGAGAGGGCGGGCCCATACTGGGTCAAACGCGCTGATCACAGTCAAGTGTATGCAAATGCCTGTTTTGCATGATGCCACCGATGCGGACGCCATCCTCGTTACCGGCACCAGCGAGAGGAGCATGGTGCCCAATTCGGCATCCGGCACGGAACTCAATTGATCGGATAATTGATCTGTGCCCGAGCACGGTTTGCATTTGCAGCATTACGAGGCGGAGGATTTTGCCCGTTATCTGCCAGCGTACTATTGACACAGCATTTATGAATTGATTTTCCTTCCTTTATTCTACTGCTGGCTCTGAAACTATCACGTCAAGAAGTGAGAACCTTGCTGGTTTCCACTTGCTCACTGAATACGCACCCAGGTAGCCAGTAATTACAGGCAGGACTTGAGGATGGGTGGCGGCTGACTATTTGCCCTCGGAGATTGCCATGGGGGGGCGGGGGCAACGACCATCGAGTCCTAGTCCAATTGTTTTGTCGCTTGACGTCCATGTCTGAAGTTCTGGTCTGGGTCACTGGATAGGGGTCAGCGGTTCTTTCTCTTCCCCCCCCCTCACCCACCCACCCCTCTCCAGGTGGTTGAGGTCAATTATTTGTCCCTGTTATTGCCCTGCTCCCCATCAGCTAACCTGACACCAGCCACAGACTGAAGATGGAATTTTACTGTTCCCTATTGTTCAAGTACTTTGAGAATATAATCGAGACATGAAAGAAAATCCAAGCTTGCTGTTGCTTCAGCCTTTTTGTTTCAAGATACCAGTAAACAGTACACAGTGTGGTCCAAATTTCATGCGCTTACTTGAATGAGTCTATTTACAATTCCTTTTCTCGGTGCTTTGTGGATCCCTGACTCAATCTCATTACCAGTTCCACGAGCGTTTCTATTTAAAGAAAGAAAATCGTCTCACACCCTGCTATTAAGGGAGACTTCCTCTCCACACAGCCAGTTAATTTCAGGTAACAACAAATAGATCAGACTGCTCGCATTTGTGATACCTTTTTAACTTGTTCACAGCCGAAGAGTGTTTCCTGCAATTCTGAATTTCTCATGAGCCTGTATCATTCAGAGATAGCATGATACAGGATCATTAATTACGCCTTATTTAAGATGCATCGTACCAAAGGCCGTGTGGGATTTTTACCACGTTCATTTGTGTTTTTCAAAACGTGCTCGATTCCGTTTTTCAGGCCACCTTTTTCAGGTAAAAAGTTTTAGTGACAAACTAATTATGTTGAGGCAGTGTTGCCCAGCAAGTTACCGATGGTAAACATACCCCAGAAACAATAAAGGCAGAATCATTCCACAAAAGGTAAAAAATATCCCTTTGTGCGGGCTAATAACCTGGCAGATTAGGGGGCGAAACAATGCTATCGTAGACAATTTAATCTGGGGGATACAATTTCTGGGTCAATCCTACAGAGTTCAAGACGACTAAAGATAAAAACCCATTTATCCCTAGGGGGGAAAAAAGCCATTGAATAAAAGGTTGTCACTCCATCGAAATGCACAATGCAGCAGCGGAAGATTACAACTGGACAAAGCAGACTCGATGGGCTGAATGGCCTCCTTCTGCACTGTAAATTCTATGACTCCATGACTCTATGAAAACAGTTGTTTAAACCAGTTGCAGGTTTGTTAGTACTTTGACCGTGCATAATTTGATTGACACCTGTGACGAAAGGTGGGACTTGCCTGACCCATCTGCTGTGGTGGTGGGCGGCACCTGCCAAACTATTCGTAGGCCAAAATGTGGGCCAAAATAGTTGTGTGCTGACTAACATCACATCCCAGCCATCTTGGCCTGCTCCTTTTGTTTATCTCAGCCTCGTGTCTGAAAGGGTTTTGTGGCCTATCCATCTTAAATCTACTTTGGTTTCATTTTGGCCACCCTCCTCGCTTGGAGATCACCATATTCCTTTGCAGTACCAATTTCGAAGCATGTTTACTTTCTTGATATGAGTCATTAAAATAATTAAGACAGTATGTTCTTCTTATCAAAGATGGCTTTCATGACAGTGCAATGTTTTCTCTGTTGCATTGTATGTGTCACGGTTAATGTGACCTCTTCTTCCTCCTAAGTTCTTATTTTCCTATATCCTTTAGAAAAAGCAGATTGGAGAGAATTATTAATTTATAATGCGTTATCCCATAAGGACAAAGGATGCTTGACTAATCCCATTGTGTAAAGTTCTCCTTCTCTTTATATAACCATCACCTAGGGGTGGGTGGGAAATGTTGCCGTCCCCCGCTGGCACGTATGCAGGTAAAATAGAACTGATGAAATGCCCACCCACTTTCTGCCCAACCTCCCAGTTTTCCCCCACAATGCGTTGATTGGGTAAGGCATCAGACAGCCCGCCCAACCTTAAGACTATTGAGGCCCGTAACTTGTCAATTAGTGCAGCTGGGAAAGACGAACGAAGGAGATCAACTTACGCTTTCATGACCTAATGTTCAAGGACAGGAAGGAGAGGGATACCTCCTTTAGGAATTACCTTCTACCCTCCGGTACCCCCTCCCCCCGAACCCTACACTTTGAGCCATGCCCTGGCCTTCAGCACCTGACCTTCACCACCACCGTCTCCAGGGTCCCTGATCACTCCGTGACTAAATAGCCCACATTCACCAGGAAGTCTGGTATCCATGGATCTGCTCCTTGGGACCATTGTAGTCCCAGCAGCAGCCACTACTGAGTGCTGGCACTGCTTGGGATGCTCAGCTGCTGGCCAATCAGATTGACCAGCAGCTTTCCAGGGATGGACTCTCTCTCGTTCCCACTCAGATCACTCAGGCCGCCTGCCAGTGGATAATTACTGCGGAGCAGCCTTTTTTTAAAACGTTGGTGGGCTCAAGACTGACTTCAAGTAATAGGCCCCGCCCCGATTTAAAATTCAGGCTCCATGACAACTAGTCCACTTTGATCTTTTATGTCCCCCAGTTTTCCTATTTATCATCAAGTTCTCTGTTAAACTCACTGAATTATGGTTTCACATTTGGCACAGAACCAAGGGGGAATTCTTTATTTGTGAATTATAGAGTCCCGATTGAAAGCTGCAGAGGGACGTCTAGCTGTGCTCATAGTGGATAAGTCGCTGGTTGCTAAGGGAAGCAGTAGGGAAAAGGGGGGGTTCCCCTTGGAGAAATCCTTTCAAAGACATCTGGATTCAATACTTTGGATTCAATCTGACTGGATTTTAGAAATATAGTTTAGCATTTGACTTTATGTGAAAAGGTTCTCATTGGATATCCCTGCTTCTTCGGGAATGAGAAGTTAGTCTTTCAATTCTTTTGCCACAATGATAGGTTCCTGTGGACTAATACAGAAACCATTCCTAAGCTGTATGTAGTAGAAGTTTGCATCTGCAATGCTGTGCAACCTCATTCACCTCCTTTACAGAAAAAGCAATATGTACAGCAGGACGACATTTATTGTTCCCTAAGTCTTTTATTGGCAAAGCCAGTATTTGTTGCCCATCCCTAATTGCCCTTGAATTGCATGGCGTGCTTTGCCATTTAAGAGGGCAGGTAAGAGGCAGTCACATTGCAGTAGATCTGGAGTCACGAGTAGGTCAGACTGAGTAAAGACAGCAGATTTCTTTCCCTAAAGGATATCCGTTAACAGCAATCAATGTTAGTTTAGTGGTCACTGTTATTGAGACTAGCTTCATATTCTAGATTCATTAATTGAATTCAGATTCCACCAGTTGCTTTGGTGGGGTTTTGGACACTTTGGAACCGATTGACAATTGACCCTCAAGCATTAAACAAACATTGGCAGATCCTTCCCCATTGAGTTCAATGGGAATTAATCTCGGGCGGTTTCTATCTGGGTGTACGATCCCCAGTGTCAGTTTTCTGCCCGAGTAAAGCTGATTATTAACCAAATCTCTCTCCCTCCGACCCCAAACCATTGCAGCACCAGCTGTCCTGAGTGACAGTAAATATGTTCTGTATGGATAAGTGGCTTTTCTCATTAACATCTATCTCTTGTTGGGAGTCAAAATATCAGACTGTGCACTAAAGTTTGGAACTAAACGCATTGTTGAGGGAGCTTTGTTTCTCATTTAGCAAACCTGTATCTGACCTGGAGAGCTGCATGCTTTTTGCTATAAGTGGAAAGTATTCAAATCCCAGCACTAACACATTCACCCTAACAAAGGCCAATATTCACCAAGGAACACAATGAACAGAATTATAGGATTTCACTTCCAAGGTTGAAAGGGGGACAATCCTTCTCTCCATTTTGCCGAAGCACCGGACAATATTTCTGGCCAGGATGGAGTTAGCCCTCTCCTCAGCACAGCAATTTTAGCACAATATCGGCTCTATATTTTTTCTTTATTCATTCATGGGATGTGGTCTTCGCTGGACAGGCCAGCGTTTATTGCCCATCCCTAATTACCCATGCGAAGGTGGTGGTGAGCTGCCTTCTGAACCGCTGTAGTTCCATATGGTGTAGGTACATCCACAATGCTATTCGGGAGGGTGTCCCTATGTTGACCACACAATGGGCAGCATGTAACAGAGGTGATGGGAACTTGTACATTGGCTAGAGGGATGGGGAGTGCCCCATATTGTCTCTTTCATGGAATGTCTGCCATGTGATTCAGGCACTTGACAGGCCTTGGTGGGTGACAGTTGTGGGCCTTCCCCAAAATCAAAGACCCCCCCCCCCCCCCACCCAGGGTGGCGGTCGCACCCACTGGGAACTGCCAGCCAATTAGAGGCAAGC
Organism: Scyliorhinus canicula; assembly: GCF_902713615.1. Lineage (NCBI taxonomy): Eukaryota > Metazoa > Chordata > Chondrichthyes > Carcharhiniformes > Scyliorhinidae > Scyliorhinus > Scyliorhinus canicula. Next base: position 161,728,822 of record NC_052156.1, on the reverse strand, counting down.
AGACCTATTGAACAGCAGCATCATTAGGCAGGTGGTGGCTGTTGCCGGTACTACAACCACCTAAAGCCGAGGATTGTGGATTGATCCAGGGACAGGTGACTGATTACAGGAAGGGGTTTGTGGGTGGGGTTCAAGGGGAAGGGTGTATTCGGGAGCTTGGCAGCAAGGGCAGGCGAAAACTCTCAGAAGAATCTCCTCTTCTTAATATGCCAGACTGTCAACATACTTGCCTGGCAAGCCCCTGCCCATTGTTGGGTTAACAACGGCAGCAGGAGAAGAGCATTAGATGGACATTTACTGCCCACATAAGGACCTCAATTGATTATGAGAAGAGAAGGCCAGCCATGGGCCTTCCCAACATGGACTTGATCAAGGTGGATGTGGGAAGGTTGTGGGTTTCCTACCCGCATGATTAAATGTCCTCCCTGCCACTAAACTAGGCACAGGGGAGGGCATTTAACTCTACCCAATGAGTGAAAATGAGGCAGGCACATATAAAACTGAAGGGAACGAACAAAATGTTCACTTTACACCAAACATTTTATTACGGACAGGGATGAGAGAGAACTAATCAGTGTGTTGTTTTTGAAAGGAAAGATTGTACTTTCTTTAATCCCTGAGTGGGTGAACAATTTCAATAACCAGCAACAAGCTTACATGGGTTTAAATAAAGAGGATTATTTATTCACACATTCACCTTGAAAATGCATAGATATGTAGATACATACAGATACATAGAAGATAGGCACAGGAGGAGGCCTTTTGGCCCTTTGAGCCTGCTCCGCCATTGATCACGATCATGGCTGATCATCCAACTCAATAGCCTAATCCTGCTTTCTCCCCTCACTCACTCATCCACTCACAAACATTAACACATTCAAGAAAAATACAGTAAAAGAGAATAGTGTACTTGTACAAGTTATAAACAAATGAATTGGTTTTCATTCATGTGATTGCCTTGTCTTGGAAAACACAAGGTGCAGGCCTGGTGAAGAAAAGTTCTTTTTATCGTGAAGTGAATTCAGGTGAACTTTGTCCTTGAAATCGTTTACCAGAGACTCTTATCACCACAGAACAAGTCAGGTGTCTCTCAGCGGCCATCTTTTATGTTTTAAAACTTATGGGTAGGACAGGTCTTTGCTGGGCATTACAATATAAATAATTAATGACACAATCCATTGTGAATCGGCAGAGCTAACTTTCACTGATATTTATAGAGTTGTCTAAACACCTTGATTGTATTCTGTCCTACATTTCAAGGATCTCTCCCGTTTTTATGCTGCATTCCAGTTACTCTCAGCAGATGGCGTATTTGTGTAACTAAAAATACTTTTCAATATTCATACAAGATCACATCTTAACTCTTTTGGGTGCTCTGCTCATGTCTAGGATCAGAACATCAGGTCTTGCCTGAGCTTTGATCAGTGTAAGAGAAAAGTACTCCTGTTCCACGCAACACTTCGAGGTTATCTGATGATGAAAATGTCATATCCCTTCTGCTCTGAACTGAAAGTTGTGCATCTTGACTTCCTGCACTGATTCGATCCGAGGAGTGAGTTCAACATGTAGAAAGAAATCAGAGCAATATAAATAATGTTATGCATTAATGATGGCTGCGAATGGAACACAGCGTGCAGAGTCAAGACCAGAAACTAGTCCCTGGCTTCGGAATGAGAAATCAGCTCCCAGTTCCTGTTGTGTTTTTCTTATCCTTGTGCGAACTAACAAATAAACGTCAAGGCACCAATCATTTATCGCCTACGAGGAGGTTTTTCCAAATGATCCAGAGCACCAATACATGAGGGGTTAATTAGCGCACAAAGTCACAGGTCCATTTATGAAGGAGCTGAAAGTTGGTAGCAGTATGACACAGTTGGACAGCTTGTAGACATCGGTTTGGTTTGTCACACCAGACTGAGAATGAATCGAAATGACATGATACATTGCATCCATTCCATTCTAGTAATGTGTACATAAACATAACCACAACGACTAAAGATGCACCCCAACAATTCCAGGAGCTTTGGTGACCTCACAAACACGTCCTGCTCTCAGCTATTAAATTGAATGTCTTAAGAGAATGTGTGAGAGTGGCGTTTCCTTCAGCACTTGTATCCAGCCTCTGGGGGGAGTTTGCACTCCACCAGGTGTCAGACTGCAAGACTGCTTCTTGCAGTTGTGTTGCCCCATCTCAGTTCGGACAGGACCCGATTACAGAGATATGCAGACCTTTGCATCACTGCGAAGTGGGACTGCTGTTCAATAATCCCCCACGGCAGAGGAAATCGTAAAGCTTTCTTCAGGAAAGTCCAGAGAGATTCGCCTGCGTTTTCAAGCTTAGAACATAGAACATTACAAAGCGTCATAGCCCCATTATTGGAGAATCCAGCCCAGTGCTGAACCTCAGGGGTTTTACAGTTGGAAAGCTAATCCTTCACCAAGGAAAGTCGCCTTTCCCCTTTGAGCCTCTGCTATAGCTGCCCCAATCTTTAATGCGTCCCTCAGCACATAATCCTGGTGCTCTGAAAGTGCCCGTCTGCAACACTTGGCATCCATCAGCATGGACAACTCTTTGTTACACTATGACACTTTGACACTATGTTACAGGCAGGGAGAAAGAGAGCTACTGGAATGCTTTTTCCTATCGCTAATATCCCTAATCAGTAAACCTTTGAGAGGAAGATGCATGTATGTTTCTAAACCCCTGAGTGTGTGGACAATTTTAATATCCAAGCTTTCTGTGGGTTTAAATAATGAGGGGTGCTTATTAACACGCTTGCCCTGGAATCTAATGCTACGACACTCACTCTCGCACTCGCACACACAAACAAACTCAAGAACAATACAGTTGGAGAGAATAGTGCACTTTTACAAGTTCTAAACAAAATGAATAGTTCATAAATCACATGATAGTTCAGGAAACTATGCATGCATTTCCAGGTCTGATGCAAAAGTCTCTTCACCCCTGAAATGCAGTTTAGGTAAGTTCAAGAGTCATGTGCCAAAGTGTTTTTTTAAGATTCTCTTAAAGAGTTGGAAGTCATCAAAGGTAGTTGTCTCTTACCAGGAGGTTGTTTTGCAATACTGCTGGACCTGAAAAGGGACAGGTTTAGAGAATGTTACAGTCTTCGGTTCCTAAGGTATAAATGTTACTGCCCTTTCCGCTGTTGCTGTATCCTTCTTTTTTAAAGATTTAAAAGGAGACCTACTATATGACTGATCAGAGTTCTCTTTTCCAAATAGGGTGTTGGGCAGGTGGTGGTGGTGGGATTGAGACAATCACAGTCTTTAAGACCTATTTGATTCAGGAATGTCCCTTAGCCGGTCTCAGGATATGGCACCTCTTAGATTGGAATGTATCCATGTGTCTAAGTGAGCCCGGGCATGAGTTTTTGAATTCACAGATCTGGTCAGATTACTTTTGGCAGTCACCTTCCGAAGCACATATTGTCCATTTTCATACGAAATTTCAGTCCCAAAAGATTCTACACTGGGTAACGTTCATGGGCTGGATTCTCTGCTCCCCGATGCCAAAATCACGTTAGGCAAAGGGGCGGAGAATCCGTTTTGATGCCGAAATCAGGAGCGGCGCCTGTTTCTTAATTCTCCGCCCCCTGAAAAGCGGCGTACTCCAGGAGCATGCCGCGCCAATTATCCACGGCCTCAGGCCATTGCCTGAGGCCCGCCCCGGGATCCTCTGTCCCCGACCGGCCGAGTTCCCGACGGCGTGGGTTATGTGTGCTCACACCATCCAGGATCCTCACATGGCAGCTGCGGACTCAGTCTGGCGCCGCCACGGTCAGGGGAGAGACAATCGGCGTAGAGGGGGGGGGTTCATTCAGGGCTGGGGGCAATGTGGGCAGGCAGTCCGGGGTGCGCGAGCAGCCGGAGCGGGGGTCCTACTTTGCGGTCCGGGTCTGCGGGCTGAGTCCGCCATGGAGCACAGCCACTGTAGGCCGACGCCGTGCCGGGAGTGCTGGGGGCCGTATCGGCAGCTGCAGCTGCGAACTCTACGCCGGCTCCCTGCTAGACGGGGAATCGGTTGACACCAGTTTTCCTGGCACAGTTTTCACGCCGGCTTGGGGACTTAGTCTCCCAAACGGAGAATCCAGCGCCATATTATTCAAGTGATGAATATGACTTGCCTTTATCGGGCATGACAACAGGATGACTGACAAGTTTCAGCTCATTTGTCCCGCAATCAAGCACCAGGATTGGAAAATCTGCCATGTATCCCTTGGGGAATTGCAGACCTTCACATTACTGCAGCAACCTATGTTACTATCAAACCAACCTTTGACAAAATAATCCTCTGCTCATATTCAGAAAGTGAACTCTGGCATTACTGAATGACGCCATCTATTTGCATTATGCTGAACAGTGCACAATAATGCTTCATTAAGTATATGGGCAGCTCATACAATGGATGAAATAGGCTCTGTGTAATGGAAACCACTTACACTTTAGATTTATTTCTTACAGTAAAACAAAGACTTTTGTATTCCATTTGGACTTTATCAAGAAAGAAATCAGAAAATTAAACATTTTCATTCATGCTAGCATTTTACAAGCATGGAAAGAGGACGTTTTTTGTGATTCCTTCATTAATATATCAAGTCCCTGAATACTACATACTTTAAACTATGGTCTCTAATCGACATAGTCCGCACCTACTTTAAGGAAGGTTTTCTCAGGAATGACCTGTGTGATCTGCACAATGCTGCAGCCAGCAGTTGATTGGGGCTGGTTTAGCTCACTGAGCTAAATCGCTGGCTTTTAGGGGCTGGTTTAGCTCACTGCCTCCCCAGACAGGCGCCGGAATGTGGCGACTAGGGGCTTTTCACAGTAACTTCATTGAAGCCTACTCGTGACAATAAGCGATTTTCATTTTCATTGATTGATTGATTTATTGTCACATGTACCGAAGTGCAGTGAAAAGTATTTTCTGCGGCCAAGGGAACGTACGCAGTACGTACACAGTAGACAAAAGAAAATAATTGACAAATGGCACATCAATAAATAGTGATTGGTTACAGTGCGGATTAAGGGCAAAACAAAGCAACTATGACATGAGCAAGAGCAGCATAGGGCGTCGTGAATAGTTTTTTACAGGGAACAGATCAGTCTGAGGGAGAGTCGTTGAGGAGTATTGTAGCAATGGGGAAGAATCTATTCCTATGTCTGGATGTGCGGGGCTTCAGACCTCTGTATCTTCTGCCTGATGGAAGGGTCTGGAAGAAGGCAATAACTGGGTGGGGGGGTGGGTCTCTGACAATGCCGTCTACCTTCCCGAGGCAGCGGGAGGTATATATGGAGGGTAGCAAGCTTGTGTGATGTGTTGGGCTGAGTTCACTACACTCTGTAGTCTCTTGCGATCTTGGACCGAGCAGTTGTCATACCAGGCTGTGATGCAGCCAGATAGGATGCTCTCTATCGCACATCTGTAGAGGTTTGTGAGATTTGTGAGAGTTGATGTAGACATGCCAAATTTCTTTAACTTCCCGAGGAAGTAGAGATGTTGTTGGGCTTTCTTGACTGTTGCATCAACGTGAGTGGACCAGGACAACCTGTTTGGTGATGGTGATCCCCAAGAACCTAAAGCCGTTGACCATCTCCACTTCTAAGCCATTGACGTAGACGGGGGCGTGTGTCATACCTCGCTTCCTGAAGTCGATGATCAGTTCCTTGGTTTTGCTGACATTTAGAGAGGTTGTTTTCGGTACACCATGCAACCAAATGATCTATCTCCCTTCTGTAGTCTGACCTGTCGTTGTTTGAGATACGGCCCACCACAGTCATAACACGCGCAAACGTATAGATCGAATTGGAGTTGAAATGCTTCTGCTCATGTTGAAGACTCAATAACTTAGCTGGTAAAATATTTGCCGAGGAATTGAAATCGCTTTCAGGTGTACAGCTTACAATAAAGCCATAACTGCATTCAACAGGTGTTTGAAATCAACATGTCAGTTCCTGGGTGGGTTGCTTGAAAAGAATGTCGACGGCATTTTGCTCCTCCTCCGAAGCAGGAGGGAAGACTGATAGTTACAATCAGCGTTTATTGAGAGGCCATCAGAGAGAAGGATTGTCAACATTCCTTCATGTTGTGCTGTAAGATCATTTTTTCTTCTTCTTGGGTGTGTACAGTTGTGACAAGGTTGTATTGATTGAGATGTAGATAAGGCTGGAAGGACTGCATTTATCACCTGTCCCTTTCTCCCCCGAGTTGGCGGTGGAGGTTGGCCTTTTACTCAAACAGATGTCGGCTTCGCACCGATGGCGTTCCCAATATGGTTTGAGGGAGGACATTCCAATTCACCATGGCCTGTGCCGGAAGTGACAACCTTCCCATGATATTGGTGTCCTTGACCTTTTGGACGGAAAACATTGCAGAGATCGGAGGCCGTCTCGGAGTAAGCAGGTTAGCTGCTATGTATCCTTGGGCGAAATTCTCCGCCCCCCACGACGGGTGGGAGAATAGCGGGAGGGCCTTCCCGACATTTTTGCCGCCCTCCCGCTATTCTCCCCCCCCCCCGCCGAAGTCCCGACCCGAATCGCTGCCGCCGTTTTTTTACGGCTGGCAGCGATTCTCAGCTGTTAGATGGGCCGAAGTCCCAGCCCTTTCCGCCGTTTTTACGAATGGCAAACACACCTGGTCTTGCCGTTCGTAAAAACGGCGTCACAAACTCGCTATTAATAACCATGGCACCGATTGGCACGGCCGTACCACGGCCGTGCCAAGGGTGCCATGGGCCCGCGATCGGTGGGCACCGATCGCGGGCAGCGGGCCCGATGCCCGCGCACTACTTGTCCTTCCGCCGCCCCGCAGTATCCATTCGCGGGGCGGCTGAGGGGCAACCCGGCCCGCGCATGCGCAGGTTTCGCCCAAAAACACGATGATGTCACCCGCGCATGCGCGGGTTGGAGTCTTCCAAACTGCGCATGCGCGGCTGACGTCATATGACGCGTCAGCCGGCGCTAACTCCGGCAAGCGGGCTTAACGATTTTCGTTAAGCCCGTCTTGCCGGAGCCTACGGCGTCGGGCTGCTAGCCCCGACCGGGGACCAGAATCGAGCCCCGACCGGGGACCAGAATCGGTCCCCGGTCGGGAAGGGGCGCGCTGCCGTAAAACCCGCCCGGGTTTTACGCCAGCTTTACGATTTCTCCCATTTTGGGAGAATCGCGCCCCTTGTTTTTGAACTGAGCACTTCTGTCTAAAGGGGCATCTGCTCCCTGCCACCAGGAAGCAATGTCCTCTTCATCGACTTATCATTGTCTTTGAAAATGTGACGGTCGCTATTGTCATTCTCATTATAAAGGCTGGACAGAGATAACCTAAGCCTGAACATTTTATGGGGTCACGAAGGAGTCCACACCGGGTTGTTCAAAGAAACCTAGCTTATTTAGAACAACTATTGTATACGTCACACGGTAAATTCCGACTGGGTCTGCCTTACCGCTGCCTTACTTGCTGGTTTTACATACCCGACAACTAGACATTGTTTCAAGGTCCCCCGCCGCCATGGGGGAACTCGTATTCTGCAAGGTTCACGGGGAAGTTAACCGTTCCCACCCCACATGATACCTGTGGGTTATAACATCCCTCTCCCCCTCAAAATCCGAACAATCCCCCAACTCCTGTGGGGAAGGAGGGCACTGGAGTCTCTTTGCATCTGGTTGGAGGGTGGGCGGCCCAGGGTGCCGGATCGGGTGGCGCAAACCTGGAAGGCCAACACCACTTCCGTGTGGAACGTTGTGGTGGCTGCTCCGCCAATGGCTGCTGTACTGTCGACTTTCCATCGGAGATTTAAGGTGCCTGAGTTTCCATTTCTGAATCTGTGTCCAAAACCTCAATTATTTTGATATCTGGACCCCCTTGGGGCCGCGATACGTGCTGCTGTGGCATCAGAGTCAGCGGGATGAATGAGGAAACTTTCAAAGTATTGGTCGCCAAGACCGAATGTGATCAAGGTGCTTTCGCATGATCCGACTTTAGACTTGTACTTTGTAGGAAACCGGCCCTGTCTGGGGAGGGAGGATATACCCGGAGACCCACTGGGCGCCGTCTGCAAAGTTCTGGATAGACACCATATCACCCAGTACAAAGCGCCTGGGAGGTTGATGTTGAACGGGGCAACGCCCTCCAGCTCTTGGTTCTGACGCACCTACGTCAGGGAAAATCATACCAAGATGGGTTTAAAGTCTACGTCCCATCAGAATTTCAGCCGGGGCCACCCCGTGTGGGTGGTCCTGTCGCAAAATAAGAATCGAGCCAACATTGTGTCCATCGAACCTGAAGACTGCTTCTTGAAGCCACTTTCGAACGTCTGTACTGCCTGCTCCACTAAACCATTCGAAACTGGGTGGTACAGGGCAATACGGATGTGCCATATCCCATTCGCCTTCAAAACCCCCGAGAACGCCTCACTTGTGAAAGGGATCGGGCATCTGTAACAAGCAATTTAGGGATGCCCTGCGTGCAAAACGCCACTCGGAGTTTCTCGTTTGTTGACTGGGAGGTGGTCGCTGCCATTTTGTGGACCTCCAGCCATTCTGAATGGGGATCAATTAATAGGAGGAACTTTGAACTCTAAATTGGGTCAGCAAGGTCGGCATGCAACCACGCCCATGGTCGTCCTAACCATTCCCAAGGGCAAAGGGCGTGCAGCCGGTTGGAATGTCTGGTGCTCCTGATAGACGGTGCATTGCTAGGCCATCTTCTCAATGTCCACATCCAGGCTCAGCCACCAGACCTAACTACCCGCCAACATCTTCATCTTGGACATCCCTGGATGTCCATCGTGGAGGTCCTTCAATCTCAACTTCTGGCCTTTTCCTGGAATGACAATGCGTGAACTCCATAAAAGTATACCGTCCTGCACACTAAACTCTGACATTTTTGATGAAGATGCCATGAATTCGTCTGGTAGCTGTTGATGCTGAGCTCCATGTAACACAACTCGTTAAACTTGTGTGAGAATTGGGTCTGTCGGAATCCATTCATAGATCCGAGATGCCATGACAGGCACAGAATCCATGATGTTTAGAGTGACGACCATTCTGTGCACCCTGGGAGGGCAATGTGGGGCTAGTCAGTAAATGCAAATGGGTCAGTGTGGCTCTGTTGACTATCTGTGTCCACAGCTGATGCTTGAATGAATATTGGTAGGCGGCCGAAAGCAGAGCCCAGCGCTGGATCCTCGCGGAGGCAATGGGCAGGATCACTTATGGTCTGTAACAATAGTGAAATGGCGGCCGTAAATGTATGAAATTATTTGACTGCGTGACAGCACAGTGGTTAGCACAGTTGCTTCACAGCGCTGGGGTCCCAGGTGCGATTCCCGGCTTGGGTCACTGTCTGTGTGGAGTCTGCACATTCTCCCCCTGTCTGTGTGGGTTTCCTGCGGATGCTCCGGTTTCCTCCTACAGTCCAAAGATGTGCAAGTTAGGTCGATTGGACATGATTAATTGCCCTTATTGTCCAAAACGGTTAGGTTGGGTTACTGGGTTACAGGGATAGGGTGGAGGCGTGGGCTTAAGTCGGGTGCTCTTTCCAGGGCAGATGCAGATTCGATGGGCCCAATGGCCTCCTTCTGCACTGCAAATTCTATGTCTGACCACCGCCAGACCCTCCTTTCGATCTGTGGATATTTATATTCTGTCAGAGAGGCGAAAGCAATCAGCTGTTCCACGCCATTCTCCATTCGATGTGACAGGACAACCCCAATATTGTAAAGCAATCCATCGCAGGTGATGAGTAAGGGTTTGGTGGGATCATAGTGGGTTAGTAACCCAGAAGACAATAATTCTCTCTTTACCTGCAGAAGAGCGTTTCCTGCGGCTTCCTCCACGTCGGCACTTGAGTCGGAGATGTAAGGGGGCCAATATGGTTTCAAGGTTCGGAATGAACTTGCCGTAACAGTTAACAAGTCCTAAAAGTGAACAAAGTTCTGAGACGGCCGCCGGGGTTGGGGCCTGCTGAATGGTGTGCACCTCGTCTGCAATGGGGTGTAAGCCTTCGCAGTGCACCCGATAACCGAGGTAGACCACCTCCCTTGCATTGGAGACACACAAATGTGAGCCACGGCCCCTCTTATTTCCCCCCCCCCCCCCCCCCCCCCCCCCCCCCCCCACCCCCCGGTTGAAGTACTCCGGGGTACTTGCCCAACACTTAACTTCAGCCCCTGGACCTCATCTGGAGGATGTGCTGCCAATTTAGCTGTAAATGGCTCAACCAATCGCGGCCCAACAAACTGCAGCCTTATCCCCTGACCTCAATCAGCAGGTGGCACACCGACTGGCAAGTTCATGGTGGTACCTGCAATGTCCAACGGCTCACCTGTGCTCACCTGGCCTTGGTATTGGTCAGGTCAAAATCCTGTGTTCCATGTCTAATGTGTTTGAATATACTCTGCCCCAGGATGGAAACCGCCGTGCCTGTGTCCAGTTCCATGTCCAGTAAATGCCCGTTCACCTGCACCGTAATCCTGTGGGGGCCACCCAATGCACCGCAAGCAATGTAGCTTCATGCCGTCACCTTCAGGCTTATCCCGGTGGACAGTACAGGCTCTAGCCGGCTAACCACCTCTACCAGGGTGCCTGGATCACTGGTTGGTCTGCGGATTGCTCTCTCGCCTTGGCCGGCGACCGTACACCCCGCAACGACCTGGCGCGCCCTCAGTGGATTCCAGGGAAGTTTCCCGCGGGACAACTCAGCCTTCGGCCAACGTGTCAGGCCTTGATGGTGCTCGGTCCATGGCAGGGTAGTGGGCTAGAGACGGGTTCCACGCCAGGAGGGAGTGCACCCAAAGGCTTACTTCCATGCCTTGTATTTCCTTCACACTTCACTCTCCGTTTTCCAGGGACAGTGACATTTGTATGGCTGCTTGCAGTTTCAGTGATGGTTCGGCCAATAGTTTCTGCTGGGTGGCTGCATTGTTAATGCCGCAAACTAAACGGTCTCGCACCATTTCCTGCAGGGCAGTGCCGTATTCGTAAAACTCTGCAACCTTGCGCAACCTGGACACTGGTCAGTGACGGACTCGTCCGGGATCCTCACTACAGTATTAAAATGATACTGCTGTATGGTAACGGATAGAGTTGGGTTAAAGAGCTGCCCCATTAGAGTGACTATTTGGCCAAGGTTTGCGTGTCGTGGGCTGTCGGATAGGTAAGGCTTCGTATCACTCCCAAAATTTGGGTGCCACAGGCAGTCAGTAACAAAAGTAACCATAAAGATAAGTACATAACACAGAATTTAAAATGATTGGAGGATAACGCAGAACAACATTAGAACTAACCAACCTAGATGAGAAGGAATTATTTTAGAGAACCATGTAACAGCAGATCCTTTACTCCTGTCGATCTGTTTATGCTGTTTAGCTTTCAGAGGAAATGTGTTTACAAAAAATGCAGACTTGGGAATTTATTAAACGAGTAAAACAAGTTCATCTAAAATGACAAATGCTGGTTATCTGGCATTAACATATTCCCAAATTGTATGTGTACAGAGACTTGCTGCTTATTACATTGATTAAATACTTGTGTTTGGCTCATGCTGAAACATAATTCTCTCGTGTGCTGAAAGCTTCTGGCATTTTTTATTTGTTTTCTGCCTAAGTAAAATATGTAGTTCCACATCTGTACGAATTGAGTACTCCCTTTTTAAAGAAGGATTTCTTTAAGAATGTCATTTTCAAATTTACGGAGAGCAACTTCACACACTCACCCTCGCTTTTACAAGCTAAACTGCATTTAAAATATTGCCCGCAAATCGGTCTTGAACATGTTGTTTGTTATCCCACCATCCTCCACCCCTTTGATCAGAATTACAGTAATTGAACAAGGGAAGATCATGCATGCTCAACCTCTTGATTTCCACTCGGATTCACAAAAGGGGAGAATTTTTTAAATATTTGTTCATGCGACCTGATGTTATCCTGGTTCCTGGTTATTACCCTTGAGAAGGTGGTTGTGAACCACCTCTTGAATTGCTGTGCTTCACCCACACTGAAGGAAGCTTGAGATTTCCGACCTGACGACAGTGAAAGGACCAGCGATATATTTCAAGTCAGGATGGTTTGGAGGGAAACTTGCAACTGGCAGTCTCCCAACACCTCTGCTGCCATTGTTCCTCTCATTTGTAGCATTTCCTGGGTTTGGAAGGTGCTGTCGAAGGAACCTTAGCAGGTTAATGCAGTGCATCTTGTAGATAGTACACGCAGCTCCCGTTGTGCGCTGGTGGTTGAGGGAGTGAATGTTTAATGTGTCATATGGGGTATCAATCGAGTGGCTGCTTTAAAGGGAATGGTGTCGAGGTTCTTGAGAGTGTTGTTGGAGCTGCACTCATCCAGGCAAGTGGAGAGCATTTTATCGCACTCCTGACCTTGTGCCTTGTAGATGGTGGACAGACTTTGGGGAGTCAGGAGGTAAGCTGCTTGGCGCAAAATGCCCAGCCTCTGACCTGCGCTTGTAGCCATGTTATTTAAATGGCTGATACAATTCAGTTTATGGTCCATGGTAATCCCCTCACCAATTCCCCCACCACCTTGCTTACCCACCCCATCACCCCTGCGTCCCCACCCCCATGTCACCCTACTTCCTCAGGATAATCCAAATAAACCCGTTACAACGATAGTGAAAACTGCAATTTTTAAAAATCACACAAAGTCAGTGTTTTGCCTCTGGCACACACCAGCAATATCAAACAGGTTAACCCTTTGTGTCCCGAGTGTCGTCTGGAAATTGTACGCTTAGTAACTCCCCAAAAATTATTTTTCTTAGCATACACAAGGATGGCCTGCCGAAGAATGATTGATACTTACTCCGCAGCCTCCTCCCATAACTATTAAAAGCAAGTGAATTTAATAAGATTATCATGTCAGCGAAGTAGAGGGAAAAAAAGACTTGCAAACATATGGTTCGAAGAGCATTGTCAGCCTCAATTCCCTGTACTTCAAAAGCTACCTTTAACATCCACCTGAGCCTTTAAAACAAAGGAAACTTCTGACAACTTCCTAATCACCATGCTGACCTTTCTGGATTGATTTTGGGCTCAAACCCTGGAGTGCAAATCAAAGTCATTACCTTTTTACTTAGTGAAGAGAACGGACATAAGGTGAGAACCCATTGCAGCTAGACTCCTAGCCAGAATTTATCCAGCTATTTTAACTAGTGCAACATTAACAGATGTTGCCAGATCCGCAAGTTCCCACTGTGTTCTACGCTAACTAAAGTTTACAGATGGACCTTTCTTTAGCATTTAAGATTAATTGCTCTCCGTAACATTCAGGCAAGCAACTGAAATGAAGCGATACATTGAACAAAAATCATCCTCTCAAGCAATTTGAAGCTGTTTGCATGCTGTGCAGCTCAAGTGTAAATGCTGTACTTGCTACATCCTCCAGCACCTCTGTAATTGCTTTACGGCTGACAAAGTGCTGGTGAGATGCAGCCACTATCGTAATTTTGGCAAATGCGGTGGTAATTTGCACACAACAAGTGCCTACACAACAGTAAGGATAAGAATGGCCGGTTAACATTTTTCTGGCGGTGTCAGATGAGGCCTGAATGTTGGCCAGGACACCAAGATAACTCCCGAGCTGCTGATAGTGGTGTGAGATGTTACTGCATTCCCGAGAGAAGGCAGCTAGAACCTTGATCCAATGCCTTGCAGAAAAGCTGACCCATCTGCCAATGCAGCAATCCCTGAGTGTCAGGCTGGATTATGAGCTCAATTGCTGGAATTTGGCCTGAACCCATAGCCGTCTGACTCTCAGGCGATGCTAAGTGACAGAGGTTTGGCCAATCTCAAACCCATCCTGTTTGTTTTTGAAAATAAAAACAGAAAAAGCTGGAAGTACTCAGCAGATCAGGCACCATCTGTGTGAAAACCACGGTCAACTTTCATTGGCCTTTCTCAAGACCAAGAGATCATAGATCATAGAATTTACAGTGCAGAAGGAGGCCATTCGGCCCATCGAGTCTGCACCGGCCCTTGGACAGAGCACCCCACTCAATCCCACACCTCCACCCCATCCCCGAAGCCCAGTAACCCCACCTCATCTTTTTGGACACTAAGAGGCAGTTTAGCGTGGCCAATTCACCTAACCTGCACATCTTTGAACTGTGGGAGGAAACCGGAGCACCCGGAGAAAACCCACGCAGACACGGGGAGAACGTGCAGACTCCGCACAGACAGTGACCCAAGCCGTGAATCGAACCTGGGGCCCTGGAGCTATGAAGCAATAATGATAACCACTGTGCTACCGTGCCGCCCATAGGAGTCTATTGTCCAGTCATTTTTACTATTCGGTCTGTGATTGCCAGCATCAAGAATGTGTTGGGAACAGCACAGGCAACGTATAGAGTAAGGTGCCCCCTTTTCTCTTCTTGTATTGCACTCATTGCGTTGCACTCAACAACAACCAGTTTTTCCATTTCCCACGCCACATCTCTCTGCAAACAGTGGTGGTAAGTAACTCCTGATCACTATTTGTGAGTAGTCCTATACAGGGGGTCCAGAGAGATAGCGAGGTGAGTGGATTTAGAGAACGAATTGCATACCTTACGGTCCAGGGAGCTGCAGGCATGGCCACCAATGGTGGAACAATTGAAACCATGGATGCTCCTGAGGCCAGCATTGAAGAAGTGCAGAAATCCCGATGGATTGAGGGAGATTACAGAGATAGGGAGGGGTGAGGGCATGGACGGCTTTGAAAACAAGGATGAGAATTTTAAAATTGAGGCATTGCCAAACCGGGGGCTAACGAAGGTCAACGGGTGCAGGATGAACAAAGCTTAGTGTGTGTTAGGTTATGGGCAGCAGAACTTTGGACAAGTTCCGGCTTATAGTGGGCGAAAGGTGGGAGTCTGAAGAAGAGTTTTATGGCCTCAAAATGTGAACTCTGTTCCTGTCTCCACAGATGCTGCTGGACCTGCTCGGTATTTCCAGCATTTCCATTTTTATTTCAGATCTCTAGCATCTGCAGTATTTTGCTTTTATATTAGCCTTCAATCTTGTCCATAATTACAATTAAAATGTTTCAGGGGGCATTCTCACAGGTGTGTGTCGGGATACAATTTAAAGTGAACCCAGGGGAAAACCATCTTCGCTGTTATTTGCGATTTTTAGCATGGTGGAAATGGGAAATTTTGGCAACAACAGAATCGGCAACTAAACAGCCGTTGTAAATCTGGAAAACTGCTTGGCAGGTAGAGCGTGAGGCCAGTCAAACCTGAATTACACCACATGATATCAGCATCAATACGAAGCCAAACCTCTTTGTGTTGACGAGCACCACATTGCGCATCTGGCCAGTGGGTCAAATGATCCAAACCACACACTGTACCTCTGCATTATGTTACAGAATTTAGTAGAGAAAATCCCTGCTCTTTATGTGTCCTCTCCTTGATCATCCTGTTGCTGACTGTTTCCACTGACTATCCACTTCACCAGCTCGTTAATGAGCAGCAGTAATTTTGAGCAATTACAGGGACTTGCATTTGTTTATGTGGATGCTGAGATTAAATGAATCACTGGAGAGACAGTGTTCCTTTTCTTGCTCTGTGTAGGCCGAATTGGAAGTTCAAACCCACGCAGCATTCTGTTCTACTGAGAGGAGCTGCTTATTGAAGTTTGCGGTATATTAAACTCAGTCAGAAGTGGCCGTTGAACCACTTTGACCAGTTTACCATCTGTACAACGGCTGACTAAGGCCGGGATTCTCTAACCGTTGGGATTCTCTGCCCCCCTCCCCGGCACTTCTGGCATTTTGACCATCCCCGATTTTCTTTGTTCCCCATTGACAGCCGTGCCTCCAGCTGCCCAGGCCCTCAGCTCTGGAATTCAATTCCTAAACCTTTCCGCCTCTCCACCTTTCTCTCCTTCGCTAAGGCGCTCCTTAAAACTCAGCTCACTGACCAAGGTTTT
This sequence comes from Scyliorhinus canicula, assembly GCF_902713615.1. Taxonomy (NCBI): domain Eukaryota; kingdom Metazoa; phylum Chordata; class Chondrichthyes; order Carcharhiniformes; family Scyliorhinidae; genus Scyliorhinus; species Scyliorhinus canicula. The sequence continues at coordinate 161,712,891 of NC_052156.1, read as the reverse complement.
GATCACCTCTCCTACTACCCCCAAATGTGGTGGAATAGCCGTTTTTATTGGTCATGATCTTGTGAAGAACTTTTTTACATTTTGCTACTGTAAAGGCACCATATAAATTTAAGTTGTTGTTGTTTGGACGTGCCACCTTGTTGGTGCAGCATTTCAACCATCGACATTTACTTCAGATGCTCTCTAATAAGTTTGAGTTGCTTTTCCTTATTTAAAAGATGCAGGTGACATTGGATTATCTACCTAAATATTCAAGAGGTAAATTGCACGAAATGGAACAGACTGACTAATCATTTTAGGTTGCCCATGAGCGTTTACAGGCAATAAATGATTCCACAACACCAAGCTAGATAACTAACAAACAGTGTTTCTTTAAGGGGGTGAAGATTTTATTCCTACAGGTGAGTATTATTGTTGGGGAATGGACTAATATTCTAGAATTCACATCCAATTTTAGCGTCAGGCGTCCTGGTCAATATAACGTAGGTTAGATGAGATAGATGTTTCCTATACTTTATCTCAACAACGTGTTTTAAATTTCACATTTTATTGCAACACTGTGATTTTGGTTTTGAATTTCTCATATAAGCTGTCAAATTGGTGATAATTAAAGCAGGGTTGAAAAGGAGAGAAGAGAGGGAGAGAGTGAGAGAGGATTAGGGAAGGGATTCCAAAGTTTAGGACTGTAGTAACCCCAATGGAGGTCCTGGCATCAGGACAATACGATTTCCCCGGAATATGAACTTCCCTAAGGGGGGGAACTTCCCCTTTAAGGAGGTGGGGCTTCCCCTCTACAATGGGAGCCCCAGCTGTATAAAAACCCCAGCCTAGGTGCAGGTTGGGGAAAGAGACCCTTAGTGGAGGAGTATGAGAATTGTATCGCAATAAACCCCGTTCACAATTTGTATCACTCCACTTATCGTGGATTCAGCAAGGACCATAGCAGCAGAATTCATGGTCACCAACAGTTAATGATCAAGTGATTAAAATTGGGATCTTCAGTAGGCCAGAATTAGATGAACCCAGATTTCGCAGAGGGTTGTCAGGACAGATGAGATTACATTGCACATTGAGGGGCAAGACCATGGAGGGAATTACAAATAACGTTGAGGATTTTAAAATAAATGTGTTGCTTAACTGGGAGCCAGTATAGGTCAGTAAGCAGAGGGGACTTATGGGACTTGGTGCAGGTTAGGACACGGGCAGCCAAGTTTTAGATAAGCTCACGTTTGCAGAGGGAATAAACATAGAAGGACAGCCAGGAGTGCATTGGAACAGCAAAGCCCAATGTTGACAAAGGCATGAATGAGCGTTTCAGTGCAGATTATTTTATCAAATGGCACAGCAAGCTTGAACGGCTGAATGGCCGACTCCTGCTTCAAACCCTATTGTCCTTGGGTCCTGTGAGCAGAGGTGGGTGCAGAGTGGGGCAATGTTGCAGAGGTGGAAATCAGGGGATATGTGTTCGGAGGCTCATCTCGAGTTCAAATGTGACACGAAGGTTGAGCGCATCTGGTTCAGACTCAATCTGTTGCCAGGATTGAGTCAGTGGGAGAAAACAGAGTTCATGGCAAGGACCAAACTGACTTTGATCTTCCCAATAATTAGTTGGAGCAAATTCCTGCTCATCCAGTGCTGGACATTGAACAAGCAGTGTGATACCTCAGAGACTGTGAGGGGGGACAGTTTCCACTGTGTGCTGGAGCCCAGTTCACCCCTCATATTATTCATTCTCAGATTTCACTGCAAAAGAAGTGTTTTGACTGCTGTCTTCGTTATAAGGCTGCGGTTAGAGGTTTCACGGGGTTCATGTTCTCTTTGAAAACCTTTTTGTTGTTGTTGCTCAGCCTTTACTCTAAATGTGTGGATCAGTCCGGCGCGTGACCAATCTTTTACCCCATTATAATTGCGCCTGCCCCCTTTTCCAATGAAAGTGGCAAGTTTGCAGCTGAAATGTTGTCATGTGGAAGTTGTTGGGAAACCACTTTGCCCCTTTCTCTATGTGTTTGCTATACAAGGGACAGCCAAGATGAAAGGCGATGAAAGAAAAACTGTCCATTGCCCCAGGGAGATGTAATTCTCCAAGGGCAGAGTCAGATCATAACGTGACAACAATTGTTTCACCTCGGCCAATACCTACCAACACCAGCCTAGCTCTGTCAAAGTGACTGGACTGAATCCCCCATAATAATCAGTGGTTTCATGGCCCAGGAATCTGGTCCATTCAGGGTGATTGGAAGGAGAAAATTCTTTGGACCTAAAGTAATGGGAATGATTTGCAATGAGTCAGCTCACTATGATTTGCCAGTTGCTAGGAGATTGTCAACTCTACAACCAGAGCAGATGTTAGTAAGCCTTTTCGAAAGATGCCAATTAAATAATTTGGCAAGAGATTTGCCTTCAGATGTCTTTTGTTTGCAGTTTTTCTAACTGGAGTATATTCTTAAATTGCTTCCTCTTCCTGTCTCCATACCCTTCGTCATGTTATTGGTTATTATAGACAGACAATTGGTGGGTAAACTTGTCAAAATACTGAGCAATACAGATCTTGAAAAGAGAAGGGCCAGGGGTGATGGAAGACAAGATGGAGGCCTTTAAAACTCGGAAAGGTTTTGATCAAGTAAACACAGAGGGCTCGATTGAACCAACTGAGAACAAAGTCGCCTAGCGAGCGCGTTCAGCCCCATGTTTCCCGGTGCTCACAGTGCCGGGAAACACATGGCTAATCATTGCGACTCACGTTGAAAAAGGGGCCTCAACAGGGAAGGCGCAGCCGAGGCCATGTGTAGCGCCGTTTTGGAACTCCCCAGTGTAGCGAGAGATTGGGACGCCATTTTTAATGGCGTCCTCATCTCCAAGGCCCCCCCAACCTCTCCCCAGCCCAAACACACCATGGGAGGGTCCCCGTACCCCCAGCCCCCCACCCCCTGCCCCCACCACCCCCCCCCACCCGCAACCCCCCACCATCCGTGCAGTATGTCACTTGCCCTGATCGCAGTAAATTTAACGAGGAGAAGGACAGTTTTGAAATTAGTAATGGGTTGAAGGGTTATGGAGAATGGGCAGGAAAATGGAGTTGAGGCCGAGATGCGAGTAGCCATGATTGTATTGAATGGCAGAGCGGAATCGAGGGGCTGAATTGCCCACTCCTGCTCCTAGTTCTTATGTTCCAAAACAACAGCAGAGATATCAGAGTGACCCTGGATGAGGGCAGGGGAAAATCAACGAATGGTCCTATAGCTGACATTAGTCCAGGAACTAGATCGTAGAAATCCCAGGAAACAATAGAAGCCCAAATGAACCGCTCTTGAAATGTCTATTTTCAATAATGCAATATGCTTTGTGTTGTTTTTAAGAATTTTATTTAATCAATGGCATTATTTTGTGTACTTCACATCTGTAGTAATTGTTACATTCACCATATCAGTTCAGTATCGTCCAAGTTACAATCCGACTCTATAATCGGGTTGTATTGACGGGTACAATTCAGCCGCCTTGGGTTACAATCTGCCGACTGGCATATTTATCGGGTGATTCCCCCTCTATCCAACGACACTTTGCTGTTCTCTTTGGCCTCGGGGAGTTTCTCCCTCCCAAGGCCACACTTAGAGGGATTTCCTGCTGATCGCCTCCAGCTCACCAGGAGAGAAGTCACCTCACAGGTAGGGGTGGCATTTTGACCATCTGCCACAATTGCCCCCCCTCCCCTTTTCAGGCCACACGCCCTGTTCGTGACCCCTGCCCCACATCCTCAACATTGGGGAGACGCCCAGGATGCCTCCCCCCCCTTCCCTACCCAGCAAGGTCTCCCCTGGGCACAATCCCTGGGAGTGACAACATGGTACCTTGGCACTGCCGGTCTGGCACCTTGGCAGCGCCACTGGGCAATACCAGTTTGGCAATTCCAAGGTGCCTGTGTGCCAGGGGAGGAGCCAGGGTGCCACCCTGCCCTGTCCCCGACTGTGCGGCACTCCCTCAGTACTGACCCTCCCACAGTGCGGCGCTCCCTCAGTACTGACCCTCTGACAGTGCTGCATTCTCTCAGTACTGACCCTCTGACAGTGCAGCACTCCCTCAGTACTGATCCTCTAATAGTGCAGCTTTACCTCAGTACTGACCCTCTGACAGTGCGGCACTCCCTCAGTACTGACCCTCCCACAGTGCGGCGCCCCCTCAGTACTGACCCTCTGACAGTGCTGCATTCTCTCAGTACTGACCCTCCCACAGTGCGGCGCCCCCTCAGCACTGACCCTCTGACAGTGCAGCACTCCCTCAGTACTGACCCTCCCACAGTGCGGCGCCCCCTCAGTACTGACCCTCTGACAGTGCTGCATTCTCTCAGTACTGACCCTCTGACAGTGCTGCATTCTCTCAGTACTGACCCTCTGACAGTGCAGCACTCCCTCAGTACTGACCCTCTGACAGTGCGGCACTCCCTCAGTACTGACCCTCTGACAGTGCAGCGCTCCCTCAGCACTGACCCTCTGACAGTGCAGCACTCCCTCAGTACTGACCCTCCCACAGTGCGGCGCCCCCTCAGTACTGACCCTCTGACAGTGCTGCATTCTCTCAGTACTGACCCTCCCACAGTGCGGCGCCCCCTCAGCACTGACCCTCTGACAGTGCAGCACTCCCTCAGTACTGACCCTCCCACAGTGCGGCGCCCCCTCAGTACTGACCCTCTGACAGTGCTGCATTCTCTCAGTACTGACCCTCTGACAGTGCTGCATTCTCTCAGTACTGACCCTCTGACAGTGCAGCACTCCCTCAGTACTGACCCTCTGACAGTGCGGCACTCCCTCAGTACTGACCCTCTGACAGTGCAGCGCTCCCTCAGCACTGACCCTCTGACAGTGCAGCACTCCCTCAGTACTGACCCTCCCACAGTGCGGCACCCCCTCAGTACTGACCCTCTGACAGTGCTGCATTCTCTCAGTACTGACCCTCTGACAGTGCTGCATTCTTTCAGTACTGACCCTCTGACAGTGCAGCTCTCCCTCAGCACTGACCCTCTGACAGTGCGGCACTCCCTCAGTACTGACCCTCTGACAATGCAGCACTCCCTCAGTACTGACCCTCTGACAGTGCGGCACTCCCTCAGTACTGACCCTCTGACAGTGCAGCGCTCCCTCAGCACTGACCCTCTGACAGTGCGGCACTCCCTCAGTACTGACCCTCTGACAGTGCGGCACTCCCTCAGTACTGACCCTCTGACAGTGTGGCACTCCCTCAGTACTGACCCTCTGACAGTGCAGCACTCCCTCAGTACTGCACTGAAGTGTCAGCCTTAACTTTAGGCAGAATCTTTGGAGTGGGAAATTTAACCTGTAACTTTCTGGCAGAGCCAAAACTGCAACCAGCTAAGACATTCCCTGTCACATGAAGGAAATACCAAAAAAAAAACATAATTTAATGTATTGAGTGCAACTGTTACTATCCAGTACATCTTCCTCTTTGGTTTCAAAATCCAGACCAGAACGGACAAATTGAAGGCATTTGGAAGAAGGCCTCGTGTGAGTCTAATGAATCTTCTCTGTGGATAAGTAATCACTCGTATCTGTCAGCAAAACCCAGTTGATGCACATAAATGAAGAACCTTAATGTCTCCTTCATGTAGGAAAAGACAAAAGTCATTTAGACTTGGCTATAACCTTTCCGTGGCAGTTGTGTGTTACGCTGAAGTATAACCTAATCCTGCACAATCAGTTAATCAGAATCGTTAGATAGATTCCTCTTTTGTCGTAAACATCAGCTGTATTGTTGCTGATCTTCTTTAATGTTCAGTAAGATATTGGAAAAAACACGCAGCGAAAGCATGGATTTCAAAGTTTGCACTTTCAACATTATAGATGGAAGCAAGTGCTGGTGACATTTGCATACAGTCAAATCTGTTTTGCATTTCAATTGAGTGCATGTAATTTCCATTTTTTCTGCCAGATACCCCGTGACAGTGCATTCATTGTACATTGACTGCTGAACACATGTAAATAACCCGAGGTCTGAACTCTATTCAGCAACACTTGACTCCTGTGAACAGCATTTCCACTGAACCTCTGACACATTTGTGTCCCTCGTCCAGTCCGATAGAATATGGCACATGGTTGTGACAGAACATATCATTGACGACCTTATCGTGGAGCGCAACAACATTTAGGGAAGTCAGTATGTTTATTGCCTATTTATCCCTTAGTACATTTTCTTTTGAAAGACAAACATTATCTGTTTTGATTGAGTGACTTATCCCTAATCTTAAAGCTCGTAAGCAGGGCGGTGAGATATCCTCAATTACGACACAGGAGAGAAGATAGGTAATTCAAAGGCTTTAATCATCTGAGAACTGAACAGCAGCCGAGAAGTGTGCTCATCACATGCTGCCGAGTGAGCCTCATCTTATATACCGTTTCCTGGGGGCGGAGCCAGAGGCGGAGACCCTCAGGATTCCAAGCCCGGTCTTAAAGGGCCAATGCATTAAAGGTAAGGTACAGTCACAGCAGCTACTGATACCATTCATCACAGGAGGCAATGTAGCAAAGTTATTCCCACTGTTGCTTCACTGTGCCAGACTCCCGGGTTTGGTTCCTGGCTTGGGTCACTGTCTGTGAGGTGTCTGCACATTCGCCCCGTGTCTGCGTGGGTTTCCTCCCGCAAGTCCCAACAGACGGGCTGTTAGGTGAATTGTACATTCTGAATTCTCCCTCTGTGTACCCGACCAGGAATGTGGCGACTCAGGGATTTTCACAGTAACTTCATTGCAGTGTTAATGTCAGCTTACTTGTAACACTAATAAAGATTATTATTATCAAAGCTAGAAATGTTTGTAGGACACAAAAAGTATTTCAAGTACATTTCATCAGTCTACGGAGCTATTTTGGAAGAGGAGAAGGCACCACTGGAGGGGATCAAAGTAAAGTGGGAGGAAGAGTTGGAAGAGGATATGGAGGAGGTGTTCTGGTATGAGGTGCTCCGGAGAGTGAATGCCTCCACCTTGTGCGCGAGGTTGGGGCTGATACAGCTGAAGGTGGTATACAGAGCACACATCACGAGGGCGAGGATGAGCCGATTCTTTGAAGGAGTTGAAGATGTGTGTGAACGTTGCAGGTGTCGGGGGGGGGAGGGGAGATTGTGCTAATCATGTTCATATGTTTTGGTCCTGTCCAAAGCTAGAGGATTACTGGAAGGAGGTTTTTAGGTTAATTTATGAAGTGGTGCATGTGAAACTGGACCCGAGCCCCCGGGAGGCCATTATTGGGGTGTCGGACCGGCCAGGGTTGGAAACGGGTGCGGAGGCAGATGTTAGAGCCTTCGTCTCATTGATCGCCCGAAGGCGGATCCTGATAGGTTGGAGAGCAACCTCTCCACTCTGTGCCCTGGCGTGGCAGGGGGACCTGCTGGAATTCCTGACTCTTAGTTTGAACTGAGGTGAAGGACAGAGGGGTTCTACAATTCATGGGCATTATTCATTATGCACTTTCAAGAACTGGATAACATCGAACATTAGTTGGGGGGGTTGGGGGAGGGGGGGGGGGCGATGGGTGCTAATGGTGGCTATGGGGGATTTCTGATTCCTTTTTGTCATTTGTTTGTGTGAACATGTGTGTGAATGTTTTAGGTTTGGTGGGAGGATGGGATCGGTGTTATTGTTATGGGGATTTACATATTTGTTACTGATTATTGTTTATTGTTGGTGGGTGTAAAGTTTGGAGAAAATGCGAAAAAGGAGAATAAAAAAATATTTTTTAAAAAGTACATTTTATCAGAAAATTGCACAATTTTCAGAGCTATTTTTAAAAAACTATTTTGTTGCAATTATCTTCCACACTCTTTGCTCAGAGTCGCACCAAAATATTCCGATTTTGTGAGAAATTGGAAGGATGTCATTGTATTCATATCTCGTTTGCACTTGGAAAGCTCAATAACTTGCCTTTAACATAAGGAACGTTCATTAATTGATGCTCTACAGAGAGAAGAATGAGCACTGAGCCAGGAAGGAACAGTTTGAGAGGGAGAAATGAGTTTCCAGAAAGCACGGTAGCACAGTGGTTAGCACTGCTGCCTCACAGCGGCAGGGCCCCGGGTTCAATTCCGACCTCGGGTGACTGTCTGTGTGGTTTGTACATTCTCCCCGTGTGTGCGTGGGCTTCCTCCGGGTGCTCCGGTTTCTTCCCACAGTCTAAAGATGAGCAGGTTAGGTGGATTGGCCATGATCAATGTACGGGGTTACGGGGTAGGGCAGGGGAGTGGGCTGGTCTTGGGTATGATGGTCTTTCGGAGGGTCAGTGTAGATTCGATTGACCGAATGGCCTCCTTCTGCATTGCAGGCATTCTATAGAAAATACCAAGGTGGAGAGGCAGCGAGGTTTCAGGAGGCTGCTACCAATGGCTGGGTAATGCTCTGCGGTGCTGGGTTCGAATCCCACCGGGGCAGATGGTGATATTTAAATTCTATAAAAATCAGGAATTAAAAGTCTAATGATGACCATTAAATCCTTGTCGATTGTCGCAAAAACCCATCTGGTTCACTAATGACTTTTAGCGAAGGAAATCTGCCGTCCTTACCCGGTCTGGCCGACATGTGACTCAAAACCCACACAACGATGTAGTTGACTCTTAATTGCCCCCCACTGAAATGGCCAAGCAAGCCACCCAGTTCAAGGGTGATTAGGGATGGGCAACAAATGCTGGCCCAGCCCAGCGACGCTCACATCCCAAAGAATGAATTAAAAAAATAGGGCTGGGGGAAATTGTATATAATCCCACGGTCTTAAATTTTCTTTCATGCACACAAATACTTTGACACTGGCATCCTGTCTTGTCTACCCTACAGATGTTTTGGCTGTCACCTTGACACCCTCTCCAAAAATCTCCAACCAGCCCCATCTGGTTTCAAAGCCTTCTCAAGCTGATGTCTTCCACAAAACCTTAGCCAAATTCTCCTACAAATACATCCTTACCCTGTGAACGTCTATGGGATGCGGTTTCTACATTAAAGGAATTTTATTGATGCAAATGGTTCAGATCCCACACCAGAGACTTGGGCACAAATGCCTAGGCTGAGCCTGCAGTGCAGTACTGCCAGAGTGTGGCACTGTCAGATACGGAATTGTTCGGAAGAGACAGTAAGCAGATGCCCTGTTGCCTCTTTGAGGTGAAGGTAATAGATCCCACAGAAATATTTCAGGAAGAGCAGAGGTGCTATTTCCCAGTGTCATGGTCAATATTTATTCTTCAATCAAGGTCATAATGAACTGATAATTTGGCTATTATCACATTGCTATTTGCGGGAGCTTGTTGTTGAAAAGTACTTCATTGGCTGTAAAGTGCTTTGGGACTTCCTCAGGTTGTGAAAAGCACCATGAAAACTGAAGTCTTTCTTTCTGACACTCTTGTGCTGAGATATCTGGAGATGTTCAAGATCAGGGTGAGTGATGCCATTGCTGGTGACTGCAACCATTTTCTACTTTTGACATAGAGGTCAGTTAGAGAACATGTTAGGTGAAGACTGAGTTTGGCTGAATACTTATCCCAAAGTTTCACCATTTTTGTCTTACTTTCTTCTTTCATTTGTATGAGCCAGGGTTTAGAAAACTCCAAAGTATATCAGGGATGTTCCCCTGACCTACAACTGTTTATTGATTTTGGTTACGTTGAGCACAAGAGCCAGCCATTCACATGTTAATCAACCGAGTTCTTAGGTGTTTTTAATCAAAAAACCAAGCTTTATTCTAAGAATTTAGTTAACATTTGTATAAACACACACAGTAAGAATCTTTATCAACTACAAGCATAAAGCCCCCACACAGCTACAGTAATCTATGTATAACCCTTAATGAATTCCCCCTTAACTGTTCAAATTCAATAACAAAATCCAAGTAAATCCAGTGACCCCTTTTCAAAGGTGTGGCCCAGCACACGGCATTCCTACTGGCATAAGACTTGTTAGTGATGCTCTGTTCTCCTTTTCACACAGCAGGTTTGTATTCCTTTCAGGAAGCAATTGTCTCTTTTTAGTTATCAAGCAGTCTGGAAACAGCTTTTTTAAAAAATGAAGATAGAGTGAGACACTTCTTTCAACCTGTGCAGTTCAAAACCAGTCCAAACTCAAAGTGAAAGTAAAACCCACGGCCACAGCCCAGCTCCACCCACATAATGACATCACAGAAGCCATGTGATAAGACAAAAACATTTTTAAAAGGGACACTCCCACGAGACAAGTTCCATAATATGTTGCTCGTCCCTCTGGTGGATGGGGTGTCCGGGAAATGCGATGAACAGAGAAGATGGCAGATCCGGCTGAAGATCTTGGTGAAAGGTTGACATTTCTCGGAAGGCCAATTGCACAGTAGTGCAATCTGATTTGTTATGGGTCATCAAATGAGCCTGAAGCACGATTGTAGGCCTCCATTTCACTGCTGAGGAATATCCTACTCTGTCTCTTACACACTGGGGGTATCTGGTGATGGGATGAGGGGAAATGTTGATGGCTAGCACCATCACAATGATTCTACTTCTATTTCTAATTTTAGGCACTTTGATAGGCATATATTGTGAGCTATGGTGTATGTTAAAAAAGGTCTTTATCCCATAGTATCTATTGTATTTTTTAAGGTAAGGAAGTGAGGGTTGACTATTTAGAAAAAGAGCAGGAGGTACACAAACTGGGAAAGGTTTTTCATTCAATTGAATTCCACCTTCTATCTCTAGATCCAGGTTCAGTGTAAATCATCATTGAACCTCGGATATAGGTATGTTATTGAAAGCTGATAGAAGATAGCACCACAATTGCACTCAGTATATCACTTCAACTTTCTCTGGAAGCAAATTCTAAAACAATGGAAGAAATCTATCAATGCACCCTTTTGGACTGTTGCTGATAAGATTTAAAGCCTTCTTTGTTCAGAGTAACAGCAGGGTAGCAGTGGTGTAATGGTATTTGCACCGGGCTTATAAATCAGAAATCCAAGGTAAAGATCTGAGGGCCCCAGTTTGAATTCACTCAAAATCAAATGATGACCATGAAACCTTGGTCGATTGTTTTAAAAGCCCATCCAACTGGGGAAGGAAATCTGCCGTCCTTACCTGGTCTGGCCTACATGCGACTCCAGACCCACAGCAAGGTGGTAGACGCTTAAATGCCCCCTGAAATTGGCGAATGAGCCACACAGCTCAAGGGCAACTCAGGATGGACAACAAATGCTGCCCTTGTTAGTGAGGCCCACATCCCATCATGAATGGGAGATTAAGTTCTGAGATGAGTAAAGTTATACAATTTGAATGCAGAATGAGGAGGGGAAACATGAATGATAAGAGCTAGATTTTACGGGCCACTGTGGTGACCCTCTTGCCTTGCCCGACAGCAACCAGCACAAAGTCATGGCTTCCAAGATGAGCCAGGCCTCCTCCCACTTTGGGTAAAAATACTGGCAGAGGTGGGATGATGTCCTTAAGTAGCAATTAATTGGCTCTCAGCAGCCCCTCTTTCAATGCCAGGTCCCTCAATTAAACATTGAGTACCTTTGGATGAGGGACACGTCTCCTGGGAACTTGCAAGCAACTCAGCATGGATTTCCTTATCGTGTTCCCCATACAGTGAACCTCCCACCTGCTGCTGGGTAGGTTGAGGCCATGAAGTGGGCATCATTTGCCAATTCAAGGCCTCCATTGGCGAAGGGGTGCAAAAGCTGCCCTCGGGTCTTCCCGCAATAGACTCAATCAGGGTGGAGGCGGGTACGTAGGAATACAGCTGAGTCCCCACCTATCCCCCTCACCTCCACGAGCAGAACTGCAAGGGACAAGCATTATATCAATTTAATACAACTCTTTGTTAAAGTGATCGCCAAAGTAGACACATTTAATGGTCAACACAAAGAACTTATGAGTATAGATTCAAAATACTTACCTACTGTAAAAATTTAACTTTTACATTAAATTTTCTCCAAAAGAAAAGCCGTGGAGTTATCGAAAAACAAAATATTGCCTGACGTCCACTGTCAAAATATCTCGATGGACAGATAACTCAGGAAATCACTCAAGTCTACAGTTTATGAGAATTCACTGGGCCATTTGAGTACTGAGTGGAGTGGGGAGAGAATGAATCTTTTTAGCATGCCTTCTTGTAGACCGAGGAAGCGGGCAGCGATGGTTTAGTGCCACCTTCCCAATCAAAGGTGGCAAAAGCGGGAAAGGGGGGGTCATTAGGAAAGGAGATTTATCCCATATTGCACCAGTCAGATGGCAACTGATCCTCAAATCCCTTCCTGTTGAGGCAATTTTTGTCCCGACCCGATCTTCAAAGAATGATGATGCAGCTGGACTGGATTTTCGTTTGAGAAACCAGAATAGGAACCAACTCAGGTCAAAGGCATAATGGCTACCTGAGCTCATTCTTCTTCATCAGTTCTCTCCCCTAAGGCAGGGCCATCTTACAGGGCGACAATCTTCACCATGGATCGGGCAAGGAGGAAAGTCCCGAAGCCACCCCAGTCAGAGCGGGGATCAAACTCCATATTGTTGGCAACAATTTTATTTAACACTGGCAACCAGCCAACAGGCTCACCAAGGCATCTAAGGTGCCCTTACAGTGCACACGTTTGCATGCATGTTGTAGTCTGGAGCTCTGGGTAGAGGCTCCAATGTTCTTTCCATCACATGGCTGACCAGGAATCAAAAACTTCTCCCAATCTTTCCTTTACCGTGTTTTGGAAGGCTTTACAATAATAATAACCTTTATTAGTGTCGCAAGTAGGCTTCCATTAACACTGCAATGAATAGTTGACACTCAACGTACTCGGACGCATTATGAACGCACCTTCCTCAGCCATCAAGTCTTAGAGTAGGATTTGATACAGGGCTTCTTGCTCAGGGGCTGGGGAATTACCCACTGCACCACAGGACCTCATGCCTAGCTAGCTCACATCAAGAAATGCTATTATTATTAAATCAGCAGATGTATAATCTGGAAGTAAAGAGAAAATGCTGGAAAATCTCAGCAGGTCTGGCAGCATCAGTAGGGAGAGAAAAGAGCTAACGTTTCGAGTCCAATGACTCACAGCTTTGACAAAGATTCATTGGACTCGAAACAATAGCTCTTTTCTCTCCCTGCAGATGCTGCCAGACCTGCTGAGATTTTCCAGCACTTTCTCTTTCGTTTCAGATTCCAGCATCCGCAGCAATTTGCTTTTATATAATATGGAAGGGCTACTTGAAAGCAATTGGTACTCGCGAGTACATAATTTGACTAAGTTTGATGAATAAAGATGAACCCTATTAAATAATGGTGGAGGAAGGGCTGATTCTAGCTTGAGGGGGAGATGGTGGTGTTATGGTAATGTCCCTGAACTAAACCCAGGCCAAAGCTTTGGGGATGTGGGTTCCAGCACAGTGGCTGGTGGAATATGAATTTAATTTTAAAGCCCGGATTGTAAAACTAACCTCAGTAATGTTGACCCTGACAACTATCATCAGTCATTGTAAAAGCCCATCTGGTTCGCTAATGCCCGCCAGGGAAAGAAATCTGCCGTCCTTACCCGGTCTGGCCTACATGTGACTCCAGACCCACAGCCGTGCGGTTGACTCTGAACTGTCCCTCTGAAATGGCCGAGCAAAGCATTGGCAATTAGGGGTAGGCAACAAAGGCTGGCCTTGCCACATCCCATGAAAGGATGAAAAAAAAAACTGACTGACTCACAGATTTGACAAGCGTATCCATCCAAGACAAAATGAACTGAGTTGCACCTCTTGAACCCAACACCTGTCGAGATGGGCCGACGCAGAATTCCACTGAGACTTGAACAATTCATGTTGAGGACTGCTCGTGGGGCAGCATTGGTCATACGGAAGGTTGCAATGTGTATGTAAGTAAGAACAATGGAAAGTGCATCAAATGCAATCTAATTAAAAAACAGGGCAATTACAAGGAGCACCGACTGAAGTTATAGCTAATGGCAGATACCCGTTCCTTGACTGCAAAGTAGTCTTTCTACATGTCAGTGCTTCTCAATGGGGCAGCATGGTAGCATAGTGGTTAGCATAAATGCTTCACAGCTCCAGGGTATAGGGTGGATACGTGGGTTTGAGTAGGGTGATCATTGCTCGGCACAACATTGAGGGCCGAAGGGCCTGTTCTGTGCTGTACTGTTCTAAGTTCTAAGTCAATTCAGTTGAGAACTGCTTCTCTGAATGTTTTGCCATATATGCAAATTTCTGAATCAGATTTTGCTCCTTAGAAATTGATGCATATGCTTTATAGATTCACTGATTTTACACATGTGTATGTCAAGTAAAAATTAACCTGCCAGACTAATCCAACACTGCAAATAAAAGAGAAACATTGCAGTCAATCACTGGATCTGAGATGGATTACAAAATGTTGTGGATAGAGGGGACAATTTTCACTGCATGTTTGTCCATTGCTCCTTTATCCATGTTGCCTTTAATAAGCAGGAATGTGTCTTGTAGAACATTTTTGTGGCATACGTTTCTGACAGCACATTCCAAGTTATTAAGCTGTTGTGTTCTTCCTGTGAAAAAAGTGACATTGAATGTTTTGATGAATCAAAAATACTTGAAAACGTAAAGATCATCCCTGTATTGAAAAGGCTTTCGGAGAGCTGTATCAGCTTCTCCCCTGCCAATGCTGAAGGCTGGCGTTAGGGAAGCTCAGCTGAAGTTAAGTCGAGTGATAAACAGGTGAAGACTGCCTTCGAAGAAGTTGACAATTGCCTGTCAAGCAGTAAAAACGCTGACTGAGAAAAGATGTGCTTTCAACAACAGCAAGTTCTCAATGGCCATGACTGGAGCTCTTCATTGTAATTCATCATAAAACCAGAGAACAAAAAGATGTGGGAGCAGACGTAGGCCATTCGGCCCATTGAGTCTGCTCCACCATTCAATGAGATCATGATTGATCTGATGTGATAATCCTCCACTCCAGGTTACCACCTTATCCCCCATAACCCTTACTAATTAAAAATCTGTCCATCTCAGGCTTGAACATATTTCACGATCCAGCCTCTACAGCTCCCTGTGGTAAAGAATTCCACAGATTCCCTCTGATAGAAGAGATTCTTCCTCATCTCTGTCGTAAATGGGCGACACCTTACTCGGAGATGATGCCCTCTGGTCTGTAAAGGCCCTTCCTTTTGATTCCCTTATTTCCCTTTCCTTTATTTTTGCCGTTATCATTTTGATGGACATGCATCTTTAAGTCAAGCAGAGAAAGACGGAGTAATTAAAGAAGTTGCAACATAGTATATAGTACTCCTAGATTCGGACTGCAAGATCCAGACTTTTCGGGACCCGAGAGATGAGGTGGAACTCAGTTCGATTGATTGGCTTGTGGCCAATGAATTGTCCAAATGGTCGTATTCTGCCCGGTAACAGGTGTCGATTGGATTCTGCCTGAGTCAGATGATTTCCAGAGGCTGAAGGAAAGCAGAGTTTGAATCCTGGACACTCTCCCTCTCTCTCTCTCTCTCCCTCTCCACAGAAAGGCTGTGAATTGCTATATCACTGAAATTGCAGAGACCTGAATGAATCTTCAGTGAAACCATTACACATTGGAAACAGAGACTTGGATCTGAAAGCTTACTTTTAAGGAAGGTGTGCTTAAAGACAACCACCTGGAACAAAGACTCTTTTTCCTTTTCCTTTTAATTTTCACCCCTCTCCTCCGCTCTATGTTTGACTGCCTTGTGTGTGTGTGTGTGTGGAGGGTGAGGGCAAGTTAAAGTGGGGGATTAGAAATCAGAAGATAGTTAACCAGTTGTGTTTGCTGAATATTTCATTATAGGTCTTGTTAGAAATAAAAATTGTTTTTAAACTTACAAACCTGGTGACTGTAATTATTGGGCAGCCAAGGGCCAAAGATGTAGGGAATTTCTCTAAGAATTATTGGTTAATTCAGTTGTGCTGCGACTCCGGGTCAAGGGAGGCCGGTATTGACCGTGCACTAGCCCATGGTGTCGTAACTGGTCCTCAGCTCACCTGTAAGGGGAATCAATCTCTCAGTATCTATCAAGCCTCCTGAGAATCCCATATGCCTCAATAAGGTGGCCTCTTATTCTTCTGAACTCCAATGAGTACAGCCCAACCTACTCCACCTCTCCTCAGAAGAGAATCCCTCCATACTTGGGATCAACCTCTTGAACCTTCTCTGGACTACCTCCAATGCCAATATATCTTTCCTTAGATGAGGGGACTGTATTAATCCAGGAGACACTAAGATAAAGGTTAAACCAAATTTATTCCCGTCACCATGGGAACTCATACTCCACGAACCCCACAGAGAGTTCAATGAGTGATTCCTCGTGATCCTTGTGAGGTTGATCACAGGGAACAAAACTTCTCACAGTATTACAGGTGTGGTCTAACTCATAAGGACATAAGAACATAAGAACTAGGAGCAGGAGTAGGCCATCTGGCCCCTTGAGCCTGTTCCGTCATTCAATGAGCTCATGGCTGATCTTTTGTGGACTCAGCTCCACTTTCCGGCCCGAACACCATTCCCCTTAATCCTTTTATTCTTCAAACTATCTATCTTGATCTTAAAAACATTTAATGAAGGAGCCTCAACTGCTTCACTGGGCAAGTAATTCCATAGATTCACAACCCTTTGAGCAAAGAAGTTCCTCCTAAGCTCATTCCTAAATCTACTTCCCCTTATTTTGAGGCTGTGCCCTCTAGTTCTGCTTTCACCCGCCAGTGGAAACAACCTGCCCGCATCTATCCTATCTATTCCCTTTGTAATTTTATATGTCTCTATAAGATCCCCCGTCATCCTTCTAAATTCCAACGAGTACAGTCCCAGTCTACTCAACCTCTCCTCGTAATCCAACCCCCTCAACTCTGGGATTAACCTAGTGAATCTCCTCTGCACACCTTCCAGTGCTCTATTCATGTCTTGGATGGTTTAGCAAGATTTCCCTATTTTTAGAATGCACTCCCTTTGAAATAAAGGCTGGCATTCCATTTGCCGCCCCTATTACCTGCTGAATTTGCATGCTAGCTTCTTCTGATTTATGCATGAAGACCCCCAAATCCCTCTGCGCCTCAGCTTTCTGCAGTCTTTCTCCATTTAAATAATATTCAGCTCCTTTATTGTTCCTACTGAAGTGCACAATGTCACATTTTCCTGCATTATATTCAATCTGCCTAAGTTTTTGTCCATTCACTTAACCTGCCTATGTTCCCCTGTAGACTCGTTGGGCTGGATTTTCCACATCACGTTCTGCAGTGGCAGAGGATGACTCACCAGTTGCCAGCGGTCGGACCTTCTGCATCCGCTGTTGTCAACGGGGTTAAACGCACCCTTCGCTGCCATGAAACCCGTGGTGGGAATGCACCATCTGCAGGACCATAAGATCACACCAGCGCGAATGGCTAGAAAACTCAGCCCAATGTGTCATCCTCACCACTTGCCTACCTTTGCGTCACCAGCAAACTTGGCAATAGTGCATTCACTTCCCTCATCCAAACCATTAATACATATTGTAAATAATTGTGGCCTCAGCATTGATCCTTGTGGAATTCCACTAGTTACATGTTGTCATCCTGAAAATGTCTTCTTATTTCAACTCTCTGGGTGTGGGTGGAATTTTCCAGACATTGCACAGAGTGCTGGAAGAGCGATAAAGGCATTTTGAAGCTCGTTGGTTTCAGAGTTGCCTTTCTAGCCAGTTCAAATAGCACTCTGTGCAATTTCAACGTGCTGACAAGGATCCAGCTTGGCGGAAGGACTGGTGGGGGCCTAATCTTGCCGGCAAAGCTGGGATTCAGAGATGGGGACACCCCTTTTAAAAGGGGCCTCAATCACAAAGCATTCTAAATCTGCAGTCCCCCCCACTGCCATGCAGGCACAGCCAACCCACCCTCCAGCATTGCCCCCCCCCCACTAAATGGGAACCAATAAGACTGTGTTTCTATCGTGCTTAGAAAGGGCTGCAGCATGAAGAATAAATAGTTGCAGAAGGAGAGTTGCTTAGCAACAGAAGGCTTTGTTCTTAGTTTTAACTGGAAGCCAGAGCAGTTGGAGCCAGGTCACTAAGGAATAAACAGCTCTCAACTCTGCCAGGATAAGATGGACAGGAAAAGAGAGTCGTAAAGATGCAGTCTGCCTAAGAAACAAGATTCAGTCCAGTTAACCAGGGAATTAGGACAGAGGGAGTGTCAAACATTCTGGAGTTAAGTGAAAAGAGGTCAAGGTATTTTTCAGAAGAATTCCGGGAAGAATAAACAAAGTGTTCTGAGTTAAAGAGACACTAGATTTAAAGTGGGACAGCAGACTTCAGAGGTGGATGTAAAATTCATAACATTTTATTACAGTCTGGGAATTGAGAGTTAAGGCAATTGTGATCAATTTGCACAGCAGTCAAGACAAAGGAACCCTAAAGCGGTTGCTGTTAAATCCTGGACTGGACTATTCACTGTTAAAAGTGGAGCTGAAGTTTTGTTTGAAAGTGTCATTTTGTAAAGACTGGACTGGATTTCAGAATGTAACCTGCCAAGAGAAAGCACTATTATAAGAGAAGATTTTAAAGCGTGTTTTTTGGAGCGGAGTTTGAAAGCTCTCATATGACAATCACCTGGGGGTATTCCAAGGAGAAATCCACAGACACTAACATAGGTTCGGAGCAGAATGTGTACATTTGATCACAGTCTTCCTCTGTGTTTAAAAGGGACTTTGTGTGTTAGCGAAACCTTGTAGCTTAAGATGTACTTTGTAATCCAAGTTCACCTTAAAATTGTTAGGCTAAGGTTGCACTAAAGGAGTTTTGTATAATAATCCAACATTTCATGTTTAATAAATGTTTTTTTCTTGTGAGTAAAACTAATTAGCAGTACTGTGACACTTTTCCTCCATATTTTATTTTAAAAATCATAAAATGTAAGGTATTTTGAGCCACGGTTCCATCCTGTGATCTTCCATCCAGTTATAGCATCAACTCTGATTGTGACATAAGGTCACAACATCATCACCACACCTCAAGACTGAAAGTCTAAAATTCTTCAGTATTTCCTCATCAGTCAATTCACTGATGCTATAACGAGTGGCCTCACATCTGAATGACTCCTTTGTGTTTGGATGATTAGAACTAGACTCAAGGTGATAGTTTGATCAGAGCGTTCTGTGGCATTCCTCTAACTTGCACAATATCGCTTTTACGACATATATACCAGCCTCATTGTCTTTTGACAGATCAATTTCACTAAATCCGTGCAGAGCTACCATCCAAATCTGCTCTTGGTTACTCTTGAACCATTTTCCATACATGATATGGAGGGAGCGCCTGCTGTGTATCTGAAACATTCTCCCAATGATAGTCTTGGAGGGCAGTCAGTGAACTGTATCTGCTAATCTATGAACTTTAGAAATTGCCATTAGCAATTTAAGCAGATGAACATTTACTGTACCTACAAGAGATTCTTCTGCCCATGGGGTTATTCAAAATAAATTGCTTAACACCCTACATTAAAATAGCAATCGGGGGAAGTTTTTTTTAAAACATTTTTCCAATTAAGGGGTAATTTAGCGTGCCCAATCCACCTACCCTGTACCTCTTTTGGTTGTGGGGGCAAAATCCACGCAAACACGGGGAAAATGTGCAAACCCCACACAGACAGTGACCCAGAGCCGGGATCGAACCTGGGACCTCGCCGTCGTGCTAACCACTGTGCCACCGTGCTGCCCTTATCAGGGGAAAGTTATATTCACGTGTTAAAGAGTCTGTCCTGAATATCAGCAAATCTAATTGCTAGACATACATTTTACTGCATTGTTATTGACGTCTTCTAACCCCTACACAAGTCTTGTTGATCTTTCATTTCAAGGTCACTTGTCTGTTGCTTTAGTTTGGACATCCAGTTGGAAGGTTAGACAGAAAGGGGAAGTCTAGCTTTATGTTTTTGGAAAATGTGTGTGATTCAGTCCAGTCTGGCTCGAAATGGCAGGCAACTGGGGGAAGGGGACACGTTGATGAGTGGGTTCAAACCCGTGATGTCTTTCCTACTCATCGTTCAGAGCGGGCTGGCTATTTTGCCAAAAGTCGCAAAGCAAATTCGTTTCAGGAGGGTCCTTGGACACAAATAGGTTCTCTCATTTGAAAAACAGTTCTTTGGATTATGTCTTCAAAAATCTTGGCGACAGACTGAGCTTTTAAAATGTTTTCTATCAATGGGAATCTCAGGAGAACATCTGGAGTGGAGTCTTATAAACGATGCGGTTACCATAGAAACAAAGCATGACATTTGTAATTGTGCAAAAGCCAACTAAAATATCGCAGTTGCAACAGCTTTCGAAGGTGGTGAAAAAAATGGACGTTATATTCTATTCCCACCCATTGAAGTTAAAGTTGATTTGAACTGCTTGTGCTTGTCTCAAAAAGATTTGACACCAGATAATCTTTGTAAGTTCCATCAATCAGATTAATAGCATTGTTTTTGGCAAACCAGCAGTCGACCTGTTGCTGCCCATTGTAAATCCGTCTCTGCTTTCTCACCACAGGCACGAGTCGATCTTTAATATTTAACATGGCCACCGACCCTTTGGACTTTTCACTTCCTTCGGCCTGAGTTTGATTTTGCTGTCTTGCTGAACCACTTGTCTTTACAGCTGTTTCAGTGATTTGTACCTCGCTGTACAAGAACTGTCCTGCAGGAGAAATATTGTCACAATAACACCAGCTACTGAAATTAAACATGGAACAATACACTTTAACCCATTAAAAAGCAGGATTGGGGATAGGAGATCAATGTTTCACGGTAAAATACAAAGAATTAGTGAAAGGCATAGAACGGCGCGTAGATTTTGAAAGGCAGTGGGAATTGGACTTTGCTTTATTCAATTTTCTCCCTTCTTTTTCCTAATGGTGTTCCCAAATTGTGCTTTGTCTTTAACAGAGGCCGGCTGTGATTAGTGAGTGAAGCCTGGAAATCTTTGGAAAGGGCTGCATTTCAGACTTCCTGATTGAAAGCCAACTCACCCTGTCGACTGTGTAGAACTCTGTAGTGTAACTTACCTCCTTTTCGTTAATGTTTACATGGTGTATCGTTAGCTATTAGCTTACGTGACTCATGCAATCCTTCTTCCCATATGGAATCCTAGGGATGCGTAAATGCCACGTTTCTGTGTGCCACAGTTGTCCGTGGGAATAAAATAAAACATTGAGTCTGTCCGCTGGGCTTTGATGAAATATTGCACATCATTTTCTTCAATTACACATGTATTTATAAACTTCAGGCATAAACTCGAGACATTACGGTGAGGAAATGCAATCCTCCGTGATTAATGCATTATGTGACCCGATTGAACATTTCCTTCGCACCAATCCTGCTGCTGAATTCTACGCTCTGTACTATGGTTGCACAGCGTTGTTACTAGACCAGTAATCCAGGGACCTGGGCTAATGATCCAGTAATATGAGTTCAATCGTACTATGGCAGCTGGGGAATGTTGATTAGACCTGGAATGAAAATCTAGCTTCCGTAATGGTGACCACTAAACTATTGGAATGTTGCAAAAGCCCATTTTGTTCACTACCATCCTTTTACGAAAGAGAATCTGATGTCCTTTGTTATGGGCCAGTGTTTAAAGAACCCCAGAGTGTATCATGGAGTTCACCTGACCCACAACTTTTAATAGATTGTGGTATGGGGAGCACACAGCCCACTCCACAGGTGTGGTAGAGCAGAAATGGAAAAGTATTTTTTAAAACAAAACAGTATTTATTCTATGAACTCAAGTTAATCTTTTTAAAACATACAGTGAACATCTTAGCAACCATCAATTCAAATACAACCCCCAAAGAATACAACACTAAGTAATCCTTAATAAGTTCCCAAACAACATCCAGAAGACAAAAGAAACATCTTTTAACAGAAGCACATTAAGTTTACACTCACTACTGCGAATATTTATAATTCTGAATTCACCAAATGATCAAGACATAGTCTTTTCATGGCAGAGAGATCAACAGTACACCTGCTCTGTCTGGCTTCAGTTCCAACACTGACAACGAAACTAAAACACACCCTGCAGCAAACAGCCTAAAATGAAAGTAAAAAAGCTGACAGACAGACCAGCTCCACGCACACTCTGACATCACTGCAGTAATATGAGCAGACAAACATTCCTTAAAGTGACATTAGAACATAGAACATAGAACAGTACAGCACAGAACAGGCCCTTCAGCCCTCAATGTTGTGCCGAGCCATGATCACCCTACTCAAACCCACGTATCCACCCTATATCTCATGACACCTTACTCAGACGGATCATACGTGACTCCCGACCCACAGCAATACAGCTGACTCTTGATTTCCCTCTGAAATGGTCATCTCTGATGGCCTGGGAAAATGGTCATCTCTGCTGACCTGGGAAAATGTGCGCCAAAGGTAGCACGCTTTAAATGACGCAGTTACTCCCTGATCCATGAGTTGCAACAGTGAGGTGGTATTGGAGAGCATAAACACTACTTTGATCTCAGGATGCGCATCAATCAAGGGTGGTTGGATGATCAGTGTCATTTCAAGGGGTGGCAATGCTTTAAATGCAAGATTGTTTCTACCGCAATAATCACTTACGCTTGGCAAAAATGATGGTTAAACCAGTTCGCAAAGATGCGCTCTTAACCCACGCCTTACGTTTGGATTTCCATATCACTGGGAGATATGCCTTGGAATATCCCTTGAAATTCCTGGGGGTTTTCTGATTGGTACACAAGCAAAGGTTTAAGTTTAATGCATGCAGCACTGGGACTGAGCAGAAGAGTGAATCTACCTTTAGCAGCTTTGGAACCTGGCATGGATTTCTCCTCTTTGGCGATATAGGTTCTCAACGGCATTTTCCAAAAGAGCCCACTTGCATCAACATTAAAAACTTGCCGAGCACAATACCCACCCTCTTAAATGATTCCAGCCAATGTCCCAGATAAAGAATGAGCTGCCTCCTTATCAGCAATGTCAGCTTCACCTGCGACATTGTAGTTATGCAAATTGGCCCTTGCTTTAAAATGCATAAATCAGCCCCTCCTTGCATGAAAAGGTTCAGCGTTAGAATTGTCTAGATCGTTTGATCATCATAAAGACTCCTAGCCTTTCCCTGAATTATGCCTAAACTCACAGGAACACAGCGTGGATTTTGGTCCTCCAGCCAAACTATTAACAGTTGATCAACCTGAACAAGACGTCCAACACGCTGCTTAATTATCACAGCTGACAGCTTAGGAACCGAACCCTTAACATGTTCCTGCTTGTCTTTTACATTTGTCACACTATTCGTCAAGGGGATATTCAAAGATCGACCAATTTCAGTGTGCGTCTCACCTGCATCAGACTCTTCATTATTTCCATTACTGTTTCCATAGTAACTGATCCGCGCTTCTTAAAAGAAGAAACATCGTTTGCACCAGATTTGCACTTTTCTGCCATTGTTGTGGGACAAGAAAATCTAAATTTTAAGGAAGAGTTTGGAAAAACAAAGGCATCAAGTGCTGCAAATGTGCATTAAACAGTAATTGAACATCGGTGCACATGTATGAACACCGCTGACCTGGCACCGTGAGGTCAGAATCGACATGGAAAGTCGAAAAAGGGTGTCAGTGTACAAATGTTGTGCATCATAACTCGAACATTGAAAAGTCGATGACTACTTGTAACCCAATGGCTTGCTGGGTCGTTCCAGGACCGATTAAGGATCAACCACATGGCTGTGGGTGTGGAGTCACTTCTTGGTCAGACCAGGAAAGCAAATTTCCCTCTGTAAAGAACATGAGTGAAGCGGGGTGCTTTAGGAACAAATCAGTAGTTTCACAGTCACCGTTGCTGATTCTAGCTTTTGATTTCTGTTATTTAATTAATTGAATTTAAATTCCTCCAGCTGCGATGGAATTGAAACACTGAATCATTCGTCCAAGTCACAGCTATTGGTCCAGGAACATCATGACGATATTACCATAGCCCCATAATATATAAACTTATTTTGTTAAGATCGCCAATGTATGATGTAACCTGTAATGTGTCATGTGAGAGTACCTTTAAGAAATGGGTGTTTATAAATGGGTATGTATATAAATATCTGTAGTGAGAGTACCTTTAAGAAATGGGTGTTTACTACTGCAGTGACGTCAGAGAGTGGGTGGAGCTGGGCTGTCTGTCAGCTTTTTACTTTCATTTTTGATCAGGCTGCAGAGTGCGATTTAGTTTCGTTTTCAGTGTTGGAGCTGAAGCCAGACCAAGCAGGTGTACTGCTGTTCTCTCTGCCATCAAAAGACTATCTCTTGATCATTTGGTGAATTCAGAATTGTAAATGTTTTCAGTAGTGACTTTAACCTGATGTGCTTCTGATAAAGGTTTTGTTTTTAAGTCGTATGGATGTTAAAAGGAAAGCTTAAAGGTTTACTTAGTGTTGTAGTCTTTGGGGGTTGTATTTGAATTAATGGTTGCTAAGAGGTTCACTGTATGTTTTAAAAAGGTTAACTTGAGTTCATAGAATAAACATTGTTTTGCTTTCAAAAATACTTTTCCATTTCTGCTGTACCACTCCTGTAGAGTGGGCCGTGTGTTCCCCATACCACAATCTATTAAAAGTTGTGGGTCAGGTGAACTCCATGATACACTTTGGGGTTCTCTAAACCCTGGTCCATAACAAATGGCATAGCTTAAGAAACTTTGTTAGATTCGATTTTAAAAAGTATCATTACATCACACACCAGCACAATATATTATTTGAAAAACGCAGGTATTTTACCTAAGAGTCCATGAGCATTAGAGGAGAGTCCCTTGCTGTTGAGAATGTAGAATCCCAGGTGGTCTCTTTGATAGGGTGCAGGATTCTTATATTGATGGAGCAGGATAACAAAGGAGATGAACTCCTGTGTCGTCACGGTGACCTTGGATTTGGCAATCACGGAAACCACTAAACCTTCAATCTGCACCTCTATGGTTTTATCACACGGCAAGATTAATCTATCTCGGCCGTCAAAGACGACCTTATGAGGTGTGATTTCAATATAGGAGCGGGAGGGTTTACTGGCAATGATGGTAATGATGCTGAAGTAGGTGCGCTGCTTCTTATGTCCATTGGGAGGCGCTGGAGCTCCAATCAACTGCCCATTAATTGTCACTCCTGCCAACAACACAAGATATTATCATGATTAGACATCTCAACATTAAAATCATGACCATGCTGAAAAGACTCCTGCAAATCACATTCCCTTTTGAAATCACTTATCACAATGGCTGGAGGCAAAGCAACAGACAACAGATTATTTTGCATTTGATTGGATGCGGAAAGCAGACAAGCCTTTTTCTAGCCAGTAACCACAAAATTAGAGTGATTCCGTTCGTTTTAGATCCGGCGGCATTTACGTTTAGTCACCCTGAGGTCTGGCAAACGTAGCTGTATCGTATGTGGCTCAAGTGTTCTTCCTGATAAGCAAAATTCAAGATTTGGTGCTATGATAATGGAGATGACTGATACATTTCTCAAACGAGGGGGAATTGTTCATCGTGTATGGCCCTGATTTTTCGCAATGCTTGCCCCAAATTCCTGTTTAGTCCATCTCTGTGAGTTCCACCAATCTCAGAGGGAGGTCAGAAAAATCCCATGGAAATCCAGGGCCTACATATTTAAAGGGATCTGGGGCGGGTTTCTCCATCCCGTCAGCCCCGTTTTCCGCTGCGGCCCGCGCGTCCGTTGGCAGAGGGATTCTTCATTCCCACAGCCGGCCAATGGGGTCTCCCACTGCGGCCACCCCACGCCGTCGGGAAACCCATAGGTGTGGGTGCACTGCCGGCGAAGCGGAGGAACCTGCCGACGGAGAATCCCGCAACTGGTCTTTCTCCAAAATGTCACTCAATACACTATAACAATGTTTTTATTAAGAATAATATTTTAATTAGCATCCCAATCAGCTTACATTAGCACTGCAATGAAGTTACTGTGAAAAGCCCCTAGTCGTCACATTCCGGGCGCCTGTTCGGGTACACGGAGGGAGAATTCAGAATGTCCAATTCACCTAACAGAACGTCTTTCGGCACTTGTGGGAGGAAACCGGAGCACCCGGAGGAAACTCACGCAGACACGGGGAGAACGTGCAGACTCCGCACAGTGACCCAAGCCGGGAATCTAACCTGGGACCCTGTGAAGCGACGTGTGCGGTGTGCGTGTGTGAATGTACATGCATGCATGCGTACCTGCGTGTTTGTGTCTGTGTGTGTGAGCATATGTGTATTCATTACTGTGAAAATCCCCCAGTCGCCACACTCCGCCGCCTGTTTGGTACACGGAGGGAGAATTCAGAATGTCCAATTCACCTAACAAGCACGTCCTTCGGGACTTGTGGGAGGAAACAGGAGCACCCGGAGTAAACCCATGGTAGGTAAAAGGTCTCATTGTGTGCTGGATGATTCTATGATTCTCATCTTGATGACGGATGTGTAATAAAGCTTTTAAAACCTTTTCAGTTTGCTCCTTACCTGAACTCTCTTGATCGGACACGAGTCTGAGTATGTTACCTGGCTCACCGTCGATGTTAAAGCATATGGACATCTTGCTCAAAGGAAAATCAACAACAAAGTGAGGATCTCCATCAGCTGGATAGCAAACAAATGGTACAGTTTAATCAAATATTCTTTGAATCTCTACACTGCAGAAGGAGGCCATTCAGCCCATCGAGTGTGCACCGACCCTCTGAAAGAACACCTTACCTACGCCCAATCCCCTGCCCCATCCCCGTAACCCGACTTAACTGTTGGACACTAAGAGTAAATTTAGCATGGCCAATCCATGTAACCTGCACATCTTTGGACTGTGGGAGGAAACCGGAGCATCCGGAGGAAATCCACGCAAACTCCACACAGTCACCAGAGGCCAGAATCAAACCCGGGTCCCTAGCACTGTGAGGTAGTAGTGCTAACGACTGTGCCAGCATCATAAAATAGGTAAATACAGTAAACAGGTTTGCTGCAATAGTACCTTCAGTTTACTTGTTTGCAATTGTTAGTAACAACTTTTAAAAAGAGAAGGAAGTATCTCAACCAGTAATTTTTCTCAACGTTGTAAAAAAATGAGTTCCTGGGAGGCACGTTTCCAGGCGATTGGACGGGAGGGGGTGGCGGGGCAGGAAAAATTGCAAAATGCAAATGGACATGCTCCCACCTCCTCCATGCTCCAAGGACAGGATGCACACAGACTTGGCAACACAGCTGTAAGTGGCGGAAAGTCAATTAAGGTAATTATTGAGGCAATTAGCGAAAAATTTTGAATGGTTGTGCTATATTGCAGGGAGGACATGGGACCTCCATTGTATCTGCAGCCTGCCAACCTACAGGATGCGACGGGCAGAAAACAGGAGCTGGAAGCACCAAGAGATTCCCATGCGGTGGTCGCTTTAAAGGAGAAACCCTCAGGACTTTGCAGGCAAAGCCCTGCAATTGTTTGCCTGTTGCCTCCAGGCCGATCCACCGGACATTGTTTGGTTTGAGGTTTGGTACCTTAGCTGCCAGTCCCAGCAAACATGTG
Organism: Scyliorhinus canicula; assembly: GCF_902713615.1. NCBI lineage: Eukaryota > Metazoa > Chordata > Chondrichthyes > Carcharhiniformes > Scyliorhinidae > Scyliorhinus > Scyliorhinus canicula. The sequence continues at coordinate 161,685,377 of NC_052156.1, read as the reverse complement.
GCAGCATTGCGACCTTTGTGTGCTGTCTTTTCCTCTCCATTCACCCCAGGATCCACAGTGGATCTGCCGGCCACCCTTCACAATGGGCTCTCTGACTGACCCTCCCGCATTCTCAGCACACCTGCCATCTCTAATTGGTGACTCTCCTGGAGGCAGCTTCTTCATTTGCCCTCCCCTCAGAAATTCATACCTTTAATTTTTTTTCCAATTAAGGGGCAATTTAGCGTGGCAAATCCACCTAACCTGCACATCTTTGGGTTGTGGGGGTGAAACCCACGCAGACATGGGGAGAATGTGCAAACTCCACACGGACAGTGACCCAGGGCCGGGATTCGAACCCGGGTCCTCAGCGCCGCAGTCCCATAGCTATCCAATGGGCCACATGCCGCCCAGGAGTTCATACCTGACGGTCCACCATGCACATGCTTGAGCACCTGGTCAAGACAGCCTGATTTTGGGTTCATACCTCAAACAGGAAAATTCAGCCCAATGCGTGTATCTAAATGCAGGCAAATATGGCAATCATTTTGCAAATAGCAAGATCCCCCCATGTACCAATGAGATGAATGGCTGCTTAATTTGCCTTGAGTGGCATCAGCTGAGGTAGGAATTTGGTCAGAACAATGTCCTGTTCTTTTTGTTGGTACAACGTAGCTGCCAAAATGGAGGCCTTGAAGCACAGTGATAGCATCCCTACCTGTGGACCAGAAGTTTGTGGTTCAAGTCCACCGTCAGGACTTTCTGCCCACAGAAAGCACGTTCATAACGAGGTTCAATGAGCTGATAATCCGCTTGGGAATTCTTCCACTACCTTCCTCACTATTTCCCAGCGGGGGAAACAAGTGTGTGTGTGTGAAGATGGACTTTTAAAAAAAAGCCTAAATACGTGAAGGAGACCCCATCAATCCAGGTGGTCTGGAGAGATGAATGACCTTCTGCGAGAGGGAACACATTTTACAATTGGAAAAACAAATCTTCACTTCCCTCAGTTATCCCTTCCTTCTGTAACCTGAAGAGTTTTAACAATCCAGCATTAGTGTCATCTAATTGCTATTTTCGGATGAGTCCTCTCTCCTGTTTTCCTTTATGACCTTCCTCTGCGTTTCTCAAATGAAATCAAGACTTGAACAAAACAGCAATTTTAAAGTATTTTTAGCTTTTGAGATCGCATGCAGTTACATTTAGAATATTATTTGTAGCACAGATATATCTGAAATTGATTCAATGTAAGGCCCGTCAAGCCAGAGAATGGAACCATCTGTCCAAATGAGGGAGAGGGGATCAAGAATAAAATGACAGAAGATTAAAATAATTAAGAAATCTAAGATTGGGTCTTGGAATAACATGCTTTCACCCGAGCTCACTGACTGGAAGGGTTCACATCCTCATGCTGAGAACATGTAACCGGGCAGCCTTTTGAGGATTTATCAAGGAAAGGCCAGAACCAAAGCAGAGGTGAATGTGGAAAGTCAGACACAGCCTCTCACACAGGCCCTCCAGCAGTCAACTGTGAAATGTCTTCAGCACAGACATACAAGGAGCTCCCTAGATTATACAAACTAATTGAAAAGGTTACGGTGCATTCATTTGCATCTTTAACAGCGTTTAATTCAAATATTTACCTTCAATCCCCCCCCCCCCCCCCCCCCCTCCCTCTTTTGGAGGAATGGAAGCTTGCTGCCCACTCAGCTGCCCCTTGCCTTTAGTGGAATGCCATGACATCACCAGTAATGTCCCATTATCCATCCTCATTGAATGCCCCTCCCTCCAAGGCAAAAGTCAAATGTCACGGGGTGAATTCTCCGTTATTGGGACTGTGTCCCCACGCCGGCATCAAAACTGTGGAGATTAACGCTGGAAAAACTGGCATGAAAGGGCCATATATCCAAGCCCTGCAGGGGGCGAACAGGGACCCGGCATTGATCTAGCAGTTTTTGCAGATATGGGTACCCACATTTCCGGGTCGAAGGCCGCACATGCGCACGGTGGCGGCCTCCAGCGACCGCGCTGTACTCCATGGCGGACTTGGACGGCAGAGCTGGACCCTTTAAATAAAGCCCCCGATCGCCCGGCCCTGACCGCCTGCACAAACATTGCCCGGCCGAATATGAGGCTCCCCCTGTCCTCCGATCAGCCCGCCCCCCACCAAGGTCGGCCGTGGACTGAGTCTGCAGCCGCCACACTAGTGTGGCCGGACCACATTAAAATCCACGGCGTCGGGAATTCGGCCAGTCGGGGGCGGAGCGGGCCTTCAGTGACCCGAATTCTTCAACCTTAGGCTGACTGTACCTGAAGCCACAATCTCTGCTTCGCAGCTTCTGTTCACACCAACACTCCCACACCAAAAATGATTTGGTCACATTATAAAATAGACCATATATAATACCAAATTATACCCAAAAAAAACTTTGGCGACAGTTTGCAAATACAGCTTTGAAGATAAATTGGGCTGGATTCTTCCGTCCCGTCCGCCGCAAGGTTGCCACGGTCAAGATGCGGACAATGGAAAAGTCCATTGAGCTCGGTGGGATTCCCCAGTCACCAGGCAGGCGGGAAGGCAGAGAATCCTGCCCATTGACCTTCTAATAAACAGGCCAACATCATTAATATACAAATATTTAATACATATGGGCAATTGTTCTGTCCAGTGTTTTAATAGATGTGTCAGCTTGTACACTGTTATATTATTTTATTATATTGTACACTGTTATGTTATCATATTGTACACTGTTATATTATTTTATTATATTGTACACTGTTATATTATTTTATTATATTGTGCACTGTTATGTTATTATATTGTACACTGTTATATTACTTTATTATATTGTACAATGTTATATTATTTTATTATATTGTACACTGTTATATTATGTTATTATATTGGGCACTGTTATATTATTTTATTATATTGTACACTATTATATTACTTTATTATATTGTACACTGTTATATTATGTTATTATATTGTACACTATTATATTACGTTATTATATTGTACACTGTTATGTTATTTTATTATATTGTACACTGTTATATTATTTTATTATATCGTACACTGTTATATTATGTTATTATATTGTACACTATTATATTACTTTATTATATTGTACACTGTTATATTATGTTGTTATATTGTACAGTTATATTATGTTATTATATTGTACACTATTATATTACTTTATTATATACTACACTGTTATATTATTTTGTTATATTGTACACTGTTATGTTATGTTATTATATTGTACACTATTATATTACTTTATTATATTGTACACTGTTATATTATTTTATTATATTGTACACTGTTATGATCTTATATTGTACACTGTTATATTATGTTATTATATTGTACACTGTTATATTATTTTATTATATTGTACACTTATATTATTTTATTATATTGTACACTGTTATGTTTTATATTGTACACTGTTATATTATTTTATTATATTGTACACTGTTATATTATTTTATTATATTGTACACTGTTATGTTATTATATTGTACACTGTTATATTACTTTATTATATTGTACACTGTTATATTATTTTATTATATCGTACAGTTATATTATGTTATTATATTGTACACTGTTATATTATTTTATTATATTGTACACTGTTATATTATTTTATTATATTGTGCACTGTTATGTTATTATATTGTACACTGTTATATTACTTTATTATATTGTACAATGTTATATTATTTTATTATATTGTACACTGTTATATTATGTTATTATATTGGGCACTGTTATATTATTTTATTATATTGTACACTATTATATTACTTTATTATATTGTACACTGTTATATTATGTTATTATATTGTACACTATTATATTACGTTATTATATTGTATACTGTTATGTTATTTTATTATATTGTACACTGTTATATTATGTTATTATATTGTACACTATTATATTACTTTATTATATTGTACACTGTTATATTATGTTGTTATATTGTACAGTTATATTATGTTATTATATTGTACACTATTATATTACTTTATTATATACTACACTGTTATATTATTTTATTATATTGTACACTGTTATGTTATTATATTGTACACTGTTATATTATTTTGTTATATTGTACACTGTTATGTTATGTTATTATATTGTACACTATTATATTACTTTATTATATTGTACACTGTTATATTATTTTATTATATTGTACACTGTTATGATCTTATATTGTACACTGTTATATTATGTTATTATATTGTACACTGTTATATTATTTTATTATATTGTACACTTATATTATTTTATTATATTGTACACTGTTATGTTTTATATTGTACACTGTTATATTATTTTATTATATTGTACACTGTTATATTATTTTATTATATTGTACACTGTTATGTTATTATATTGTACACTGTTATATTACTTTATTATATTGTACACTGTTATATTATTTTATTATATTGTACACTGTTATATTATGTTATGATATTGGGCACTGTTATATTACTTTATTGTATTGTACACTGTTATATTATTTTATTATATTGTACACTGTTATATTATGTTATGATATTGGGCACTGTTATATTATTTTATTATATTGTACACTGTTATATTATTTCATTATATTGTACACTGTTATATTATTTTATTATATTGGGCACTGTTATATTCAATTTAAATGGCCAGCAATGGGAATTCATAAGAATCCATTCAGTATCGCAATGTAAATGTATATACACCGTCATTTCAGGATTTATATCATCAACTGTTATCTGTTAGAGCAAGAAGCCGTTCTCTAAGCGGAAAGGGTCCTTTTTGTAATTTCTGATTTTTTTTCTTTCAGATCTTAATAATTCTGCACAGTCAATCAGTCAAACTGTAGCAAGTCGGTGCCCCTGACAATGCTCCTCTCGTTGAATTTAAACAGGCAGATCCTGTGTAATTAGCAGTCTGGTGTAACCATGACTGTAATTTCTGTCCTGACTGAGACTCGAAGCAGTTATTCCAAATAACCAGTTGAGGGCCTTTGGTGAAGCGGCTCAAGGCTGAAGCACTTACCTGACGTTTTTGAAACCACTACCATTTTCTTTCTCTCTTGTAAGGAAGTGCTGTCTGGACAAAGAAATGTCAATGATAAACTAATTGTTGAGCTTAATTGTACCCTATTAACATCTCGCAATTAACTGGACTATGCCTTCTGATGAATACTTCAAATGGTTACTTAAAATGTTAGCATGCTTGGAATTGATATTTAACTCTTTAGGTACTGACTTTCTGAGGCACTCTGAGCCAGTATTTTCAGTAAGGATTCTCCCGATTTCCCTCTGGAAGATCAGTGGAATTTACGAAAAAACACTGTACACAGCTACTTACGTTATCTTTCAGGAGTTTGTACTGACCTTCCACTGAAGGAATCCTTTCTGCTGAATGATCATACACTATGGGTTGTGGTGTGTACTCCAGTTATTGTATTTTCTTAAAAGATGTGTGAAGACTATAACTTGCATGGTGCACCCTTCGTGTCCCTACAGGTTTGTCAATAGTGGCTCAAAGTCTCTGCCTCAATCAACTAATCCAAGTTTTGGACAAAGAAGATTGAAGAGAGTGAGAACCAAGTCAGGATTCTTCCAATATACAATGGCGAACTTTACTGGTAAAGTTCAAGTAGAACTGTGACATTTTGATATATCCATCACCATAAAGATTCAATTTCAAGCATCTGTGGTGGGAGGTGAAAGAAATCAAAGAGGGGGGTTAGAGTTATGACCCTTCCCACCGGCGAGACTTTCTGATTCTGCCAAAGTCAATAGATATTTAAACGGCTCGCCACAGTGTGGGCCTCAGTACCGCCTCCACCACAATGGGGCCAGAAAATTCCACCCAAAGTGGCCATTCACAGAACATGAAATATTTGAGTGATTGGATTGGTCAGTTTTGTGCTACTTGCTGATTTGAGAATTGAAGAATTTGATTGGATAGTCTTGTAATGATTGCTGGTTTTTAATCGAATGCTTTTCCTTTCCAGAGGACAAAACTATTTCTTGATTGCATTTTCGATTGGCATTTCCAATGTAATCAAATGAATATTTGCATCTTGTGACACGGTTGCCTTGCATATTCTGATTGATTTCAGTCAATCACAACATTTTGCTCCACGGGACACTTTAAAAGGGTCACATATAGGCCGGGATTCTACAGGGCTGCCTGCCAGGGACGGGAATCCCGATGGCCCAGTGAATCGGGCGTCGGGTCAAAAACACGTTTCACGCAGTCGTGAAATCTGTTGCGAGTTTCCCAGCACACCCCGCCAGCCCCAAAGAGCTTCCCAATGTTCCTGATGAGGCTCCTGTATGGACCCGGCGAGAACATGCTGGCTTCTCCACATCATAGCATTGAGGAACAGAAGAGGGAAAGCAGCCCAAATTCTCCTCTAAAAGTGCTTATCTGGCTGATTAAATAAGTCAAATTACTGACCGATAGCTGCAATCAATATATTGATCTACTTTACCTGGTTTAGATAGTGTCTGTAAAGCCTGTGCTTTCTCAGCTTTCACCTCAGATTCATTTATCACGTTCTCTGTGGGTGCACTGCTCTGATCACCTGAATTCGTCACACTTAGCGAAGTGAGGGGTGTGACAAAATGGTATTCCAACGAAAGATTTCTTGCTTTGTCAGAGAGAATTTCCTTCACCCTGCTACTGCCGCTCTTTAGTCGTGATCTCAGCAGTTCTTTTACTGTTAAGTAGCTCCATGCCCTTTGGAGTAACTTGGCATCACTGGGCCTGCCCTTGGCGTTGTCTGAACTTTTCCTGGTGTCATTGATCATCACGTCCGCCTCCAGCGTGAGGCGTTTGTCACTTGTGCTCGCAGTAACCTGGACGTGCAAGTTGTCGACAGTGCTGTTAATCAGCTTCCCTGCAATCACAAGCTCGGAGCCATTGAAGTAGTTTGCGAAGACATTCTGCGTCACGTACTCCACTGAATCTTCAGAATAATCCACGCGAATGTCCGAGAGTAGCGGAGTTCCAATTTCGTCATAGAAACCCTTCAGTTGGGCGCTTGCATCTGAGTCTTCATCAATCCTCCGCATTACTCCACAGTTCTCCAGTGACATTCGCTCAAGCAGCTTGTAATCCACATCTTTTCCTATTCCCAAACTGAAGATGCAGAACTTGTTTTCAACAGCATTTTTTGTATTGTTTAGGATTTTACGAGGTTGAATTTCAGCAATTGTTGGGCGCCCATCTGTCAGGAAGATGATTAATGATACTGTCCTCACACGCTTGTCTTGTTGAGCTATGTAATCTTTTAACAATTTAGATGCTGTCTGGATGGCATCATTTATATTGGTACCTGGGAAGCAAAGTAGAATGTTGAAGAACACTGCCATCATCAAACATTGGAGTTTCACAGCGCACAAAGAGACACTTTGGACCAGTGTACCCAGGCAGACTTCCTGAAAGAACTATCAGTCCCACGCAAATGCTTTTTGCTTTAGCGTTTAGAGATTTGGGAAACGAAATATTTGAAGAGTACGAGGGATACAGGTTACAGCTTTAATTTGGGCTGGCGTTGGTTTATGCGGAGGCTGGGTGCAAATGTCAAGGACGCATTTTAAGGTGTGGTGAGATTGTGGCCTCACAGGCCTCATCTTCATACGAAGGATTGGACTTCAGCCCAGGCTTGAGAAGCATCAGAGCCTGGCTGCAGGCAAGTGGAAGTGGGAATTGAGCCAGATCTGGGGACAAGCAGAGATAATCCGCACAACATTGTGGTCAGTCTCAGGAAGAGAAGTGTAGAGCAAGAGATTCCTGCCCACGCAGGAACTGTAACTCACAGGATAGAAGGAGGAATTGTGTTAATGGAAGGGATTTACAATCTCTTTTAAAAAGAAGCAAATTGGTCTATTCATTATTAGCCGATTCTATATTTAAAGTCCTCTTGAAAGGTTCCCTGGACCGGACATGTTTTCCACTTCTAACTCTGCACGAATGTTAAATATTCTGCAAAACACTTTAAAAAAAACATAGTAGGCCACAAAAAAAACCGATGAAGAAAGTTGAAATTGTTTACAGCTCTAGCCGATCTTGTAGAATAAGTGTTACGTACCAAGATGTGGAAAACACAAGAGCCCCTTTTAGTGATTACCTCACAATTGGTCCTAGGCATCTCTGTCATGCCAGGAAAAATCATCACTCACTAAGTTTTCTCATGTAACGCAGATAAATAATAAAAATTCTTCTGTTGTCAGAACAGGGTGCACAAGTAATGGGTGACCAGCTCAGCTCGATATTGATGCAGGGGTTGGGGGGGGGGCTGCCTCCATGGAAACAATGTCCCAAAGACCAAAAGAGATTTCCTATTCGAGATCAGAGATCAGAAGCTTCAGAATGAAAATAACAGACGGCCTCTTTTACCTCCTGAAGGTGACATTTGGAAGATGTACTTCTTGGCATCTCTTAAGGTCTCCCGAATGACATGGACAAGTTTTCCACTTTGCCAGACCTTGATACGACTGGAGAAATTGATGATATTGAAGTGGTCAATGGGTCGAAGGTCATTCAGTATGGTGAAAAGGGCCTCTTTAGTCTGAAAATAGGCACAGCGCTCACCATAAAATAAATGAAACTATTTTTTTCAGCCCTGTTTCATCACAGTATGCACTCGTCTACATACTGATCACGCTATTTGATTACATCAGTTATCAACCCCCCCCCCCTCGTATTATACAAGTCATGCTGCAACAATATTACACCAGTGATCTGAGACCATTAGTGACAGAGTGGCAAAAACAGCATCTACCATTGTCGGTGATTTATATGGTAGTATATTACCGGGCTACTACTCCAGGGCAGGGCTTCAAACGTCACCACAGATGCTGGGGAATTTAAATATCTGGAAACTAAAAACAAACATAATGGTTGCCATCACACCTCCAGATTGTCAGGAAAAGCCCACCCGGTTTACTGATGTTCTTTCTTTACCTGCTTTCCTTGCCTGGTCTGGACTTTGTGTGAATTCAGACCCAGGGTAACTGTGAACAGCTGACTGAAATGGACCGGCAAGCCACACAAGACTGCTCGGACTCCCCCAACATGCGCTGTAGTGCTTCAAGAAGGCAATCTAGGGCGGCACGGTAGCACAGTGGTCAGCACTGTTGCTTCACAGCGTCAGGATTCCAGGTTCGATTCCCGGCTTGGGTCACTGTCTGTGCGGAGTCTGCACGTTCTCCCCGTGTCTGCGTGGGTTTCCTCCGGGTGCTCCGGTTTCCTCCCACAAGTGTCGAAAGACGAGCTATGAGGTGAATTGGACATTCTGAATTCTCCCTCTGTGTACACGAACAGGTGCCGGAATGTGGCGACTAGGGGCTTTTCACAGTAACTTCATTGCAGTGTTAATGTAAGCCTACTTGTGACAATAATAAAGATTATTATTTGCCACCACCTTCTCTGTATTAATTAGGGATGGGCAATAAATGTAGACCTTGCCTATGCTGCCCACATTCTGTAAATGAACGAGAAAAACTATAGCGTACAAATCAAACTCTCCCTCACTGAAGCTCTGCTTCCAGCATACCTTTACTTCATTCTCAACCAGGAGCTTTTTTTCATATTTTGAGGCAGGTGGCAAAGTGTCTTCTGGGTGATATGTTTATAAAACTGGATTCACATTACACTGGAACTGTATTCTACACAGCTATTAAACCCAATCCCAAACTCTGGCTGATGGTCTTTTCAAGGGACGCTTGGTTTACATCGGGTCTGCAGCAAGATCATGAGGTACCTGCATTTCAGCCAGTCCAGCCTAGTCGCCACAGTGTGCTGTCTCAATCTCGTTTCTAACTGACAATAGCACTGAGATGAGTTGTGGTAAGTGGAAATGCGCCACGCTAATGCAGTAGGGGATGGTCTTCTAAGGATCTGCCTGAGAAATGAGCACAATGTTCATAGAATCATAGAATCCCTACTGTGTGCAAGGAGGCCATTTGGCCCATCGAGTCTGCACCGAATTCGGAAAGAGCGCATTACCTAGACCCACTTTCCCGCCCTATTCCTGTAACCCCAGCTAATCTTTGGACACTCAGGGGCAACTTTGCATGGCCAATCCACCTAACCTGCACATCGTTGGACTGTGGGAGGAAACCAACACAAACATGGGGAGAAGATACAGAGTAAAAGTTTTATTTAGCATTAAGCTGTTCTGATCCTAAATCTGCTGAATGCGTGCCTGAAATGAAAAGCATTCCATTCCCCAAAGTCCTTGGCATATTAGCCTCAGTTAGGCCAAAGGATGTAGTTGTTAGATTTACTCAATGGAAACAGAGGCCAATGGAAACATGATGCTTCGTTATACCGGCGCCCGGGAGTTTCCTGACGGCATGGGGTTGCCCCATAATGGGAAACCCCATTGACAGGCTGGCATAACGGAGAATCCCGCCGGCTGGTCGGGGCAGAAGTGTGGCGGGGCGGAGAATTCCTGCCAGATTGTCACTGGGATTTTAGTAAACTCTAATAGCAAGGATCTCACAGTATCATAGAAGAGTTCCAGCACAGAAGGAGGCCATTTGACCCATTGTGTTCATGGCAGCTCTCTGCACATGGAACTCAGTCCCATTTCCCTGTTTTTACAACTTGACCCTGCAAAATCCTTCCGTTCAGGTGCTTGTTAATTTCCTCTCAAAACTATGCTTGAACCGAACTCCACCATCCTCCCAGGCAGCATCCTAACCACTCACTCTGTAAAGAAAAAATGTTCTCGTGTCACCATTGGTTCTATTGCCAGTCATCTAAAATTGGTGTCCTGTGGTTTTAAACCCTGGCACCAACGGAAACAGTCTCTCCCTGTCTACTCTGTGTCGATCCCTCACAGTTTTGCAAACCTACATCACATCTCCTCTCGATCTTGGCTTCTCTAAAGAGAACAATCCCCTATCCATGTGACTGAAGACACTTCATCCATGAAGCCATATGCTCCAAGGCACTGCCCAGTGTCACATGCACATTCTTTCCAAACTAATGAGGACACTTTAGTATCTTCTCTTTCAAATGTGCCGAGTGCATTTCTTCAGCTATTGCTGGAGCTGCCAAGTTTCCCGGTAACTGTAGGATTTGTTGCGGTTGGACCGTTGATCCGTGTGTCCCTGGCAAATGTTGCCCAACACTAGCAGGTTTGAACATTGCCTGTTCCGTAACAAAGCAATACAAAGCCCCACCTGAAAAGATCTGGGGCGGTATTCTCCGACCCCCCGCCGGGTTGGAGAATCGCCCGGGGCCGGCGTCATGCCCGCCCCCACCATGTCCCGAATTCTCTGCCCCCCGAGATTCGGAGGGGGCGGGAATAGCGCCGCGCCGGTCAGCAGGCCCCCCCCTCGCCGGTCAGCAGGCCCCCCCCGCGCCGGTCGGTGGGCCCCCCCCACGCCGGTCAGCAGGCCCCCCCCTCGCCGGTCAGCAGGCCCCCCCCGCGCCGGTCGGTGGGCCCCCCCCACGCCGGTCGGTGGGCCCCCCCCTCGCCGGTCAGCAGGCCCCCCCCGCGCCGGTCGGTGGGCCCCCCACGCCGGTCAGCAGGCCCCCCCCACGCCGGTCAGCAGGCCCCCCCCGCGCCGGTCAGCAGGCCCCCCCGCGCCGGTCAGCAGGCCCCCCCCACGCCGGTCAGCAGGCCCCCCCCACGCCGGTCAGCAGGCCCCCCCCGCGCCGGTCAGCAGGTCCCCCCGCGCCGGTCAGCAGGCCCCCCCCACGCCGGTCAGCAGGCCCCCCCCGCGCCGGTCAGCAGGTCCCCCCGCGCCGGTCAGCAGGCCCCCCCCACGCCGGTCAGCAGGCCCCCCCCACACCGGTCAGCAGGCCCCCCCCGCGCCGGTCAGCAGGCCCCCCCCGCGCCGGTCAGCAGGCCCCCCGCGCCGGTCAGCAGGCCCCCCCCACGGCGGTCAGCAGGCCCCCCACGGCGGTCAGCAGGCCCCCCCACGCCGGTCAGCAGGCCCCCCCACGCCGGTCAGCAGGCCCCCCCCACGCCGGTCAGCAGGCCCCCCCCACGTCGGTCGATGGGCCGCCCACGGCGATTCTCTGGCCCGCGATGGGCCGAAGTCCCGCCGTTGACTAGCCTCTCACGCCAGCATGGATTAAACCACCTCTCTTACCGGCGGGATTGGCGGTGCGGGCGGGCGCCGGGGTCCTGGGGGGGCGCGGGGCAATCTGACCCCGGGGGGTGCCCCCACGGTGGCCTGGCCCACGATCGGGAAACACCGATTGGCGGGCAGGCCTGTGCCGTGGGGGCACTCTTTTTCTTCTGCCTTCGCCATAGTCTTCACCATGGCGGGGGTGGAAGAGACCCCCTCCCCTGCGCATGAGCCGGTATGACGTCAGCAGCCACTGACGCTCCAGCGCATGCGCGGACTTACGCCGGCCGGCGAAGTCCTTTCGGCCCGACTGGCGTGCGCCAAAAGGCGTTCACGCCAGCCGGCGGAGCGGGAACCACTCCGGCGCGGGCCTAGCCCCTCAATGTGAGGGCTTGGCCCCTAAAGGTGCGGCAACGTCCGCACCTTTGGGGCGGCCCGACGCCGGAGTGGTTCACGCCACTCCATCACGCCGGGACCCCCCACCCCGCCGGGTAGGGGAGAATCCCGGCCCTGCTTTCAAAGTAAAATTAATTCCAATTCCCTGCTGTACACCTTTCCAAATATACTACTGAAAATGAACTGACTCAATACTGCAAATGCACAATAGGGCTGTCAGCATCTGTGAAGGCAGGTGGAGATCCTCCGTCAGGAGTGAGTTAACCCTTCTTTCTCTTCTCCGCTATTTATATTCCCAGCGTTTTCTGCTTTTATTTCAGATTTCGAATATTTATTTTGTTTGTTATTTCAATATTTCTTTTTTGAAAAGGTTTTTCTCACTTCTATCCAGTAAATTGTATCATGGTGGGTTGCGCTTTGCAACTATATATATATATGTAACGGTTTCGCGAAACTTCGGAAAAGGTGTTTGGAATTTTTAACTTTCAAAAATCTGCTGGGGTGTTCTCGGATTTTGTGATAAATCAATGAGTTTACACAAATGTCAGTTGAGGAGTGATTTAGTGGGAAGGAAATAATAATGAGACAGATCCTATAACATTAATTGTGCAGTTCCGAGGACATTAATTATACTTGTTAGTTGCAATTAATTGGAACTCCAGCCCAGCTCAATCAGATTCACCAAAATATTTTGAGACTTGAATTCACAGAAGTGGCAACATTTAGAGAAAGCCAGCAAGTATTGGCATTCATATTTTATACAAACTGTTTTGTTTTTCCTCTAGCTTTATGACATGTATGATGTCAAGGGAGCAACATTGGACCAATTATGCAGTTAGCTATTTCCTTGATGTGGAGATGCCGGCGTTGGACTGGGGTGAGCACAGTAAGAAGTCTTACAACACCAGGTTAAAGTCCAACAGGTTTGTTTCAAACACGAGCTTTCGGAGCACGGCTTTTTCTGGAGCAAGCCTTTCCATTCACCTGAAGAAGGAGCCGTGCTCCGAAAGCTCGTGTTTGAAACAAACCTGTTGGACTTTAACCTGGTGTTGTAAGACTTCTTACTGAGCTATTTCCTTGATTTTGAACCTCTTAATTGGAAACAGCTACTTCCTAAACACAAAATGGCAAAGGGACACACAAATTGATGAACCATCAAACCTAATGGGATGGATCAAATTTCTGCATACATTTTATATTGCTGCGCTCCCAACAATGAGGGATGGTTTCCTTTGAATGTCTGTATTACACCTGATTCACTTATGCTGCCAATGAGCCGCCACATTAATGGTGATTCAAAATTGTTTCAGTTGCAGTAAATGACCTTACTCTGAAGCACATGGAAACCAGGTTTCCTTAATGCACAGTGGCTGGGAGCCTGGTGTTTCTATGCTCATTTCTGTCTGTTACTGAACATTCGTGTTGCTATTCTTTGTAGTTGCTTCTGCTTGATAGCTGCTGAGTGTAATATCTGTACAAATAGATATGCCAACCTAGTTACCGAAATAACTTGCCAAGGCTTATTTGACAGCACTTCCCAAACCCTGGATGGACAGGGGCAGCAGGTGTGTGGTAACATCACCATATCCAAGTTCCCCCTCATGTCACACACCAACCTGCCATGGACACAAATCGCCAATGTGTCAAGATCCTGGAATTCCTCATCTGAAACATTTGTGAGAGTAATTTTGTCACACCGGTCGCAAGGGTTCAAGAAAGGCAGCTCAATATTACCTTGTCAAGGGCAAATAGAGAAAGGAAATAAAACACCTTCCTGGATCCAAAGGTAGAACATTCCTTGCCGGCGCGGAGAAGGGAACTCCCGCGCATGTGTGGAATTACGGCGGCCGTTCCGCTCATGCGCGAACCCGCGCTGGCCATTCCACGCCGGCTGGAGCTGTGGGGACCACTCTGCCGCCGACCTAGCCCCCTAGGAAGTGGAGCATTCACCATTATCGAAGACCATTGACGCCGGAGTGGTTGGCACCGCTTTTCACAATGACATGGGGACATAGCCCCATTATTGGAGAATCCCACCCATAATCTCTCTGTCTCTACCCAATACAAACCATTGAATATTTTAAGCACTTTGAGCAAATCACCCCTCAGTCTGTATGCAGTGTGCCCTAATGATTTAACCCTCTAAGCCCCAGTATCATTCTGGTGAATCTGTGCTCCTGCTCCTCTAAGAACAATTATATAGCCACCCTGAGATGCAGGGCCCAGGACTGAATACACTACTCCAGGTGGCCTTTGGACCATGACACGACCATTAGAAATACAGCTCACGGGAAATGCGTGCATTTGCAATATGCCATGTTTTCCCATAACACATGTCGGCTCCAAAGTGTGTTGAAACCACTTAGCTTACTTGACCGTGATAAATTGGTGGAAATGTGTGTTTCTCCGCGCTCCCAGAATTGGTGGTTTGCAACCCTCCAGTAACACAGGCCATGCAGTTAATACCAGGGGTAATTTGTCAAGCTGAAGTGTTAATATAATGGACAAGCAAAATGTTTCAAGCAATTTTAGAGGGATTTAGGATAATCCCAATGAATAGGGATAATTTGTATGAACATAAAGTGAGCCAAAAGTTGGTTACATTTTGATTATGGATAATAAGTGAAATTTTATGCTAGAATGCAGCAAGGCAAATACTAAAACGTGCTATGATTATATGAGTGCAAAGGATAAAATGACATTTCACTGGTTACAAGACATAACTTCAAATCCTGCCTTGACATCATTGTTCATGTGCATCAAAAACGAGTTATTGCAGATGCTTCTGCTTAGATTATAATTATGACCCTGCTAAAAATGACAGTCAATTCCAATCAGACTGACTACAATGCCTGTCCCGCTCTCATTGGGAGATCACAAACATTGCAAATGCCATATCTTCAATTTCTTGAATTAAACGGTTTATTCCCTGAATTGGTGAAACAGCTGCCGTTTGTTAAGCAGAGGACTCATGAGTTGGCACCCATATGGTCTCCTCTTACAGCCTTTTGTTTATGAGCAAGTGAGTCATGCATGAGAAAATGTCAGCAGACAGTGGAATAAATAGGCCAATAAATTGGCTTGCTTTCTCCCAATTCACAAAATAATTTCAAAGAACAACAAAGAGCAAAGAAAAGTACAGCACAGGAACAGGCCCTTCGGCCCTCCAAGCCCCCGCCGACCATGCTGCCCATCAAAACTAAAATCTTCAACACTTCCGGGGTCTTTATCCCTCTATTCCCATCCTATTCATGTATTTGTCAAGATGCCCCTTAAATGTCACTATCGTCCCTGCTTCCACCACCTCCTCCGGCAGCGAGTTCCAGGCACCCACTACCCTCTGTGTAAAAAACTTGCCTCGTTCTCCTCTAAACCTAGCTCCTCGCACCTTAAACCTATGCCCCCTAGTAATTGACCCCTCTGCCCTGGGAAAAAGTCTCTGACTATCCACTCTGTCTATGCCCCTCATAATTTGTGGACCTCTACCAGGTCGCCCCTCAACCTCCGTCGTTCCAGTGAGAACAAACCATGTTTATTCAACCGCTCCTCATAGCTAATGCTAAACTCTCAGAGTTTAGTTTGAAACAAATGAGCGGAGAATTGTACCATGAGACTTCAGATCATTTAGGGGTGGCTGACTATCATGTTCCAATGATTAGGTCCATTACAAAAGAGTTGGGGTCAGAGGTGGGCTCTAAGAGGTGGCATGGTGGCACAGTGGTTAGCACTGTTAGTTCACAGTAACTTCATTGCAGTGTTAATGTAAGTCTACTTGTGACAATAATAAAGATTGTTATTATTGTTAATAGTTTCATGGTCACCATTACTGACACTAGCTTTAAATTCCAGATTTTATTAATTGAATTTACATTCCACCAGCTGGTATGGTGGGATTTTAACCCATGTGCCCAAAGGATTATCCTTGGCCTCTCTGGGCCTCTATATTACAAGTCCAATGACATTACCCCCTATGTCACTCCCTCCCCACAATGACACTTCTTCCCACTCGAGACTCTGTTTCAAGCTCCACCTTCAATCTAGCTACTTTGATGATTCTATTTTGGCACCAGTGTTTCTGAAATGCATTTTCCTCAGTTGAAGTTTCTCCTGTTATCGAGAATGCTTTTCATGATGTCAGCACCATTTCTAAGGCCACCTCCTCGACCATCTTTCACAACAACCCTTCTTCGCCTTCAATCAGCTTCTTCCTTCCCAAAACCCTTCTCCATTTTCACCACATGATCCAATCATCCGGAAAGGGTGTGGAGGGTACTATCTTCAGTGGGGTGTCCCTTTGCAGATTGAGAGACAGCCCTAGCCCTGCCCCCTCCCCAGAATCCTCCACACCTTCAGGGGCTAGGCCCGCCCCGGAGTGGTTTGCGCCGCTACGGCCGGCGGGAAAGGGGCTTGGAGCCATGCCAACCGGCGCTGAAGGGCCTCCACCGGCCGGCGCGAGTTGGCGCATGTGCAGGAGCGTCAGCACGTGCTGGCGTCATCCGCGCGCATGCGCAGAGGGCTTCCTCACCGGCAATGGCGGACTGTTACAGCTGCCAGTGCGGAACAATAGAGTGCCCCCACGGCACAGGCCCGCTGGCGGATCGGTGGGCCCCGATAGCGGGCCAGGCCACCGTGGGGGCATCCCCCGGGGCCAGATCTCCCCGCGGCCCCCCAAGAATCCCGGAGGCCGCCCGCGCTGCCAGGTCCCACCGGTAAGGGACCTACTCCAATTTACGCCGGTGGGACAGGCAAAAAACGGGCGGGACTTCGGCCCATTACGGGCCGGAGAATTCGGGCAGCCCCGGGGCCCATTGAGTCGCGCCGGTCCCCGCCATTCTCCGCGGCAGGCGGTGCGATTCACGCTGGGCTGATTTTTGGAGGGCTGCAGACTTTGGAGGACGGCGGGGGCGGGATTCACGCCGACCCCCGGCAATTCTCCCATCCGGCGGGGGTGCGGGGGCGGGGGTTGGGGGGGGGGGGGGGGGGGTCGGAGATACCTGCCCAACGTTACAATTGAAATGACATCATTCCTTGGCTAACTTTGACTGGTATCAATTCCTAAAGAGAAGCTTGCCAAGTACAACAGAATGTTGACAGTGTATTTGGCTGGAAACAGAGGCAAAGACAAATGCCAGGTTTCTGCTTGTTTAAAAGTTGAAGGCAGCATGGGTAGCAAAACTCAATGTTGGAAGCTACAAAATATTTGACACATTAGGTATTCGTACTGAAATAAGCTGCAAGAAAACAAAAACGATGTCAAGGCGACGCCGTATCGAACAACTTTGTGAATGTGAAACACATTTTTAGATTCAGTGGTGAGTTGTGTTGTTTATTTTCTGGTACCTGCTGTCTTTCTAAAAGCCAGCCATGAGCTACCTTCCTCATACTGAGTCAGTCTTCGGGACAATATCTGTCCACCATTCATACTAATACAGCAAATTAAAACTGATTAGTTTGGTTATCAGCAAATGGATAAAAAACAAAACAAGTGGTTGTCGAATTCAATGAGGGGAGGGGGGGAAATGAGATCTAGCAAAAACAAATGTAGATTTCAGGGTGGCGCGGAAGGGCTGAAATTTTTAGGAATCTGAAACCTGACCCCCAATCTGCCCACCTTTAGGTTTTACGAAGGTCGGGCAAGGAACATCCCAGTGAACTGGCAATTAAAATATGTTTTTTTAAAAGTGCTTGCCTGTGATTTAATTGATTTTATTGCAAACAGCCATGTTTCCCAGGTTTTGTAAAACCCAACAGTCGGAGCAAAGTCAGGACAGCAACGGCGAAAAGGTAAATGCCTTTATAGCAGGGCCAGGATTAGCAGCATTACATCCCCCAGCCCACTAAGTCACACTGAATTAGACTCCCCAGCCCCATTGCAAAGGGGTTTGGCCCTCATCCCTAGAATAACCCCACCCCCCCCTCCCTCTCGACCTCATTCCCCGGAGCAGGAATTGAACCTCCATCAGGAATCAAACCCTTTCACACCCTCACCAGGGTCAGGATTGGACACACCTCGTCCTGCAACTTGTTCCTGAATGGGCCTTGTCCAGCTGGACTCCAAGCTTGTCAATCAGGCTGAATTCTAAGCAGGGAACCTGCCAGGGCTGGAGGTTACACACGAAGATGTTAAAACTCCAGCTGAAACTCCTTCGCACGTGGAGTTCTGGGTTTTCATTCTGCAACTCCAGTTCCACACCTCTATAACCGTTCCTTGGCAATATCCAGGCCAATGCTTCCGTTGTTAGTCCATGGCCAACGGATGGAAGTTATTTACTAATTCCTGTATGGCAAATGAACTGCCTGTAACAAAAAGACTGAAACTGTCTCTACAATCAATGATAATATCATGAAGTGTGGCTTGAGCATGTTAGCTTCAATGCGTTTGAAAAGTGCTTGGACATTCACTTGAATTGTCATAACCTTCACATCATGAGCTGTAAAGTAGGATTAGGGTGAATAACTGTTTTAATTAATGCAGACACAATAGGATGAATGATCTCTCGCTGTACTGTAAACTGCAATGGTCCCTATAATTGGCTAGTGAATGATGATATAGCCTTCCATCTGTAAACTGTTATTCTTTAAATGTGATAAAATTGATCCCTGTCATAATATACACCAGTATATCATGGTGCAGACACATACTGATGGACATACACTAGGACCAATCAACATGCACAAACACCGCAGCCAATCACCAGTTAGAACACACGCACTATAAAGGCAGAGGGCATCACTTTTCCCGCTCATTCTGGGTGCTGCCTCTCAGAAGCACAAGAGCTCATCAAGTACAGTACAGACTCCCACCACGTGCTGAGAGATTCAACTGGTTCGGACAGGCACAGGGCTCTAGTTAATCTAGCATCGTTTAAACCCCCAGTTCTCGTATGTCTATTATTTTATAAGAGCTAATAAAATAGTGTTGAACCTTCTTCAGTGTTGGTGGCATCCATCTGCTTCACAAGTCCACAGTGCCCAACACTTCAATCCCTTTATCAAAGTAAAGATGTTTACCTGTTTGATTTTTTGTCCGGCCATTGAGCCACTTGTGTCTATCACAAAAACCACGTTTTTTGGCACTGGCGGAAGATCCTTGGGTGCAAAGTAATGAACAAAATATCCATTCTGAACCTGAAAGTGAAGATAATAATATCAGCCGATCTCTCCTCTCCAAATGGTTAAAGGCAGCAATATACAATGGGCAGAACTTTACAGCCGGTTGCGGCAGGAAAATGCAGTCGACCGTTTAAAAGTCCATTAATTTTGGCAGGACTGGAAAATATCCGCCAGTTGGAGGGGTGGTACAATTAGGCCCCATGTTTCAGTTTGGCTGTGTTAGTAACACAAGTAACCCTAAGATGGTGACTGCATGACAAAGAGTTGAGCAATGACTCTCAACATGAGCGACCCGCTTTTAAGATAATCTCCCTGATAATTTTTAAGTTCTATATTATAGGTGGGGCCGGGATTCTCCCCTACCCGGCGGGGCGGGGGGTCCTGGCGGGACGGAGTGGCGTGAACCACTCCGGCGTCGGGCCGCCCCAAAGGTGCGGAAGTTGCCGCACCTTTAGGGGCCAAGCCCTCACATTGAGGGGCTAGGCCCACGCCAGAGTGCCTCCCACTCCGCCGGCCGGCACGAACGGCCTTTGGCTCCCCGCCAGCCGGGGCCGAAAGGCCTTCGCCGGCTGGCGGAAGTCCGCGCATGGGCCGGTGCATCAGCAGCCGCTGACGTCATACCGGCGCATGCGCGGGGGGGGGGGGGGGGTCTCTCCCGCCCCCGCCATGGTGAAGGCCATGGCGGGGCAGAAGAAAAAGAGTGCCCCCACGGCGCAGATCCGCCCGCCGATCGGTGGGCCCCGATGGCGGGCCAGGCCACCATGGGGGCACCAGATCGCCCCGCGCCCTCCCCCCAGGACCCCGGAGCCCGCCCGGGCCGCCAATCCCGCCGGTCAGGTCGATGTTTTGATTCCCGCCCATGGGAGAGGCCTGTCAACGGCGGGAGTTCGGCCCATCGCGGGCCGGAGAATCACCGCGGGGGGCCTGCCGACCGGAGCGGCGCGATTCCCGCCCCCGCCGAATCTCGGGGTCGGAGAATTCAGGACAAGGCGGGGGCGGGATTGACGCCGGCCTCAGGCGATCGGAGAATTCCGCCCGGGGTTGTTTTCAATCCGTTTATGGGATGTGAACAATTCTGGCTAGATCAGCGTTTCCTCTCCATCCCTAATTTCCCTGGCGAGGGTGGAGGTGAGTCCCCTCTTGAACTCACTGCAACCTGTGAGGTATAGGTACACCCACAGTGCTGTTAGGGAGGAGGTTTCAGGATTTCGACTCAGCAACAATGGAGGAACATAACACATTTCCAAGTCAGGACGTTGAGTGACTTGAAGGGAAGTTTGCAGGTGCTGGTGTAACCATGCACCGGTTATCCTTGTCCTTTTAGGTAGCAGAAGCTGTCGGTGGGATTCTCCCGGATCAGCGAGGAGGCCCGACGCCGGCGTAAAAAATGGCACGAACCACTCCGGCGTCGGGCTGACCAGAAGTTGTGGAATTCTCCGCACTTCTGGGGGCTAGGCCGGTGCCGGAGGGGTTGGCACCACGCTAGCCAGCGCCGAAGGGACTGCACGACTTAGCGCATGCGCAGAACCGGCAGCGTGGTTCGGCACATGCGCAGACCGGCCGGCGTATTCTGGTGCATGCGCAGCGGGGTGTCATCTCCGTGCCAGCCATGGGCGAGCCCTACAGGGGCCGGCGTGGAAGGAAGAAGTGCCCCCAAGGCACAGGCCCACCCGCAGATCGGTGGGCCCCGATCGCAGGCCAGGCCACCGTGCCCCCCCCCCCCCGGGATCGGATCCCCTCTGCGCCCCCCGAGGACCGTACCAGCTGGCATACTTGGTGATGAGAGTAGAAGCTCTGCTACAGAAATGGGGTACATAAACAGTAACTTCAGCATATAACATTGGAATATTTATTTCTTGGTCAAAGGTAGTGAGGAGAGTGTTACAGATGGCTCATACTGCTAAATTGCTCACTAGCACCAAGTTACAAAATAGTGTAATTGACGTTTGGGAGAAAGCAACCATTTATCAAAATAAACCAGCTCATGATCGGGGTGCAACGGCATTGATTTACAAATAGTTACATCAGCACCTGAATCACTGCATAGTGAACTGATTTTTAGTTAGGGTAGGAGGGAAGAAAAGGGTATGTTACAATTAGCAATAGGGGGCTTGTGGTTAGGATAGGTGAGATAAGCCAGCATTACTGCTTATTGTCGCTCTCCAAAAAAACAAAAAATGTGATCTTGGAGTCATAAATGACAACTCACTTGGCCTCGGTTACAATATTTCCTGTGGTTGAACAGGAAGTTCACATCGGAAATATCAGCATAGTGTCATTTTTCGGGCACTTTCTCAGGAAGTGGAGATTGAGGAAATTCCTGGCTTCATTGTGACACATCCGAAGAATATCCATCTGGATGAATTACCAGAAACTGACTGAAACCCCGAGTACAAAATCTCAACAAGGGGTCAATAACTCCAGGAGAGGAGGGGAAGGTGAAAATTGATGAAAAGAAACAAATGGAAAATAAACTATGGGCTGGATTCTCCGATCCTGTGGCTATGTCCGCAGGATCCGGCTGGTCTTATGACCAAAATGTCGCCGGTGATGCTCCACCCGGTGGGCGGCTAGCAGCCGTGCAGCGTAAAGCCCCTGGCGCGGCGGTCTTACAACATGGCGCCGGCCGCACGCAAGCCCAGCCTGCCAAAAGCTGCCCCCCCCCCCCAGTAACCCTCCTCGCCACCCCCGGACCAGCCGCCATGAGTCCCCTCAGCCCCCGTCAAAGCCCCCCCTGCCAGTGGAACAGCTCCCCCCCCCCCCCCCGCCGACTGTGACGCCGCTGGACACAGTCCGCAACCGCCATGCGACGTCCCCGAAAAGTGAGCGCACACGCAACCCACGCTGGCGGGGACTGGCCCTTTGGGGGCGGAGCATCGGGGAAGGGCCTCAGGTGACGTCCTGAGGCCGCCCCAATAGCGTGCACGTACTCCTCGAGTATGCTGTTTTTGAGGGGGCAGAGCATCGGAAAAACGGCACCGTCCCCATGTCCGGCGTAAAAATAGATTCTCCGGCCGAATGCCGAATGCGATTTTGGCGTCGCCAATCGGAGAATCCCGCACTATAAGTGAAGACTATTTGCTCTTACTACGCTGGGATTTTCCAATGAACCGGGGATGAGTGGTTTGCGGGTTCGGGTGGGACATACACACAGGTACATGATGCTCGGAATATAAATTTAACATGAATACAAAGGGAAACTTCTATGGCCAGATATTACATATGGAAAATATGCAAGCACTTCTTTAAGATCTATAAACATCAACTTACCCTGTGAACCAAGTTAAAATCAAGTTATCCAATTTAAATGATGTTCTTAATAAAAATGCTGCAATTTGTCAAAAGTGGGTTCCCTGGAGTGTTCTATAAATAAGGGCATATACTCTTGGGACACTCTGGACACAGGATGAGGAAACAATTAATACCTGAATTTCGCCAACTCCCAATTCTCTGTCCACGTCATATCTCATGATGAAGTCACCCAGAACTCCAGTCTCACTGATCGCAGCTTGCTGTGTAATAGACGGGGCAAACCTAATGTGGGCTGTTGTTCTGGTCTGGCTGATTTTGGTGGAAGGAGGAGGTGAAGCTTTAGTAGCACAGGAGAGAAACACCAAAGACTTAATAATCACTTTGTGACTTGAAATGTGCACCTGTATGACAATAACACAGTTCTACAAAATAAAATCAAAAGTATAATTTTGGGGGTTTGAGGATGTTAATGCAATACCAAATAAAATCTGACCTTACATATTCCATAATGTGACCTTCCAATTCAGACTGCTTTTAAAATCTTTAACTATGGTGGATAGATATTCCGTCCATTTATTACAATCCTTACAAACAAATACCTCCTCTCTTCCAAACTAGTGCTTTATAGAAGTTATTCAAATTCATATATCTGAGATATAATATTCAATCCAGATGAAATAGAATTCCTGTTTGAATGCTGGAATGAATTTTTGAACCTGGCACATGGGAACATTCAGAGCATAGTTTGTCAAATGAAATACTTTCAAAGGTTGCATAAACGTTCTTTCTGAAATAATAACTGTAAGACGTCAACCCTGTCCCTCAATCCTCGTCTTCTTATTTCCTGAAGAGTCTAAATCCATAATCTTCATCCATGCTCTTATTCTTCACACACTGTTTGGCTTCTCTGGTTTCATGGTTTAAGCTCAAGTTAAAACTCGCAAGTGCTACCCAATGGCCTTGTCAAGCCGTATTTAAAGAAGGACTCCCATTAGCTTCAAGAGGATGACCTTGCCACCTTATGGAACAGATATGGAAGTCAGCAGTGGAATCTTTACTGCTCACTAATTAGTTGAGTACGGTTTATTGCAGTTAACAGGTTACTGAACAAAGTTAATCCCCAAGATTTTCCCATCCACTGAGGCCACATTATTGGAAACGTGCACTTTCTGATTGTACATGACTAGGCCAACTGACGGGAACTGAAAACTAACTGATGAACTGGGGAACAGTTGTATTAAAACCTGGAATTCTAACAGATGAACAACTCTATTAAAGGAAGAGAAACTTGTTTTTTGCTGATTGCCTGATATCTGTTGGGATACCCCACTTCAAATATACTCAATTACTTGGAAGTATATTTGCTGTTTCTCTGATAGGTGAATTGGACAGATGTATTTAATGTGTTCAGGTTCTGCTATTCCCAAACATTTACATCTGGAACCTAACAACATTCTGTTATTTTCTACAATGAATATAAAAGACACTTAGGCTGAAATTTTCCAGCTGCCAACCCCCCTTCCAGTCCCACCAAGGTCAAGGGTCATTTCCATGGCTCCCCCATCCTGCTGCTGGGGAACCCACGTTGGGGGTTAGCTTCAGTGGGAAGAAGATCCCACCAATAGGAAGGGCCCAAAATTCCTACCCTTGGAGCTGGGTTTTCCATGTCAGTCCAGGAGGGAGAGGGTCATTCCAGGAGGAGGAGGGTCAGTCCGGCAGGAGGAGGGTCAGTCCAGGAGGGAGAGGGTCAGTCAGGGAGGGGGAGGGTCAGTCCAGGAGGAGGAGGGTCATTCCAGGAGGGAGAGGGTCATTCCAGGAGGAGGAGGGTCAGTCCGGGAGGAGGGTGTCAGTCTAGGAGGGCCTCAGTCCGAGAGGTTGGGGGCTCATTCCAGGAGGGAGGGTCAGTCCGGGATGGATGTCAGTCCAGGAGGGAGCTCAGTCCGGGAGATAGGCCATTCCAGGAGGGGGAGGGTCAGTCCAGGAGGGGGAGGGTCATTCCAGGGGGTTCAGTCCAGGAGGGAGTTGTCAGTCCAGAAAGTGGGTGTCAGTCCAGGAGGGGACCCATACTGGGGAGGGGGGGAGTCAGTCTGGGAGCAGGGGTCAGTCCTTGAGGAGGCCAGCCCGGGGCAGGGCTCAGTCCGGGGCGGGTTGAATCAGTCTGGAACGGGACTCAGCCTGATGGGGGTGGCTCAGTCTGGGTGGGTGATCTGTCCAGGAAGGAGTGAGAAAGGGACGGGAATTGCTGGCCTGGCTCTGCACAATGAACCAGCTGTCTAGCCAACTGAGCTAAACCGGCTGAGGTTATTCATTAAGGTCTCAACCTTGCCCCACACCTGAGGTGTGGTGACCCTCAGGTTAAATCACCACCAGTCAGCTCTCCCCCCTCAAAGCAGAAAGCAGCCTCTGGTCACCTGGGACTGTGGTACCTTTAATTCCAGTGTAATAATCCTCACGGTACGCACGGGGGTGACCCAATTGATCTCCCCATGGGGCCCATGGAATATGGGCTCCCTCGTTACTGTGCAGAGGCCCCTCAGATGTGGTTCATCGAATCAACTCTCGGCCAGGGATGTGGCCGGAATGATCGGTAAGCCCGGTTGGGGCCTTTGTGCTGTACGGCGCATCACGGCCCTTTCTTTAGGCTAAAAATATACTGCCATTTTGATTCACCTCGACTCTCCTGAGCTTTTATATTCAGGATGTTACAAAGTGCTTCACAGCCAATGAGCTACTTCTGAAATGATGGCCCTGTTGAAATGCCGGAATGATTGTCAATTTGCGCACAAAAGACAACAAGTTGAAGGCAAATTAAATATGTTTAAAGTGGTGTTGTTTGGGCATTAATACTGGCTGAGGTAGTACACCTGCTCTTCTTTGAATACTGCAGTATATCTTTGGCATCCACCTGCGCTTATAGAATATAGAACATAGAAAAATACAGCACAGAACAGGCCCTTCGCCCATGATGTTGTGCCAAGCTTTTCTCCTAGATTAAGAACAAATTAATCTACACCCCACCATTCTACCGTAATCCATGTACCTATTCAATAGCCGCTTGAAGGTCCCTAATGTTTCCGACTCAACTACTTCCACAGGCAGTTCCATGCCCCCAATGTTTATGGACAAAGCCTCAACGTAATGTGCCACCTGAGAGACAGCACCTCTGACAGTGCAGCTTTCCCTCATCATTGCACTGATGCATCAAACTAGGTTATGGCCTCCAAGCCAAATAAATTCATCTCATATCAGAAATCCATGTGAAGTAGGTGCAGCCACCTCCAACACATGTCCAATGATACCCTCCAGCAACTGGGCCCCCAAGTCTCATCTGTACAAAACTGGTGATGTGCAGACACCAATGTTATTGGTGGCATCTTTGCAGAATTGCCCACCTTGGATGGAGGCAGGCCTTACAAGAGTATGCCTTTGTGAGAGTGGGAGTAGATCCAGGGGAAATGACTGTAGGAAGCAGTGTTGCTTTAAAATAATCTATGTTAGCATAATTGAATATTAGAAATAAAGTAAAGATTTAAGTGAGTTTGATTTAATGTATCTATATAAGAAAGGGTAAAAACTCTAGTTACATTTACGTCAAACAAAGATATTTGTATGCCTGCGGGGGTTTTTGTTTCATTTCAAACTATGTCTGCACTGTGATTTGACAGTTTCCGACATAAAAAGCAAAAATGTTTTGAGAAGGGCTGCGCTGTTGCTTAGCAACCAGGGCCACCATTAAGTTAGAAAGACCTTCTGAGTTTAGTCATAACTAGATCCAACGCAGTTAGAGCGAGGCATTGAGAGAGAAGGCAGCTCTCACAGCTCAGCAGGACAGTGGAGTCATGGGGCAAAAGCAAGTCCCAGAGACTAAAGTTCGAGAAACCAGGGAATGAAAAGAATGGTCACAAGAATATTGAAGTCAAAGGGACAAAAGCAGCTGGAATCTGACCAGTGTACTGTTCACTGAAGTTAAAGACTGAAAAATGCAGACTTGGTGAAGTTGGCTAGCGGGAGGTCAGCTATCTGAAGCAATTCTAAGGTTGGTGAGCTTAATGAAGCCTGTGAAGCAGTAGAGTTTATTTTCATGGCTGAGTACCTGAGAGATCGCATGGAATTTTGAATGCACATGGGAATTCAAGGCAGAAGAATACCGTTGGGAGAGTTGGAAATTCTGGAAGTGGATCCTTGCTGAAAACAGCTGAGGGAAAGACAGCGGGATTCTCTGTTGCGCTGGTAGCGCACCTATCCCCACGGGTTTCCCGGCAGCGTGGGGCGGCCAGAATGGGAAATCCCATTGGCAGGTGGCAGAAACGGAGAATCCTCTGCCGGCAAGGACACGTAGCCCAGAAGAACACAGCTGGCTGACTGGAGAATCCCGTCAACGGTCTTTAGAGCCATCAACTGGGATCGTATCAGTGACTAGCTCTGTTTCTCACATAATCCTTTGCGTTAAGAAGCATCATTCCTGAAAATGTAGCATCCAGAGTTTTGGCACAGTGCTGCAGAGCGTTAGCACACAAACACTCAAGAGCTATTGAATGCATGTAAACGTAGGATTGCAGTTCCACTCATGTCAGCTCTTATCTTGCATTACACCAACCAGCACTGCACAGCAGAGAGGAGGGAAAATTAATGGAGCTACATTATCCCCAATGCTCTCCTGCAATCGACATCCAGGGGTATCAGCTGCACACAGGGAGAAAACCTGCCCACTTGAAGGCAGAGGTGTCGTGGAAAATAGATCAAGGAGAATAAAATTACAGGTGAAAAATTCCCATTAAACACACTTCATTAAATAGATTCATTGTAAATTCATCATTGAGAATATAAATATCCCTCTTTGATTTTCTGTACCTGCAATGTGGTGGTTGATCTGCTTGCTGTTTCTCAGGGGGGCAACTTCTAGGAAAGTGATCCCTGAACTCTCGGTCAAATGGATCTCCACCAGGAGTTTAGGAATGATCTGCATTGGCCTGACACTGATCACCTGAGTGTACTTTCCCAGACGCCTCTCCAACAGCTCCTCATACGTCAGGAGGAAAATTCCTTTGGTCCTTGCAGGCAAAGGCACGGTGACAGTGAAAATTTCCACTTCACTGTCCCTGGCAGGAAACAATAGAATATGTTAGAATGCCCCATTGTTTTGCAATAGAGGAGTATGAAATAATTAATGACTTTGGTTGAGGACTCTAGCGATTACCTTGCATTATCATGCCACTGGACATAACCACAAAAATGTAAGTGTATTTGTACAAACCATATCGTACATTTTGTGTTTAATGATTCTCAGAATCGTCATTCTTAAAGCCCTCTGCATCTCAATTTGACATCTGGGATAGTTTCATTGTTAATAGAATCTATAGGATCACTAATGACTTAGAAGCAAAGGCACAGTTAAGAGGTCGGTGATGTTTGGCAGCGAAAATGACGGAACCCTATTAAGGCTGGAAAAGGTAAGCAGAAATTTCCCCAGGTTCAAAGTAACAGCCGGCAGTACACAGGTCAGTGAGGTGTAGTCACGCGAATGTGCACTTGCCAAATTATTTCCATCCAGCCCGAATGCAAGGTTGGGTTTGAAATTTTTCCACCTTATTCCTGTCGCTTTACCACTCTCCCGAAAGTATTGAAGCTTTGCTGGGTGAGCTTCCCAGGTACGTTCCCGAACATCAGCTAATTGGCCTAAAGAGCACGGGGTGGTGAGCATTTTGAATGTGGGAGACTGTTTCATTGCCAACATTTAGCTTGTCCTCTCTTGGCTGATGTTTCTCCTCCTCTGGCCGCACATCTGAAGCTGGGCAATCGCATACCCTCGCGCCTCCTCTGGCCGCACACCTGTAAGCTGGCAGCACGGTAGCATAGTGGTTAGCATCAATGCTTCACAGCTCCAGGGTCCCAGGTTCGGTTCCCGGCTGGGTCACTGTCTGTGCGGAGTCTGCACGTCCTCCCCGTGTCTGCGTGGGTTTCCTCCGGGTGCTCCGGTTTCCTCCCACAGTCCAAAGATGTGCGGGTTAGGTGGATTGGCCATGATAAATTACCCGTAGTGTCCTAAAAAGTAAGGTTAAGGGGGAGTTGTTGGGTTACGGGTATAGGGTGGATACGTGAGTTTGAGTAGGGTGATCATTGCTCGGCACAACATCGAGGGCCGAAGGGCCTGTTCTGTGCTGTACTGTTCTAAATTCTAAATTCTAAATTCCTCTGCCACAGCTTTCCCGGTGGCATGCGGCGGATTCGATGGGAAGTCCCACTGAGAGCGAGCGGGAGCAGAAGATTCCGGCGACGGGCTCCCTCCCGTCGCTGGGAAACACGCCCGGCAGAGGGTGGAGAATCGCGGCCCTTATTTTTAATGGTAGACGGCAGTTCGGCCAAAGTTGACCAGTTGCCGATTTATCCCATGCTGATCTGTTGTCTCACGGGCCAGGCTGTGATGAATGTTTCCTCAGGGAGCGGAGATTTTCATGAGTTTGGGATTTGAGTCAGCGAGGATTGTGTTGCAGCTGCTGCGCTCAGCATCAGAGGTAATAAAAATGTACTTTTTTTTCTCAGCTGTGCTGTGACACTGTTGTAAATTAAGGGGAAAAAAATATGTGGGTGGAATCATGATGGGAATAAAGAAATCCTAAGAAGTGCAAGAAAGGAGTGGGACATTACTTGGGAATGTTGGCTATACTGGCTTTAAAATTCATATTTTCACAAAATGAAAAAAGTCTCGTTCAGGATTATAACTCCTTCGCTGCTGGGAGGAAACACAGACACACAAACCTCATCTCCTCCCAGCCACCCCATCCACAACCGAACACCCGATAAATCATTTCACAATGCAGATAAATGCCCACCAGATCCCAAAGAGACAAGTCCACATAGACTAATCCCCACTGCGTTAAAATCAAGGCCCAATTCAGCAGACTCAATTCAAAGAGAGATTTCTCACAGATCGGGGGCTATTTTGTCTGACAGCCCCCCATCTCCCCCCCTCCCGCCCCCACCCTTCAAGCCACCCATGTTCTTTTGACCGCCATCCCTCACCACCCCCACCAACCTTAGGGAGGACCCGGGAACCCCACCTCGCCCTCCTTCACCCCCCTCTACCTGGCAAGACCCCCCAGGGCCCGACCACTGACTGTGCCAAACTGCCACCTTCGCACTGCCAGTCTGGCACCCTGGGAGTGCCGGGGTTGTACTGCCAGAGTGCCAAGCTGGCAGTGCCAAGAGAGTGCCAGGGTACCACCCTGCCCTGTCCTCGACCACCCAGGGTTATCCAATAGCCCCCCCCCCCCTCCCCCCTCAAGGAACTGTTACGACCGGTCCATGTCTGTGGGAACCAATACAGCATGGCGCCATGTCGAGGTGTCCCAGGCACGACCGGTGAGTCTTGGGATCGTTTAAATATTCAGATCTGGATCGCGCCCACCGAGGGCAAGATCCAGATCAAGCCGGGTGGAATGAGTCAGGTGACTCGCGTGAGGTTTCGCATCCAGTGCGAAGCCTGAATTGGGGCTCGCCTGATTCACCTGTAGCGCCAGGTTCGACACCGGGCACAACCGGATCGCTGACTCGCGTTCGAACCTCCCTCTGAATTTTCCTCTCCTGTTGCCATCCCTCACTGCATTGAAATCGTGACTCATCACAATGCTTCTACTAACACATTCTATTCCATCAAAACTGTGAAACACTCTGGGGGCAATGCTCTGGATGCGTGTGCCTGGCGCAAACCCCGCTATTTCGGGAGAATAGCGAGAGACCCACGGAACAGGATCTACGGCGGGCACTGAACATGCGCCATGCTCTCGGCCTGCTGCAGTTGACGTAATCTGGTTCACCCCCTCACTGTGTGCGAACCAGATTCACATTATTCATATCCTCATTTAAATATGCTGGAACTGTTTGAAGCCGGATTGTCCCGGCTCCCAGTGTTTTCCCATCCGCCGACGCAACGTGAATTTGGTGGGGCTCACCACCAGATATCCAATGTGATGCCCACGCCAAGGGGCTCTGAGGGCATTGTAGCCCCAAGGTAGTTGAGGACATGGCAGGGCAGTGGCACTGGCTCCCTGGCACTGTTGGAACTGTTGGTGACATTGGGGCAGTGCTAGTTTGGTACTGCCAAGGGGTTGGGCATGAAAGGGGTCATGAAAGGGGGGCATTTGGCCATCCCATAGTGGCGCTCACTTGGTGGGAAGGTGCTAGTATTGATGATCGGGAGAGGGGCCTGAGCAAAGAAATGAAATGAAATGAAAGACCCATTCCGAGGGCCCTGGTGCCCAGATGCCAACGATCCTTGGGGCCGGGGAGGGGAGGATATTGATGCCACTGAGGATGATGGTAGGGTGGGGGGGGGGGGGGGGCACTGATGCCCGTGATGATGGGGGGGGTGGGGGTGGGGTTACTGAGGCCCTGCTGCCGGCGCTAGTGGTGAGGAGGTGCCTTTACTGTCACTTGGGGCACCCTTTAAAAATGGTGCCATGCTCTCTGTGAAGCCGGATTTGCCGAAGTGTGTAGGCCCCGCCCCTCTTAGTGCCGGCACAGAACTTGCCCCATTCCAAAAAATGATGGATTGCGATCTGGATTGCGCCCCACCCACCCCATGGGGCACGCACCTCGTTTCCTGCCAGAGACTGCACTTAAAGATTTTTTGGGAGAATTGCGCCCTCTACCTCCTTAAATCTTTTCATCCTCTTAAAATCTGCAGACTTTTAACATCCACCTCCTAATTATTTCTTCATGACTTATTCTGTCCTGTCACAAATCCAAGAAGTACGTGCTCACTGGAACCTTTTGGGTTTCCCCTGAACTCACTCTGCCCATGAACCTTCACCCATCACTGCACACTGCTCTTATGTGACCCTACCATCTGCAACCACCTGGAAAAGACCACTGACACTTGACCCGGCTTTCTGTTATAAACTAAATCAATTAACCAAGATTCTCCACACAGCTGACCAATGTCTTTGAGTAGCAAGTTGAGATGCCCCAGGAAAGAAATAGTTCATTTCAAAGCTGAAGACAAATCGTTGGTGTTGACAACCCGAGTAATCGTCAAATTCACCTCAAGTACAGAGGGACAGACACTTGAAGCATCTGTTCAGGGAGTTAGATTTGCTTGTTTTGCCTGGTGCTTTATTGGTGCAGGTTGTTCTTTACTTTAGAACATCTGTGCCTCAAGTGTAATTCAAATTGGAAATTTACTTTCTTTTCCTCTTAGTGTCTGCTGGATTGGGCACACAAAGGCCCTCTTCTTTCTGTACTGTTAGAAACATGTACTACCCCAAATGTGAAAGGCCACATAGGTCTCCTTACTTTCAAGCCTCTGTCGCTTGGACAGACCTGGCCGACCAATCTTTTTCTTTCACTCGCACCCCAGTGGCCCATCTGGCAATTCACCCCACGGGAACCAGAGGGGCAAGATCACAATGTGTAGTCTAATTGATCACCTTGGGTTCCATCCTTTCAGCTACGTCCGTCATTCCTACCATTTTCTTTCAGATGAAAAGAATTGTTTTGAACAGTGGGCTATTTTGAATAAAGGCCCTTCAGCAGTTGCTGTAAAGACAGGGTCATCGGGACTGAATCCAGTTGACACTTGCTGTTATTTAAAGCTAGCCTGTATCTCAGTAAACCACCAGCATTACATTAATGGCAAGTTTCAATTACACTGGGGCGGCACAGTGGCACAGTGGTTAGCACTGATGCCTCACGGCGCCGAGGAACCGGGGCAAAATTCTCCAACCCCACGCAGGGTCGGAGAATCGCCCGGAGACGCCAAAAATCCCGCCCCCGCCGTGGCAGAAATTCTCCGCCACCCGGGAATTGGAGGGGGCGGGAATCGCACACGTCGAGCGGCGGGCCCCCTGCGGCGATTCTCCGGCCTGCGATGGGCCGAAGTCCCGCCGCTGGGAGGCCTCTCCCACTGCCGAGGTTTGAACCACCTCTGGTGGCGGCGGGATCGGCGGCGCGAGCGGGCCCCCGGGGTCCTGGGGGGGCATGGGGCGATCGGACCCCGGGGGGTGCCCCCACGGCCTATACCATGGCGGAGGCGGAAGAGAACCCCCCAGTGCGCATGCGCCGGTGGTGACGTCAGCGGCAGCTGCCGCTGACGTCACCACCGGCGCATGCGCGAACCGGCGAAGGCCTTTCGGCCAGCCCCGGCGCCGGGTGGCGAGCATCAAGGCCGTTGGTGCCGGTTTAGGCACCAGTCAGCGTGGTGCCAACCGCTCCGGCGCTGGCCTAGCCCCCAAAGGTGCTAGGTTGGCGCCACTCCGCTACGCCGGGACCCCCCGCCCCGCCGGGTAGGGGAGAATACCGCCCCAGGTTCGATCCCGGCCCCGGGTCACTGTCTGTGCAGGGTTTGTACATTCTCCTCGTAGTCTGCGTGGGTTTCACCCCCACAACCCAAAGACGTGCAGGGTAGATGAATTGGCTACGCTAAATTGCCCCTAAATTGGAAAAAAATAATTGGGTGCTCTAAATTAATTTTTAATAAAATTTTTACTACACATCACTTAATCAGTACCCGCTAGAAACATTTAACTCCTGCATCACCTGGAAGTCTTTTAAATATATGAATGCAGGTGAGTGAGGAATTGAATACCTACATATCATTTTTTCCAGAATGTTCTTTTATTTTGTCTTTGGACTTTTTTGCTTTTCTTGTCACCTCACTCTGATGTACCTTTTTGCCAATGATCCTGCACAGAAACAAAAGCGTTGATTAAACGTTATTTAAATCACAGTAATGTCCAGACATTTCCTAGGACTGTCTGTGTTGTGAGAATGAGTTTTACATCCTACGGTTCAATAACCATCAGTGTTTCACAGCTCACCGTAAATCTCACAAAGGGACAGAGAGCCTATGTGGGGCTTTTTGCCGAGCAAGGCTAAGGGGGTAAAACTTTTGTCACAGGCTGTCAGGTATTCTATTAGTTGCAGTTTTTAACTCACTTCAAAGTAAAGAAACTTTGTGCAAAGTGCTCACGCATGGCTACCCCTTGAGATTAGTTCATCATTAAATCTGGTTTTCCCCTATCTTAAAGTTGTGGAAATCAGCATTAGGGATCTTTCCAAAAGAAATGTTTGAGCAGGAAGTAATTCCCATCCATACATTTATTAACCATTATTCCCTGGACAAGTGTGGCTCCAAGAACATTCAAGAATCTTGGCAAAGTTCAGGACAAAGTAGCTGCGTGATTGGTACTCCATTCATCATCGCCAATCTTCACTCTTTCCACCAGCTGTGCACAGTAGCAGCAGAGTGTACCATCTACAAGGTGACCCACAGCAACTCGTCACAGCTCCTTCGACAACACCTTCTAAATCCGTTACGTCTGTCATCCAGAAGGACAAGGGCAGCAGACACATGGGAGCACCGTCACCAGCAAGTTCCCCTCCAAACCACACACTATCCTGACTTGGAACAACGTTGTCATGCATTCATTACTAACAGCACCGTGGGTGTATCTATAGCAGGTAGACTGCAGCGGTTCAAGAAGCCGGCTAACCACCACCTTCACAAGGCCATTAGGGATAAGCAACAAATGTTGGCCCCACCAGCAAAGATCATGAAAAGAATGAAAAATAAATCCTTGCCTGTCTACGGTCTTTGACAACCGCGTGTAAAGCACGTTATGCACAGTGAGGAGGGTGTATTGAAATGAAAAGAAAATGAAAATCGCTTATTGTCACAAGTAGGCTTCAATGAAGTTACTGTGAAAAGACCCTAGTCGCCACATTCCGGCGCCTGTCCGGGGAGGCTGGTACGGGAATTGAACCGTGCTGCTGGCCTGCCTTGGTCTGCTTTAAAAGCCAGCGATTTAGCCTAGTGAGCTAAACCAGCCCCTTGTATAATTGTATAGGTTTTTTACGAGTTCTACAGTACTGAGTGAGCATGGCATAATGGCCGGAACTTTCTGGCTGTTGGGGTTCCCTATTCCTGCTGGCAGCACACCTTCACCTGTTTTTTTTCCGGTGGTGTGCGGTGGCTTCCATGGGAAAGCAGCGAGATGAGGGAATCCCACCACTAGCGAACAGCACACGGGCCCGGAGAATCCCACACAATATTATAACAAGCATAGTTAGGTAGGTAGATTGACAGACTGTTGCTCACTCAGAAGCTTCTGAGTGTCAAGAGATCCTTAGGATTGAATTAGGGTCAGAGAACTATTTCTCTTTACAATAGTTCTTCATTTTTAGCCAAACTTTTCATTTTGACAGCCACTGGGAAATAGTAGTAAATGTTACAAGGTTGTGGATTGGATTGGATTGGATTTGTTTATTGTCACGTGTACCGAGGTACAGTGAAAAGTATTTTTCTGCAAGCAGCTCAACAGATCATTCAGTACATGGAAGAAAAGGGAATTGAACAGAATTCAAGAAAATACAATTGTGCCTTTGGATAGAATTGTGCCTTTGGATAGAACAAAATGGGTCTAATTTAGGTCAAATCTGGTTTCGTAATACATTGGGGGATCATCCCTAATCCCTTAATGACTGGCTACACAGATGAAAGTGAACAAGGACCAATCTGTTGGTGCAAGTTGAGAGTAGTTCTCATCCTAATTTAGTCCTGCTGTCAGCCGTGAAAAACAATCCAGCGTGAGCCAAATACTCATCCAATACTTCATATCGGGCTAATTCCTCCCAATTAACATCTGGGACTAAGAATGCCAAAGCACATTACAACCATAACAGTTACATCTGGGGAACACCATCCCCCAATGATCATATCAGATCTGTATCTCTTTTTCTGCTTGCAAAGCCAAAATGGTGGAACTTCAGCAAATTGATAGTAAGGGCAGATAAAAGGTCTATCTTAATGGGCTGAAATAGTTTGTGTTGGGTTATTTTCACCCCTAACTAGGTGGAAGTATCTCACATTGAAATGACTCAACTGTCTGCTGAAGGTCCTGTTTAACGGATTGTTGTTTCGTTTCCTAGATGCAAAGTTGGTACATTTCGCGAATTTTAGGATAAAACCAGAAGACAATCCTTATGCTCAAACCAAAATAATGGGTCCGAATTTCCTGTCGAAATAAGGCTTGCAATATCTTACGCATAATTATGGACCTTCAGGCAATTGGCTGATATGCGGTTGCATGCAAATTTCTAAAAATAATAATAATCTTTATTGTCACAAATGGGCTTACATTAACACCGCAATGAAGTTACTGTGAAAATCCCCTAGTCGCCACATTCCGGCGCCTGTTCGGGTACACTGAGGGAGAAATCAGAATGTCCAATTCACCTAACAAGCGCGTCTTTCGGGACTTGTGGGAGGAAACCGGAGCACCCGGAGGAAACCCACGCAGACGCGGGGACAACGTGCAGACTCTGCACAGACAGTGACCCAGCTAGGAGTCGAACCCGCGCCCCTGGTGCTGTGAAGCAACAATGCTAACCACTGTGCTACCATGCCGCCCCAAAAGGGTGGTGTCCAAATTACATCAATCCCCTGTTATCTTCATGAAAAGCAGAAGCTCGCTGCCTGCCTCACCATCGAAATATTGTGATATTACTGCACTGGTACACAAGATACTGAGCTAATCACAAATAATCAGGGCTAGTAATTGATAGTGTAAGTAGAGAAATGTGATGATAATTAATTACTGCCAAGCAATTGCTCGGGAACTGAAAATGAGCATTTACAAGTGTGGAGCCGCATTTGGTCAAGGTTTGAACTTTTCATGGAGATTTTAAAACTTCCAAATGTTAATTAAAATGTGTTTTCTCATCTGTCTCTTTTTGCTCTTCCATAATCCATGGTGGAATTTCCCATAATTTGCCAGAATGTCAGGCTCTGCCTGAAAACCAGCATGCATCTCTCCAGATAGACGGCTGAGTTTTCAGACCAGACCTTGAGCCACTCTGACAAAAAACCTGAGGGCGTGGTTTATGTTGTCACTCTGGTGGGGCGAGGCCTGATAGAGCCGGCAAGGTCAACCCCACAGAGACCAGCGTGCCACCGTTAAAGGGCACCCCGATCAGCAAAGAGTTCAAACTTCCCCAGCAACACCCAACAAAGGTATCAGGGGTTCTGTCCCCCAACTATGGTACAATTATTGGGGGATACCCCTCTCCCCACAGTAAACAAACAACACAGCAGCATCACCAATGCTCCCCCCCTCCCAATGCCAGGACCCCATCCTCACTGCCTGCTACCCGCTGATCTCTGTAGGCTACCCTACCAGTGACCGCTCCCCCATCACTACAAGTTCCCTGCCACTCAATGCCCATTCCCCTGCCACTGGAAGTTCCCCCCTCAATGCCTGCTTCCCCCAAATACCCACTTCCCCTTCAATGCCCATTACCCCCTCAATGCCCACACACCCCCACTAAGCCCGTTCTGTAACTATCATTGTCAAGTCCCTCCTTCAAAGCCTCAGTGCTATGTCCCCCTCCCTCCCACCTCACCACACAAAATGAGAAGCACCCACCCCATTTGGGCTCCCCAGAGGTTCCACTCCAGCATTGCCTCTGGGCACAGATTGGCACTGCCGAATGGCGCTGTTCATCTCCCCTCCAGGGGCTATACTTACCTTTGTGGTCCAGGGGGGAGGGGGGGGTTTCGCCACGACTGATCCGCGCCTTCACATATCTGTCCGAAACCTCACCGACATGAGCTCATGTCGGCGAGGTATGAATATTAGGTATGATGGGTAACATGAGGCAGATTGGCATTGTTAATCATATTAAGATTTATTTAATATATTACAATGAGGTTCTCACCCTTTGCGGCCGGGAATCTCATTACGTCACCAGCGAGGGAAGTGGAAAATCGGAAACGCGATCTCCCCAGTGCGAATCACATTTCCCAATCTTTGCGCTACTCTGTGTCCGTGTCACCATTCTCACTGACAGCCAATGCAGATGCAAAATTTCGCTACCACCCCCCAATTCTTTCTTTCCCTCTCGTTACCTTTTTTCTGTACGTGATTTGATATTGAATTTGCCCAGTCCAATTCACCCTCCTTCCCGCTTTCCTGCAGCTTCTTTACAAATCCTCTGATCTGATTGGTGATGAGCACCCCCTGTTTCTTGCCCTGTTTACCCCCCTGCTCTGTTTTCAGTTCGCACTTCCCGAGACTTAGTGGGCAAAAATGCTTTGAGCTGGAGGGTGCAGAGGCAAATGTAACTAATGTAAAAGGCTCAGCAACAGCCAAACCTGACTCAGCATTTCATCCATTCATCGATCGTTCTGGTCAATCCGTGACAAACTCTCAATAAGCCCCAGAGAATCAAGGCTGGCGGATACCCACATTGTGAAGTTGGAAATGAAGGCAGAGGCTGGAATTTGCATTTGGAAAATTGCATCTTTGGGTCGATAGGCTCGAT
Source organism: Scyliorhinus canicula (assembly GCF_902713615.1). NCBI lineage: Eukaryota > Metazoa > Chordata > Chondrichthyes > Carcharhiniformes > Scyliorhinidae > Scyliorhinus > Scyliorhinus canicula. The sequence goes on along the minus strand of NC_052156.1, from coordinate 161,647,190 downwards.
TGACCATGGTGGAGGACACAGCTGTGAATGCATAGCGGGAAAAGATCGTGGATTTCACAACAAAATCTGTCAAATGGGGTTTACTATCCTGCAAGAGAGAAAAACAACAAAAACACAAGCGTTAGTTCCCTGAAACAATATAGAACATAGAATATTACAGCGCAGTACAGATCCTTCGGCCCTCGATGTTGCGCCGACCTGTGAAACCACTCTACAGCCCATCTACACTATTCCATTATCATCCATATGTTTATCCAATGACCATTTAAATGCCCTTAATGTCGGTGAGTCCACTACTGTTGCAGGCAGGGAATTCCACGCCCTTACTACTCTCCGAGTAAAGAACCTACCTCTGACATCTGTCCTACATCTCCCCTCAACTTAAAGCTATGTCCCCTCATGCTCGCCATCACCATCCGAGGAAAAAGGCTCTCACTGTCCACTCTATCTAATCCTCTGATCATTTTGTATGACTCAATTAAGTCCCTCTTAACCTTCTTCTCTCTAATGAAAACAGCCTTAAGTCCCTCAACCTTTCCTCATAAGATCTTCCCTCCATACCAGGCAACATCCTGGTAAATCTCCTCTGCACCCTTTCCAATGCTTCCACATCCTTCCTATAATGCGGCGACCAGAACTGCACGCAATACTCCAAATGCGGCCGCACCAGAGTTTTGTACAACTGCAACATGCATTTTTGCTGTTAATTTTCTCCGTAGGCTGAAATGCGTTAGAAATTGTTAACATATTAAGGGATGGAGATAGTTCTTCATGTAGGTTGTTGGCAACTTCTAATTTTGCTTCTGATCTACTTTACCTTCAGTCATCAGTTTCTATTTACAAGTGATAATTGGAGCAAAAATACATTCACTATTTTCTGAGTATTTTTCTAATCTTATAGCCTGCCCTGTAGTTTGAGGATTTTAATTTTCTATAAATGGTCATCCATGATGGTAGTTTGAGATGAAGATATTTCTATATCAAAGATTTTTTAAAATTTCTGTCCAAAGATGTGTGGTTTAGGGGGTTGGCCATGTTAAATTGCCCCTTAGTGTGCAAGGATGTGCAGGTTAGGTTATGGGGTTACGGGGTAGGGAAGAGTGGTCGGGGAAGTGTAAATGGCTAGAGTACTCATTTGAAGGGTCAGTGCAGACCCGACAGGCCAAATGGCCTCCTTCTGCAGTGTAGGGATTCTATGAGTCTATATTTACTTGATTGTATCATTCACCATTTAAAGGCCAGAATTAAGTGTGTTAATTTAAGCATTTGAATTGTTACTACAGGTGCTCCCTAAAGCTCTGTTTGTGGGTTTGAAAGCTATATTTGTATTGCAGTGATGTTCATCAACAATATATGAGATGATTCACATCTCACTTCACCATTATTGGGGGTGGGCAGGAATTTGGAGTTGAAATTACAATCAGATCAACCATGATTTTACTGGATGGCGTGGTGGCACAGTGGTTAGCACTGTTGCCTCACAGTCCCAGGGACCCGGCTTCAATTCCTGGCCTCGATGACTTTCTGTCACTTTCTCCCCGTGTCTGCAGATCCGATGTGCCGAACAACCTCCTTCTGCAGTGTAGGGATTCTATGAGTCTATGAATAGGAGAGCAGGCTCGAGGGGCTGAGTGGCCTACTCCTGATCCTAATTTGTATGTTTTTATGTGCTTAAATGGAGTTGAGATCCAGATCAGTCATGATCTAATTAAATGTTCGATGGGCTGAATGGCCGACTCCTCTTGCTTACATTCCTAACTCAATCGATAGTTATTTACTGATGTAATTAATTTACTTTCACAGTGGTTGCCATTTTGTTCTGATTCAGCCACAAAGGTTGGATCACACAGAACTGAATGCTTTATATATTCCTGCCAGTAACACCCATTTATTTACCACCAATGCGGTCCAATGGTATCATAGCCATTCAAAGGCACCAGACTCGAAACGTTCACCCACTTCTCTTCCCAGAGAGGCTGTGAGATCTGCTGAGGTTGTCCAGTATTTTCTCTTTTGGTTTCGGATTCCAGCATCCACAGTAATAATAATAATCTTTATTGTCACAAGTAGGCTTACATTAGCACTGCAATGAGGTTACTGTGAAAAATCCACTAGTCGCCACACTCCGGCGCCTGTTCGGGTACACAGAGGGAGAATTCAGAATGTCCAATTCACCTAACAGCATATCTTACGGGACTTGTGGGAGGAAACCGGAGCACCTGGAAGAAACCCACGTAGACACGGGGAGAATGTGCAGACTCCGTACAGACAGTGACCCAAGCCGGGAATCGAACCTGGGTCCCTGGCGCTGTAAAGCAACAGTGCTGACCACTGTGCTACCATGCTGCCCAGTTGCGTTTAATATTGGAAAGAGTGGCATTTTCAGGCTGCATGGTAGCACAGTGGTTAGCACTGTTGCTTCACAGCGCCGGGGTCCCAGGTTCGAATCCGACCTCGGGTCACTGTCAGTGCGGAGTCTGCACATTCTCCCCGTGTCTGCGTGGGCTTCCTCCAGGTGCTCCGGTTTCCTCCCACAAGTCCCGAAAGATGTGCTGTTAGGTGAATTCAACACTGAATTCTCCCTCTGTGTACCCGAACAGGCGCCGGAGTGTGGCGACTAGGGGATTTTCACAGTAACTTCATTGCAGTGTTAAGCCTACTTGTAACACTAATAAAGATTATTATTATTGCTACCCATTCTTAGCTGCTCTCAAGAGGGTGGTGATAATCTGCCTTCTTGAACCTCTGCCATCCCTGTGGTGAAGGTGACCCCAGATGTTAGACAGGGAATTCCAGCGCTATACACCCAGTGGGGTGCAGGAATCATCAATCCGCCTGCAAAGCATCGGTGACTACGCTTCAAAAGGGATTCACGATTGCAAAATCCTTTTAGCTGTCCTGAGGACGTCAATACAATTGGCTTCTTAATCGGCTTCTTAAAATTGTCCTAAAGCCAGCAGTGTAAGGGGACAGGTGGAGCAATGTTGTGGGGCTATTGTTGCAGATCCCAGCTGGATGCAGCTCAAGGTCAGAGATTCCTCCTTCACCCTCCCAGCTCTCCTGCACACCCCGTGTGGCTATGGAAAAAAAAACTGCCCGGGGACCTGGGGGCAAGGGTGGTGAAATCCTGCACATTTCTGCTTTGCTGCGACAGTCAAACTAAACGGATAACATCAAGTTTCAGGGACTTACCGATCTCTGCGACACAACGATCTGCCTCGGAAGACGCTGAAACTCCTGAAACATAAAGGTGCATTAGATCAGCGCAAGTTTCACTGAGCTGTGTTCAGACAATCCAATTCTTGTGCCACTTTAGTGAACATTTGCTGCCAAACGTTCTAAACTGCGTCAGATAAAACGCTATAAACTGCACAATTCTAATTTAGGATCCACGCGTTCATTGATTATTTGGGTCTTTAGCCTGTTGAGGTTATTTTTTTTAACTAAACTCTCAAGGCTTTGATATTTAATAGGAATCTGGCTGGAGTGCATTCACTTACAGGTTGGGGATCTGTGTTAAAGCTGTCCGCTTCACCCTTCAAACCCCAGCTTCCTTCTGCCCAGGAGGCAAGGGAAGAGCATGAGAATAAGAGAATTGCGATCATTGTCCCGCTTCCCTCCGCTGCTGGGGTGCAGTGTGAAGCTGCTCCACTTCAGCCTGAGCTGCCTGACTGCCTCACTGACACTGGCCAGTCCCAGGGGGCATGGCTGGGCTGATCTCTCCCTCCCCCCCGGCTCAACCCACTCGGCTGCTCCACTCTCTATCCTGAAGTGCAGCCCAAAGAGTTTATTCTTTTTTTAAATCCTTTAAACTTGGACACTCCTGCTTGGAAATTAAGTCTGTCCTGAAGGGGATATGGGTCTAATTGGAGCTATTTCGAAGGGTTTCCACGGGCTCGATGGGCTGAGTGGCCTCTAACAATATGTACATTGCAAGGAATACAAACGGTTGACAATTTGACATTAATACTGTTCACCACCAGATGGCGATAAGGAGCAATCCTATAAATGTCATGTCGCTTCTGGGAGGTGGTGTTTAGGCCTGAGAAATATTAGTTGCATAGTTGAGAGATCTGTAGTTAGAGATATTGTATAGTTTAATTTAACTTTGGTAACTTATTCAAATCTTATTTCAGTAGTGTAAATAAATCAGCTTTGTTCATTAACGGGCAGCACGGTGGCACAATGGTTAGCATTGTTGCATACTGTGCTGAGGACCTGGGTTCGAATCCCGGCCCTGGGTCACTGTCCGTGTAGAGTTTGCACGTTCTCCCCGTGTCTGCGTGGGCTTTGCCCCCACAACCCAATAGATGTGCAGGATAGGTGGATTGGCCACACTAAATTGCCCCTTAATTGGAAAAAATAATTGGGTACGCTAAATTTATTTTTAAAAAAGCTTTGTTCATTAACTTAGCTTGATCTTCTTTGTTCCACACTACATACTCGAGACATCCTGATTTACAAAACTGAGAACATTAGAGCTTCCTCCTCAGCTATATGATTCTTCGGTGGATCTACAAGAGGAATATGAAAAAAATGTCACTGCAGTCCCATGAGCTGCACTCCCCTTTGAAAGCTGACTGGCGGTGATTTAACCTGAGGCTTAGCACGCCTCAGGTGAGGGACAAGTTTGAGAAGATCTCAGCGGGTATTGGAATTGAACCTGTACTGTTGGCCTCACTCCTCATCGCCACCAGCCCTCCAGCCAACTGAGCTCACCCATATGGGAGCACGCCCAGAAACTGGGAGGGACGATGGAGGCTCAGGTTAAACTGCGGCCTGTGAATTCATATGGCACTTTGTGACCTCATGATATTTCAGGAGCTATTCACAACTGCTGCCCATCTGTGTCCGGAAAATAGGAAGCCAGAAGAGGAAAATTGAGTTTGGGAAATGTAGGCTGCCCCTTGTATGTTCAAAGCAATGTTAATAGCCACCCATCTATCCATATGGGAGGATCTTTAAATGTGCACATCTAGGCTTAAGCTCCTTGCTGGAACCCAGTTGAAAATTTGAACTACAAATGAATGGATTGTGTGTGACACGCACTCCACCTGTTTGTCCTGGATGATGTTTAGCCCGTGCAGTAATCCCAAATGGAAATACTGGCAGCTGCTTGACAAAATGGCATCCAAACTACTTTTCCCCTCCATTTGAGGCAACCTCCTCCTCCTCCTGGGTCCACAAAAAACATTACAGCCAGCTGTAGTCTCATATATGGCCATTCCTGAGATCAATACCCCACTCCCCAACCCCTGGGCTCTGTGGTATGATCATAAATGTAAGAACTGCAAGGGTTAATGAAATGTGTAACTCAACCACTAAAGGGAGCTAGATGTACAAGCATATAATACATTGATGCTGAGCCTTATGGGGGAGTGTTTGAGGAGAAGGCTAGAGAGCAGCCTGAAGGAAAGATAGTGTGAGTGAGAGCAGATCATGGTTAATGTTGGAGATTAGTAGTAGATGAGTATAGATTATATGTTTATTATCAACTGTATATTATTTAGGGAGTAAGTGTCAAATCCATATTAGTAGTGTTAATAAATGTATAGCTTTGTTCAAGTTAAAGCTATTTTGTGGCCTTTGTGAACCTTACACCAATCACCTGAATTTAGCAACACCAAGAATATCACAAGCTCAAGAGTCCCAACCTCTGCCAATTTCCTATTCTCTTGTAACCAGTCCAATCCAGTAGGGCTCTGTGTTGCCCCTGCAGTTGAAATGAGGCATAAACCTGATAATGTCTCCGACCTCTCTTAACGCTGGCACAGTCACTCCATTGACTTCACAACCTTTTTGGATGGAAGCCGGGAACCCATCATCGCTACTCTACTCACCCACTCACCCACCCACCCATCCCAACATGTGTTTATGAAGTTCAGTCATCTCCCGAGTTGTGCAAAATATGCATTGTTGCACAACATAAAAGCAATTTTGGGAACGTAACTTCATCCGACAAATATTTTAGACGTAAGGAGAAGGAATCGGGAGTAAGAAAACATAAAGTGGAAATGTAAGGAACCAAACATCACTTATAAATAACTCAGTCAGATTTGAAACTGGTGGCTTTGGGAACCAATTGCCATCAAACACGTTCTTGCTGATGAAACTGAATTTTAGTAGGAAAGAAAGAGTTAGATGTAGTTCTAGGGGCTAAAGGGATCAAGGTATGAGGGAGGGAAGGCAGGAACAAGTTACTGACTTGGATGATCAGCCATGATCATAATGAATGGCGGACCAGGCTCAAAGGGCCAAATAGCCTCCTTCTGCTCCTATTTTCGATGTTTCTGTGTAAAACATAACTCTCCAATTTGGAATAAATAAAGCCACTTCATTGGCGATTTTCCAAAATGCCTATTGGTGTTGACAGAAATTTGGCCTTGGTTTCCCATAACTATTAACAGCAGCAGAGCAAGTCAAATTGGACAATTGTAAAAATTCACAGCTTCCACCATCTTGTACCGCAAATTGAATTTTTTTAATATATATTTTGCGAACCGAGTAAATTTATCCCAAATTAGTCACACTAGCTGAGAGGTTGAAAACTGCATGCCAGGTTTTCCTTTATTGGCACCTATTGCTCGGTTGAGGAAGCATTTCCTCATAATTTGCTGCCCTGTGTTGTTTACACAGCCTGGGCAACACTACAGGCATGGGACTACTCTTCAACCAGACTGGCCCATTCTCCTCACTAACAGGCAAGAAACAAGCACATGCCGGACACCGATGGCAATGCTCCAAACCAGCAGCATTGTAGGTGTTGCTGTGGGTGAGGTGCTGTACTGTGGTTGTGTCTGCCCCCTGAGGTGGTTGTGAAAGTTTTCAGGGCAGAATTGGATGAGGAACCAAATGTCCAGGCTCACATTCCACCCTCAGCGAGTAATGTCTAAATGTAATAATGATTATTTTGTGAAGATTACTGGCTTACAAGGATATGGTGGAGGAGTGGATCTAGGTGGGGTGCTCTTTCTAGGGGTTGGTGCAAACCTGGTCGGCCAAATCGTCTCCCTCTGTATTGTAGGATGCTATGATTTTCTCACTGTTCTCCGTGGAACATTCTTGCAACCAGATGATTTGCCTCCATAACAGCCATTGCGTTTCAAAAGGGGATTTATGGTGTGAAGCATTTGGAGAAGTTTCATTGATGTGGCACCAAGATAAAATGAGTATTTCCTTCCTCTGATTTTATCCATAGAATCCCTACAGTGCACAAGAAGGCCAGCTATCCCATAGAGTCTGCACAAACCGTCCGAAAGAGCATCCCACCCAGGCTTACTCACCCTCCCCATCCCGCAACCCCACCCAACCTACACATCTTAGGACACTAAGGGCAATTTATCACGGCCAATCCACCTAATCTGCACATTTTTGGACGGTGGGAGGAAACCGGAGCACCCAGAGGAACCCCACGCAGATGTGGGGAGAACGTGCAGACTCCACACAGACAGTGACCCAAGGCGGGAATCGAACCCAGGACCATGGCGCTGTGAAGCAACAGTGCTAACCACCGTGCTACTGTGCTGCCTAAAGCAAGTCAAGGCTGTAATTTGTATTTAATAAGTTGCACTTAACACTTCTTGATTATCTAGTTCCAAGTATTACCATTTAATAATTTCCTGTTCCGTTAAAATGATTTCAAAGTAGAAGCTTTCCCCATTTACCTGGGTGCCCCGCATTAACTGACATGGAGATAGACTAATAACCTTTAGACACCAGATAATAGTGTCAGAAGAGGGTTACGGTTACCTGCTGCTGACTAACAGATAGGAAAATTGGAGTCTGTGTGTTTTAAATTTATACTGTTTCCCTCATTTCAACAGAGTGAAAATCTGCTTTAATATGGGAAAAATTGGTTTGCAGTTGACTTTTTTCAAAAAATGGAATCTTTAATTCAAAGAAGGCTATTGTGCTCTGATATTTTTGTTTCCTGTGTAGCAGATGGCCTTCTGACACCATTACTTTGTGACAAAAGAGTGTTACTTCATTTTTCCAGTCTGGTTAATTGCTGCTTTCAGCACATGGGGAAAAACAGACCTTTTTTAAACTGACTTTTTCCGATAAAATGAATTTTATAAACTGAATTATTACTGGTGTGAGATACTAAAGAAAGCCAAATGCATTAAACAAGTTATTTTGGAGTCTCCTTTTGATCTGTTTTTGCGATAAGTGCCTTTTCTAATAAAGAATTTCAAAGATACTGCAAAGGAATAAAGATGTGATTTCTGCTGGAGTAAAGCTGAACTTTTTTTTACCAGCTAGGCATATAAATGGTAAAATAACAGAAAACTTTCAGACTGTGTTAGCAGAGATATATTAATTTATTAATATGGAGAATAATTCATACAGATATTTCAGCATTCTCTTTTTTTTCGGATTACCAACACTTGCAGGATTTTGCTTTTCTAGACACGGATCTATGTTTTATTTATGAAGAAGATGCGATAGTGTTGACCTGTGTACAGTAAATATCAATCTTAATCCCTTTATACCTTATAGTGTTCAATTCTGGTCGCCACACTACCAGAAGGATGTGGAGGCTTTAGAGAGGGTGCAGAAGAGATTTACCAGAATGTTGCCGGGTATGGAGGGCATTAGCTATGAGGAGAGGTTGAATGAACTTGGTTTGTTCTCCCTGGAACGAAGGAGGTTGAGGGGCAACCTGATCGAGGTCTGCAAAATTATGAGCGGCATAGACAGAATGGATAGTTAGAGACTTTTTCCCAGGGTAGAGAGGTAAATTACTAGGGGCCATAGGTTTAAGGTGCAAGGGGCAAGGTTTAGAGGAGATGCACGAGGTAAGATTTTTACACAGAGGGTAGTGGGTGCCTGGAACTCTCTGCCGGAGGAGATGGTGGAAGCAGGGACGATAGTGACGTTTAAGGGGCATCTTGACAAATACATGAATAGGATGGGAATAGAGGGATACTGACCCCTGTAGAAGGTTCTAGGTTAGACAGGCAGCATGGTCGGCGTAGGCTTGGAGGGCCGAAGAGCCTGTTCCTGTGCTGTACTTTTCTTTGTTCTTTGTTCTTTCCTGAATTATAAAATTCAGTGACTCAATGAGCAATGTTATTAGCATTTCTGTACTCTTCATTGTTGCCCATCGCTGTTCCCTCCACTATTTCTTTTGGACAGTCTCATATGAGATGCTCCTTCGCCCTGTCTCTGCCACTTTTATTTGATGAAATGTATCATAAACACTGGGCAATCCTTGATGAGGGTCATCAATTTGAAACTGTCACGAAGCCGGTTGAAGAAACGTCTTTGCACACAGCGTTTTTGGAGCATACAGCAAGTAGCTGAGACAGAAACTAGGGCACCTTTTAAGAGGAAAAAAGGTGGATGAATAGCCGACGTGGTGAATGATATACCAGCAGAATGAGATTAGTTCTGGATTGCAGAAGCAAAGAGCCGGCACAGGTGCAATTTAATATTGGTCTATGGTGTAAAATGGAAAACTTCAGATCAGTGACTTTCATGACCGCAGGTCACCTTAAAGAGCTTTACGGTCAATGAAGTGGTTCTGAAGTGTAGTCATTGTTGTCATGTGGGAAGTGCAGTAGCTGACTTGTGGAAGAGGCTGTCATGTCAATAACTCACTTGAAATGCTTGAGGGCTATATTCTGTATTAGCTGCTCTATAGGAAAAACGCAAAAGTACCTTAAGCGATGGGTGATCATCCCCACCCCTTGGAAGGGAATACAATCATTCCACCTTTTCTCTGCACTTGCATGTGCTACATATAGGGAGAAGGACATTTATCAAGGCAGATGTTTTCAGTGAAAATTCAGGCAGCCCTAAGTCATTGCATAAAATCGTCAGAGATAAATTTTGATCCTTGAGATTTATTACACTACTGTATAAAAGAGAGGGTCGGATAGAATAGAAAGGTATGGGTAAAGTGATAGGATGTGAGGAGAAGACAGCAAGCCTCCAACATGGTAATCAAACTATTCGAGTTTATTCATCTAGGATAATCAGCATTGATTATACACCTGCTGAATCTGAACAATAAGTAGGAAGTGAAGAGCTGCCCTGTGTCCATCACAACTCATATATTTGGCAGTTCAGACAAGGATATGGACGACAATAGACAAAGTGATACTGATGGACCGGATGGGGCTATTTATTTCAAAGAGAACTCCTGAGACTTGATACTGAGTTAAAAGGGGGCAGTGAATGGAGGACGTGACCATTGTAGGGAGAACGGAGGAAGCCATCAGCAAATTCGAAGAACGGCTATTTATCCATGATGACAGACAAGAGATAAAGATATATGGACTGGCAAAATGAGGTGAAAATGTGAAAACCTAGGAAATGCAGTATGTGCTCCCATAGTGGATCTGGAAGTGACTCTGGCCCGTGGAGAAGATCATTGACTGTCAACAGAACCACTGATGGTAGGAGGAAAAGATCATCCAGTGATAATCTAGAATGAGACTGTTGGACCAGAAGTGGCCATAGTTTGACTGGAACAAGAACCATAGAACAAAATAGGAACAACACTAGAAATCAAAGTCCTTATAAAATGTTGGTGGCTGCAACAATTTGAAGGTAAATGGATATGAGATGCAAAACCAAGAGTTGGATCATTGGAAAGAGTTTGATGCATACTCTAAATGTCAGATCGGGGACAGCCAGCCATGTCACGCGGGTGGATATGTTTGGAAAAAATATATTTTGAAGCGAGATATAAAACTAAAATGAGACTACTAGCTCAGGGTTTCAAAGAGAGATTTGATGACCAAAATATTAGCGTGGACTCCCTCACTGCAGGAATAGTGACCATGAAGTCTTTCCTGGCTCTTCTCCAATTATTCTTGCGAATATAAGTCGATCGATATAAAACCCCATTTTTACAGGTTGAAAAGAAGCAGGTAATGTGGAAGGGAATCTAAAAATTAAAGAAATGTGTTAATGGAATAAGTGGTACATCGAGTGAATGGTATTTCCCAGTTAGGTCTGTCTTGCTGGAGTAGGTTGTATTCAGCAGAAAGCAGGCCCAGCAAAGTTCTTCTGGTATCACAGAGAGAAACTCACAGGCATCTTAAAGATGCACATAAATTATTTTCTATGAGGAGGTTTTGCAGAAGTTGAGCATTTTGTTACAGGCAAGATAAAAGTGAATTTAAGATAGGAAGTCAGGCTTTGGGGACCTTTAAATATATATTGGAAGACAATATTCTGAATACGTCAGGGGTAACCTTGAATCATCAATCATACCGAGAAAGTGTATCCCAATAAATCAGGCCTTGTCCTCACAGAAAGATGATCTTTCACAGAAAGAAGAGTAAGATAGATTATGAGAGTAAACTTGCTCAGAATATAAAAACAGATAATAAAAATTTCTACAAATATATAAAACAAAAACGTGTGGCTAAGGTAAATATTGGTCCTTTAGAGGATGGGAAGGGAGTTTTAATAATGGGAGATGAGGAAATGGCGGAGGAACTGAACAGGTTTTTTGGGTCGGTCTTCACAGTGGAAGACACAAATAACATGCCAGTGACTGATGGAAATGAGGATATGACAGGTGAGGACCTTGAGACGATTGTTATCACTAAGGAGGTAGTGATGGGCAAGCTAATAGGGCTAAAGGTAGACAAGTCTCCTGGCCCTGATGGAATGCATCCCAGAGTGCTAAAAGAGATGGCGAGGGAAATTGCAAATGCACTAGTGATAATTTACCATTGGAAATTAGCAAACGTGACACCACTGTTTAAAAAAGGAGATAGGCAGAAAGCGGGTAATTATAGGCCAGTTAGCTTAACTTCGGTAGTTAAGATAGGGAAGATGCTGGAATCTATCATCAAGGAAGAAAAAAGCGAGACATCTGGATGGAAATTGTCCCATTGGGCAGATGCAGCATGGGTTCATAAAGGGCGTCGTGCCTAACTAATTTAGTGGAATGTTTTGAGGACATTATCAGTGCGGTAGATAACGGGGAGCCAATGATGTGGTATATCTGGATTTCCAGAAAGCTTTTGACAAGGTGCCACACAAAAGGTTGCTGCATAAGATAAAGATGCATGGCATTAAGGGTAAAGTAGCAGCATGGATAGAGGATTGGTTAATTAATAGAAAGCAAAGAGTGGGGATTAATGGGTGTTTCTCTGGTTGGCAATCAGTAGCGAGTGGTGTCCCTCAGGGATCCGTGTTGGGCCCACAATTGTTCACAATTTACATAGATGATTTGGAGTTGGGGACCAAGGGCAATGTGTCCAAATTTGCAGACGACACTAAGATGAGTGATAAAGCAAAAGGTGCAGAGGATACTGGAAGTCTGCAGAGGGATTTGGATAGGTTAAGTGAATGGTCTAGGGTCTGGCAGACGGAATAAAATGTTGACAAATGTGCTGTTATTCATTTTGGTAGGAATAACAGCAAAAGGGATTATTATTTAAATGATCAAATATTAAAACATGCTGCTTTGCAGAGAGACCTGGGTGTGCTAGTGCATAAGTCTCAAAAAGTTGGTTCACAGGTTTCAACAGGTGATTAAGAAGGCAAATTGAGTTTTGTCCTTCATTGCTAGAGGGATGTAGTTTAAGACTAGGGAGGTTATGCTGCAATTGTATAAGGTATTAGTGAGGCCACACATGGAGTATTGTGTTCAGTTCTGGTCTCCTTACCTGAGAAAGGACGTACTGGCGCTGGAGGGTGTGCAGAGGAGATTCACTAGGTTAATCGCAGAGTTGAGGGGTTGGATTACAAGGAGAGGTTGAGTAGACTGGGACTGTACGCGTTGAAATTTGAAGGATGAGGGGGGATCTTATAGAAACATATAAAATTATGAAGGGAATAGATAGGATAGATGCGGACAGGTTGTTTCCACTGGCGGGTGAAAGCAGAACTAGGGGGCACAGCCTCAAAATAAGGGGAAGTAGATTTAGGACGGAGCTTAAGAGGAACTTCTTCACCCAAAATGTTGTGAATCTATGGAATTCCTTGCCCAGTGAAGCAGTTGAGGCTCCTTCATTAAATGTTTTTAAGATAAAGATAGATAGTTTTTTTGAAGAATAAAGGGATTAAGGGTTATGGTGTTCGGGCCGGAAAGTGGAGCTGAGTCCACAAAAGATCAGCCATGATCGCATTGAATGGTGAGGGCAGGCTCGAAGGACCAGATGGCCTCCTCCTGCTTCTAGTTCTTATATTCTTATGTTCTTGCATTCAAGGTAGAAACAGACCAATTAAGAAGGTTGATCTGCCAGTTAAGCTGGCTCTGCACTGTCAGCGACCTTCCTGTTGAATCCCCCATTTCCATTATTTTTCCTGTTATCATTTTGATCCATGGATGCTTAATGGACGCATATCATTAAACTAACCAGCAGAGAGCATGAGGAACTCAAGGAGTTGCAACATAGTATATGGTGCTGCCAGCTTTGGACAGCAAGACCCAGAATTCTCGGCACCCGGGATATGGGGTGGGACTTGGTTCAATTGACTGGGTGGTGGCCAATGAATCGGCCAACAGGCCATGTTCTGCCCGGTAACAGGTGATGATTGGGTCCTGCCTGAATGGAATGATTTTCAGAGATCCAAGGAGCTCAGTTAAAATCCTGAACACACAGGGACAAGGACCTGCTCCCTCTCTTCTCATCTCTCTCTATTTCTCTCTTTCTCCATTTAATAATGGGTGGCATGGTTAGCACAGTTTCTTCACAGCTCCAGGGTCCCAGGTTCGATTCCCGGCTTGGGTCACTGTCTGTGCGGAGTCTGCACATTCTCCCCGTGTCTGCGTGGGTTTCCTCCGGGTGCTCCGGTTTCCTCCCACAGTCCATAGATGTGCAGGTTAGGTGGATTGGCCATGCTAAATTGTCCTTAGTGTCCAAAAGGTTATGTGGGGTTATTGGGTTACGGGGATAGGGTTGAGGCGTGGGCTGACGTATGGTGCTCTTTCCAAGAGCCAGTGCAGACTCGATGGGCTGAATGGCCTCCTTCTGCACTGTAAATTCTATGATTCTATGATTCATCAACAGATCTGTAAGAGTACCTTTCTCTTGCTGGTGCTGTTTAACTGATTTAATTATTTCCACTGTTGGCTTAATTCGGCTAGAGTGCGCAATCCCTTCTTCGCCTCAATATTCCATTTACTCTTCACAGGTATTCTGCACAAGAAGATGTTTTGCACTCCTCCCATCAACTCAGTGGAGCCAGCGTTGGTGGAAAAATAGACACTACATAAATAGCACAATTATTTCAAAGGGGATAAATATTTCGTGACATAGCTAGATCATTTGTGCCTGGACATTCTGATACAAGTTGAGTTAACTTGCCTTGCTGCAGTACGCCATCTAGTGCTGCAAAAATATTTGTGAGATATAACACTAGCATGGGTTTTATATTGTATCCCACCTGATTTTGGGGGGTGTATTGAATTGAGGATTCATGGCATTTTAAAATTAGGCAGGTTTTCTGGAGCTTATACAAAATTAATTTTCATGTCATAATTTATTAAAGGTGTTGCAGATCAGAAGGTCCTGCAGCAAAGACTTACAATGACTGGCATTCCTTACGCTGGAAGATCTTTGGATTGTCCATGCCCAGGACGGAGGCCTGAAGTGTCAGCTACGTAAGGAAGTTTGGTGAAGCTTACTGGAGTTTTGTAATATTAACAGCACAGGCACGATGGATCGATTAGCCTCCTCCTGTGCTGCATCAGTCTGTGGTTCTATGGCTTTTACTTCAAGAACGTTGTGAACTATGTAAAACAGCTTAGCGATTCGCCATCATACAAAGTGAATACTGCCTCCACTGTGGGAAATGCTGATGTTGGTAAGGGTGAGTAAGCACAGGGTGAGTCACGAAGTACCAATCAGGAAGAGGCACCAAGAGAAAAGAACTGGATCAAGCCAAAAGCCCAAAATGCAGAACTTGCTTTCAAATTGAGGCCGCGGAAGAAAGGGAGTCAATTTGAGAAGCAAATGGCCTTCTCACGCATGATATTGGAAGCTATTCTTAGCAAAAATTGGAAGAGTCTGAAACTGAGATATGCATTTCCATCTCACGAATAAATGACACACATTGAAATGAAAATCGCTTATTGTCACGAGTAGGCTTCAATGAAGTTACTGTGAAAAGCCCCTAGTTGCCACATTCCGGCGCCTGTTCAGGGAGGCTGCTATGGGAATTGAACCGTGCTGCTGGCCTGCCTTGCTCTGCTTTAAAAGCCAGCGATTTAGCCCAGTGTGCTAAACCATTGGCTGTATGGATGATCGTGTGCCCACACATGTGACAGCATAGTGGCTTTGCTGTCCAAGCAATTCTATTTCAATGTTATGACAGCTCATGGCAGTGCCATTCTCTCTGTGGTAAAACAATTCCATTCCTTAAAGATATCCAAGCAACTTTGGAAGTAAAGTTTTGTCCCCAGTCAGCACAGACCCAGAGGTCATAGAGTCATAGAACATAGAACATAGAAAATACAGTGCAGAAGGAGGCCATTCGGCCCATCGAGTTTGCACCGACCCACTTAAGCCCTCACTTCCAACCTATCCCCGTAACCCAATAACCCCTCCGAACCCTTTTGGACATTAAGGGCAATTTAGCACGCCCAATCCACCTAACCTGCACATCATAGAAGTCTACAGCATAGAAAAGGCCCTTTGGCGCATTGTGTCTGTGCGAGTCAAAAACAATCACCTAACCTTTCTAATTACATTTTCCAACACTTGGCCCATATCCTTATCTGCCCTGGGATCACAAGTGCACATCTAAATACTTTTTAAATGTCATGGGGGTCTCTGCCTCCATCCTCCTTTCAGGCAGCGAGTTCCAGACTCCCACCACCCTCTGGGTGACAAGGTTTTCCCCTCCTCATCCCCTCTAAATCTCGTGAATCTTATCTTAAATCTGTGCCCCCTGGTCATTGATACCTCCACCAAAGGGAAAAGTTTCTTCCTGTCTACTCTATGCCCCTCATAATTTTGTAATCTTAATCATGTCCTCCCTCAGTCTCCTCTGCTCCAAGGAAAACAACCTAAGTCTATCCAATCTAGCTTCATAACTAAAACTCTCCAGCCCAGGCAAAATGCTGGTAAATCTCCTCTGCACCTTTCCAGTGCGATTACATCCCTCCGATAATGTGGATTCCAGAAATGCACCCAATATTCTCGCTGTGGCCTAACCAACGTTTTGCACAGTTCCAGCATAACCTCCCTGCTCTTAAACTCTAAGCCTCGGCTAATAAAGGCACGTATACCGTATGCCTTCTTAACCATTGTATCCATCTGTTCTGCTGCCTTAAGGGATTGGTGTGCACGCTTCCCTTGGTACTTCCCAAGGTCCTGCCATTTATCATGTACTCCTTTGCCTTGTTTGTCCTGCCCAAGTGCATCATCTCACACTTATCCAGATTGAATTCAATTTGCCACTGATCAGCCCATCTTACCAACCCGTCTATATCCTTCTCAAATCTAAGGCTATCTTCCTCGCCATTTACCACCCCACCATTTTTTGTACCCTAACCCTAAACACAAACCTGCCCTCAACCCTCCTACATTCATATCTAAATTATTTATAAAATGTGTGAGACCGCCAATAGCTTCATATCTTTCAGTATGAAGTTTTACAACACCAGGTTAAAGTCCCACAGGTCTGTTTTGAATCACTAGCTTTCAGAGCGCAGCTCCTTCATCAGGTGAATGAAGAGGTGGGTTACATAAACACATATATAGACAAAATCAATGATGTAAGAGGATATTTTGGATGAGAGTTTTTGCAGGTAATTAAGTCTTTGCAGGTCCAATTGGAGTGTCTGGAGAGAGGGATAATCACAGGCTAAAGAGGTGTGAATTGTCTCAAACCAGTACAGTTGATAGGATTTTGCAAGCCCTGGCCAGATGGTGGGGGGTGAATGTAATGCGACATGAATTCAAGGTCCCTGTTGGGACCTTACTCATGTGTGTGGAACTTGGCTATCAGTTTCTGCTCGGCGATTCTGTGTTGTTACGCGTCCTGAAGGCCGACTTGGAGAACGCTTACCCGAAGATCAGAGGCTGAATGCCCCTGACTGCTGTAGTGTTCCCCGACTGGAAGGGAACATTCCTGCCTGGCGATTGCCGTGCCTCCCCAGATTCATGTTGATGAGCTCCAGTTAACCGTTTCTTTTTATAACACTAGTAATTTATTTATTCATTAAACTCAGTGTTCAGAAATGTAATCTCTTGAATTTTCACATGAAGCTCCATTGATACAGGACTGTTACTCACTATTCCTGGAAGCTGGAAGCTAAATGACTAAGCCTTGACCTAGCAGAGACATAATCAATCGAATTGAGGAAGGAAAATTATATTTAACAATAAAATTTAAAGCTATGCATTCTCGCTACTTAGCTCAGTATCATACTAGCTGTGTTAACCTTGCCACAAGATTATCTCTTATACTAGAATGGTTACTTGTGCAATTACTCTTTTGATTACCAATAATTCATATTTTTGCATTTGTTAAGCAAGGGTGTTACACAGCAACAATTACCGAAGTTGAAATAGTTCCAGGCTAATTAATTCAAATAACTGTCAGCTACAATCACATGTGCTTCTAAATCTATACCACTAAATTGTGTTGTTCAAAAGAAAACATGTTGGGTATGTTTAGTTGACATTGGATACAGGCTGCGATTTAGCCTAAAGATTTCTATATCTGGTTTGGGGCATGTTTAGCGGGGTGTATCTTGGCGCTGCAAACACTATTCAACGACACTTTGCCATTTCTTTTTGCCTCCGGGTGAGTCTCTCTGCCAAGGCCGCGTTTAGAGTGATTTCCTGAAACTCGCCAGCAAGGCTCCTTGCAGATTGGGGCGCCGTTTTGGAAGTCTGCCCCTATCTTTTTCTATCCTCTCTCAGGCCCCCCCACCACTATTTTTGAACCCCGCCAACCTTAGGGAGGCCCCCATCAACTCCCTAGTAAGACACCCCCGGGCCTGGTCCCTTGCATTGCCAACCTGCTGTCTGGACACCCTGGCACTGTCAGATGGGTGTTAGATGTATTAGATGCTGTGGTATGAAAAGACGAAAGTTCTGTTCCTTTTTCACCAATACACTTTTATTTCTTCCAACAGGCTCTGCTCAAAACTCTGCACATCACCAGACCCAGAGGCTACCTGAAGCCCCTTTACATATCAGTGTCAATTATTGGACACTTAACATAAATGAGACAACTAATTGCAATGTCTCTTAACCCATTACTTAGCAGTCTCCCCTTGGAGAAAAAAAACAATTTGGTGAAAGAAACTTCAAGAAACTAAAACACACACGTTATTTCCCCCCCTTTTTCCCCAGTTTTTTTTTTGTTTGGAAGAGAAAAAAAACAGTCACAGAAACAGGCGCCCTTCATTAACAATATCCAAAAGTTTCCGTGAACTAGCCCCTCTTTTCGTAAAACAGTCTGACAGTTGATAGCTACTGTCAACCCATTTAATTTTTGTTATTTCCCCTCTGTCCAACATCTACTTCAAACTGGCGATGTCTATCCGTAACCCCTTTTCATTGACACTTTTTGTAGAGTGCACATTTTCCCACAAGGATTTATTGTCAATGTGACAGTCAATAGGTATATTACCTAAATCCCCTAATCCCAAAATTTCTGTCAATATCTGACTTATGTAAAAGGCCATATCCACCGCTTCCACAAGGCTTAACGTCTCAGCAGCCAAAGGGCTTTTGACCACGCTCCTTATTTTCTTTGTTTCCCACACAAGAGGGCAACATTTACCATTGTTCCCCAAAAGGAAAATTATAAAACCTCCTGCACTTGAAACCCCATAACATAAATTTGCATAGGATACATCGCTATAAACTATGAGTTCCAAGTGCCTAAGGTCACCTAAAACCGGGAACTTCAAAACACACTCCTGCATTTTTAGTTTGGCCAATGCTTTATTTGCTCTTATTATGTCTTCCACTTTGGGATCATTCATTTTTGTACTCAACTCTAAGACATCAAAACTCACGTCCGGCCTAGTCTGTCTACCTAACCAGTTCAGTTGCCCAATTAAACTTCGCAGTTGCTCTTTTTCTATCTTTGAAACCATTGCGCCTTTTTGTGAAACCCGGCCAAGACTAATTGCTATTGGGCTGATGCTTTCTAAATACGATTGCTGACGTAAAGTTGCCCCTAACTTAGTCTGTCCGATTTCCAATCCAATATATTTAAATGCACTGGAAGCCTGACTTCCAACCCTGAATTCTTTTCTCAAACCAGAGATTACAATAGCTTCAAAATCACTAGTCCCACCCCACAAAAGATCACCGACATGCATCATAAAGGTGCCAGAAAGATTTCCTTTATAATGCCAGTAAACCATTGCAGGATCTGCTTTCAACTGGCAACAGCCTAACTTTAACAAAACTGACCTTACCGAAAAGTACCAGACTCTAGATGCATCATTTAATCCATATTCACATTTGTTCAACTTCCAGGGTACTCCTTCTGTTTTAGCTGCTTCTTTAGGAGGACGGAGAAAAATGTCTCTCTGGAGCTGATGCCCCTGCAAAAAGGCAGCTTTTCTATCTATAGATTTGCATTCCCATGCCTTTGTGGCTAATAGAGCCAAGAAAATCTTTAAAATAACCTTTCCTGCTGTAGGTGAATCTACCCTTAAATCCTGATCTTCTAAATTTTCTTCAAATCCCCTGGCCACAAGCCTGGCCTTTGCCTTATGAGTTCCATCCGGAAGAACCTTTTCCATGCAAATCCATCTGTGGGATAGAGCTTTTTGTCCCCTATCCGGTACTTCCGTGTATATCCCAAATTCACTCCAACAATGCAATTCTTGCTGTTTAGCATCTTTGATAACATTTTCATCTAATTTATTTGAAGCCACCAAAATCTCACGTGCATGTGGGCTTCTACTCCTATTAGTATTCGTAGACTTACTCATGTTCCGAGATCTTGATAAACTACGTCCCCTCTCCCGCCTGGTATCTCGTTCTGTACTGCTACTGCTTGATCTTTCCCTTCTGTTGTGGGATGTCCTTTCAATAGTTCTCCACCTTTTCCTGTGAAACTGTTCACTATCTGATGTACTATCTGAACTGGCGCTGCGTTTCTGTGCCCTCCATTTTTAAACTTCGTTTTCCCAATCCATTGTCTTCACTCTCTCCCCTGAATGCTGTACATTCAACCAATGTTTATACTTTCCAGTGGCCTTCCCTGCTCTACTAATAACAGTTACATCCTTCCATTGACTAGACCCTTCAGGCAAGTATGTCACTTTTGTACCAGCTTTTGGCAGTTGCCCTTTCGGAAAAATAGCCTGTTTTAATTTATCAGAAGTGTGGGTTCCTCGACAGAAACCCTGTCTATATCAGTTAACTGGTCCTCATAGTTCTGTAACACATGCATACCAGATGACTCTGGTTCCTCGTCATGTCTGTCTGCTCTGTCTAAATTTGAAAATTTGTAATCGGTACCCATTATCCTTGATGAATGTACCCTAACAGTTTGATTACCATGTTGCAAAATAAATGTTTTGCCATCTATGCCTATGATCTTCCCTGGGCCTTTCCATTCATTAAAATTGTCTCTCTTATAGTATACCATGTCCCCTTGCTGAAAAACGGCATCTGATGGCTGTACATTATGTCTTAAAGCTCTGCGAATTCTTTCAGAGACTTCTGCTTCCAAAAAACCTTTTCTACTGTTATGTAATGCATTTAAATGTTCAGCAAAACCAGAGCTAATTGTAGTCCCCTCCCAAGTTGGAGGCTTGTCATCCAAAATGAACAGAATTTTAGGATTT